>NC_056002.1:16173502-16779997 GCF_018446385.1 Zingiber officinale
TATTGTTACGGGCTCCGCTTCTACAGACTTCGTGGCTTATCTCTCCCGTTCGGGGTTGAGCAGTCTTCATTGGTCTTGGATCAGCTTATCGACTTTCTTATCTCCCTCATTCGGGGTCGAGCTATCGCCATCGGTCTCGGACCAAAGTATATCATCTCTTACCTCCCTCGTTCAGGGTCGAGATAATCGCCACCGGTCTTAGACCGGAGTATATCATCCCTTACCTCCCCCGTTCGAGGTCGAGATAATCGCCACCGAACTCGAATCGGAGTATATCATCTCTTACCTCCCCCGTTCGGGGTCGAGATAATCGTCATTGGTCTTGGACCAGAGTATCGCCACCGGTCTCGAGCTAGAATATCGCCGCCGGTCTCGGACCGGAGTATCGTCACTGGTCTCGAACTAGAGTATCGTCACCGGTCTCAGACCGGAATATCGCCACTGGCCTTGGACCAGAGTATCGCCACCGGTCTCGGACCGGAATATTGCCACTGGCCTCGAACCAGAGTATCGCCACTAGTCTTGGACCGGAGTATCGCCACTGGTCTTGGACCAGAGTATCGCCACCGGTCTCGGACCGGAGTATCGCTAATGACCTCTCGGTCAGGCATTCCACACTCTCGCCTCAGTGCGAGTTATAAGTGAGCATGCTCTCACGCCCAACGATCGGCAGGTCGGGTTTCAGACTCTCGCCTCAGTGCGAGTTATAAGTGAGCATTCTTTCACGCCTCCAGACTCTCGCCTCAGTGTGAGTTATAAGTGAGCATGCTCTCACGCCCAATGACCGACAGGTCGAGTTCCAGACTCTCGCCTCAGTGTGAGTTATAAGTGAGCATGCTCTCACGCCTCCAGACTCTCGCCTCAGCGCGAGTTATAAGTGAGCATGCTCTCATGAACAACGACCTCTCAGTCGGCATTCACCACTCACTCGTCGCTCTGCCCGACACTCACTATTTGTGTCTCGCTTCACTCGTCGCTCTGCCCGACACTCACCATTCGCGTCTCGCTTCACTCGCCGCTCTGCCCGACACTCACCATTCGCGTCTCGCTTCACTCGTCGCTCTGCCCGACACTCACCATTCGCGTCTCGCTTCACTCGCGCGCTCTGCCCCGACACTCACCATTCACGTCTCGCTTCACTCGCTGCTCTGCCCGACACTGATCACACTTGCTTTGCTCGCCGCTCTACCCGGCACCCATCACACTTGCTTTGCTCGTCGCTATGCCCGCCACTCACTGGTCATGTTTCGCTCACGGTTGTTTCTTGGTCGACACTCATCTCACTCGCTGGATTGCTTGACACTCGCGTCTCACTCGTTGCTCGGCTCAAGGGCTCTACTTCTGTTCGCCTTCGATTTCATAGGCTTTACGACCGCTCCGCCCACGAGATCCGCTTACACTCACAGGACTCGCTTCCGCTTGCCCATCGTCTTTCGACCCTCACAACATTTTTCGATTGCTCGATCGGTATTCGATTGCCCGATCACGATTTATTGATGCTCGGTCAGTATTTTTCCCGGTCGCGCTCATGGCTCTACTCGTCCATCATTCTCTCTATTGTCCGGTCGCGATTTACTGTCGTTCGATCGGCACTCGCTCGGTCATGATCATGGCATTGCTCGTCCATCATTTTCTCTATTGCTCGGTTGCAATTTATTGACGCTCGGTCAGTATTTTTCTCGGTCGTGCTTATGGCTCTGCTTGTCCATCATTCTCTCTATTGTCTGGTCGCGATTTATTGACGCTCGGTCAGTATTTTTCTCGGTCGTGCTTACGATTCTGCTCGTCCATTATTCTCTCTATTGCCTGATCGCGATTTATTGACGCTCGGTCAATATTTTTCTCGGTCGCGCTCGTGGCTTTGCTCGTTAATCATGCTCTATGCTGCTCGGTCGCGATTTACTATTGCACAGGTCGACATTTTCTCGGTCTCGCGCTCGACATCGCTCGCCCGATTCTCATTCCATCCGAACGACATTATCTCTGTCACTCGGTCGACATTTTTTCGATCGTGCCCTCGAAACCTTTTTCTCGTCCTTCGATTCGCTCGACATTCTCCCTATGGCCTGGACAACACTCAACTCGTTCATCACTCCCACCTCCTTTCATCACTCCCACCTCCTTTCATCGCTTCTCCCGACGCTCATCGCTCGTATCTCACCCGTTGCTCTGCTAGGTGCTTGCCGTTCGTCGCTACTTGTTTGAGGTTATACGACAAGCACAGCGATCGAACTCTGTATTCAAGACGGAATTCGCTTTTTGTTTGACTGGGTCTAGTCAGTCGGATTGCGCCTCCTTCGACTAGACTTGAAGGAGAGACTTGTGAGGTAGATATAGTGGATGTCATAGGGGTAATTAAGGGGAAAATGGAGGGTGTTTGGGTCATTGGACGGGATCCTTTTTAGGGCACTGTTGATCATGTTCGAGAGGAGGAGGGGGCTTCTCCTGGGTTCTTTGGGTCTCCGTCGCCGGGAACAGGTGTTGGTTGCTACTCGGAAAACCTAGAGGTTCCACTGTATAAAAATTTTGTACAAAGGTCTGAACCTTTTCCTAGCTACCATGTGTTCTTTTAAATTAAATTTTGGATCGCCTGCGGAACTTAACACGTTTGATCCAAAACTTAATCTATTCATTCTTTTAGGTTTTGACTTGGGTCTCCTGCGGAACTTAACACGTTCGACCCAAATCACCTTAAGTTATTAATTCCATTAAATATTAATTTCCATAATTGGTTCCCAGTACTGACGTGGCGAGGCACATGGCCTTCTTGGATATGGGAGCAACCACCACCGACTAGACAAAACCTTTTATAGAAAGGTAATATTTAATTTCCTAAAATAACTTTAGGTTAACCGAAAAGAACAATCAAATCACAAGGAAAAGAAAAAACAAAAGAACACAACATCGAAAAACATATTCAAAATTCTAGAATCGTAAGCCTCTTGTATTTGGTATTATTTCCATAAATAACTAGCATGATGCGGAAAGGAAAAATTACTAGTTATACCTTCTAAAAGACCTCTTGATCTTCTACCGTATTCCTCTTCTAACCTCGGACGTTGTGTGGACAACGATCTTCCGAGATGAGAACCACCAAGCACCTTCTTCTTCCTTACAAGTTTCGGCCACCACAATTCTCCAAGAGAAATAGAGGTCCGGCCACCACCACCAAGCTCCAAGGGATGCAAGAAACAAAACCACCTTTCTCTCCTTCTTCTCCTAGCTAGAACCGGCCACCATCAAGAGCTCCAAGAGAGGTTGCCGTCGGCCATAAGAAGAAGAGAAGAGGAAGAAGCTAGGGCCGGCCACCAAGGAGGAAAAGAGAAGAGAAGAATAATAGAGTTGATCACCCATGAAGGCACCTCTACCCCCTCTTTTATAATCCTTGGTCTTGGCAAATAAGGAAATTTAATTAAAAATTTCCTTAATTCTTTTGCCATGAAAAAAAAAATTATTTAATTAAAAACAATTTTCCTATTCTCAATTTACATGGCCGGCCACCATCAAGCTATAAACAAGGAGAGTTTTAATTAATTAAAACTTCCTAATTTGTCTCCAGAAATTTATAAAAAATTTCTCCAATAATTTTCCCTTTATGGTGGTTAATAAAAAGGAAATTTTATAAATTAAAATTCTTCTTTTAAACATATGGATAATTTCCAAAAGGAAAGTTATCTCTAAAAATTAAAATCTCTTTTCAATCTACAAATAAGGAAAGATATCAAATCTTTTCTTAATCTTTTGTAAAAACTAATAAAAGAGAATATTTAATTTTTAAACTTCTCTTTTAAATTATTATCATGGTTAAAAAGGAAAGTTTTTCTTAAAAATAAAATCTCCTTTCAATCTACAAATAAGGAAAGATTTCAAATCTTTTCTTAATCTTTTGTAGAAAGCTTTTAAAAGGAAAGATTTAATTTTTAAACTCTCTTTTAAAACTATGATATCCACATAAGAAATAATTTTAATAAAAAATCCTTTTTAATATGATGTGGCGGCCACCACCTAAGCTTGGGCTCCAAGCTATTGGCCGGCCACCTTTAGGCTTGGCCGGCCCTAAGCTTGAGCTTCAAGCTTAGCTTGGCCGGCCCCTATTGGTTGGGTAAGAAGGTGGGTATGTGGTGGGTATAAATCTCTATATACAAGAGGCTACGATAGGGACCGAGAGGAGGAATTAGTTTTGGTCTCCCGATAAAATTAAGCATCCCGTGCTCGCCCCAAACACACAACTTAATTTTATCAATAATAATTCATTCCACTAGAGAACTATTATTGAACTACCGCACCAATCCCAAATTACATTTTTGGGCTCCTTCTTATCATGAGTGTGTTAGTCTCCCTGTGTTTAAGATATCGAATGTCCACTAATTAAGTGAGTTACTGACAACTCATTTAATTAAATCTTAGTCCAAGAGTAGTACCACTCAACCTTATCATCATGTCGGACTAGGTTCACCTGCAGGGTTTAACATGACAATCCTTATGAGCTCCTCTTGAGGACATTATCAACCTAGTATCTCTAGGACACAGTTTCCTTCTATAATCAACAACACACACTATAAGTGATACCATTTCTCAACTTATCGGGCTTATTGATTCATCGAACTAAATCTCACCCATTGATAAATTAAAGAAATAAATATCAAATATATGTGCTTGTTATTATATTAGGATTAAGAGCACACACTTCCATAATAACCGAGGTCTTTGTTTCTTTATAAAATCAGTATAAAAGAAACGACCTCAAATGGTCCTACTCAATACACTCTAAGTGTACTAGTGTAATTATACAGTCAAGATAAACTGATACCTAATTACACTACGACCTTCTAATGGTTTGTTCCTTTCCATTTTGGTCGTGAGCTACTGTTTATAATTTATAAGGTACTGATAACATGATCCTCTGTGTGTGACACCACACACCATGTTATCTACAATATAAATTAATTGAGCAACTACATTTATCATAAATGTAGACATTTGACCAATGTGATTCTTATTACTAGATAAATGTTTATACCAAAAGCTAGGCTTTTAGTATACACCCTAACAATCTCCCACTTATACTAAAAGACTAAGCTGCCATATCTGCTGCCATATATCTGATTCCTAACCCTTCAACATGTCCATCAAAAGCTCTTGCCTTAAGGACCTTGGTGGAAGGATCTATAGGTCATCACCTGATGCAATCTAGGCAGTAACAACTTCTCCTCGTTTATACGATTTCTCGTATTGGGTGGTACTTGCGCTCTATTGTGTTTACTTGCCTTTATAGACTCATGGTTTCTTCGAGTTTGTTACTGCACCATTATTATTACAATAAATTGTAATAATCTTTGGACAAATTAGAAATCATATCTAAGTCTATCTTGAGGTAATTAAGTTATTCAGCTTTTATGGCTTCCTCAGAGGCTTGCCATATAGTAAGCTTCTATGGTGGAGTCCAGAAAAACACCTATGCTTATCACTCTTCCATAGTTATGACTTTACCTCCTAAAGTAAACACAAAACCCCGAGGTTGACTTATTATTGTCCCTATCCGATTGGAAGTCAAAATCCATGCAACCCACAAGGACCAAATTAACTGTATTGTAAGCTAGCATATAATCTCTAGTGCCTCTAAGGTACTACAATATATGCTTTACTGCAGTCCACTGTCCTTGTCCAGGGTTACTTTGATATCTGCTAACTATGCCTTTGGCAAAACAGATTTCTGATCTCGTACATAGTATACATTAGGCTTCCAACAGCCGTAGCATAAAGAACTGCCTTTATTTCCTTTATTTCCTTTGATGTCTACAGAGACATATCTTTAGATAAAGTTACTCCATCCTTAAAAAGTAAGAAACCTTTCGAGGAGTTTTGCATGCTTAAAACGAGCAAGGATTTTCCGATGTATCAAGCTTGGGATAAGTAAAATATATTTTTCTTTCGATCCCTTATTATTTTGATCTCAAAAATATATACATTCTCCCAAGTCCTTTATGTCGAATTATTTGGACAACCATACCCTTACTTCTGACAACATTTTGATATTGTTTCCAACTACCAAAAATGTTATCTACGTATAGTACAAGAAATACCACCACGCTTCCATCACACCTTTTGTATACACAAGACTTATCCAGTTACTAAATAAATCCATAGATCTGGATTACTTTGATAAACCGGATGTTCCAAGACCTTGAAGCTTTGCCTCAGTCCATAGACTGATTGAGCTTACACAAGATGCTCTTAGCCCTTTGCAATGAACCCTTCTGGTTGCTTTATATGGATGCTTTCTTCAAAACTTCCATTAAGGAATGCTGTCTTGACATCCTCTTGCCAAATAGATAAAAGAATCCGGATAAACTTAAGCATGACTACCAGTGAAAAAGTTTCCTTTTTCATCAAGCCTTGCTTTGAAAGTTACTACCTTCCTGTCTATCCCTCTTTTCCTATTATAGACCTTTTTACATCCAACGGCTTTTACACCATTTGGTGATTCTACAAGGTTCCAGATTTTATTAGAATACATATATTCTAATTCTTTTATTCATTACTCTTTGCCAAGATGTTGCATCTTTATCTTGGAGTGCTTCATCATATGACCGGAGATCAGGTTCATGCCCTCCAGGGATCGAGTCCAAAAACTCTCCCAAAATATGAACCTATTTAGGTTGCATAACAACCCTCCCACTATAATAAGACACTTTCTGTAATTGTGTATCAATTTGTGATACGTGTTGCAGTTTTCTTGTGGTATCTCATCTTGTACAGTTGGTACTAGGTTAGACATGTCCTTTATTATTTCCTTAAGAACAAATTTACTTATGAGCACGTGGTTCATTATATAGTCTAAAAAATCAGTCATTGATGCTAACAATGACCTTCTGATTTTTAAGACTATAAACCTACTTTTGTTTATCTAGGATAACTTACAAACAAGTGAACTCCTATCCAACTTATCATTGTCTCTCTTTAACATATGTGCTGATTACCCGAATCCGAATATGCTTCAAAATAGGTTTTCACCTATTCAGCAATTCTATATGAGTAGAGAGTTCTAACTTGGAAGGTACTATGCTCACTTTCGTTATCAGAGTTTATCCTTAAAACAAATTTGGTAATTTTCTAAATAACTCATCATCTATCTAATTATTTCATAAGAGTCCTTTACCTTCTTTCTACTACACCATTCTGTTGGGGTGTACCAGGTGCAGTTAGTTGGGATTGAATCCCTACTTTTGATAAGTGACTCCTAAATTCTCCCAAGAGGTACTTGCCACTACGATCTTACCATAGTGACATTTACTTTAACATTTCTCCGCATCAGCCTTGTACTCTTTGAACTAATCAAAGTACTTAGTCTTGCGGTACATTAAGTAAATTTATTTGTATCTTGAATAGTTGTCTATAAAATAGATGAAATATTCAATACTACCTCTTGTCTGGATAGTCATAGGATCACACAAATCAGAATGAACCGATTTCAACATATCTTTGACTCTATACCCCTTGGACTTAAAAGCTTCTTGGTTATTTTTCTTCCAAGTAAGACTCGCAGGTTGGAAAGATTTCCACTACTAATGAACCCAAAAGTTCATCAGCTACCAATGAATCCTTCTTAAGTTAATATAACCTAGCCTTAGATGTCAAAGATATAATTGGTTCATTTTCGAAGGTTGCTTTCTCTTAAGTTAGAAGATGTGTTATTAATTTCCATTTGTTGCATCATGGGAGTTATTGGATTATAAATTGTCAACCAACATACCAGAATAGATAACTTGCCTATTTTTCTTGATAACAACTTTGTTATCAAAATAGACACAATATCTATTCTATAATAGTTTAGAAACTGAAATCAGGTTCTTTCTAAACTTAGTATGTAAAGACAATTCCTAATAATCCAAATTTTATTCCTATTAGAGAATAAACCTCTCCCACTGCAACAGCTGCTACTTTTGCAGTAGTGCCCATGTGGACGGTGTTTTTTTATTTTCATTTAGTTGTCGGGTTTCCTGGAACCCTGCAATGAATTGCAGACATGATCAGTGGCTCCCATATCTACACACCAGGTACCGGTAGATAACTCCACTAAACATGTATCAACTAATGAATAAAATACACCTATATTGTTCTTAGTTCTAAGAGGACAGTCTACCTTAATGTCCAAATTCTATTTCCAATCAATTATAATTGGGACCACTAAGTCTATCCTAAAGTATATCAGCTAGGGATTGACCATCTTCCTAAGAATCATCACAATATCTGGTTAAGACCAACTCCTTAAAAATCCCCATGAATTTTGTATGCCACGTTAGTGTGGACGTATACAAATTCAAAGAGGAAATTTTATCATTTAATTTTATTATCTCGTCAACCTTACTTTATGACGAATAAAATTAATAGTTGGTCTATCTTTAATCAAATATTTGGTCAAGACTCTAAATTTAAAATAATATTGATTCCTCTAACAATACTATTTAAATTTACCAACACCTCAAAACACCGTGAATTTTGCATGCCACGTTAGTGTGGACGTATACAAAATCAACATTTGTAAGAGGAGGGTTTTACCCATTAACTATCTTGTCAACGTAACTTTATGACAAATAAAATTATCTCAAACACCGTTAATTTTGTATGCCACGTTAGTGTGGACGTATACAAAATCAATCATTTGTAAGAGGGGTTTTAACCCTTTAATTTTATTATCTTGTCAACCTAGTTTTATGACAAATTAATAGTTGGTTTCATTTGGTCACACAAATAATAACAGTGACTCCGATGGGGAGGATACTATTAGATGTGTCTAAGTGTATACCATTACTTGACACTAAGTCCATTAATAAGATTATGCCCCTTCCGTTGGGGAAGATCACACGCTCTTAATTAACTTCCTATAGTCATCCAAAAATGGAAGTCTGTTCTAGTGATCCACAAACAAGCTCATCCGTTATGGAGGAAGGCACTCAGAGCCAACGCGCAAGCTTGTTTGCATCACTTACAAACCAGTAATGGAGACCATGGGATTTACTTAAAATCCCTCTCCCACTTAGTTATTTATTAATGAGGAATTTTAACTATGCTAGCCTACTAAACTTGTAAACTAACATGCACACACAGCACAATATAAAAGCAATAAATAGAAAATCTAATTTTCAACTATTATGACTTTTATCTCTAGTTGTCCTCCGTGTGTTGTCATCCCAAGCTGCTGCCATATTTGGCAACCGCCACCGGGTCTAGCTGTCGCATCCATCTTGCTCCTTGTTCCGCTGCGCCTCTGGTCCTTAGAAGGTTCCACGCTTTGCAAGATTCGATCCGCGACATAAATAGAATTTTACAATTTTGATCCTATATTCCATAAAAGGAATGTACATGTATCTAGATCAAAAATAAAATCCTAATAAAACTAAATACAGCTCCTGCTGTATTTTATAATACAATCATGCACACACATATAAATGTCCTTGACATGTCCAAGGGTCCAATCACACACATAAAACTATAAGCCATAATAGTTGGATCCTGCATCCACAAAGTTAGCACATCCTACTATTATCCTGCCTAAATTATGTATGACATGTGTGTTGGTGCAATATCCTTCAGGTCAAGGTTGACCTGAGTAACCAAGCTGAGTCTTGGTTTGGGTTTAGATGTTTGACAATAAGATATTGATTGAAGAAGAGTCAAGTAGGTCAAGGTTGACTGGATACTTGACTGGGAAGTCCTAACTGGGATGTTAGGCAAAATGAAAGACCTAGTGAGTGAAGCTAGGCAGTATGAAAGTCCTGGTGAGTGAAGCCAGGCAGAAGAAAGTCCTGGTGAGTGAAGCCAGGCAGAAGGAAATCCTGGTGAGTGAAGCCAGGTGAAAGTCCTAGTGAGTGAAGCTAGGCAGAAAGAAAGTCCTAGTGAGTGAAGCTAGGCAGATGAAAAACCCTAGTGAGTGAAGCTAGGTGAAAGTCCTGGTGAGTGAAGCCAGGCAAGGGAAAATCCAGATGGATCAAGGATGATCGGACATCTGGTGCTGGGAAGTCCAAGTAGGTCAAAGGATTGACTGGATACTTGGCATGAAAGAAAAGTCCAAGTAGGTCAAAGGGATTGACCGGATACTTGGCACAGAGAAAAGTCCAAGTGGGTCAAAGGGATTGACCGGACACTTGGTAAGGGAGTCCTAGCAGTCAAGGGTGACTAGATGCTAGGCATGACATACCAACAGGTCAAGGTTGACGGATGTTGGTTTGGGAGGTTTAGGACTTGGTTTTGGACAAAACCAAGTCTTTGGATCGATCGATGGATCGATCCGGGCTCTGATCGATCGGTGGATCGATCCGGATCTGTCTGGAGAGCACCGGATCGATCCGTGGATCGATTCAGAGGTCCCAATCGATCGATGGATCGATTGGGACGCTCTTAAGCGCCGGATCGATCCGTGGATCGATCCAGCGGGTTAGCACAGAGGCGCTCCGGATCGATCCGTGGATCGATCCAAAGCCTCCCCGATCGATTGGGAACATTCGAATCGATCGGATCCGACCGTTGGCATCGTTTATAGCTGCAGGCGTTCGATGGCTGCGGTATCCCTTCACTGATTCACTCCAGAGCTCTCGCCAACTCCTCCACAGCGCTCACAAAGCTCAGATCGCCAGTTCTTGAAGGATCTTGGAAGCTCTCCAAGTCAAGAGGCGGATCAAAGTCAAGAAGAGAAGCTAGGGTTAGGGTTTTGTACTCATTGTAAGCTTGTAAGCTTGTATTTCTTGTATCCTTTCCCTCTCTTCTTGTATTGAGTATTGTAGGGCTTCTCCGCCCTTGGTAGTTACCACAAAGGAGAGTTTTATTTAGTGGAGGGTGTGTGTGTTGGTGTGGATCCTTGGATTAGTCACCTCTTGTGAGGTGGATACCAAGTAAAACCAACCGTGTTAGCGTTGTGTGTTTGTTTCTGTATTTTCCGCTGCACATCTTTGAAGGAACAAGCAACGCCGAGCACCGAGCGAACGTGACGAGCTATTCACCCCCCCCCCCCTCTAGCTACTTTTGGTCCTAACAATGTGCATAATTAAACTAATACCAAATACACAGAGGCAAAACCCTAGCTCTGATACCAATTGTTGGTTGCTACTCGGAAAACCTAGAGGTTCCACTGTACAAAAATTTTGTACAAAGGTCTGAACCTTTTCCTAGCTACCATGTGTTCTTTTAAATTAAATTTTGGATCGCCTGCAGAACTTAACACGTTTGATCCAAAACTTAATCTATTCATTCTTTTAGGTTTTGACTTGGGTCTCCTGCGGAACTTAACACGTTCGACCCAAATCACCTTAAGTTATTAATTCCATTAAATATTAATTTCCATAATTGGTTCCCAGTACTGATGTGGCGAGGCACATGGCCTTCTTGGATATGAGAGCAACCACCACCGACTAGACAAAACCTTTTATAGAAAGGTAATATTTAATTTCCTAAAATAACTTTAGGTTAACCGAAAAGAACAATCAAATCACAAGGAAAAGAAAAAACAAAAGAACACAACAGCGAAAACATATTCGAAATTCTAGAATCGTAAGCCTCTTGTATTTGGTATTATTTCCATAAATAACTAGCATGATGCGGAAAGGAAAAATTACTAGTTATACCTTCTAAAAGACCTCTTGATCTTCTACCGTATTCCTCTTCTAACCTCGGACGTTGTGTGGACAACGATCTTCCGAGATGAGAACCACCAAGCACCTTTTTCTTCCTTACAAGTTTCGGCCACCACAATTCTCCAAGAGAAGTAGAGGTCCGGCCACCACCACCAAGCTCCAAGGGATGCAAGAAACAAAACCACCTTTCTCTCCTTCTTCTCCTAGCTAGAACCGGCCACCATCAAGAGCTCCAAGAGAGGTTGCCGCCGGCCATAAGAAGAAGAGAAGAGGAAGAAGTTAGGGCCGGCCACCAAGGAGGAAAAGAGAGGAGAAGAATAATAGAGTTGATCACCCATGAAGGCACCTCTACCCCCTCTTTTATAATCCTTGGTCTTGGCAAATAAGGAAATTTAATTAAAAACTTCCTTAATTCTTTTGCCATGAAAAAGAAAAATTTATTTAATTAAAAACAATTTTCCTATTCTCAATTTACATGATCGGCCACCATCAAGCTATAAACAAGGAGAATTTTAATTAATTAAAACTTCCTAATTTGTCTCCAGAAATTTATAAAAAATTTCTCCAATAATTTTCCCTTTATGGTGGTTAATAAAAAGGAAATTTTATAAATTAAAATTCTTCTTTTAAACATGTGGATAATTTCCAAAAGGAAAGTTATCTCTAAAAATTAAAATCTCTTTTCAATCTACAAATAAGGAAAGATATCAAATCTTTTCTTAATCTTTTGTAAAAACTAATAAAAGAGAATATTTAATTTTTAAACTTCTCTTTTAAATTATTATCATGGTTAAAAAGGAAAGTTTTTCTTAAAAATAAAATCTCCTTTCAATCTACAAATAAGGAAAGATTTCAAATCTTTTCTTAATCTTTTGTAGAAAGCTTTTAAAAGGAAAGATTTAATTTTTAAACTCTTTTTAAAACTATGATATCCACATAAGAAATAATTTTAATAAAAAATCCTTTTTAATATGATGTGGCCGGCCACCTAAGCTTGGGCTCCAAGCTATTGGCCGGCCACCTTAAGGCCAACCTTTAGGCTTGGCCGGCCCTAAGCTTGAGCTTCAAGCTTAGCTTGGCCGGCCCCTATTGGTTGGGTAAGAAGGTGGGTATGTGGTGGGTATAAATCTCTATATACAAGAGGCTACGATAGGGACCGAGAGGAGGAATTAGTTTTGGTCTCCCGATAAAATTAAGCATCCCGTGCTCGCCCCGAACACACAACTTAATTTTATCAATAATAATTCATTCCACTAGAGAACTATTATTGAACTACCGCACCAATCCCAAATTACATTTTTGGGCTCCTTCTTATCATGAGTGTGTTAGTCTCCTTATATTTAAGATATCGAATGTCCACTAATTAAGTGAGTTACTGACAACTCATTTAATTAATATCTTAGTCCAAGAGTAGTACCACTCAACCTTATCATCATGTCGGACTAGGTCCACCTGCAGGGTTTAACATGACAATCCTTATGAGCTCCTCTTGAGGACATTATCAACCTAGTATCTCTAGGACACAGTTTCCTTCTATAATCAACAACACACACTATAAGTGATACCATTTCTCAACTTATCGGGCTTATTGATTCATCGAGCTAAATCTCACCCATTGATAAATTAAAGAAATAAATATCAAATATATGTGCTTGTTATTATATTAGGATTAAGAGCACACACTTCCATAATAACCGAGGTCTTTGTTTCTTTATAAAATCAGTATAAAAGAAACGACCTCAAATGGTCCTACTCAATACACTCTAAGTGTACTAGTGTAATTATACAGTCAAGATAAACTGATACCTAATTACACTACGACCTTCTAATGGTTTGTTCCTTTCCATTTTGGTCGTGAGCTACTGTTTATAATTTATAAGGTACTGATAACATGATCCTCTGTGTGTGACACTACACACCATGTTATCTACAATATAAATTAATTGAGCAACTACATTTATCATAAATGTAGACATTTGACCAATGTGATTCTTATTACTAAATAAATGTTTATACCAAAAGCTAGGCTTTTAGTATACACCCTAACAACAGGAACCAGAAGACTAGAAGGAGGGGGAACTTCTTCTCTTCGTTCCAGGAGCTTGTCTCCGGCGAGCTCCATCCTCTTGCCAGGCATGCCGATGCCGACACCGTCGAGGTCGCCGACACTGACGTGTTGCCGCCCTCTTCACGCCATCTCTCCCATCTTCCTCTCCCAGCCGGCGTCCGCCACGGCATCCAGGGTCTACCATCGCAGCCGGCCACCGGGGTGCACCTCGCCGTCGTCTCCCACCATGCAGGCAGCAGTCCCTTCTGTCCTCACGCAACACACCAGCCGACATCCTCCCTCTCCTCCTCCTCTCTTCTCGCAGGACACGTCACCGCCGGTGGACCTTTTGTTCGGTGTCTTCACCGCTGCCACCACGAACCAGGGGCTTCTCCTGGTGTAAAATACCAAAATTAGGCGAATATTATTAAGGGAATTTTCTAGAATTTTTGGGAATTTTTCGGAGCTCGTACGGACGAGTTAACGGGGATAAAAACGGGGTCCGGGAAAGCCTGTTTAGGCTACCCCGTTTAAGCGACGAAATGTTTATATTTACATTTCCTTTTCTTTTATTTTCTTTTATTTTCTTTATTTTCTCTTCTTTTCCCTTTCTCTGCCGAACCTGCGTGTCGACACCCCCGCCTGCGCGCCCGACGCTCTCTCTCCTTGCCCTAACCGCACGCGGCCACGGCGGTTTTTCTTCCTCCCTTCCACTTCTTCTTCTTCTCCTCTGCCCGAGTCGAACCCTTCTTCCCTCATCTCTCGCGACGCCGGCCTTCTCCACCCGATAGCATCGCCGGGTGCTCTTCCTCCTCGCTGAGCGTCGCGCCGCCGCTACCACAGCCGACAACCGGCCGTCTTTCCAGTGCCGACGCCGTGCCCTAGCCGAGCCCTACCGACGTTGTGCCCTAGCCGAGCCCTGCCGAAGCCGTGCCCTTGCACTGTCGCCGGCCACAGGTTAGTGACATGCACCATTTGCATGATTGCATGCTGTGCGATAGTGTGCTCCATTATTGTTGAGCACATCGCTCGTTACATGGATTTGCACACACCACCACTCATGGGTTAGTGGTCGATTCAGGCAGAGTGTGTTGCAGCAGGGACTCTGTTAGGCACCGTTGGTCCGCTCATGGGTAGTGTGACACAACGTGTTATCCAGCAGGGATTCCTCCCCGTTATTGTGTACCGGGAGATGAGAGCATTGCGCTCCCCTATTTATGATTTGGGGTAGGAGGATAGGTGTACTCCGACAGCATCCCATCCACTCGGTCACTCATCAGGAGCAGTGACGACAGAGTGCACGGTTGTCACAACCCTACCCACTCGACCTCACTTTTGTGTGAGATGGTTGACTGGCGTCAGGGGTGACCAGGACGCATCATTGACATCATATCCATGATGCATTTATTGCTTGTGTTTGTGTTTGCTGCATTTATATGCTGCATATTGTTTGGATACCTATGTTTGACATGCATACATGATTTCCTTATCACTCGGACTGTTTGTCCTTATACCCAGGTCCTGGTTAGTACAGTTTCACTCCTGTTTACTTCAGATGTATTTTTTTATCTTTCTTATATCAGGAGACTGTACGCATGATTAGTGCTAGGTGTTATTTTCTTACTTTGTATATTAGTTGTACCTGCTGAGTGTTTGACTCACCCCGCCTCCATTGTTGTTATTTTTCAGGTTGATGCTGTCAGGAGAGAGTTCTAGTCACTAGTCCCCTGCTGACCACGAGGGCTTAGTAATCTTTTGGTTTTCTTCTTTATTAGTCTATGTTCAGACTTATTCTGTTTTTTATACTATGAATTTTTGATACTATGGATCTGGTGTGAATTTTATGCGTCGATGGATTTTATTACGATATGTTTTACTACATGCCTGCCTGGACGATAGAAGAGGTGAGTAAATCGGATTTGAGCTTTACAAGTGTAGTGGAGTAGGGTTGATTTCGAGTCAGAGTATTATTCATTCAGTTTACTTGTTATATAAACTGCGTGGAATGTTTGTGTATTGTATTTTATTTCTTCTATTATTCTAGCCGCTTGTGGCTGAGGTATGTGGATATGTAGAAAGTTTCAGATTGTCCGCCGTACAGGGGAGATGCTGCCAAAATTTCTTCGGACAGAGACTTCTCCGGGGCGTGACAATTTATTTGGTATCAGAGCCAAGTTTGCGAGTCAAACTGGGCGTTTTCGGATTTTCGTTATGGTTATGTTTCGGATTTCCATTTTGGATTTATATGGATTTTCGGTGATTTTCTCGTTCGGAATTTTGAGGTCAAGTTGGGGACTGGACAGCGACGGAACATCTCCAGACGGTAATTAGGTATGATGTTTATTTTATAATTGTTATATTGGTAGTAATATCTGTAATATAACTTAACAGATATGAGGAGATCTACACGTATTACGGCGAGACATGGTGCTGGACGACCACGTGCGAGGACCACGAGATCTCTGGATATGCTAGAGATGCCTACTGTTGATAAGCCTGTCAGTCAGGGACATACTCAGCATATTGCGGGCGCGTCGGGCTCTCAGATCCCGACGGCTCCTATAGAGGTACCTACCTCGGTTATGTCGAGTGTACCTATCCCTACTGTAGTTCCGGTACCATCAGGGGTACCATTGGCGTACCCGACATCTACTCCAGAGTAGCCTACGGCGTACTTGGCACCACCACCACCTGGACCTACAGTGTACCCGACACCAGTGGCACCTGTGCCCCCAGTGCCTACAGTAGCAACAGCTGCTCCACCTCCGGTATCACTACCTACTGTACCTCCAGTCGCAGCCACTTTTGTTCACCCGGCAGTACCACCGACGGCTTATGCTCCAGTTTATTCAGCAGCACCGGGAGCACCTCCTCCGGTTTATTCCGCGGTACCACTTGTAGCACCAGTTCCAGTGGTTCCGCCAGTTCCTGCAGCCGTCCCGATACAGCTCACTGATATTGTCGCAGCACGAGCTAGGATTCCAGTATTAGCAGAGTCGATGAAGACTCGATTCACACTCTTCCGATGAGACCTTGATCCGAGTATGGCCCTGTCATGGATAGAGACTATGGAGCAGACTTTCTTCTATATGGCTTGCTCCAAGTGGGAGAAAGCGGAGCTGGCTGCTTTCAACTTACGGGATGAGGCTAACGCCTGGTGGATTACTCAACGTTCTATCATCGGCGAGTGGAACGTCACTTGGACCAGGTTCAGAGAGGCTTTTGAGAGTCGTTTCTTTCCACTATCATATCAGATGGCTTGCCGACAGGATTTCATGAGTCTGCGTCAGAATAATCGCACGGTGACAAAGTATAATACTGAATTCAACTGGTTGGCTAAGTTTTGTCCAGAATTAGTTGCGGAGGACAGATCTCGCATGATGCAGTTTATACAGGGACTGGATGGTTATCTGCAAGTAAGGCTTGCCGGTTTAGGGATCGTATCTTACTCAGATGCACTGGACCGAGCTTTGATGATAGAGTTAGCTCAGCAGAGAGCATTTCCGGATAAGAAGAGGAAGCATACGGGTCAGGCATCCGGACAGATCCAGCAGACACCGACGACAGGACAGCAGTAGAGTAGTCACAATTGATCAGGTCAGGGTACTTCTGGGGTATCTCGTAGGCCTCAGAAGTCAGGGCGATCTTCTTCAGGACGTCCCGGTTTTCTCAGCAAAATCGGCAACCACCTTCCAGTGATACTCACTGTTTCCGATGTGGATCCAGAGATCACCTTATCCCAGCTTGCTCTCTGGGACAACCAGTTTGCTATTATTGCAAACTGTCTGGGCACCAGAGCCGAGATTGTCAGCTGAAGGCTCAGCACACGGTTTCCGGAGGGTCAGGTCAGAGGGGACAGTCTAGTCAGTCAGGGGCATATCGAGAAGGGCAGAAAGCCCAGTCTTCACATCGTCAGCAGGGGACAGTTTCACCTGCAAAAGTAGCATTTGGCATGCTTGGACAGGAGTACTCCAGTGCTTCCATAGCACCCCAGAGTTCTGTTCCAGGACCTTATTATCCGACGCAGGGGCAGTATCAGATGCAGCCTCAGCCTCTAGGCCAGTACCAGACTCAGTCCCAATCATCGGCACAGTATCAGTCACCGTCCTCTCAGTCTCCTCTGGCACATTATCTAGCACCGCCTCAGTGGCAGGCTTCTGCCCAGCCGCAGCAGCCGCAGCAGCCGCAGCAGCCGTAGCAGCCGCTGGCAGCGTTATCCCCTCCTCCTCCGCCAAAGACTAGACGTGTCCATGCGATTACCAGAGAGGATGCGCAGCGAGCCGACGGATCCGTTTTCCGCGGTATGATTTCCATTTATGCATTTTTCCGCTGATATATTGATTGATACTGGTAGCTCGCACTCTTTTATATCCCGTACCTTTATGCGGGAGATTGGTAGATTACCTACTTTTAGACTGCAGCAATTGACCGTCTCCCTACCATCCAGTGACACTTTAGACGTCACCCAGGAGGTCAGAGATTGCCCGTTAGACTTTGGCAACATGATACTTACGGTAGATCTTCTAGTATTGGAGATGGTCGAGTTTGATATCATTCTTGGCATGAATTGGCTATCAGTATATCATGCTACCGTTGATTGCCAGACGAGGGTGGTCACCTTCCAGCCTCCGAACCAACCCTCGTGGAGTTTCACTGGCATCAGAGATGACGGCATCTCGATTATTTCGGCGATTCAGGCGCAGAAGCTGCTGTCTCACGGCTGTCACGGTTTCCTATTATCTCTGATTAGTACTGAGGACAGCAGTAGTTCGCAGCTCTTCGACGTTCCTGTAGTCCGGGAGTACCCGGATGTGTTCCCAGAGGAGCTACCTGGTTTGCCTCCCAGAAGGCCAGTGGAGTTCGCTATTGAGCTGATTCCGGGAACCGCGCCGACATCGAAAGCTCCGTATCGTATGACACCAAAAGAGTTGAACGAGCTGAAGGTTCAACTCCAGGAGCTTTTAGACAGGGGATTCATTCGCCCTAGTGTTTCTCCATGGGGTTCACCGGTATTATTTGTCAAGAAAAAGGATGGCACTATGAGGCTATGTATTGACTATAGACAGCTGAATGCAGTTACCGTCAGAAATAAATATCCTTTACCACGGATCGAGAATTTGTTTGATCAGCTCAGAGATACATCAGTGTATTCTAAGATTGATCTGCGATCCGGATATCATCAGTTGAGGGTCAGAGACTCAGATATCCAAAAGACGGCTTTCCGTACGAGATACGGTCATTATGAGTTTTTGGTAATGCCATTTGGGCTTACCAATGCTCCAGCGGTGTTTATGGACTTGATGAACTGTATTTTTCTGGAGTATCTGGATCAGTTTGTTATCATTTTAATTGATGACATATTGGTCTACTCTCATTCTGAGGAGGAGCATGCACAACATCTTCGTACAGTTTTGGAGATTCTTCGACGACATCAGTTGTACGCGAAGTTCAGCAAGTGTGCATTCTGGCTATCTTCAGTCGATTTTCTGGGACATGTGGTTTCTAGCAGAGGTATTTCAATTGATCCTCAGAAGATCGAGGCTGTCACCAGTTGGGAGCAGCCGAAGTCAGTTCAGGAGATCCGCAGTTTTCTGGGTTGGCCGGATATTACCGACGTTTTGTCGAGGGTTTCTCACGTATTGCTATGCCGCTGACACGCCTTACTCGGAAAGGCGTGAAGTTTGCGTGGTCCGAGTATTGCGAAACCAGCTTTCAGGAGCTAAAGCAGAGATTAGTGTCGGCTCCAGTTTTGGTTTTATCTTCTGGAGAGAACGGATTTGTACTCTACACCGACGCTTCTCTATAGGGTTTGGGTGCTGTTCTGATGCAGCACGGCAGAGTAGTCTCTTATGCTTCTCGTCAGCTGAAGGAGCATGAGAAGAACTACCTAGTTCATGATTTGGAGTTAGCTGCCATCATCTCTGCTCTGAAGCTTTAGCGACATCATTTATATGGTATTATATTTGAGATTCTCACTGATCATAAGAGTCTCAAATATATTTTCACTCAGAAGGAGCTTAATCTCCGACAGAGGAGATGGATGGAGTTCCTGAAGGACTACGATTGTACCATTAGCTACCACCCGGGGAAAGCTAATGTGGTTGCCGATGCACTCAGCAGGAAGTCGAGAGGGACTTTGGCTTGTCACCGAATTTCAATTACAGACTTGGTTCAGGGTTTCTCTGAGTTAGATCTTGAGGAGCAGGGACCGACAGAGCAGGATATTCTGGTTACCATGGTTGCTTAGTCGTCGATCAGGACGAGGATCCGAGAGGCCCAGGCTGGTGATCAGCATTTGCAGTTCATTAGCAGTCAGATAGCTTCCGGGCAGCAGACCGAGTTTATACGAGACGAGGAGGGTGTTATATACTTCCAAGGCAGATTATACGTACCTCAGTCTCATCCGATCTTACAGGAGCTACTTCAGGAGACACACCGTTCTCGATTTGCGATCCATCCCGGTGGGACCCGTATGTATCGAGACTTGAGGTGTTCCTATTGGTGGAACAGAATGAAGAAAGACATCACAGATTTCGTAGCTAGATGTCTTGTTTGTCAGCAGGTGAAGGCTGAGCACCAGAGACCTGCAGGGTTACTTCAACGAATTCTTATTCCTGAGTGGAAGTGGGATCACATTACCATGGACTTTGTGGTAGGGTTGACGAGGACACGACAAGGTTATGACGCGATTTGGGTAATCGTTGATCGATTAACCAAATCCGCGCACTTTTTAGCGATTCGGAGGATTGATCCCCTGGATCGATTGGCAGATCTGTATTGTCGGGAGATCATCAGACTACATGGTGTTCCGTTGAGTATCATCTCGGATAGAGATCCACGGTTCACGTCTCGTTTCTGGCAGAGTCTACAGCAGGCCTTGGGCACACAGCTCCGTTTCAGTACAACTTTCCATTCACGGACAAATGGACAGTCAGAGTGGACCATTCAGACTTTAGAGGATCTGCTGAGGTCATGTGTTATGGATTTCGGAGGCAGTTGGGAGGACCATCTGCGGTTAGTAGAGTTTGCCTACAACAACAGCTTTCATTCGGCTATCCAGATGGCACCGTTTGAGGCGTTGTATGGTGGACCTTGTCGGACACCCGTCCTCTGGGATGAGGTTGGAGAGGCCCAGTTGTTGGGACCTCATAGAGTTCAGCAGGATGCAGAGTTGGTCCGTACTATCAGACGGAGGATGTCAGAGGCGTAGGATCGCCAGAAGAGTTATGCTGATCGGAGACGCAGACCACTAGAGTTCTCTGTTGGCGACCATGTATTTCTGCGAGTTTCACCTACGAAAGGGGTGAAGAGATTTGGCCTCAGAGGTAAATTAGCTCCATGGTACATTGGCCCTTTCGAGATCTTGGAGAGGATCGAAGCGGTAGCTTACCGACTGGCACTACCACCGTCCTTGTCAGGCGTGCATGATGTATTCCACGTATCTATGCTGCGGAGATACGTGCCCGACCCGAGCATGTGCTGGCAGATATTCCAGTTCCAGTCAAATTACAATTAAAGTTATCGAACCCCTCTACACTAAAGTAGTATAGAAATGACTCGGGTCGTCTCCCAAAGAATGTAACGATAGGATGATAACTTCAGGATTAGTTATGACTTTTAGATTTTTCATATGAAACTGAGGGTTTGGGTTTTGAATTTTGAACTACGATATGAAATAGCAAAACAAGTATGAAATTAAACCTAAGGAACAAAAGAGCAAAGCAAGTATGAAATCTAATCCTAATTAATGAAAGACATCCTATCTATCCATTAATAGTGATCTCATAACGCATTGTCACTTTACGCTACAATTTCACCAATAATGGAATTAAACTAAGGTATGAAATAGTAAAATATTAAATGAAATCTAATCTAGTAAATGAAAAACGATGCAAATAAGAAAACCTAGTCTAACTTATGTTGGTGCAGCGGGGACCGACAAGAGGGGGTAAATTGCCTGCAATAAAAAATTATACCCTCCTCAAACTTTCAACTCTAAAATTAAAGCAACACTAATAATTAAAGTAATTAACAGAAAAGAAAAGAGAGATGACTCAGCTATTTAACTTGGTTACAACCGAGACGGTTGTTAATCTAAGGCGGTGGAAAGACGCACTAAAAGAGTCTCCTTCTTTGAAGGTGGAGAAGCCTTTTACACTTTAAGAGCACAGAGGTTGCTTAGAAAAGAATTACAGAGTTGATTGTCTCATTGTACTGTTCGAGACCCCTTTATATAGGGGTTCCAAGACTCATCCAGAGCCCCTGATCTTCGAGATCAGGGTTTGACTTCGAGAGGGGGATCGGTCGACCGATCCCCAGGTTCGGTCGACCGAACCTGTGTACTTTCCTAGCTTCCCGTCTGGATGCAGGCTCTGTGGATCGAGCAGGTTTGGTCGACCGATCCTTGTATTCGGTCGACCGATCAGCCAACGGTCTCTACTCGATCTGACCCAATCAAATCGCTTCGACCAAGTCTCTGATTATCTTCGGTTCGGTCGACCGATCAGAGGGTTCGGCCGACCGATCAACCATTGGTTGCTGATGTGGCTGCTGACGTGTCTCCAACGGCTGGCTTATGATGAAAAGGGGTTCGGTCGACCGAACATTTGTCAAGTCAACTTCCCGGTTGACTTGCTCTGGTTCGACTTGCTTGGGTGATTTCGGCCATCCGGAATAGGCCTCACCCGAACCCAGTTCCTGGCCTTCTCCTCGAGCAGTCTTTCGTCCCGGCTTTACGACCCTCGAACGTCGCACACATTCTTCACGCCCACCAGTGTACTCTTCCGTAGCTCTCTCATCCTTCGGATGCACCGAGTCCGTCGACTCCCTTCTCGTGCCGTCCTTCTCGCTAGCTGCGTCTTCCGCTCGACTTCCTACGCTCCTAAGTTCCTGTACACTTAGACAAAGGGATAAGACAAACAGGACCTAACCTAAACTTGGTTGATCACATCAAAACAACCACGGAGTCTAACAACTTAAACTATGATTGCAAGGAAATTAAAGACAACATAAAGTAAACATTGAATGAAATTTAGAGCATTAATGAAACCTAATCCTAATTGCATTCAATCAAAGGACAACTATCACTAACATTTAACCAAACAAGCATTGAAAGAAATTAAGGAACTAAAATGCATTAATAAAGCTATCAAAGTGTTTGGGGCATTTTGTCGAACACATCAAAGGCATAAATTGAGTTGAACAAAGTGCATGCAAAATGAACATGGGAGATCATCAATTACAAGCATTCATCAACGTTTAAACAAACATCAACAATCAATTCGAAATGCAACAATCCAAACTATCAAAAATTTAATGAAGAAGTACTGCTCTGTTCGGAATCTGATGAAGGAGGTTCACACAAAACACCCACTCCTCCTGAACGAACAAATGAACAACAACCAAAATACCAGATATGCTTGCTTCAACAACGGTGATGATGAACGAAGCTTCCACCGAAGAACCCCCTCGATGGAAGATGAACGGTTGTGAGAATGGGCTGTGGATGGAATGTCCCGCCGCTACTGCTCTGCCTCTGCCTCCTGAACCCCAAAAGGTAGAAGCTGACGGAAGGAAGTCGGTAGGAGGAAGATCTCACCGGAGAACCCTCCGGTGAGGAGAATGATCGGAGTCAAAGGTTGCCGCCTGGAATTGCTTGATGTCGCTGCTAGAATCAAGAACAGAGGAACTCGATTAAAATCGAGAAGAAGAAGAACAACTGTGGAGAATCGGTCGGCGGTAGTGAAGGAATGAAGCCGCTGATCGGTGATGACGAAGAAGGGAGAGGAGGTTGCGGTGTCACTGTGCCCTAGCCGTAGAAACCCCGAGAGATGCCCTACTGTTCCGTCACGTGAGGAAGAAAAGGAGAGGGTTTCTTAACGGATCGGGTTTGGGTTAAGGAAAATAGATCCATTAGGAATGGAATCCGGATCCATTAAGAATAGGGTTCAAAATTGGGCTCCAAATTGGATGAGTTGGGCTTTTGTGATTGGGCTTGAAGAGTGGAGCTCAACTTCTTTCTTGATCCAAATTGGAATGAAATGAGTCAAGCTCTTCAAATTAGCTCATGCTCAACCTTAACATTGGGTCCAATTAATTTGACTCCACTCATGTCTATGGCTCCTCTTTAATTCTCTACAAAAATCATGAAATAATAGCAAAATTAGGGAAAGAGTATAAAAAGCTCATAAATATATCCTAACTCATGAATCATAATATTAAGCAAAATTTAAGTGAATGAGAGGATAAAAAATGCTAAGTATGAGAGCTAAAATATTACATAAAAATGCTTATTATCATATCACACACCATGTTATCTACAATATAAATTATTTGAACAACTATACTTAGCATATAAATGTAGACATTTAACCAATGCGATTCTTTATTTCAAAAATAAATGTTTACAAAAAGATAGACTTTTAGTATACACTCTAACAATATCCCACTTATAATAAAAGACTATGTTGTCATAAATGCTACCACACATCTGATTCTCATTCCTTCAACATGGCGATCGAAAGCTTTCGCCGGAAGGGCCTTAGTGAAAGGATCTGCCAGGTTATCCACTGATGCAATCTTGGCGACAACAACTTCTCCTCGTTTTACGATGTCTCATATCAGGTGGTACTTGTGCTCTATGTGTTTACTCACCTTATGGGCTCGTGGTTCCGTCGAGTTTGCTACTGCACCACTATTATTACAATAAATTGTGATGATTTTGGACAAACCAGGAATTACATCTAAATCCATTAGAAAGTTCCTGAGCCACACTGCTTCTTTTACTGCCTCAGAGGCTGCCACATACTCGGCTTCCATAATTGAGTCAGAAACGCACTTCTGCTTAACACACCTCCATGCAATGGCTCCACCTCCTAAAGTAAACGCATAGCCTGATGTAGACTTACTATTGTCCCTATCTGATTGGAAGTCGGAATCTATGTAACCCACAAGGAGAAAATCATTTGCTTGGTAAACCAGCATATAATCTCTAGTCCTTCTCAGGTATTTCAATATATGCTTTACAGCAGTCCAATGTCCTTATCCAGGGTTACTTTGATATCTACTAACCATGCCCATGGCAAAATAGATATCCGGTCTCATGCACAATATAGCATACATTAGGCTTTCGACAGCCGAAGTATAAGGAACTGACTTCATGTCCTCTATCTCCTTTGATGTCTTCTGAGACATCTCTTTAGATAAAGCTTCTCCATGTCTAAAAGGCAGAAAACCTTTCTTGGAGTCTTGCATGCTAAAACGAACAAGAATTGTATCGATATATGAAGCTTGGGACAAGCACAACATCCTTTTCTTGTGATCCCTTATTACTTTGATTCCAAGAATATGTGCGCATTCTCCTAAGTCCTTCATATCGAATTGCTTGGACAATCATACCTTTACTTCCGACTATACTTTGATATTGTTTCAACTAACAAAATGTCATCTACGTATAGTACAAGAAATACCACAATGTTTCCATCACACTTCTTGTATACACAAGACTCATTCGGACATTGAATAAATTCATACGACTGGAATACTTCATTAAACCAGATGTTCCAAGACCTTGAATCTTGCTTCAGTCCATAAATAGACCGATTTAGCTTACATACTAGATGCTCTTTGCCTTTTTCAATGAACCCCTCTAGTTGTTTCATATGGATGTTTTCTTCGAGATTTCCATTAAGGAAAGTTATTTTGACATCCATTTGTCAAACCTCATAATCCATATGAGCAGCAATAGATAAGAGTATCCAAATAGACTTAAGCATAGCTATGGCGGAACTGAAGGCGCTTATTTCTGAAGAGGGCAATTCTTGGACGATTGGGCGCTTGCGCTTTTTTTCTGGCGATAATGGTCGCCGACGGCATCATGCCGTCGGCTACAGATCCTTCCCATTTTCCTCTTCTATCTACATCTCGCCATACTTCTGTTGCGGTGAGGGTAGATCCAGAAATCGCGATCCCTAAAATTCTGAACGAGGCAGATAAGGTACCTTCTAGGGCATCGTATGCAGCGACGCTGAGACCACTCTCTCCCCGTGCATCTAAGAAGAACTTTGAGGGTGTTAGTGAGGATTTCAAACCAGCAATCATCTATAATAACAAGCCAGGTATTTTCTATACAGAAGAAGAAGTTTCATCGCTGGCCAAACCATTTGAGTTTTCTTTGATTGGAAAATTCTCTGGATCCCGTCCTCCTTATGCAGTGGTTCTTCAAGCTTTTTGAAATCTTGGTCTTTCGAGTTTTTTTAATATCCGATTTCTTAGATCTGGTTATGTTTTTATGCACCTCACATCGAGTGAGGACATGGTTCGGGTATGGATTAGAGGAGTGTGGTTTATTGGAGGTGTGCCTTTGAGAATCTTCAAATGGACGCCATATTTCTCATATACTGCTGAATCTTCTGTAGTTCCAGTGTGGATACGCTTTCCAGATCTTCCAATTCATATGTTCAGCAAGGCTACGCTTTTTTCTGCTGCCAGCATTATAGGGAAGCCAATTAAAATTGATGAAGCTACAGCAGACTGCTGAAGACTATCTGTTGCAAGGGTGTGTGTGGAAATTGATTTGCTAAAACCAAAGATCGAAGACTTCTGGATTGGTATAGGTCAGGAAAAGAGACTACAAAGAGTGGAATTTGAGAAACATCTAAGTTACTGTGTTCAGTGTTTGCATCTGGGCCATTCGGTTGAGGAATGTTATGCAAGTGGAAGTAATGTGAAATCAGCTGGGTGGGGACCGACATTGGGACCTAAACCTAGTGGTGAGGATCTAAGGTAGAAGTTAAACAAAAGGAACGAAGATTTTACAGAAAAAGTGGATTCTGAGTTCCCTATTGAGGCACTGGATGGTAATGTTCAGGGGGTTGAAAAGCAAGTTTGGATACAAAAGAAAGGTGTTTCAAAAGAACAAGCTACTAAGTCTAAGTTTGTTAAAGCTCAAGGAAATAGTTTTTATTGTTTGGCTGATTTGGAGGAGGAAAAAGAAGGAAGTGCTGAGAAGGTGGTTGAGCAAGTAGTGGCTGATGTGGATTCTGGAAGAAGAGGGGAAGCATGAATTGGCAAAAAAAAAATTGGAAGTGGTGGAACAAGAGTTAGATGAGCTAGATGCTCATTTGGTTGCTGATTTAGATCCGGTTCCTGCTGTTAATCAGGTCAACACATTAAAAGCTGGAATAAGGAGGGATAAGGGTAAAACTGTTGTTGGGTTTTCAGTAAAGGAGGCATGCCAACAGGATGTACAAGTCAATCGAGGTAGTTCTTTAGTTCAAAATCAGAAGGTGTCAATTCTGAAGGAGACTACAGGTCCTAAATTGGCTGCACAGTGTTTATATGGAAAGGGCTAGATTGTTATAAATCCAGGGCAGAAGGTTTCAGCAGGGGGATGTGTGGTTGCTTTACAGAATCATGCTAGTCCAACTGGTTTGGCAAGTATACAGGAAATGGATGATAATTCTATTTTCAGGACTGAAGCTTATAATGCGGCTGTTGGTTTTGGGATTTCTGATATGGCTGGGGTGAATTTGAAGGATGAAGTTGGTAGGAATGATATTTCTAAGTCGTTTGAGGATGAGGATGATTCTGATTATGGAGAGGCAGTGGATTCTCAGAGGTCTTCATCTTTCCCGCTGGCTTCTAATGTGAAAGACCCTCTTTGGAAAACATCTACAATGTACGTACCACCTAGAGTTAGCCGAATGGTTACTAGAAGTAAGGTTCAGGTACCTAAAGCTCCGGCTTCCTTTAATTCTTAAATGTCTGGCTTAATATGGAATATAAGGGGGATAGGGAATAATGCTTCTCTTAGGAGATTAATTTACTTGAAGAAGGTTCATCATATTAATTGTATGGGAATTTTGGAATCATTTATTCCACTTGATGCTAATTTCATTACTAAAAGAGTGGGTTTTGATGGGGCTATTTCTAATTGTTCTGGTAAGATTTGGTTTTTGTATGATTATTCAATAATCTCTATTGTGCTGATGGATAATGAACAGTTTTTGCATCTTAGAATTTGCTTGCCTAATTTTCCTATATCTATATTGGTAACTGTGGTATATGCGAAGTGTGATAGAGCTGAAAGGAGAAATTTATGGGATGATGTTCTGGCTGTTAAACCGAATATGGATGAGTTTTGGCTAGTAGGTGGGGATTTTAATGTAATATCAGATATTATTGAGCATTCGACAGAGTCTCTTGCTAAGCCTAGCGCCACAAGTGAATTTAATAATTTTATTATGTTAGCTGGACTTCTAGATGCTGGATTTGTGGGTGATAGATTCACGTAGACAAATGACAAAGTTTGGAAGAGGTTGGACAGTGTTTTGGTTTCAACATATCGGGGAGAACAAAAACATATGGTAAGGGTGGAACATTTGAGTAGGGCAGCTTCAGATCACTGCCCTTTGTATATCTCTTTCCCTAGCTTTACTATGCCGAGGGCCTCATTCAGGTTTCAAAAAATGTGGATTAAACACCATAATTTTCCTCTTACAGTACGATTGAATTGGATGTTACCGTGTTCAGGTTCTGGACTTCAGAAATTTCAATTCAAGCTTAAAAGGTTGAAGACACATTTGAAATGGTGGAATGAGGAGGTATTTGGTAATATTTTTGAGAATGTAAAGAAGGCTAAAGAGAATTTTGAGTTGGCAGAAAAGGCTTTTGATCGCTCTCCAATGATAGAGAATAAAATGTATATGGCTAAATGTCAAGCTTCTTTGTTTCATGTATTAGATATGGAAGAAATGTTTTGGAAACAAAAAGCAGCGGTGAAATGGTTCCGAGAAGGTGAAAGGAATACTAAATTCTTCCATAATTTGGTACGAAAAAGGAGGATGACAAGCCGAATATTCAGGATTTAGGATGAAGGAGTTTGTTTGGAGGATAATAATCTTATCCAGATTTCTGGAGTTCATTTTTTTGAAGACCTATTAACAGGGGAGGACTTCGAGTGTGATTCTGTAGGTATGGACGTCATACCACAGTTAGTGAGTTTGGAAGAGAATCAAGCCTTGTCAGTATTACCATCTATTGAGGAGCTGAAACGTGTGGTATGGGAGATAAGTGAAGACAGCGCAGCTGGACCGGATGGTTTTTCTACAGCTTTCTATGTGGCCTGCTGGGAAATTATAAAGGAGGATCTGTACCAAGCTATTTTAGAATTTTTTTCAAGGGGGTTCTCTCCCTAAAGGCATGGCAGCAACGACAATAGTGCTTATTCCTAAAGTTGACAATGTGCAGTGTTGGCAAGAATTTAGACCAATTAGTTTATGTAATGTTTCTAATAAAATTGTATCTAAATTGTTGGCAAACAGGTTGAGCTTGATGTTGGATAAAACTATATCTCTATCACAGAGTGGTTTTGTGGCTGGAAGATTAATTTCTGATAATATTTTGTTAGCACAAGAATTCAATCATAAGTTGAACTATCATATTAGAGGAGGGAACTTAATTTTGAAATTGGATATGGCTAAGGCATATGATAGAACCCAATGGAGTTTTTTGTTTAGAGTTATGGTTGCTTTTGATTTTTCTGACAAGGTTATTGATATGATCAAGAGATGTATTAGTGATTGCTGGTTTTCGGTGAGAATTAATGGGCAGCTGTCTGGTTTCTTTCATTCAAAAAGAGGGTTAAGACAAGGTGATCCTATATCTCCTTTACTTTTTATTATAATGGCGGAATTTCTATCAAGAGGTTTGGATGACTTATTTGTTAAATATCCTCAAATGTTTTTTGAATCTGGATGTACTATGAAGATTTCTCATTTAGCTTATGCGGATGATGTGATAATTTTGATGAATGGCTCGATAAATTGTGTTAAAAGGATTCGAAAGTTTTTGGATTTTTACATGGCTTCTTCGGGTCAATCTATAAATGCTGCCAAGAGTTCTTTCTATCCTTCAAAATCGATTTCTACTGATAGAAGGGGTCAGATTGCAAGTATTACAGGTTTTAAGGAAGGTACTACTCCGATCATGTATTTGGGTGTGCTAATATTCTCCGGCAATCGAAAGGCAATTTATCTTCAGCCTCTTTTAGAAAAAGTGAGGGCAAGGCTGCTTGGTTGGAACCTCTCTAGGCTTTCTCACGGAGGTCGGCTCATGCTTATTCAAAGTGTTTTGTGTTCAGTGCATCTTTATTTAATGCAGGTTTTGCTCCCTCCTTTATCCATTCTTCATCAGTTAGAAATGATAATTGCTAATTTCTTTTGGGGTTCTTTGGGCTCCATCAAGAAGCCACATTGGATTAGTTGGGATGATATTTGTAGACCAAGATTGGAAGGTGGATTGGGGATACGAAGGCTCTCGGATGTTGCTATGGTGTTTACATTGAAATTTTGGTTTCGATTTAGGGAGCAAAAACCTTTTTGGGCAATTTTTATGGCTAAGTTGTATTGTGGTGGTGCTTCTCCATGTGTGGTTCCTTTAAAAAGAAATGCTTCCCCATGTTGGCGTCGACTTGTGAAGTTACGGAATTATGGAGAAAATAATATAGGTTGGATTATTGGAAATGGAGAAATTAATTTCTGGTATGATAATTGGTTGGATAGTGGTGCTCTCTACCTTTTGTGCCCAATTTTTGGCAATCCGGATAGTAGAATTGTTGATTTTATTGATAATTTGGGTTGGAATGTAAATGAGCTTCAAAGTTGTGTGCCGGAACAGATAGTTGATGAAATTAAGGAGGTTACTCTGCTGGGGGATTTCTGGTGAGGCAGGAAATGTGGAAGAGGTTGTTCAAAATGGTGCTAGGGATTGTATAGTATGGAAGCCATTTTTGGATGAAAAGTTTACTTTGAAATCTGCTTGGAAGGGTTCCTGGAAAGACCAACAACAGGTTGGAGTTGGGCAACAACAAGTTGTTTGGAGAGCAGTATGGAGTAAGCTTATTTTCCCAAATATCTCTGTTTTTGTTTGGCGTTTTCTAAGGAAACGGTTACCTGTGGATGAAGTGCTGCAAAGGAGGGGAGTTTACCTAGCTTCAAAATGTTATTGTTGTGATTCTGTGGAGTCTTGGGATCATTTGTTTTATCATGGAGCGATTGCATTAGAAGTGTGGAGGTATTTTGCTCAATTGTTTGGTGTTGATAGGTTTTTGGTTTTTGAAAATTGGAGAAGAGGTCGGTCTTGGTCCTATGGTGGTCATATTAGGGAGGCTATCCCATTCTTGATTATTTGGTTTTATGGTATGCACAAAATGATGCTAAGCATCGTGGGATAAGAATAGTAGCTAAAAAGATCATTTGGAATGTTTCCCAGTATATTATTTCTGGTATAGCTGTGGGGATCATTAAACCAGGGCATTGGAAGGGCTTTGTTATGGCGGCTCAAAATTTGGGGTTGCTGGTGAAACCAAGAACTGTTAATACCATTTCAATGGTGACGTGGAAGAAACCAAAGGTTGGTTGGTTCAAGTTGAATACAGATGGATGCTCGAAGGGGAATCCAGGTCTATCTTCTTTCGGAGTTATCATAAGAGATCATAGTGGTAATGTTATGATGGTAAAGTATGGACTAATTGGAAGGGGATCGAATGTTAGGGTAGAATTGATGGCAATCCTTAAAGGCTTGGAATTATGTGTAGAAAAACAGTTCTTCCCGATTTGACTGGAGTCTGATTCTTTGATAGCTTTGAAAATTTTATCGGCTTCTTATTTTTCATGGGAATGGCGTAATCTGATACGAAAAATCAAATGTATTATTTGCAAGTATTAGGTATGGTTTTCTCATGTATATAGAGAGGCCAATGCAGCAGCTGATCATATTGCTAACCAAGCGTTTATTTCACTTGTGGATGATGGATTGGATGCTCCTCTTGATTTGTATACAGATAGAATATGCTATAATCATGAGATTGATAAGGAGCTTGATGGAATTTGCAATTTGGATAAGAGTGGCCTTCCATATATTCGGTTTTCTTCAAAACCAAGTTAGATTGAAGATTGGAAAATAGAACTGTGGTTGTAAAGAGTAGAATTCTTGAATGGATTCGATGGTGTTCTTGTGTATTTCAATTTGGAAGTTTTCAATAGAGGTTAAGTGGTCTATGGGAGGTTTGTGAGAGATGAACGATGTATTTATTCCAAGGCTGTTGTGTATAGAATATAAAAGATAGCTGTGGGTCGCAAAGTAGATATGCTGGGCAAAGTTTTTTTATGAGTTGGAATGTGCAAGATTTGGAGGAATTATTATGATTGGCTGTGGAATTCTTAGTGTTCCTTATTACTGAGGGAGTAGTATTTCGTCTCCTTATTGATAATATCTTGTGTTATTGACTTTCAGGAATTTTATGATGGAGGGCAAGTTGCTGTAATATTTGAAGTGCTCTATCTTGTGAATATTAGGATATGTAGTTGGCTTTACTATGGTTATTTTGATGCTAAGTTCGGTGGTGATGGAGGTTTTAATTGCAGAAATGTTAAGCTGTGAATGTTTGCTAGAGTGGTAAACTGTTGTTATTCGGTGCAAGTGAGTTGGAGCTGCTCTCTTAAAATTAATGTATTTGGTGCAATCGCCGCTACGGGTGGCTGCTATTTGTTGATGCGAGATCGCGTGAAGGAAAATTGAGATTTTGATGGGCTGATGTTGCTGTTGAATTTCTCAGTTTTGCTGTTGGGCATTGTTTTTTTCAAAAGGAAAGTTGGTTGAAATCGGTTGGCTGTGATAATGTTGGGATTTATTCTGTTTATTATGTGATGCCAATGAGTAGTACTGAAAATTTTCAATTACTATAGAGTTCAATGTAAGTGGTTGGAGTTGGTGTAAATAAATTATACTTGAAGGTCAGGTTGGCCCCCTTCTAGTATGGTTTTTTTCTTTATAAGAAATGACATATTTCCTTAAAAAAAACCATAGTTATTGGCGAAAAGATTTTCTCATAATCGATTCTCTTTTTCTGAGTATACCCCTCCACAACAAACCTTACTTTGAAGGTTTCTACCTTCCCATCTATCCCACTTTTCCTTTTGTAGATCCACTTACATCCAACGGCTTTTACACCATTAGGTGATTCTACAAGTAGAGCTGTCAGACGGGGCAACCCATGGCGGAGTGGGTCGGCTCGTGGCGGGTCCACCATTTGGCGAGACGGGGCGGGCCAACCCGTCAACTTGGCGGGTTGGGAAATTTCCAACCCAACCCAATCCAAGGCGGGTCGCGGGTTTGGCGGGCTAACCCGCGGGCCTATTAATTTTTTTTTAAAAAAATAGTTCATATATTCAATATTTTACTTCGGAAATATTTCATCAATCAAATATATTCATAAACATGTATTTTAAATATAAATGGACACAAACAAGTACTTATGTTGGATCAAAAGTACTATTTTTATTTTAAAATTATAACAAAGAAAAATAATAAATTGGCATAAAATTGTGCAACGAAGAGGAATAGTAATTAGGACTCCTGGCTGTGCGTCAAGCAATTTAGATCAGTGGTACCCTGGTTTTGCGTGCGTAAACAAATCAAATAAGAAGGTCATCTACTTTTAAGAATGTTATCTAATTTGGGTACGCACACCAAGCTCTTCATTGTGCATAATGTATGTTTCAGATTTATCCCATAAACGAATCAAATAAGGTCATCTACTTTTAAGATTAATCCACTTTAAAGTGTGCATATATATATACTTCTATAACTTTTGTCTATTATACTCAACTTCACAAGTATGGACTTTTCCTAATTAGTATTCCTCTCTACGAAGAAGATAATGAAATGCTACAATATAACCCCTGGTACTCTCGTAGTTGCAACATTGACTATTGATCTAAACTGCTTACATGTGTTTCTGAACCTGTGGGCCAACCCAAGCCCATCGCGGGTCGGCCCGTGCGGGCCGACTCGCGCGGGCCTAGGCGGGTTGGCCCACGACAGATTTGGGTTGATAAAATTTCAACCCAACCCGTTTAAATTGTTAGGCGGAGCGGGCCAACCCGACGGGCCCAACCCAAATTGACAGCTCTATCTACAAGCTCCCAGACCTTATTAGAATACATAGATTCTATTTCAGAGTTCATCTCTCTTTGCCAAGATACTGCATCTTTATGTTGGAGTGCTTCGTCATATGTCCGGGGATCAGGTTCATGTTCACCAGGGATCAAGTCCGAAGACTCTCCCAAAAACATGAATCTTTCAAGTTGTCTCACAACCCTCCCACTACGACGAGACACTGTTTGTGGTTGTGTATCATTTGTGATACGTATTGCAGTTTCTTGTGATATTTTATCTTGTACTGTTGGTACTAAGTTAGACGTGTCCTCTCTTATTTCTTCTAGAATAATTTTACTCATGGGTTTGTGGTCCATTATATAATCTTTCTCTAAAAACCGAGCATTGATGCTTGATCCGGCGGTTAGAACACGGGACCCCATAGCGGGGGGTCAACGCCACGTGGAAGTCAAAGGGCCAGGTGGTCCATCGGAGAAGGGTGAGCCGACCGGACTCATGAGAAAAGGGCAGACCGACCGGTCGACTGGGAGAAGGATGAGTCGGCCTCCCGACCGGCCGACCGATGAACATCCGATAATAAAAAGGCACCTTGACAGGGATCGGGGTTACGACGCTCGATTGAACAGTAACGAAGGGCCGATCGGACGTCATGATCGTCCGAAGACGATGTAACATACTGCTAGTAGTCCCTATATAACATCTTACCGAAGATCTCCCTAGCATGCCGATGAAGAGGGAAGGTCGGACGTGATGTAAGGGCCGTCCGGCCAGGCGTAAGAGGAATGCTGGCCGGCCGGACGCCTCGTCCCGCCGGCCGGACGGACGGATGCCCCGGCCGGTGGTCGGTAAAGAAGGACAAGAACATCTTATGACAACTGTCAAGTCCTATGGCTAGGCCATACTCCAAGTCTGACAACGAGGTGTTCTGTTGTCCCATCGAAGACGTGCTTGGACTGTAGCAGTATGACGTCAGGTAAGCTTTCTGACAAACACATACCGAGGTATGGGCTGCGGACACGTATGCGCCTCGGTGGACGTGCAGGAGCTCTTTCACCGCTCTATATAAAGAGCCTTATACTTCGCCGGAGGTACGCGTTGGACACCTTTGGAGCCACTTTTTTCATTACTCGCTTGCCTGACTTGAGCGTCGGAGGGTCGCCGCCGGGAACCCCTTCCCGGCCCGACTTCTGTGCAGGTTCGCCGGAGGGTCGTGCAATCAGTCGAAGATCCACGTCAGCAGCTGGGGAGTGCCACGTGCCCAGCGTCCGTTGGTTCAGCATTCGGACAGGATCAAATTGGCGCCGTCTGTGGGAACGCTCCTGCATCCGAACGGAAGCAATGGACGAGGCTGGACGACAGCATATGGTGACGCTTTCCACGGAAGAACTCGATGCGCTGATCGAGTTGAGAGCCGCTAAGTTGATGGAGCAAAAACAGAAAGCAACAGCCGAGCGGCCGGAGCAGCAAGCAACGTCAGCGTCTGGTGGTCGAGCGGAAGCACCACCTGCCACCGTTGCATTTCATCGGGCCCTATTCCGCACCCCCGAAGCCGCACCCACTCATAGAGATCGGGGATCTTCTTCGAATGAAATGCCGAGACGAGATGACAGAAAAGGAAAAGCCCCTCGAGCGGACTCATCGCCCGAGCGGATTAATCGCCAATTTTCAGAGGCTATTCTACGAGACCCTCTGCCCAAGCACTACGTGCCTCCGACGATCGGCGAATACAATGGAACCACCGATCCGGATGATCATTTGGGCAAGTTTGATAACACGGCAACCCTGCATCAATACACAGATGGGGTGAAGTGTCGGGTTTTCCTCACCACCCTATCTGGATCGGCTCAACGTTGGTTTCGGAGGTTGCCGGACGGATCCATCACAAGCTTCAAGGACTTCCGGACGGCCTTCCTCCACCACTTCGCAAGCAGTCGGCGCTATCAAAAAACCAGCGTTAGTCTGTTCGCCATCAAACAAGAAGCCCGTGAATCGCTCCGAGCTTACATCCAGCGGTTCAACAAAGTGACCATGGATATTCCAACGGCCACCTCGGAGACCCTGATGAATGCCTTCACACAAGGCCTCGTGGATGGGGATTTCTTCCGATCGCTCATTCGGAAGCCGCCCCGAGACTATGATCACATGCTACACCGGGCCAACGAATACATCAACGTGGAGGAAGCGCAAGCGGCCCGGAAAAAAGAAACTCCAGCCGAGCGGGCTTCTCCTGCCGAACGGAAGTCGCACGTTGCTCATCAGCCACCCAGAGGACCACGGGCCGAAGCAATTCGAGCTCATCCAAGACCTCATGTCCAAGAAGTAGCAGCCGAGCGGCCTAGGACAAAGAAGAGATGGACTCCAATGTTCTGCTCCTTCCACCGGACGGACACACACAACACCAAGGATTGCCGCAGTCTCCCTCTAATTGCCCACTCCGTTCCCAGAGGCGTCGGTCGCCATCAGCCGATAGGCGGCAGAGGCCTCGTGAAGCCGATCGGACAGTAGCCGACAGGCGGCAACAACCGACTCCCGAGCGGCATCGCTCTCCGAGGTGGGAGAATCTCCGAATGTCTAGGGAACGTCCCCGACCTTCCGCCTGAGAAGAAGAAAATAGAAGCAATACTTCCCGAGGCGAAATCAACATCATAGCTGGTGGGCTGACCGGAGGAGACTCCAACCGAGCAAGAAAGGCAAGCGTCCGGCAGCTCCAGATCCATGCAGTCGGCTGCAGCCGAGAGCGGGCGAGTGGACCCGAAATCAGTTTTGGGCCTGGGGACTTGGAAGGAGTTGAAGTGCCCCACGACGACGCTCTGCTCATCAAAGCGGTAATAGCCAACTACACTATTCACCGCGTTTTTATTGACACAGGAAGCTCGGTCAACATAATATTCAAAAAGGCGTTCGATCAACTACAAATTGACCGCGCCGAGCTGCTGCCCATGACAACCCCCCTCTACGGGTTTACGGGCAATGAAGTCCTATCGGTCGGACAAATCCGGCTGGCCATCTCATTGGGAGAAGAGCCGCTCAGGAGGACACGGACAGTGAACTTCGTGGTGGTAGACTCTCCCTCCTCATACAACGTCATTCTGGGACGACCGGCGCTCAGTGAGTTCCGAGCGGCCGTCTCTACCTTCCACCAGAAGATCAAGTTCCCCGTCGAAGACAAAGTGGGAGAAGTACGGGGAGATCAACTGGCAGCTCGGCGATGCTACGTCGAAATGGTCCGAGCAGAATCCAATTCCGCTCGGAAGTCGCCACGGATCGAGGTGAATGCTATAACTGAAAAGCCTCCCTCTTTAGTTTATGAAGAAAAAGAGAAAGTGCAGATACACCCAACCCGATCGGAGGCCACGACATTCATCGCATCCGACCTGGAGGCGAATCAGAAAGAGGAGGTGATCCAATGCCTCCGGAGAAACCATGATGTCTTCGTCTAGTCGACACATGAGCTGCCCGGAATTTCACCAAATATAGCGCAGCATGAGCTACACGTCCGACCGGACGCACAGCCAGTAAAGCAAAGAAAAAGGGACTTCAGCGCCGAGCAGAATGCCATCATCCGGGTGGAGGTGGAGAAGCTTCTGGAAGTCGGCCATATACGCGAGGTGCAGTTCCCGAACTGGCTGGCGAACGTAGTATTAGTCTCCAAGCCGGGCAACAAGTGGAGAGTATGCATATTTTTTCGGGATCTCAACAAAGCCTGCCCGAAAGACTTTTATCCTCTGCCCCGGATAGATCAGCTAGTGGACTCTACGGCCGGCTGTGAATTAATATGTATGCTTGACGCTTACCAAGGCTATCATCAAGTGCCGCTCGCCCATGAAGATCAAGAAAAAGTCAGCTTCGTGACGGCCGACGGTACCTATTGCTATAATGTAATGCCGTTCGGATTGAAGAATGCGGGAGCCACATATCAGCGCTTGATGAATAAAGTATTCAGAGAGCAGATCGGGCGAAATCTGGAAGTGTACGTGGACGACATTCTCATCAAGTCCGTCCGAGCAGCTGATCTCTTCAAAGACATGGAGGAAACCTTCCAAACGCTACGCAAATATAGAGTCAAGCTAAATCCCCAAAAGTGCCTGTTCGGAGCAAAAGGAGGGTGCTTCTTGGGGTACATAGTGACCGAGCGGGGTATTGAAGCAAATCCCAGCAAAGTAAAAGCCCTACAAGACATGCCTCCCCCAAGAAATCTGAGGGAAGTGCAGCATTTGACCGGTCGGATAACTGCTTTGTCTAGATTCATATCCAAAATCGCCGACCGGAGCCTTCCTTTTTTCAAAATCTTGCGCAAGGCTACTAAGTTTCACTGGGACGAAGAATATGATCGGGCGTTCGATGATTTGAAGGCATATCTGAACTCTCTCCCGGTATTAGCCAAGCCGACTGCGGGTGAGCCACTTTGTATTTACTTGTCTTCAACCGAGCGAGCAATCGGCTCGGCATTAGTGAGGGCGAGCGGAGAAGAGCCTGTGTATTTTCTTAGTCATATTTTAAAAGATGCTGAATCTCACTACATTGGGCTCGAGAAGCTGGCTTTCGCTCTGGTCCTCGCCGCTCGGCGCCTTCATCCATACTTCCTGGCGCATACCATCATTGTCAAAACCAATAGCCCGCTCGGGCGTGTATTACTGAATCCAGAAGCGTCCGGGCGGCTCATCAAATGGACGACGGAGTTAAGTGAATTTGACATCCAATACCAGCCCCGCTCGGCAATCAAAGCGCAGTCCTTGGCAGATTTTGTGACTGAGGTGCAGAATTCGGAGCCGGAAGCTATGTGGAAAATATTTGTGGACGGATCATCCACTCGGCTCGGAAGCGGGATTGGAATACTGTTGCTCTCCCCTCAAGAAGAAAAGATGCACTTATCCGTCCGGCTGGATTATAAAGCTACAAACAATGAAGCAGAGTATGAGGCCCTCATAGCCGGCTTGCAGGCAGCACGGCATGTGGGAGTCGGTCGGGTAACGCTTCATTCGGATTCCCAGTTGGCTGCTCAGCAGCTCTCTGGTACCTTCGAAATCAACAGTGCTCGGCTCAAGCTCTACGCTGAAGCCTTTGAGAAGCTTAAAGCCAAGTTTAGAGAAGTCATTGTCCAGAAGATACCCAGAGCAGAAAATCAAGCGGTCGATGAGTTAGCCAAACTCGCGAGCTCAATAACGCCGATCGCCATTCAGCAGCCAATTGAACAGGTATTGTTGGTGGCGCACGTCGACCGTATGAAAGGCCTTACGTTTCCGAGCGACTGGAGGACACCCATCACGGAGTTTCTGCGCTCGGGTGCCACACCGTCCGATCAGAATGAAGCCCAGCTGCTAAGGAGGAGAGCCGGTCGGTTCACACTCATCGGCGATCAGCTTTACAAGAAGGCTTTCTCACGCCCGCTGTTGAAATGCGTGAGCTCGGAGGACTCGGCTTACATCCTCCAAGAAGTACATCAAGGATCATGCGGAGGACATCTGGGCGGACGATCGCTGGCTAAGAAGATCCTGTTGGCCGGGTACTTCTGGCCAACCTTACAAGCAGACGTCGCTTTGACCGTGTCGACGTGCCTTTCGTGCCAGAAGTACCATAACTTCTACCATCGACCGGCAGAGGAAATGAAGGCCACTACTGTGTCTTGTCCTTTCGACCAATGGGGAATGGATATTGTGGGTCCGTTTCCTATGGCGACCGGACAGCGAAAATTTTTATTGGTGGCGGTTGATTATTTTTCCAAGTGGGTGGAGGCCGAGCCGCTAGCCAGGATCACCGAGCAGATGGTCAAGAAATTTATTTGGCAGAACATCATCTGTCGGTTCGACATCCCTCGCCGACTAGTTTCCGACAACGGACGACAGTTTACCGGAAAATTGCTCGAAGATTGGTGCCAAAGCTATGACATCGAGCAACACTTCACGTCCGTAGCATACCCCCAAAGCAATGGTCAAGCTGAAGTAGCTAATCGGGAAATTCTTCGTATTCTGCGTGCTCGGCTCGACCATTTGGGAGGAAGTTGGGTGGATGAAGTGACGGGCGTCTTATGGGCCATCCGAACGACTCCAAAGGAAGGGACGGGTGTCACGCCTTTCCACCTGGTGTATGGCGGCGAAGCAGTCATTCCTGTTGAAGTCGGCGTTGAGTCCGTCCGGATCCAGGGCTATGATGATGGTAACGCCGAACGGAGGAACATGGAGTTGGATTTGGTCGACGAGGAGCGAGCCAAGGCTTCCGCCCGGCTGATGGCGTACCAGCAGCGGATGAAGCAAAACTACAACAGGCGCGTAATCCCTAGATCATTCCAGGTCGGCGATCTTGTCTGGAAGAAAGTTAAGCCGGTCGGCGACGTCGGCAAGCTGGAGGCTCCTTGGGCGGGGCCCTTCAAGGTTATCGAAAAGCTCCGCTCGGGCGCTTACTATTTGGAGGATGAAGAAGGACGGCAGCTGGATCGGCCATGGAGCGCGGATCATCTCCAGCCTTATCGAGCTGGATGAGAGGTGCACCGATGTAACTCATTTTTGTGTATATGCTAGTCGCCTATGTCCTTGTAATGCAGGAAGCAAAAAGATAAAAACGCATTGAGCATTATCCACCGAACGGCCTACTGTGTGAAGACCCCGTGCCGTTCGGCCGGGCGTATAATTATACGAGCCAAATGCTAGAAGGCAAAGACCCCGTGCCGTTCGACCGGGCATATAAATTACACGAGTCGAAGGCTCGATGGTAAAGACCCCGTACCGTTCGGGCGGGGTGTATATTATTCGAAGCAAGATCGAGGTCAAAGATCCCGCGCCGTTCGGCCGGGAGTATGTTAGCCGAGTCGTAGGCTCAATGACGAAGACCTCATGCCGTTCGGGAGTATATAATAAAAATTAGCCTTAATAGGCCGTCGAGCTCCGACGTTAAATATCGAGAGACGAGCCGGCGTCTATAAACGCTCCGAGCGGAAGACCGTCGAGCTCCGACGTTAAATATAGAGAGACGAGCCGGCGTCTATAAACGTCCGAGCGGAAGACCGTCGAGCTCCGACGTTAAATATCGAGAGACGAGCCGGCGCCTATAAACGCTCCGAGCGGAAGACCGTCGAGCTCCGACGTTAAATATCGAGAGACGAGCCGACGTCTATAAACGCTCCGAGCGGAAGACCGTCGAGCTCCGACGTTAAATATCGAGAGACGAGCCGGCGTCTATAAACCCTCCGAGCGGAAGACCGTCGAGCTCCGACTTTAAAAATCAAGAGACGAGCCGGCGTCTATAAACCCTCCGAGCGGATAGCCATCCACGTGATACATTCGGGCGGTAAGAGCCGACCGACGACAGAGCCTGTTCTTTAAGGCCAGCATACGGCCGAGCGGCTCGCTTATCAAAAATATGGGGAAAATCCCTTTGATGTAAGGTGCAAAGAAAAAGATAGTTAATAAGAATTAAAGATGTGAGCACGTGAACGAATGACGTTCGCTCGCCGAGCGGCTATGCAGTCGCATGGCGAAAGACGTTTTTCGAAGACAATCGGCTTGAGCTCATGTTAGAGTATGAAGCCGAGCGGAGGAGTTTTAAAGAACACTTTAAACATGACGAAAGAAAAATTTCTTGCCAAAACAAAAGTTGCAAGAACAGAAAGATGATCTATTTACGCCAAACGCTGGGCAAACAAAAGAAGTTACAGCAAAAATAAGTTGTGTCGAACAGCAAGAGTACAAAAACATAAACACTCCTCACGCGTCAAAATCAAAAAGAGCATCAGGAATGGCGCCCATCACGGTAGCCAGATCCTCTGGGGTGATGGTCAGCTCGGCGGGAAGGTGGCCTTTAGCCTTCAAGTAATCCACCGCCGCCTTGATCGCCTCTTCGAAAGTGAGGGAAATCTTGTCGGTGAATTTCTCTCCGAAATCATCCGATCGGACAAATGCCTTCCTCACTTCGTCAGAGCGGGCCGACTCCCCATCCTGATACCCTTGGAGCGCGGCTCGGAAAGCATCGTTGGCGGCATGGAGATCCTTCAAGTCTCCTTCAAATTTGAGCAGATCGGTCGAGCGGCCCTCCTTCTCGGTGGCCAGGAGGACATCCAGCTCCTTGACGCGTTGCTCTAGCCCTCTGATCTCCACCTTCATTAGGTCCATGTCATCGATGGCCTTGCGCTTCCGGGTGGTCGCCGTCTTGATCTCTTTATCCCGTTGTTTGACCACAGCTTCAAGCCGAGCGACCTCGCTCGCCAGATCGGAAGCTCGTTTCCGTTCTGCTTCCAAAAGCTTTTTGCTTTTCTCCAAAGCAGCCGTGCATTGCCCTTGGTTTGCCTCCGAAAGTTTGAGTTTTTTCATTTCTTCCTCCAGCTCAGCCAGTCGATTGCTGACTGCGATCTGCTCTACCCAACTCTGCGAATAAAGGCAGTTAAGTTAAAAGCTAAAATAAAAAATATCAGTAAAGCAGAAAGGCATACCCCGGTCGCCTGCTGCAGGTTACTGTCCCCTAACTGACTGGGGGACATAAGCGCGACACGTACGCGCGCGTCCTCCCAAACTTTGGCGAGCGTACCGGTGAGGGTGATCTGCTGTTCGGGAACCGATGGCCGATCGGCGGCCAGTAAGTATTCCTCCGAGAGAAATCTGAGGACAGTTTTAATCACCCTCGGGCCGCTCGAGTCATCTTGAGACGCAGCAGCATGACCAGAGGACTCGCCGATCGGGACCGGACGGTCGCCCAGTCGCCTGAGACGACGTAGAGTCTGAGAGGTGGAAGGTTGTGCCTCAGTGATGGTCGGCGGCAAGTCAAGCTGAGTCGGAGTGTGCTCCGAGGAGACCGCCTCAAAAACCACATGAGCATCATCGCTCCGCTCGGAAAGCTGCTCTCCTGGTGGAGGTTGTTGAGCGGCTTGCTCTAGCCGACGGCATTTACGAGTCACCAAAGGTGCCTCGTCAGCCGATCGGCCTTCCTCCTCGGCCTGGGCAGATGTTGTGATATAGGCCGCGGCCTCGTCAGTGGAGACGCGGGCGGCCGAAGCCTCGGGAGCAACTTGAGTTCCCTCGCTCCCTTCAGTTGTATGGCCGGTCAGGACCAGCCCCCGTTCGGCCGCTTCCTTGTCCGTCACCGCCTCAATATGGGCGGCTTTCAGCTTGAGCTTTTCGGTTGCCTTTGCACGCCACATAACTTCAGCTGCAGAAACAAAGAATAAATCAGTTAGAACAAAAGAAAAAAGGGAGATAAGAATCGCTTACTCATGCTACAAAGCAGATCGGCTTGGATGGGAGACAAGCCGAATATATACATCACTCCAGGAAGGAGCAACTTGTCGATATCGTAACGTTGGCCGACCAGCTGGTTGGCCACATGAAGATACGCCGGATGACTCTTGAATTTGCCAAGACCCGGTTGAATCGGCACCGCCGTCTGCCACTTCGTTCGGAAGGCCGGCCGTTCGGGGAGACGCATAAAAAAGAAATGCTCCTTCCAATGCTTATTGGAGCTCGACATGTTGGTAAATAGGACGAAACCCGACCTAGATTGAAATATGAAGGTCCCCCACTCGGATTGTTTTGGGTAGAAGAAATAGTGAAAGATTTGGGGGTCCAAGGGGATATCATTCAACTTGAAAAGGACTATCACCCCGCTCAGCAACCTAATCGAGTTCGAGACTAATTGTCCGAGCGGGAGGAGAAAGTGGTTGCATATTTTGATGATGAACGGATGTGGAGGAAAGCGCAGCCCGGCCAAAAATTGATCACGGAAGAAGCAAATGGTGCCGGGCGGCGGGTCATTAGGCCGATCGGAAGGACTAGCCACAACTATCTCATGGTCAGCCGGAACTTCATACGTTCGAATGAGACGCAGTGCGTCTTCTTCATCGAATCGGCTCTCCATAGTCGTATACGAGAGACCAGGAGCGCCAACTGTAGGCGTAGAAATACTCGCCATGGTCGAAACAGAAGAGGTATTGACAGAAAAACTAAAAGAAAATGCCGACAGAATGAAAAAGAAAGCAATACAGGAGGAGGGGAGCTGAAAAGGAAGGCTTACGGGTACGAAAAAGATCGAGGAAAGGAAGAAGATGGCAAGCGCACCAAACAGGCGGGGAATAAGGATCGCCGGAGCAGAAACAGCAGCGGGGGGTCGAAGGTCGATGAAGAAGAAGGCGGCGGAGAGAGGGGGCCGCGAGATTTATAACGTTTGCCCCGTACGGCCTTAGCCATCCGATTCAGGTCGTGAAGAACGAGGTCATCATCCAGCCGTTCATTTCAAACGGCGGTTGCCCCATCGGAGGTGACGCCACCGCCATACCCTGACAAAATAAAAATAGCCACGTGTCAGCAAGATACGGGTTACATTTAATGAGCGCCCTGTATCGCACGCAACGCACGTGGCTGGCAGTAGAGAAGAAGATTCGGCATAAATTCCCAGGCAATACAAGGCACGGGCAAGATACCGCCGAACGGATGAGCATCCCTGATCCTGGCCGAGCGGACTAATGTATTGGTCGTTACTATGTCAGATCGGCAGTCTAGTCAGTCGGACTTCGCCTCCTTCGACTAGACTTGAGGGGAAGGCAAGTGATCCGGCGGTTAGAACACGGGACCCCATAGCGGGGGGTCAACGTCACGTGGAAGTCAAAGGGCCAGGTGGTCCATCGGAGAAGGGTGAGCCGACCGGACTCATGAGAAAAGGGAAGACCGACCGGTCGACCGGGAGAAGGATGAGTCGGCCTCCCGACCGGCCGACCGATGAACATCCGATAATAAAAAGGCACCCTGACAGGGATCGGGGTTCTGGCGCTCGATTGAACAGTAACGAAGGGCTGATCGAACGTCATGATCGTCCGAAGACGATGTAACATACTGCTAGTAGTCCCTATATAACATCTTACCGAAGATCTCCCCAGCATGCCGATGAAGAGGGAAGGTCGGACGTGATGTAAGGGTCGTCCGGCCTCGTCCCGCCGGCCGGACGGACGCCCCGGCCGGTGGTCGATAAAGAAGGACAAGAACATCTTATGACAGCTGTCAAGTCCTATGGCTAGGCTATACTCCAAGTCTGACAACGAGGTGTTCTGTTGTCCCATCGAAGACGTGCTTGGACTGTAGCAGTATGGCGTCAGGTAAGCTTTCTGACAGACACATACCGAGGTATGGGCTGCGGACACGTATGCACCTCGGTGGGCGTGCAGGAGCTCTTTCACCGCTCTATATAAAGAGCCTTATACTTCGCCGGAGGTACGCGTTGGACACCTTTGGAGCCACTTTTTTCATTACTCGCTTGCCTGACTTGAGCGTCGGAGGGTCGCCACTGGGAACCCCTTCCCGGCCCGACTTCTGTGCAGGTTCGCCGGAGGGTCGTGCAACCAGTCGAAGATCCACGTCAGCAGCAGGGGAGCGCCACGTGCCCAGCGTCCGTTGGTTCAGCATTCGGACAGGATCAATGCTAACAATGATCTTCTGATTTTTAGGATTATAAAACAAACCACCTTTCGTTCTTTTGGTATATCCTACAAATAGACAAACTTTTGTTCGTGATTCCAATTTGTCAGTGTCTCCCTTCATCACATGTGTTGGACTACCCCAAATTCGAATATGTCTTAGACTAGACTTACGCTCATTCCACAATTCTGTGGGAGTAGAAGGTACTGATTTAGAAGGTACCAAGTTTAGAATGTGCGCTGTCGTTTCCAGGGCATATCCCCAAAATGAATTTGGTAATTCAGAATAACTCATCATCGATCTAACTATTTCCATAAGAGTCTTATTCCTTCGTTCTGCCACACCGTTCTGTTGGGGTGTATCAGGTGCAGACAATTGAGATTGAATCTCAGCCTCTGATAAGTAATTCCTAAACTCTCCAAAAAGGTATTCACTACCACGATCAAACCATAGTGTCTTGATACTTTTACCATGACGTTTCTCCACATTAGCCTTGTACTCTTTGAACTTATCAAAGCACTCAGACTTGCGACGCATCAAGTAAATGTATCCGCATCTCGAATAATTGTCTATAAAAAAGATAAAATATTCGTAACCACCTCTTGCCTGGATAGACATAGGACCACACAAATCAGAATGAACCAGTTCTAACGCATCTTTGGCTCTATACCCCTTGGCCTTAAAAGGTCTCTTGGTCATTTTACCTTCTAAGCAAGATTCACAAGTTGGAAAGTTTTCCAATACTAATGAACTCAAGAGTCCATCGACTATTAGCCTTTGAATCCTACTTAAGTTAATATGACCAAGTCTTAGATGCCAAAGATATGTTTGGTTCATTTTTGAAGGTTCCTTTCTCTGATTAGAATTAGAAGATGTGTTATTAATTTTCATTTGTTGCTTTGTGGGAGAAATTGGATTTAGAGTATACAAGTTGCCTACTAATGTACCAGAACAGATAATAACCCTATTCTTCTTGATAACTACTTTGTCATCAAAAGAAATAGAATATCCATCTACAAACAATTTAGAAACTGAAATTAAATTATTTCTAAAAGTTGGTACATAAAGATAATTTCTCAAAACCAAACTTCTATTCCTATCAAATGATAAGTAGATGTCTCCCACTACAACAGCCGCTACTTTCGTAGCATTGCCCATGTAGACTGTTATCTCTCCCTCATATAGTCGTCGAGTTTCCTGGAACCCCTGCAATGTATTGCAGACATGATCAGTGGCTCCTGTATCTACACACTAGGTACTAGTAGATAACACCGCTAAACAAGTTTCAATTACAAGAGAATAAGATATACCTCTATTGTTCTGATTCCTACGAGGACAGTCCGCCTTCCAATGTCCCGACTGCTTGCAGATGAAGCACTTGCCCTTTGCCTTCTTCACTCAAGCTTTAGGTCCAGTACCTAGAGATCTTTTCACCTTCTTTGCTGAGTCAGCCTGTTTCTTCTTCTTCTTGCCTTTCGACTTAGAAGTAGAAATATTTTCAGCAAAGTAAATTTGCTCCAAGCTAGGCTTGGCCGGCCACCTTAAGGTGGGTAAGAAGGTGAGTATAATACTTTATAAATAAGAGACTAGAATAGGGACCGAGAGGAGAAATTGGTTTTGGTCTCCCGATGAAATTAAACTTCCCGTGTTCGCCCCGAACACCTAACTTAATTTCATCAATAATAATTCATACCACTAAAGAATTATTATTGAACTACCGCACCAATCCCAAATTATATTTTGAGCTCCTTCTTATCATAAGTATGTTAATCTCCCTGTGTTTAAGATGTCGGATGCCCACTAATTAATTGAGTTATTGATAACTCATTTTAATTAATATCTCAGTCCAAGAGTAGTACCACTCAACTTTATCGTCATGTCAGACTAAGTTCACATGCAGAGTTTACATGACAATCCTTATGAGCTCCTCTTGGGAGCATTATTAACCTAGATTACCAGGACGTAGTTTTCTTCTATAATCAACAACACACACTATAAATAATATCATTTCCCAACTTATCGGGCCTCTTGATTTATCGAACTAAATCTCACCCATTGATAAGTTAAAGAAATAAATACTAGATATATGTGCTTGTTATTATATCAGGATTAAGAGTGTACACTTCCACAATAACAAAGGTCTTGTTCTTTTATTCAGTCAGTAGAAAAAGAACTTACTTTAAATGGTTCAACTCAATACACTTTGAGTGTACTAGTGTAATTTTATAGTTAAGATAAACTAATATCAAATTACACTACGACTATTCCAATGGTTTGTTCCTTTCCATCTTAGTCGTGAGCTACTATTTATAATTTATAAGGAATTGATAACATGATCTTCTGTGTGTGACATCACACACCATGTTATCTACAATATAAATTATTTGAACAACTACACTTAGCATATAAATATAGCATTTGACCAATGTGATTGTTTATTTCAAAAATAAATATTTATAAAAGCTAGGCTTTTATTATACACTATAACAGAAACGATACCAGTATGATACACCGATACAGGTGTCGGATATGGCAAAATCGATATGGTTGACTTTCTATAGATTTGACAAGTCGGATACGCCTTGGACACAAGAGAGATACGTTTTTCCGATATGTTTGGATGAAATTGCAAAAAATATAATTAAAAGTTTAAGGGGTCCAATCAAAAGAATTGAATTTTGGGGGACTAATTAGGAACTGACTGAAAACTAATTGGGCTTAATAGCCCCATTAACCTTAGTCCTGTGCCTGTATCATCGGCCTTTTCTGCCTCTCATCATCGCGCGACTTCTTCTCTGTCATCATCAGAAATTTGCCGGTAGCCGTCACACTACTGTCTAAGCTCGTCACTCACTGCTGCGGTGCTGCCCAAGCTCCACAGTCCACATGTATGTTATCATCATTCATTCTTGTTATTTTTCTTTTTCAAATTGTGAATGGTGAAAGAGTTATGAAGGAAGTAGAGTGTTGCTTGGGCTTTTCCTCTACAACTTTTCTCCAACTAACAATATTATTATTCCTTGATTAAGTAACGTGGTGGATGATTCATGTTTGTAGAGGAAAAAGATGGGGTTAGATTTTTAATTAATAAAAATTTATAAATTAGAATTGATATTTTTCTGTGAATTTGTTGTCTGTTCATGGGTTTCTAAATTTTATTTTTCGTGTGGATAAAAATGAAATATATATATATATATATATATATATATATATATATATATATATATATATAATTTGCTATATCGTATATATATATATAATTTGCTATATCGCCCTATCTGTACCTTATTTGATATGATACCCGCCAGTTATTGGAATGTCATTTCGCGCCTAGCCAATATTTACTGTTCTGAGAATGAAGTGAAACCGGCACAGTACGCACTACGATTTCATCGTGCATTATCGTGTGTGTGTGTTGCGTACGAGGAGGAGGGTCAACGTCAATCGCATGCTTTCAGTAAAGCGTCGCGGGATGCTTCTGACAGTGCTGGAAGGGTTGCGCGATGCTTTTAGTGACGTTGGAAGCGTCGTATGATGCCTCTGATGCTGCCGGAGCCATCGCAAGATGCCTCTGATGTCGCCAGCGATGTCCCGTGACGCGTGATGCCGCCTGCATCACACGTCTCACGCACGAGCTACTTGTTCGCTGAAAATTAAATATAAATTTAATTAGTTAAAATAATTCCCAACTCAAGTGTGATACTTCGAAGAAGATTTCATAAATTCTAATTAAATTATCCTAAAAAATATATAAAAATATATTTAAAAATTTAAAAGAATTAATAAACTTATTAATTGATATTCTAAATTTTTTACCATTTTAAATTTTATTTAAAAATTTAAAAAATCATAAATCAAATTTATATTTTGATAACTTATATTTATTTATTTTTACTATTTTAATGTTTAATTGATATACTTTTTTTTTAATATTTTAAATATATATTATTTAAATTAATAATTAATTAAATGAATAAATGGTTAATTTATATAACTACTATAGAAAATATAATTAATTAAATGACTAAATGTTTAATTGACATCCTATAGAAAATAGCATGTATTAATTTATGTATTAATTTATATATTTATGATTATTTAATATGGAGAACCAATGTTTACATATCAATTTTAATGAGAGTTATTGATAGATCAATTATTTTGAATGAAAATTATATTTAATTATTTTTTTTAAAAAATATTAAGTTATTAAATGATGAAAAACTTATATCAATATACAATTTATTTATAAATTATACACCATAAATATATTTATCTAATAATTAATATATATATAAAAAAAAAATCAAAATCGTATTGGCATAGCATTATACCAAAAATATATTATTCCGATCTAGAACTGAAACTTTGACACGGATCAAGATTTTAAAATTTGATATCCGTACTGTATCCATGCAACATAAAAGAAAGACAAGGGCTAAAAACTCTAAAATAATGATCTTGGATGGGTATCCTTAGAATTTTGACACGTCGCATGTTATTATGGTTTAGGTAGAATGCTATTTTATGAAACTTGTTGCTAGTTTCTTGAACATAGACAATGTATAATATGAACAAAGGCTAGAATCATTTCAAGCTACCAGAATCAATGATGAACATGAGCTATTTGAAGAATCTCATCAGATTAAATAAACTACCCAGTTATTTTGTAGCTGTCATCTGCATTCTTCCATCCTTGTTTTTTTCATAGATGTAAGACCTAATTTTGTTTTGTCTCATGGTGGAAACTTGACTACAAGGCGAGGAACTTCCCGGATGTCACCCATCTCGGATTGCTCCACACTGAGCACATTTAACCAGGAGTTTTTAGGTAGATCCTAACTAGTTCCACCAAAAGGTGTCTCATTATCTATAGCACATACTTAATCTATTTAAGGTATTTACACACATGACCTAGTCACACTTTCCCTACTTTGGTGTGGATTTTGGTTCGTTCTTGCCCCTGCATCCTAGAAGCTTGACAAGAGCTACACCTTATCGGATCTCTCTTCTCCAATAATCACTCCCTGGCCTTGTCACACCAGGTCACACCACTAGGCCTTTGGTATTTTTCTTTTCCTAACAGTTAGTCCCCTTTTTAAATGGGATGATGTATTTTTTTCCCTTCACGCATCCAAGGTAAAATGAAAATCTTGGTCTCTTGGCAGTATCTTCATTTGATTATTTAATTTCGCTTGGTTCAATTTTACACAACTCTCATTACTAAATTTAATTTGTGTTCATTTTTTTTCCAGGTGAAATGGTTGAACAAGATGTTGAGTAAATTGTGGCCTTATATCGCAGATGTAAGCTTAGTGATTTTCTGTTTACAGCTCTACCTCTACTCTAATATTTAAATTATTAATATATCTTTTATTCTATTTATAAGAGTTATTCTGAGTTTATGATTAGTAATATTGAATAACCTCAGTTCTTTTGGATGCTCTATGTTTTTTATTGTATTGGCGGTTTTAATATTTTCAGCAAGAAAGATCACACTGCGAAAGAGGAATTTTTTTATTGGCTTGGCAGTTGTGGTATTTTTTTTTTATTGGATTGGCTGCAGTCTGAATCTAAAAATGTAAAATTGTGTTTCCTTCTGTAATTGACGGTCAACAGTGGGTGCTAATTCTACTGTCATAGATTTTGTTTTGTTTATTTATGATTTTTGATATGTTTTTAGTTATTTTCGTTATCCAATAGTTCTGATTTACTAGTGTTTGAGTTTATCGAATTATAATTGCATACTAACTTATTGTTAGTTTGAGTCCTAAAAATCAAACAAGAGTTGATTTACTTAGAACATATTATATCATATTTTATTAATAAAAGGTAAAATTTATAGTTATTATTTTTATTTCAGAGATGAATAAGTATAATAATATTCTAGAGTAGTAGGTTATACTCTATAATATACCAATTTGTTTAATTGAGAGTGGGACACTGTAGATATATATAAACACTACTCTTAACAATTTCTAGTCAATATACAAGGCAATATTAATGTGTTGAAATTAGTATGTAGGTCAACTGATGACCTAATCTCACAAGTCATGGATATGAGACATTAAATTAACACATGAATATATATTAGAGAATATGTACTGAATTGACCCTTCATGAGAATGTTTCATGAATCGTTATATAAGTATCATAAATATTTTCAAAGTAATTATTGATATGAATAATCTTGAGACTTGAAGTTACTACAGTTCTTTACATATGGAGTTTTGCACTTTGGTATCGGCAAATTCACTTGTAACAAGGTGGACTATAAAGTCGATCACTGTTATACAATAAGTTATATGGAGAGATGTGAGTGATGTTGATGAAATCTATTCCTTCCATATGACGGAAGTGATATCTGTGAGCACTTTGATTAAGTAGGACTATTAAAATGGATGGTCATGTTTAAATGAGTCAATATGATATATTGACTTCATTTGGTTAAGTAAGTTTACTTAGAGATCAAGAAATACAAAGATTGATAAGAGGATGACACGGTTTATGTCTCATCGATTAATCTAGATATCGCGGATAGAAGGACTAAGTTATACAAGATAATAGACACAGAAAGATTATGTCGGATCTCGACATTTTTGTCAGTTGGATAGCAATGATACATTACTAAATATCACTCGTTGATTATATATTTAAAATGGTTTTAAAGGCATTACCAATATTACGAGAACATATTGGGTCACATACAAAGAACATGTTGATTTGAAGATAATTTCATTTTACTTTAACAAAAATATAATAAACCGTTGGACTATCGGATTAAGTCTAATCCGAATTAGACTCATTAGATTAGACTCAAATGAATCCAACTATTAGATTGAGTCTCATTCAAATTAGACTCATTGAGTTAGACTCAATTGAATCCACTTATTAAAAAAGAATAATAATGATTAATTTGGATTAATCATGCATTGAAGAAGGAAAATCAAAAACCAAAAGACAGGTACCTTTGGTATTCATTGGATGAGTACAAAAGAATGTTTTTGATGATTTTTGTTGATGACTTTTGAGTGTTCATTCTAGTCTTCTTCTTCTTCTTACCTTGGCTGAAATTTTCTTAAATGGTTGTTTCTTCTCCAATTAGTGAGTTGGTAAGATAGACGGAGAATGTGTTTGTGTGAATATCGAAGAGGCACGAACATTCTCATCGTGCTGAGATCTGCATTTGAATCAAAGCTGTTGTTGGAAGTACCGTTCACGGAACAAAGATAACTATTCTATTCGATAGCGTAGCAAGAACGAGTATACCGTATTCGCAAGGATCTTTGGAAGGATCTTGTTATGCTGCTATTATGTATTGTTTTATGCATAAAATCCCTACACTTATAGGTTTTACTTGGTCTTAGGCGTAATCAGGGAAACAGTTGAACCATTAATGGATGATTATAGTCCTGCAGGCTGCAGGAATAACTTCGCTTAAATTCAGCAAGCTGTCTCTTGGGACTGTACCCCCTAAAATTGAAGGTTTGTTTAGGTTTTAGTTTCAAACATCTATATTTTGAATAAAATTATATATGCTTCCAGCCTTCCATTGTATAGGAAGTCTATATTTCTAATTATTTTTTATATGCTTCCTTAATTGTTAGAACAATCAACAATGTCTCTTTATTTTCTTCAAGGCAAACTGAGTTTATGAATTATACTTTTCTAATTCTTTCCATTAAGCTTCATGGCTTAATTTAGAGGAGATGACAATTCAACAACTGTGAATATCGAGCAAGGCAAATTTGGGGTGGATGGAGATGTAAATGAAGCAATAAAAATGAACGCGGTGGAGACTGGTGAGGCTGCAACTGCTGCCGCATTGAAAGCTGCAGCTGGCGCTGGTAAGCTGGTAGATACAAGTAAACCGCGGCACAGCCTCAAATTCCCTGCATGATTTTGAACTGCCAATCTCATTGGCTGTGCTGCAGAAGTTTGGAGGTCCTCAGGGTGTGCATCAGGGCTTTATGGAAGGAAACAGAAAATAGAAGCCACTTATGGGTACAAGGTACCTGACAGCGATGGGCGGAGACATCCTTTGATTTTGACAGTCAGTGATTATAAACGTCGAAGGGGCTTGCTGTAAACCTGCACCCTTTTCAAGCAATTTCGTTTGTAAGTGGATACATATCTAAGTATTTTGTCAATATTTTAAAGGCGCTTAAAATTTGGCTTCTAATAATCAATTGCTCATCTTTGGTTCTAGTAGTTATAAGGATAATCTCTGGAAATGAGAATTTAGTTCATGTAGTGTAGTTGCTACTTGTTTGTTTTAAGCAATAGAAAGCAATGCCCCTTACTTTAGTGATTATTCCAATCGTGCAGTCGTAAAGATCCTTGTAGATTCGTAGTAATCTCTCCGAAGAGTTAAATCTTGTATGACTTATAGAACTAATTAAACATGCTATCCCGACCATTGGAGATATTCATTTTTTTCTTAGAATTAAGTATAATTAAAAATAACAATGTATAGTTCACTTAGTTTATCACTCATTATGGTAAAAAATGAATATACTTGTCCCCAGCGTCCCCATTAATCCGTCCCAAGGTCAATATAGAAGAGATAAATCATGGACGACTACTAACTTTTGGAATAATGACTTACACATAAGAGAGATATTTATTTTGATTTTATCAAGATTCGAATCCCAGATTTTATTATGACAATACTTTATACGCTTATCATTAGATCCATATGAGAGAACACTTACTTTATCACTCATGCAAAGAGATGATATGACCAGTTATAATTCATATTCCTCATGAGATTTCTTGGTACGAATTCACCTCGTCTAAGTTTTGCAGACATATTTTTTTGTTATTTATTTTATGCTCGTTCGGTAATAAAATGACTCAACTACTTTTCTATTTGATTTATCTGGTTTGCCTACATTCTGTTCTTTTAAAAAAATAATAAAAAATCATTAATAATTGTGGCCATGTTTTATTTTCCCGTAGTAGTTGTGCTGCGTGGTACCACCACAAATACTACCTACCCTTCACCTTCGTAGCTCACAGCTACACCTACCCATCTCTGACCAAAATTTGTGGCTGTATTTTCTAAAATAATTATAATTAAGATATAAGATGATTTATAATTTAATAATATTTATGTTACATGGTCCTTGTTATAAAAAAAATGGATAGGTTTTCTATTTTTTAAAAGATTTATTTTTATTTGTATAAAATGTCTCATTTTCGATCATACGATAATACCGGCTGTCTGCTGCACCTCCGCCTTCAGCAACAGAGAGAGATATAGATGGGTTTGATATCCTTCGTCGAGGTCGATCTCGATTCGCACTTCCCCATCGAGAACCTTCCCTATGGCGTCTTCCGCCCCTCTTCCGCCTGCGGCGGAGGTGATGCCGCCGCGCCGCGCCCCGGAGTCGCCATCGGGGACTTCGTCCTCGACCTCTCTGTCGTTTCGTCCGCCGGCCTCTTCGACGGCCCCATCCTCAAGAACTCCCCTTGCTTCCTCCAGGTTGCCTCTCTCTTCTCGTTTTACCAGTTGTACAGCTGCGATGGAAGCGTTTTCGTGGACTGAATTGGAGTTAGGAATTGCGATTTTGGAATGACCTTGGTCTTTTCTCGTTAAAAATGGGATTTAGAAAGTAATTTTTGTATTATCATAAAAATAGATCTAAAGAGAAAGTAGCATTTGCTGCTTGATAAAAAGCTATGGTGATCTGACATGTCTACTGGAACAAACTGTTTCGTACTCAATTTTACGGAGATTTAAGTTTAATTTAAGTGATGGAGGCTCATCTAAGAAATTTAAGTGAATTTGATGTTGCGTTATCTGAGTGATGTTTTAGTGCAGATGCTTCAGTAACATTGCTAACTTAAGGAGCTTGTTGACAGTAACAAAAACAAGACCCTCTTGCTGAGAGTGTAAAGCTGTTTTTTTTAAATGCCCTGCAACAATGCTAAGTATAACCTTGTTAATTGTTATAGTGGCTGATGAAATGTTTCCAGATAAAAACCACACAAATCTCAAATAGGGCGAGGGGGCATTTTGTATCTGATCATCTGTTTTCTGCTCTGGGTTCCTTTTTATATTTCTCTACTATGTTTGAGTTGCTAATATTGTCTCTCAAAACAGGCATCTCTTAACATGTTTGTGGGATTGGGACGGCCTGCTTGGAAGGAGGCGAGATTGACTTTACAGAGACTTCTCTCAGGTACTTCATTCCAGTTCTCAGCAACTATGCTATAGAGATGCTATTAAATTTTGTGTTGTTTGAGTGTGTTTCTTTGATTTTGGGTTCCAATGTTTTCTAGCATTCTACTTCGAAGACTGCAGCATTAAAATCATCAATTTATGATAAGTTCTGAAGCTTATAAGAGTTCCTAAGATTGACATACAAAGTCAATTCATAGAATTTGATATCCGAACGTTGATTTTATTTCTCCATGTAAGACTTGGAAATTTATACGGGCAGTATTCTCATTCTTGATTTATTTGATTAGCTCATTGATTAGACTACAAATCATGAATAGGTAAAATCCTACATTAGGTAATCACACTATCCTTCACTTATGTGCCAAGATACTTATCAGCCCTTGTTGCAGGATTTTTGTAAGACAAATTTTTCTAAATTTGCTTTATGGTAGCTTCATAATGTTGGTTTCACGGAGCAAACCACTTATCTTGTGCGAGAAAATTAAAAATTACCTTTTTTCTAATATTTATTTTGATGGGTAACAAATTGCACAGGTCAAAAGGGTCATGAATTAGCATACTAAATAGTTACATTTTTAGATGCTGTTGATCTGTATGTTCTCACCCCATGTTCTATTGCACCATAGACTTCTATATATTTGAATTGGATTGTCAACTAGGTCAAAATTATTTTTAAGTTTATGTACATATAACTTTCTTATCTTGTCTCATTCTGTTTTTCCTGATTACCGACAGAATGAATTAGGTTTAGTTAAGTTAATCTTGATACATGGCTTATTCTCATTTAAAAACTGAGATAAAATCAAATTAACAGGTGCATAGCCAATGTAAATATGTAACTTCCATACTTTACCCAATGTGCATGATCAACAATTTCTCTCTTCTAAATAATTTTAACGTGGACAATTTTGTAAGGACATTTAGTATAATATTTACATGCAATCACTACAAACTACAAAGAAATCTGATTTCTTTGACTTTGAAATTTATTCATTTTTTATTTTGTTCAGCCATTGATGTTGGCATATAGCTAGGTGCATATATCATATTGTGATCCTGGTGTTTGTAAACAATTTTAATTTTCTCGTAACCTATGCAGTTGATGAACCAATACTACGTGACAATAGTAGTTTGAGGGAGAAATGCCTTTTGAAGATGGTAGGTGAATGCCGTCACATAGATTTCCTTCTGAAACTTACAATTCATTAAGTTTCTTATTAACACAACAGAGTGAAGTAGAGATGCTTCTGCCTACTGTAATTGGGGACTATACGGATTTCTTTTCTTCCATGCATCATGCAAAGAACTGTGGACTCATATTTCGAGGACCAGCGAAGCCAATTCAAGAAAACTGGTACTTCTCCATTCTGATTTTCTGTCATATGTGATGCATAATCTGGATTGTTGTTTTCTGGTGCACATACGCCTTTCCTGTATTTTTACTAAAATTCTTTTGACAGCATTCTAACCTCTCATACTCTGTACAATTGAAATGTTGCTGGCATTTCTTCTTTCTTTGTGTATTTGGTGCTTTGTGTGATCTACACACTTTCTTCTATATTCTTTTTGGGTTTAACAACTAACTCTTACTCTTAGCTAGATTTACTGTCCTCACATTTGGATTTTTCAGTCTTCTTTCATACTTGTTGAAACTATCAACTATTGTCATATGTTTCACTGTGATATTTCCTGAACCATTAACTGGTCATGTGATGCTCTAATTTTATCTCATAACTTAGTGTTATCAGATATCACAGTGATCCTTATTGATGAATGTATATCTTGTTGAAAGATATTCCCCTCTGCTCTCTCCCATTTTGTCAGGTTACTAGCTCTTCTAAAATGTTTATTTAATTAAGATAGATGGAAACTCCTGTTTCCATTGAACATTGCTCTATTTTTTTTATATGCTTGTGATAATATCTTCTGTTTCAAATAGCCTATTGTTTTGCATTCGGTGAGAATTCCCACCTGTTAGAGAGAGAGAGAGAGAGAGAGAGAATGCTTTAATTTCAAATATCATTTCATGCTTGAATGTTATTCTTGAACTACTCCATTCGGACTCTGCAACTCACTTCTTGATATCTTGTTCAACATTCTTGTTGTTGGATGTTTCTTTTCTCAATTCTTCCGTGACCTGTCAATTTGGTAGCTTTTAGGTTTTTTGCTTCTTCGCAATCAAACTGCTAATTCCCAGACCGACCAGAGTAAAGGAATGCATTTGACCTAGAACTGGACAAGAAGAGATTTGTTGCATCAGACAAAGATGCCGTGGTTCTATTTGTGCCCTGTGACTGTTTTCTTTTAGAGACCAATTTAAACTTAAAAATATTCATTCATTCTCCTTCAGAAAAATGAGATTAATGAGTCATAATTGTTTACCTCTTCTGACTGTCAATAAAACTACAGGTTTCATCTTCCTATTGCTTATCATGGACGGGCTTCCTCTGTTGTGATATCTGGCACACCTATTGTCCGTCCAAGGTGAACAATCTTTTTTTCTTTTTCTTTTCTTTTTTGTGTGTTCTTAGGACCATTATAGTATCATAAATGAGACTTAGTATACATAACTCCCGTAAAAAGTTACATAGGTTCATTAAAGAATGTATCTGTTGCTGAAATCAAATGCTCAATGTACTTGATGAAAAAAACAAATGATGATTGCTATCTCATTTGTGTGTATCATTTTGGAATTTGCAGTGCTTATAATTAATATGAGATCTTTATTGTTTTTTAGTTTCTCAAACTGTGGAACAACAACACCCTAAATTTTTAATTACTAGGAGTGGTAAGCTCAGTTTAAGTGAAAGCCATCTTGAGCTGAAATGGTTTTGATGTAATCAGAGGACAAGCATATCCAACAGGAAGTTCTCCACCATATTTTGGACCCACACAGAAGATGGATTTTGAGCTTGAAATGGTCAGTTCTGCAAAGATTAACTTTATGCATTTCTCTTTTATTAGATATTTAGCCATGCTCTCTTACTATAATTTTTGTTCTTGCCTGATGATCATTACTGTTTTCGAAGCATTTTGTTCACTGCCAATTCAAATTCCAGAGCTTACATTCTTGTGCTTTGTGAACAACTTTATCAATTTTTAGAAGTCAATTATCATCTTTAAGATAATTATTTTGCTATTCATGCTCCCAGGCTGCAATAGTGGGTCCAGGAAATGAATTAGGCAAACCAATTGATGTCAATATTGCAGCAGATCATATTTTTGGGCTTGTGCTGATGAACGATTGGAGTGGTAGCTACCATTTATTTTTCATGTTTTGATTTAATGAACATTTTTACCTTTTACTCTAAGCTCATAGTTAACTAGAATCTTTTTGGCAGCCAGAGACATCCAAGCATGGGAATATGTTCCTCTTGGGCCTTTTCTCGGAAAGAGTTTTGGTGAGTTAAGCTTTGTTGTGCATCCCCAGTCTCCTATTATAAAATCGGTTCAATTTCATGAAGTTTATTAACTTAATTTATGACTTCCTCAGGTACAACAATATCACCCTGGATTGTGACACTAGATGCACTTGAGCCTTTTGCTTGTGAAGCCCCAAAGCAGGTGGGTGGATCTTCACTTATTTTAGGTGTCATGAGGCATTCATATCGTTGAACAAGTTCAACAAAACTGTGGTCACAAGTAATATGCAATATACTGCAGGATCCTGAGCCCTTGCCATACTTGACGGAATCCAAGCATGTAAACTATGACATTCCTCTCGAGGTATATGTTGCTTGTCAATCTTGTTGCATGCACAGACACATCTAATGCATTTTTTTTTAAAAAAAAAATATTCAAGGCTTGCTCTACCCATCTATCTATTGATAACATACATTTTTTCCTTAAGGTCTGGATCAAGCCTGCTGGGCACGAACATCCTGTGCTTGTCACATCCAGCAATTTCAGTAATCTGTAAGAACAATAAACTTTTGTCATATATATATATATATATATATATATATCTAGCTATCATCTCACACGATATTGTTATTTTTCTATCGATTCTGCTTTTGCATGTTAATAACTGTGGAAATACCTTCGGGATTTGAGATCAACACTTTCAATTACATGATATTTGCTGAATCGTTCAGAAAGCAAATGTTGAATCAGATGTTTAATAATATCTTTTCTAAATACCTCTCTTGCATGATCTATTACCCTGTTGTTGGAAAAACTATGATCTTTTTGTGTGTTTCAATACTAAATAAACTGGTATTTGTTATGTTCTACGAATATATATCTTGCCCTCGTTAAGAAAATATTGTTTTTGGTGAGATATTCGTTCAAAGAACTTGCAATTACTGCACAACAAGAGACCATTGCAAATTTCAGATTATTGCTCAGTTTGACTTGCAAATTTGAAAAATTATGACGACTTTATTCTCATATATTCTTGACTGACCAATTCTTAAAGTTTTGATTTTTTTTAATCCATTGATAAAGGTAATCTATTTACTCAGTTTTTAAATGTTAGCTGCGACTCTATCTTGTGCTGTTGTTTAGTGTACTAAATTTTGGAGCTCTTCGGACAGACTCATTCATAGGAACCTGAACAAAAATTGTGCATGAGAATGTGTGCACTTCTTGAGTCTGAGAATTTTGTACCCTATTACTAACCGTCTTTGTTATGTTAGCTCTGTTTGCCATAAGTTCTTTCTTTTATCATACCAATTAGGTATTGGACATTAACTCAGCAACTAGCTCATCACACTATCAATGGATGCAACTTAAGACCTGGTGATCTACTTGGAACTGGGACCATCAGTGGACCGGTTTGTATTTTCTGTTATTTAACCTTAAGAAATTTCTAGTTCTTAAAAAGTGTCTTTCCTTCTTTCAATTTCTATTACTTCTTAGTTGCCCATTTAATGGACCGATCTTTTTCCCAGGAAGAAGGATCCGTAGGATGCTTGCTGGAGTTGACTTGGAATGGGCAAAAGCCACAAAACTTGAATGGCACAATTCGCAAATTTCTTGAAGATGGAGATGAAGTCGTGTTTAAAGCTTGTTGCAAGGTTGGTTCTCATGAGCTTTGGATTTTCTTTTTAGGCTTTTCACAGTAGATAATCTGCATTACTATGGTTATAACAAACAAATTGAGTAGATTTAAAGGTGCAAGAGATAGGAAACCAATTTAAACTGTGGTCGATGTAATTAAACATGATGTTTTGATATCACTAGCGATCTTGTTTTACAAAAATACAATGGTGGATAAGATTCCTATAAGAGTCGGGACTCTGGCTTGTTTTCTTGGATAAAAAAAAATAGGGGAGGTTCATCCAGGTCTACTTTTTCTCAGAACATATATCACTTTTTTGATCGCGACATAATCTTCCCTGGAGAATTTAAACCTAGGGAACACGGTCAAAACACTCCTATTGCCCAGAGTCATACGTCGTTCAAAATGGGAATGATTTTGCTCGCACACGATAAATTTTACACAGTTCTATAGAAGAATAAGATTCATGTAGTCTCAACTTTAAAATAGTTGGGATAGACACACTTTAAGAATAATCTTTGCATACTAGCTATGTCATCGCTTGTGCTTACTTTAGCTAACATTTTGCCATACTGCCGCATAAAGCTATAGAATTAGTAATAGTTAGAATACTAAGATCATTGAATCAAATCTAGTTATCTTAATTTTCAAACAGTATAAAATATCAATTATATACTCAAACTCCTGCTTGATTTATTTCTGATAATTACTATTTATTTTGTTTGGTAGGGAAAGGGCTACAACGTGGGATTTGGATCATGCACCGGGAAGATTCAGCCTGCCATCCCCTGAAAACATTCTTGCGGAGAGCTCAAGTCAAAATAAATTGCTGCAATAAAAATTACTACGTATTTCAGATGTTTTAACACTTCGTTTCCAATGGTTTTTAGAGATAATGAGAATTTTATCACACTGTAACCTCATAATTATGCTAAAAAAGTTCCTGGAGCATTAGCATTTCTAGATCAAAGGTAAAATTTTACCTTTTAATTTCACACTGAGGCATATTTACAGGTGCAAAAAAATTGCTCATTCAAGAACCTTGATATCTTCCTATCGGGGGTTTTAGACGTGTAGTCTGGACGCATTATCTCAAGATTTAGCTAGTAGATCTAACTCGTGCCTCCACTTGCACATGTTGCTGCAAAAGGTTCGATTCTCATCATAAATCCGCAGCTCCCAGTCGCAGGTATTGAACACTCTCCCGCATCGCGGATTCAGGCACATTGAGTCGACTCGCTCTGGCTTCTCCCAAGTCATGTTCCTCATGACCTCTGCTGCCTCCATCCTGCACTCTCGAATCAAGGTGCCATCGTCGGATGGTGCTGCACTGCTTACTCTACTGCTGTCCACGGCAGCCAACTTATTCAATATCTCCACTGCGAGTGACCGTGTCTCCGGCTCCTGAAACAGTATGATGCCGAGCATGTAACTTGCAACTGGGCGCTCGCCCATTTTGGCCTTGTGCAGATGGTACAATCCTAGTGTTTTCTCTTTCAGGTTGAACACCTCTTCCTGCGTACAACATTCTTCAGTGATCCCTTGGATTCAGAATTATTTTTTCAAAAAAATGTAAAAAAAAAAGGAAAACTTACAAGGCCGAGGAAGAAGTAAGCATCCGAGTTGTCACAATTAGCACAACCACGAAGCAACTCAAGGTACTCTTTCATATGGAACCAGTTAAGACTAAGTTCCATCTCCCTCCGAACGTTCATGAATTTTCCTACCTTCCTCGCTCTCGATGCTTCATGGAAAACTTTGCACCTGCAAGTATCAATTCACGATCACATATACATATCTATACATCTACATGCACGTATACGAGGACATCGTTTACGAAAATCTACTCACGATTCTCGCAAACACTTTATGTCTTTGCGCGGCGTGGTAGAGGTGGAGACGAGCTGGACACAAAACTCCACAGCGAGATCATGAGGAAGAGAGGTGACATTATCGTTATCCATCGCGATGGCAGCCATAACCCTTCTTTCTTTAAAACTTGAAGATTAATGTCTCTGGTGAAGGTGAGAAAGAGACGGTGTGTGGTTGGTGACGATATGCGATGTGTATTTATAGAGTAAGGCAAACTTTAGGAATAAATTAGTTAGAGGAAGCCAAAATTTAGGAATAAATTAGTTAGAGAAATTTTCTCATAAAAAGGTTACTGATTTCCTATTTTGTAGGAACATAATGGAATATCTTTAATAGATTTTAATTTCTAGTAAGCCAACTTGAACAAAATTTTCTCTTAAAAGTAAAAGATTTCCTTATTTATTTTTAGAGCGTAATCTAAATGTTGAGTAATCCTTAACGGAACTAATTATGAAAGAAAGAGAAATACAAGGAATAGGATCTGGCGAATCTAGAAATTATATTATAGAGAATAAAATTTAACAACTCCATTTTAATTGATTATTTCTATTAGTTGAGATAATTTAAATTTGCCGTGTATGAAGGTTTTTGTTCCGTTAAATAGAATTCATTTTTTTTTAAAAAAAATAAATAGTTAATAGAAAACTAGTACGTTCGGTAAATTTTCAATTATTTTTTTTTAAATAAAGAAATAAAAAGAGTAAAAATAGTAAAAATATTTAACAAATGAATGCTATACACAATCATTAAGGGGGCGCTGGGTATATATTTAGATTACTGAATTGATGGTACTTGGTATAGATACTGAAATGAATATTATTCCGTCCCCTCGGGGCGGTGCGATAGTTAAGACATGAGAAGTTGTCACATGAGGTCTTGGGGTCGAAACTCGGCGTGACCGAGCATAACCTCCCCCATGTCTTAGTCATTTGCACTAATGGCTAGTAGTCACCCGTGATTTACCTCCTCCGTGTTGGCCTAGGGACGGGTTGACGGGGGCGCTGGGGGCGAACGAATCACCTTTTGCCACATGGAATGAATATTATTCCCATTAATTAAATAGTTTGTATGTTTTTTTTCTGTGGATTCTTTACTTCACATAAAGTAAAGTATACAATCATTTCAAAAAATATTTATAGAGTAAATGAACATCATAGGAAATAAGAAATGTCATGACGAAGTTGTCGAACGAAAATGATAAAATTACATTAACTGAAGAGAGAGATATCAAAAGCGATCGAGTTCCATAGTCTTAGAAAAAGGACCACTTTTGTCACCAATAGAAATTAAAGAGGCAATAGAAAATAAAGGACACTAATTCTAATTGACGAAAATTAGGTAAAAAAAAGATGCTGAAATACGAAAATCAAAAGAGAAAGAAAGACGAATTGAGTCAACTGACTCACATTTGACAAACCAGACTGTGGCAAAGAGGCGAGTTGAGGTGCAGCGGTGAGTGAGGAAGAAATAGATTCCCATCTACCAAGCATCAAGAATGGGAATGAAATAGATTTCATTTCCATTCCAGCATCCGAAATCCGCCTATCAAGCACCTCCTAAGTTTGTAATAGTTATTAATGTCTAAACCCACGAACATTTAAATTATCCATTCATGTGAAATAAAAAAAATATATCCTTTTTAATATTTTGAATTGGATCAATTAGAACAGTTGGAGTAGTAGTAGGTTAGTTCGTCCTAAGTTTAATTCGTTGTTGAAAGTGATTGTTTATCGTCGAAACTTCATCATCTCCACATCGATGTGTTCACCAATGGACTTGTAGCCGTCATCATCGATTTAATCTTGTCTTTTAAACAAGATAATCTTTTCTTGATTTTCTTCCCTATTTCTTCTAATTTTATGGTTTGTGGGTAGAACTATTTCTCTTGTATTAGTGATGGCGTAGATTGTGTGATACTAACTACACAACGATGCCATCAACGCCCATCATGCCATCCACTTCATGATTATTTCGATTAACTAGATCTACTATAATACGCACTAATAGATCATTTGGCTCAAGGAGTGCTAGAAGTATAATATATGTTCGCACCTAAGCCCAACTCGGCGTGAATCCGATCTGCCGATAAATTTTCTAGTTGTGGTTAGTCTAATCCAAAGTCCTTTTATTGAAGTCGGACGTAACACTACCCTTAAAAGATTAGCTCATTATTTGTCTGTCCTGTCTTCGCCGTTGGTTCTTGCAAATCAATTGGATCACAAAAAATGTTTGTTTTTGAGAAAAAAAAAAGAAATAAACATCATATTGCTTTCTGTTGCATTCCAAGTGTAGCATTTATTGCTTCAATACAAGCTCAGACTGTTTCATACAACATTCATCTACATATAGCGGCAAAAACTCTAGGAGATATGAAGCCATATAGAATTGGTTGGTTCAATTATTCGCGAAAGTAATTGCATAGATAGATACTCCAGGTTCCAGTTAGAGTGGCTGATGGCCGTTGAAGGATGGCATGGTCATTACTGATAGAACTTCTGTCACAGAGGCCATGGAAATTAGAGCAGCTTTCAGAACATCCTGTGAAACTCCAGGCTTCACTATGCTCTTTACCTGCACCGATCATCGCTAAACTATGAGGGCATTCACAAGATGGGTATAAAACTTGACGATGTTAGAATAAATGTGAAACTTTTGTTTAAGTTTGATATGATATAGCTTTTTTAGAGGTGGCGTAGGGAACCTTGTCGAGGTACTCCTGGAGCATCTTCATGCGACCCATGTAATCTTGATCCTCAACGGAGAGTGTATAGGTCTTAGCTTCGGAACCTGGTCCTTCGAACTGAAGTGGTCCAGGGTTTCTGTATAAGTCATCCATCAAAAAGCTAGTAGCCCTTTCTCTCAATAATCTGAAACCAGACATAAGTTAGTTGCTCGGTTTTATTTTATGAAGGGCATGAAAACAACTGATTATGCTGAAGCCGTACTCGTATACTTTTCCTTTCAAGTCTAGTGAAACTGGATGAATGGCAGGTTTTCCGATTGGAATGGCTCCAGGAGCACGAGAATGTCGCTTCACGGTCATCATCGCCTGGTTGACAGTGAAAATTTAACATGCTTTTGTCTTTCCTACAAAAATGGTTGATGCGTTGTTGGTGTGCAAGCAGGTATGGAGTCAAACTTACCGCAAGTGGTGCAGCTCCGCAGCGCCATTTGTTCACAGGGTTTTTTAGGTTTGTCACAGTAGCTAGGTATCCATTTAAGCCAGCCGCTAGGATATGATAGCAGATATGTCCAAGAACCTGATCATATCATCATGCTAGTTGGTTAATGTAGACACCATAATCCAAAGATGGGAGAAGAAACTATCACAAGCTAGCACTCTACATATGCATAGTCACAATCGAACTTTGACGGCAAAGATCCACGAGCTTGATATCCGAAAAAGTGGCAGATCGCATTGAATTTCTTCCCTTTGTATGTGCCTTCCTTCTGGAATGAATGAAAAGGAAAGTCTTTTAAAGTTCAAATCACAGAGAAACTGAAGAAAGTATAAGAAATCTTCATAAGAGAAGCAACTAGTGCCATTTTCAAATTAATTCGTGCCGTTATGTTATAAAGTTAACTATATTCATATGCGAACTATATCAAATTGTACATGAAAGTGAGTGTTGCAATACTTTGATGGTATGCTTGGTTAATTCGAATGAGAATGAAGCATATATCTAGAGATGGCCAATGAATCTGCCTTGTTCCAAACTAACATTGATCCACCCCAAACACTGCCCCGTCTATAGAAAAAAAGTGGATAGAAATTAGCAAATTATAATCCATTCGGAGGGCCAGTGTGGGTTAACCCAATGTCCCACTAGACACACCCCACTTTATCAGTGAAAAAATCAATTAAATATCATTCTTTACAAAACAAGGCCTCATTTTTTTGTCTACTTTTTTTTTGGACAATTCATACTCAATACCTGTTCAAGCTTGCTCGAAAGAATATTTTTATTGAGGGTACCACTATTTTTTAAATAGAGAAGCTTATTACATACCATTCGATTACTCATTTCCTTTTCGACCAGCTGTGCTAGAAGCTTCTCTGTCTCAATCTATGCGCCACAGCATTTAGTCAAACACTTAATGAGATCAAAAGCATTCGTTTCTTTAAAAGAAAAAACATCTACAATAATAAAATGCACCTGGGACAACTGAGCAGCGTCATCAGATTCTGGATTAAGTAGAAGCTGCACCATAAATTTCTCATAAAGATTTGGTTTTTTTTTATATATGAGAAGACAAAGAAATACAGCTAAATTACTATCGTTGGTCAGGTTCAGAAAGGGGAAAAGATGAACCTGTTTCCTGATGAATGGTGGAAGAAACTGGAACAGTGCAGTTGCCCATGGTGAAAGATGAGATGAAATGTCATCTGTTGAGATGCCTTGGTCCTGGAGGTCATGTATTTCCTGCAAATTGAAGATTAAAAGCCTTAAATGTAGTCAAAATCTATTAAAATTTATGAATCCTTTTGGGTTATAGGACTATCTATTATATTCGATATTCCTCTAAATTCTTGTGGAATAATTATTTCCATAGCAGTTTAGAGAAAAGAAGTTGGAAGAACAATTTCGATGGGACAGCGATTCCCTTCTGAGAACTGTTATTCGATATATTATTTCTCATCTATTCAATTCTCATGTATAAATGAGAAATGTGGGTCGAACAAGCTGAGTTGGGTTGGGCAGGAAGGCTGAACTGGACAAATGGTATATTTTAGCATTGCAAATGCCATTATTTCTCAATTACTTAATAAAATTCCTATTAATCAAATATAAGAATACAAGGAAGAAACTATTCTAATGCATTAAGCAAGCTAAGTAATAAGCATTCCTATTAAATTCTGTCCATTCCATTCAATCGAACTAATTACTCCATTCTTCATCAAATTTCATTCCATGAACCTGAGAAATTATGAAACAACCTGTAAAAGAGCATATAACTCTGGAATGCTTGCGATGAGCCCCTCAGGGATAAGAATTACACCATGATACTTATCTGCAAAAAGATAGATATATCACAATAGATCATCAGCTGTTAAACAAGATGAGTAAAGAAGCAATCAACCTTTTGCTGCTCTGGCTTGAACTGCATCACAAATCTGTTTTGTAATGTCAAAAAGTGTAAGTTTTGACAAGGCCACTTCCTCGCCTAAGATAAGCTGAGAACAAGTAGAATAAGTCATTCTTTCCAGAAAAAACACAAGCATTTTGCTTACTAAACATATTTGTTTTGAAAAGCTTGTGAGGATCATTTGGAAGGGACTACAAACCATATTTGGATGTGACTGAAGTGCACATTCTGCAGCAACATGTGAAGCATGGCGACCCATCAAGCGAATGAAATAATAATACTGCAGTAGACAACCTCAACTGACTAAAATGATTATGACAACAAAGCATTCATTATAGCTTCAAAGAAAATGCCACTTGTGTCAAGTAATTAAAAGTCTTCAAATGCAAAATATATTAAAGAGTGTGATTCCTACTTGAAGCCATGTTTTGAAATTTGAACAGGAGATTGAACGGTAAGACGATCAAATTGATGGTTTGATTGGACATAAGATTGATGGTTCAACAAGTAGAACTAATGAAACTAGTTGACCAAGAAAACAATATCATAAATATAATTTATACTTCCATATCTACATAATATTTTATATGAATATCTTAAGCATATCAAAGTTTTTTCTAAAAAAAATAATTTAAAATATACAAAGTTTGTATAAAACTAAAAATCTTCTCACTTATATAATTAAACACACATCTGATGAAATAAATAAACAAAATAAAATACATATGATCCTTATAAGTCAAACTATGCAGCACTATAATTATTAATTGGAAAAGAAACCAAAATTCTATCTAATAGGGATTTGTACGCCAAAATTGTAGGGAATTTATCCGGTTTATTCATTTAAACCGGTTTGAGGTAAATCAGTTTGGTTAAACACGTTTAAAAGGTAAATCAGATCGGATTTGCTGCTGGTTCATGGTTTAACCTGCAGGTCAGATCCGGTTTTAAAAACATTCACTGGAAAGGGAAATAGCTAGGAAAGTGTCATAAAATACTTGGATGAAATGAATAAGGTAAGTTTTTCCTATTATGTGATTGTTTGGAAGGAAAGAGGAAGAGAAAGTTAAAAATTTACAAAAAATAATAGCTTTATGATTATAATTGAAGAAATGAGGGAGAAAAATCCCTAGTCTTTCCTTTCATCCAATTTCACACTTGGAGGCAGAGGAAAACTATGCTTGGGAAAATTTTCCTTAGACATTTTTTCTTCCATGTCTCGATTGTTTCCTTTTTTAGTGGGAAACTATCCTTGGTCTATTCATTTTACACATATGATTGATTGCAAATGCATGGCAAAATGCATCATCGATCATGCAAGTATTCATGTAATGGTTCTTGAAACACTTGTCCCTATAGGGTCGAATCACCAAAAGTACTGCCATGAGATTTTGCAAGGAAGAATTTCTATCTGATCAGAAATAAATCCTAACCACCTGACCAAAAACAACTAGGAGATATATAGCCCTTTTCTTCAAATAATGACAGAATGTTGTTACCTTCTCTGCAGATAGTGCATCTATGCACACATTGCTTATTAGCTGTGAGTTAACCTGAAACAGAGAAAGTATTAGCAATCATCTTATCAAATAATGTGGGGGAAATATTCTAGTCTTCTTGGAAAGCATCAGCTTGAAGAAAGATAATTAATGATAACAATGAGAAATTCCATTCCCTTGGTTGGGACTTACCTTGCATACAGTGTCAAATCCAACGTTTGTCTCCACAAATTGATTCTTAAGATCCCCATACAATGTAACAGGGACACCAACCACCTGTTCACAAGACAACATTTTTATGAACAGTATACATAATACCAGCATAGACTAAAAAAGTTGATGAATATGGTTGTTGATGACCTCAACGCAACAAGAGTGAACGTTATGAGGGAAGAACACAAATTTGGTGTACATATGTGATGTAACAACTTGAGGATGAATCCTGAATGAAAGATAAAGAGGATAATCAAATCAGCTGTACCTTTGTTGTGCATTTGTCCTCTGCAAATGTCTCTGCAAGTTGGGCAGCATCTGAGTTGGACGTGACTCCTAATCACAAAAGCAATGAAGAAATTGTTAGGTAGAGAATGCACAAGGAGATCTTTGGAGAATTTACAAGGTACCTCCAACAATGACAAGGCCATCCAACTTTAGAACACGACATGCTTTCATAGTGGCATTTACTTGTTCAGTTGTTCTAATTTGATCAACTGTTCGGCCCAGTAAATCAAAACCACCTTTAGATACAATAAGGAGTTTCTCTCAATTAGAAATGCACCTGAGTTCAATAAGATCACGGGAAAGTTAAAGTAAGTATTTCACACCTTGGTTCTTGTATGTAGCAAGAACCTCATCAGTTATTTCCAGAGTCTTCTGTGCAAAGAGACCTTCAGTGCCACCTAAATCCAGGAAAAGGGGCAAGGTTTGTGAAATTTGTTATCAAACCTCATAAAACAATAACAAAGGGAAGAAATAATGGTTCAAGAGATCAGAAGAACACACCAAAAGAATGTTCACATGAAATGTTTGCTGGCTTGAGACAAAGAGCTTACCAAGAAACCCAAGTAAAATGTTATCAGGATTGTGAATTTTCATTGCATTGTAAAGCCCCCATACCACATTATGACCTCCTGATGATTGTCTTCCACAAAATACAATACCAACCCTGCAATTGAATCATCTCATTCAGTAAATGCATCATAAGTTATAGATCAAAAAGGCATCAGAGAGACATGGTGGATTTTGTGGCAACAATTAGATTGATGTAAACGCCCATGCACCATTCTTTTCAAATTAATTTAACAGAAAAATATTCAATGGATGAGAACTCGATTGCTTGCAAACCTAATTGGGGGATGCTCTGTGATGATCTGGGCATCAGGAATCTTTGCAGTTGCCCTCAGAAAATGAGCCAAGGGCTGCCCAAATGTGTGAGGAAAGGCCCTGCTTATGACATTGGCACTGGATGGATCAGCACAAGTTGTTGAATCTCCAAACTCTACTCTCACCGTGGTGCCCTGTGTGTTCACCATGAAAACCATCAAATGCCAAATTGAGCCGCAAAAATGATTATTGAACCAACAAGGAGGTATACAAAATAGAAAACAAGTATATCTTAAAGATAATTGAAACTTCCAGTCTCGAAGGAACCAAAAATTAGCAGATCAAACACATTTCCATCTGCATGATACATACTCAACAGAACAAACACCTTCTTATAATCAGAAAATGGGGCAAATTAACCCAGGACAATGATCAGACAGAAAAACAGATCTCGAGCTCAATTGATGTGCCTGTTGGCAAATTACATTTTTAGGACTTTCTCAAATAGCTCAACGAAACAACTCAGAGAACAGTCAACTCAATCGGCAGTAAAAACGCAATCATGAATAAAGAGCAGCATCAGAGTCCCAAATTGAAAAAAAAAAGTATCATTTCGATATCTAAGAACATATTCTACAGGTCAACAAGTGCGATCCGATTTAATAAGTACTTGCTCTAATTTGCCCCTAAAAGACGAAACCGATCGGTGCCATAAATCCAGGTTGCAGGAGCAAAGAAGATGCATCGGAACACGATCCGAATCAAAAAGATTGAAAACCAGGAGACGAAGGAGGAAGACCTGGAGGCAAGGCGGAAGCTCAGGTTGGTACTCGGTTCGCTTCTTCTGCAGCTCCGACAGCTCCCGTGGTACTCCGTAATCCGAATCCATCGCTACCTTTCTTTCCTTCTTCTTTCTCCTCCTCTTCCTCCTTCGATCTCAAGTCTCGCTGTGTTCTTCGCTCTCTTTTTTTCTACCTTTTCGTCGACCCACTTTATAAATATCATTCCGATGACGCGTCACCATTACCACATGGCGCAAGGCCGACGGCGGTAACCTAACCGGTGACAACGCCGCCGGTTTTAACACTCCGTCGCAGTTTAACACCCACGACAACGTTCCGTCAACCTGCGACCACTTCCGATTGTTTCGCCTGGCCTGCGACGACAATATCGTCCCAAATCCAGCTCACCTGTTCGCATGTACCTTTTCGGCCACGTGCCACGTGCTGACTGGACTTTACTTAATGGGCCTTCAGCCGCCCAAATCACGTCCGCAATTTTCCAATATTACGAGGGCATTTTGACCTTTTTTATTAAAAAAATACGGGTATTTAGAGAAAAAGTAAAATTTCTTATTAATTATAGTAATTTATTAATTTTAAAAAACCCAACACATTCATTTTAAAGTTTTTTTTTTTGTAAATGCAATTTCAATTACCGCAAACCAGAAAATTATTTTTTTATGGAATTAATGAAGAGTTAACTAATGAAGTGCATTGAGCATAAAAACATTAAATTCGATTTCATAAACAAGCACCTAAAGCACAAGTAAAATACATGATTAATTGCATTAAACTCCAATTTGGGCCTCGCGCTCAAGATCTTGACGTAGACGCCAATGGCGACAAGGTGGTTGCCGGAATATCGACCATGAAAGCCACAAAGATTGTTGGCAAAGTCGAAGTTGAAGAAGAAAGGCAACGCTTGTTTGCAGCCGAACGGGCCATAGGTCATCTTGTTGGTAGTGAACTCAAGTGACTTTATCGCCGCCTTGCAATGTTGGTTGAACACTCCGTAGCTTCCATTAATGGATGAAAGGTACTCATCTGGCGCAAAAGTAATCTGAAAAAGCAATATAATTCAGGTATTTAATAAAGAAATAATTCAAGAACAAAAGGAATAACCATAACAAAATTAAAGATAATATGATCTCAAATGGTTATAGGACTTAATTACAGAATCAAAGGTGTGCCCAACAGAGACAGTACCACCATGCCTTCCTCCGAGGCTTACTGTTCCATTTAGCTTGTAGGCCATTTGGATAAAGTTGATGCCATCTGCGTCATAACAGATGACGATCTGCTTCACATTACCTAAGCCTATTTCATCAAAGGTTACCCCACTCGAGTGTCCCCACGGCCCGATCTTAACAAAGCTCTCGTTCTTAAAGGTCCGGATCAGCAACTAATTGAAGTACAAGAAAGCAAATACAGCAAGAGAATAAGAATCAATATGAATATGAATGCTTACGTACGAGGTCCATCTTTGAAAACAGTTTTATCTTCTGTTCCTAATTAACGCAGAAATTTTGTTTGTGTCGGTTTGGGATCTCTTGCCTTTTATAATGTGCATATAAGATTTTGATAACGAAATGAAAATGAGAAGACGATGTGGATATCGAGATGTGTTTAGACTATAGCAAACAGAAGAGTGAATGCATGAAGCGTAAGATGAGAAGGCTGCGTGGGTATCAGAGGTCATCGTTAACTAATTAATCTTCAGTGGAGCTGTGGAGTACAAATTAAGCAATTTTAAAATGATCTAAAATTATTTTATTATACGATATTTTCTAATTGCATTTTCAAGTAAGAGAACTAATGGAGAGTTAATTAATAATGTAGGTGTATTACTGACAGGGATTAGCTGTAATTTGTATAAAATTTAATTTGGATTTTGAAGAATATAAATAGACTTGGATTTAATGAAGAGACTCGTAAGAATTCTTCTCTGCCTATGATACATAATTTCACCCACAATTAATGACGATAAAGATTTACATAAAAGTAATTTAACCATTGAAGTAACTTCAATAGGCAAACAAAAAAAGGGGCAGGGGGTGTAAATTAACTAAAAGAACTTTAATGAGCAAAGCACTATTGATCGAGCCCTCCCCCAAGTCATTGTGAATCGAGCCGCGGCCGAGAGGGGAAGTCACAAGCATTCGGGGGCGACGGGCGGCGTGGGAACTGTAGTGGCAGCATAGTGAGCGGCGGCGAAGAAGCGAAGTCGCAAGCTTTTAGCGGCGACGGGCGACATGGGAGCTGAGCGGCGGAGAGGGAAGAGAGGCGAGGTGCAGTTGGCGTGGAAGCAACAACATAGAAGCAAAGTCACGAGTGTTTAGTGGCAACGGGCGACGTGGGAGCGGCGGATAGGGAAGAGAGGAGAGGGTTTTAGAGCATCACAAATATTTATATCAGCAATTAAATATTTCACTCCCCAAGTAGACCTGACCACGGTTCGGAACCGATGGTTCGACGGCTCGGAATCGTCGGTTCGACGGTTCCAGGCAGGTCGATCCTTAACCTTAACCGCCCAAGACGGTTACGGTTCACGGTTCAGAACCGCCGATTCACGGTTCGGTTCACGGTTCGTCACGGTTCGCCACGATTCAAGATTAATATGTTAAAAAAAATTAAAAATGAAAAATTAAACATTAAACATTAAAAATTAGAAATTAAAATTTATTAAAAAAGGATTTGCACTTATTTAGCTTGCCTACGTATCCCTTTAGGGGAATCAAAGTCCACGTAGTTCTTTTACATTTTTATCCTTTTACATTTTCATTCACTTCCATTTCCTGTTCCTGTCGTATTTGTTCCTTCAGTATCAAAATCTTCAATTTCGTCATCTGCAAGTTGCATTTCTTGGATTCTTTTCTCCGCTCTGGTCCAATCGTCCAGTAATGCTTGGGCTTCCAATGAGTCCGGAGACAAAGTTGATCGTCGTTCATCTAATATGTTATCGCCGGCACTGAACGTCTGCTCCACAGCAACAGTTGACACAGGACAAGCTAAAATTTCTTTTGCGATCACGGAGAGAACGGGAAAGCTTTGAGCCTTCTGTGACCACCACTTTAAGATATCGAAGTTTTCGTTATCTGCTTCATTAAAATAAAAAAAAGTCGTAAAATAATTCTCAAGTTCCTGTGTGGAACTTGAGGATCCTCGTGGACGTTTTGTCCGTTCTTTTAATAAGAGTTGTGCTTTTGTAAGTTTTAAATTACTACTAATAGTTTGTTGAATTTCAGAAATATTAATTTGTGTTCCATATTTTGCATAATATTGATTATAAATATCATATAAATAAATTCTAACATTATATATAATATTAACTGGATCAGGGGAAGAAGAATCTTTAATTGGAATTAAAGCGTCATAATATAAAGTTAACATTTCTTGTAAAACTTCTAATTTAAATTTAGGATCTAAAGTAAATGTAATTAAATAAATTTCAGGAATTAAATAAAAATATTTTTCCCATTTAGTTTTCATAGCTAAGATGCAAGGAGATAAAGATTCATTATTAATATGCTCATTTAAAACTAATACTATATTAGAAAAATTTTCTAAAACTAATTTAGCAGTGGGATAATAAACACTGGAAAGTTGTTCGGTTGCATCATTAAATACTTTTAAAATTTCACAAATACTATTACAAATATTCCATTGTTGTGAAAATAAATATATATTAGTGTTAGTGTTTTGTGCAAAAAATGAACATAATAATTCTTTATATTGAAATGAATCTTGTAATAATTGGTATGTTGAATTCCAACGTATTGGTACATCACGTGGAAATTTTTTAGGTCTCATTCCATTAATTTTACAAAACCTACCCCATTGTTTCATTATAGATGGATGAGACCATAAATAAGAAATTGCAATTATAATTGGTTTAATATAACTTTCTAAAATTTTTAAACCATCTTGAACACATAAATTTAAAACACGACATACACAACGAATATGAAAAAATAAACCTCTAATAATAGGTTGACAAATAAATTTTAGATCATCTATACATGCGGTATTAGAACTAGCATTATCTAATGATATTGAAAATATTTTATGAGTTAAACCATATTCTTCTAAAATTAAACATAATAATTGTGCGATATTATGAGCATTATATGATTCATCAAAAACTCTATAAGCTAATAATCTTTTTTGGAGGTTCCAAGAGTTATCCATCCAATGGCAAGTCACACCCATATACGAATGTGTTTGCCAATGATCACTCCAAATATCGAAACATAAAGAAACTTTATTATCTAATTTACTAAATTCATCAATTAAATTCTTTTTTCCTTGTTTTACTAATTTTTTAATTGTACGAGTAAGTGTAGTCCTAGGAACACGTTTAGCACATGGATTAAGAGATTCTTTACAAAAATCTTCAAATGTGCATTTAGATATAAAACTAAAAGAAAGATGTTCTACGGAAACAAATTTAGCTAATGATTCTCTTAATTTATTATCCGAATATAAAAATAAATCGGAATCGGTACTACCGCTAGTTGAAGAAAATCTTGATAATTGTGTTTGAGAACGGTCGAGTCCATATTCCGTTTGATGCTTCGTTTCTACATGTCGTTTCAACGACCCATAGCCGCCGCCGGCTTGGAATTTGTAGGAAGCATTACAGTGCTTACATTTTGCACGCATTTCTCCCGACGGAAGAGTGACCTTCTCAAAATGTTTAGTAAAAATAGAAGACTTTAGAGGAGGAAGTTCCTGAACCTTAGAAGTAATTGCATCGGTACTTCCTTGTGTTTCGGGTGTCAGATTCGGAAGATGCTCGATCTCATCATCGGTGGATTGAATGTTGGGGTCCTCCTCCCGCGGATTCATTATTTGCTTTCCCTTCCGAGCTCGAGATGATGCACCTCCGCGGCCTCCTTCCATTGTAATTGAAAATTGAAAACGAAAGCGTGTAGAGATTAGAGAATACGAAAATGAGATTAAGAGTAGCGAAGATGTGTGTGAAAAATGATGAAATGAGCTCTCTATTTATAGAGTTTTGATAGTAACGGACACTAAATCATAGTCATTGATCAAAAAACGGTCAAATGATCCTAACCATTGAAAAAAATACTCAAAAAATCCTCCCAACGGCTACGAACCGCCGGTTAACCGGCGGTTCAAGCCGTTTAAAAAAAATAAAAATAAATTTTGCGGCTGAACCGCCGGTTCAACCCGCCGGTTAACCGGCGGTTCGCCGATTTTACAACCAATGAACCGAAACCGGTCCGGGCCAGACCCGGCCCGGGGTCGGGTCTTCTAAATCTCAAAATTTATTATTTTACAAATTAAATATTTATGGATCTCATTTATCAAATATTTCAATATCAAATATCTCATCAATTAAATATTTTATGAATTATTAAATTAATTTACATCAAATTTTACATTTAAATAAAATGAATTATATTTACCAATCTTTCAATTTAATATATTTCATCAATATTTTATAAATATTTTTTACTTAATATTTGTTTATATATTTTGATAATTATTCAATATAATTAATTTAATAATAATATTTTATTTAAACAAAAAGAGTATAAATGCAAATTTTAAAAACATAATACAACCTACATAAATATAAATATTTCACAAATTTAAAATTCTAATATACAAGCTCGGTTAATAAAACATAGAATGATGAATCATAAAAATTACAAACCATAATTAATTAATAAAATAAATAAATTCACTATATGTTCAATCTTTTTTTCTATTGCTCACATATCACTAGATGGTTATGAAGTTATTCATCTGTCATCCCTTGTGTGACCATTACGAAAAGTTGATGTGCTTAGATAAGTTTGTTCACTTACTGTTATTATACTCCAAATGTGCTACTAATTGTTGCACAACCTCATTCAATTCATTAATTAGACTACTTTTACTTTGTCTTTCCTCTTTACTGCATTCTGTCCCATTGGACGAGATTGGGTTTCTTTATCATCCACATCAATAGTTGTGTTAGGATTAAAAGAGTCAGTATGTGCATCTAATGATTTTGATGTCCTTTCTTTTTTTACAGCTCATCACCATGAGGATTGATGAGTGTACATCAGACTATGTTTTATAATCATCCACGCATGTTCATACAGAAAGTAGATTTAAAATTACTCTTATATTCTTCATGAGCCCACACAATCAAATTCTCATCGCTCTATTTGTTTGATCGATCATTGTACCCTTTATTGCAGCTAGATTCTATTATATCTTTTCACGATTTTTTTACCGAAGCCCAATGTTATTTTATTTTATCTGTAGTTCTCTTTTTAACTCTTATCTTGATTGGTATTATATAATATCATCACCTATTTTTAAAAAGACTCATTCTTCTTAATATTATCAACTATTGAATCTTCACTCAGGATTGTGTAGACTATTACATGAAGTTTATTATTTCCTATTGTCCATACTATAGTGTCTTAAAACCTAAATGCTCAATTAATAGGATTTACGTGATTAATTAAGAATTGAATTGAATTAATTAATTCAGCTAGCCAATAATTATGGAAATTGGATTAATCAAGTATATTAAGAAAATAGTAGAACATAAATAAATAAAAAAGTATAAAGACCTAATATTTATATAACCTATGTGTATAAATTTTTATATAAATTATTCATCTAATTAATATAGAAATAAAACATTAGTAACATATTATATATAATATAGAAATCTATAATTAAATAAAAATAAGAAAAATATAATATTAATATATTATATATGTACAACGTGTAACATATATATATATATTTTGATTCTGTCCGAACGTTGAATCGATGGACGCTGGGCACGTGGCACTCTTCGAACTGATGACGTGGATCTCTGATCGGCCGTAAGGGTCTCCGGCGAACCTGCAAGGAAGTCGGGCCGGGAAGGGGTTCCCGGTGACGACCCTCCGACGCTTAAGTCAGGCAAGAGGAAAATGATAGTGGCTTCAAAGATGTGAGATCGCGTGATTGCATACCTCCGTCGAAGTCTGAGGGCTCTTATATAGAGCTGTGGAAAGGCTTGTGCACACTTACCGAGGTGTACACGTGTCTTTTCCCATACCGTAGTACGGGCTTGCCAGAGAAGCATGCCTGACACCATACTGCTACAGTCCGAGCACCTTTCTGATGGGACAGCAGAACCTCCTACCGTAATATTCTGCGTATGGCGTGGTCGCCAAACATGCCTGTTGTTAGAATATGTTCCCCGATGTTTCCCTTGTCCTTTTGTCTCTTCTATCCCTGCGCCGAGCGTCCGGCCGCTCGACAGTCTCCAATCGTACGACCGGGAGGATTCCCGTGTCCCCTTGCCCTTATCTTCTTTTCCCCACGCCGAGTTCCCAGCCGCTCGGCTAGACGACCTTGTTCACCATGAGCGTTGGAAACCCGAGACCGTGTCGGGTTGTCTTTGATTCCGCATAAACCCCGTTCGGCCGGTCGGTCCCCCCTCTCCGGTCGGCCGTTTGACCTTTGATCTCCACGTGGCGTCGAGTCCCCTCAAAGGGGGTCCCTCGTCTGTACCTCTGGATCATATATATATATATATACTAAATTAATGTAGTTAATGACTTAGTATATAACAAAATGATTGCTCAATTAAGAAAGTCATTGGCTAGTATAGATTTAATTACAATTTTAGTAAACAATTGTATTAAGGAGATAGTAGAATACAAATAGATGTAAAATTTATAAAGACTTATAAATTTTATTATGGGTTATTCATTTAAACAATATAAAAGAAAATATAAATTTATGTGGTGCATACCAAATTAAATAAAAGATTAATAAAAATAATTAAGCATGGTAAACTACGGATTTTATGTAGATATATATGGAATTTTGGGATTTAATATCAATTTGATGACTTGGTATGCATATGAAATTAAATAACAATATAAGTTTCTATTTGGACTTAGTATAAAGTTTATAGAAAACAATACAAATGATTTAGCATCTATAAAATATATCTAGTATAAGAATTTACATAATTTAATAGATAAAATTTAGACCAAATCCTAAAACTTTCATCATATACAAAACCCTCATATAGAACTCTATCTTGTTTTTGGACTTGCCGCCTGTCCTAAGCCTCTCACCCCACCCAATTCCGTCGATGCTAGAACTCCAAGAGAAGACAACTAAAGGAGGGGTTGGTAGCTAAGATTTGAAGGCATGCTCTCAACTATGTTATTGCTTTAAATTAGTTTCTATGTCTAGTGAATTTGGGGTATAATAGGTTGAGGTGTAATTCTTTAGTTTAAGTTCTCTTCTTAAGTTTTAATGGTTTGTAATAATGAGGATTTCAGATTTATGAGGGGAAGTTCCCGCCCTAATTTGTTAACTATTGTTCATTATGTTTTCCTTTACAAATTGTGCATGTTCCTTAACTTGTAATGCTCTAGTTAGTTTCTATATGTTTGTGAATTTCGGGTACCATGGATTGTTGTATGATGCTCTAGTTTAAGTTTTCTTCTTAAGTTTTAAAGGTTAGTATGAATGGATGACTTCAGATTATTTGATGGATCCTTATGTTCTTTTGTAATTTTAGGAAGATGATACCATGGCTTAGGTTTCTCCCTCATCTCTACATGGAAGCTAGAGAATTATTTATGTTCCCTTTGATTTTAGAACTTGTAGGTTTTAGATTTCATAAAGGTAGGTTTATATTCTGTTTCTAAGAGTTATGTATTTGGATGTTGCATTCCAATTTGAGCCACGCTTCTAGTTGTATTCCATTAGAAGATAAGAAACTTTTCCATGCTTAATTCCACTTACAAAACTAGTAAATTTAATATTCATAAGTGTAGTTTCAAATTCTGTTTTTAAGAGTTAAGTACTTGAATGTTGCACTACAATTTGGGTCATGCATCTAGTTGTTTTCCATTAGAAGATAGGCAACTTTTTCATGCTTAATTCAACTTACAAAACTAGTAGATTTCATGTTCATAAGTGTAGTTTTGAATTATGTCTTAGGAATTATGTACTTGGATGTTGCACTACAATTTGGGTCATACTTCTAGTTACTTTCCATTAGAAGATACAATACTTTTCTATGCCCAATTCACCTTATAAAACTAGTAAATTTCAGATTTATAAGAGAAGGTTTTTAAATTCAGTTTTGGGGGTCATATTCATCATGATGTCTCCCTACGATTTCTTCATGTTTCCTCATATCATGCTTTATTTTAGTTCCTCAAGTTCATGAATGTTTAGGAACTTTAAATGAGTTTTCGGTTTTGAGTTATGTTTTATGTATCATGATGACTATATATGCTACATCTAGGTTTTAGACCTCTAGATTAGGCAAGTTCATGTTGCTTCTTATTTTGATAACCTTAAATGCTCATGAAATTAACCCACTTACGATGATGCATCTATTAATAATTGCATTACATGCTTAGGTAGTGATCATGTTTATGTGTATGTTTGTGCTTATGCTTATGTCTATGTTTATGGAATGAACGTGGTTAGTTGCAATCGGGACCTAAGCCCGGGAAGCGTACCAAATCTTACTATGCGTTAAGTTATGAACCGGGGACCTAAGCTTAGGGAGCTTATCAAATTATGTTATGGGATGGTGGTATGATCTGGGGACTTACTCCCGGTGAGCGCCCCAGAATCAATAAGTCATGTTCTGGGATGGTGGTATGATCCGGGGACTTACATCCGGTGAGCGCGTCAGAATCAATCAAGTTATGTTCTAGGATGGTGGTATGATCCGAGGACTTACGCTCAGTGAGCATGCCATAATAATAAGGGCTCCGGTCCAAAGTTTGAACCTCTACCAACCTAGCGCTAGGGTAATTGTTTGATCAATAACTTATGTTACAGTACTGCTAAGTGTATCCAAGCCACCACAACAATATATTTATAAGTACACAGGCAAGTGTGTTCAAGTCATGTTCATGTTTATGCCTGCGTTTACTCTTATGTGTATGTTTATGTTTATGCTTATGTTTATAGTTATGCTATGCTTGAGCCTATGCCTATGGACATGCTCATGATCAAATCTATCATTATGCCTAGTTCACTTACCATGCTTACATTTATGCTCTTATGCTTAAGTAGCTGCCTATGCTTATATTTATAGTACGTTAGTAGGAAGGTCCCGAGTTACCTAGAATGTGGTTTCCCTTAGTATACTAGATTATAGGTGCTAACTATTGCATAATAGGATTTTGGATATGCTGAGTCACTCGACTCATAGACTTTAACCTTTCTTTTTCAAACAAGGGAACAAATGAGACAGAAGACATTGACCAGTGAGTCAGCTAGGAACAATGGCAGTATAACTTAAAGACCTTTCAGTTTAAATTTCACATTTAGCTATGTTTTTTCCGAATCATCTATGTAATTTTATTTGAACTAATAAACCGCTATGGAAGCATGAGCAAGTTGTTGGCGCTACTCAAAATTCCGTTCTGTTTCCCCTGTACAAAAATTTGTACAAGCACAGAACTTTTCCTAGCAACCTATGTGCTTTTCAGAAGTTAAACATGGATTACAAACGAAACTTAACATTATTAATCCAAGTTCAACCCATGTGTTCATCAGAAGTTAAACCATATTATAGAAGTTGATTAAATATCTATTTCAAGGATTGACTTCCAGGTCGTTGGCGAGACACTCGATCATCTTAGGTATGAGATCATCCACCACTTCCTAGTCAAAGCCTTTCAAAGAAATTGAATATTTAAACCCCTTACAGTAAACCCTAGGTTAAACTACAGAGACCTCAATCAAAGCACAAGATCGCTAGCCTCTTGTGTTGGTACTTCAGGATCCATACAAAGGAAAAATAGACTAGTACACAACGGAAACAATTAACTAGTTATACCTTTTTTTTGTAGCTTAAAGACCTCTTGATCTTCTGCTATATTCCTCTCCTTCTCTTGGACGTCGTGTGGGCGACGATCTACCAAGATGCAAAAACCACCCAAGTCCTTCTTTCTTCCAAGACTTTCGGCCACCAAGGGATCAAAGCTAGGAACACCACCTCTTGTTCTTCTTTCTTCCTTGCAACCCACCGGCCACAAGATGGTTGAAGCCTCTTGATGCTGCCGGCCTTAGGTGAGAAAGCAAAGGGAGAATAAGGATATGAGGGGGCCGACCACAAGGAGAATAGAAGAGGAATAGAAATTGTGTAGATGATTATTTTCTCTAAGGCACCATCTATCCTCTTTTATAATCCTTGGTAATGGCTAAAAAGAAAAGATTTTAACAACAATTAAAATCTCTCTTTTAAATTTTCTATTGTGGATGGCTATAAAAGGAAAGTTTTAAAATTAAAAATCTCTCTTTTAAACATTGTAGATGGCTACAAAAAGGAAAGATTTTTAAAATTAAAACCATTCTTTTAAATCATGGTTACAAAAAAGGAAAGCTTTAACAAAAATAAAATCTCTCTTTTAAACCATTGTAGATGACTACAAAAGAAAATATTTTTTAAATTTAAAACTCTCTTTTAAAACCATGTGGATGACTTCAAAAAAAGAAAGTTCTTAAAATTTAAAATATCTTTTTTAAAACATTGTAGATGGCTACAAAAAGAATGATTTTAAAAAAAATTAAAAACTCACTTTTAAACCCATCTTGGCCTGCCCCTTGCTTGGGCACCAAGCAAGGATGTGGCAGGCCATAAGGATGACTTAGGTGGATGCGAGGCTTTATACTTAGAGGCTACAACAGGGACCTAAAGGAGGAATTGATTTTGGCCTTCTGATAAGCTTGAGCTTCTTGTGTTCGACCCGAACACCCAACTCAAGTTCATCAATAATAACTCATACCACTAAAGAGTTATTATTGAACCACTGCACCAATCCCTTATTACATTATGGGCTCCTTCTTATTATGAGTGTGTTAATCTCCCTGTGTTTAAGATATCGAATGCCCATTAATTAAATGAGTTACTGACAACTCACTTAATTAACATCTAGCTTCAAGAGTAGTACCACTCAACTTTATTGTCATATCAAAACTAAGTCCACTTGCAGTGTTTACATGACAATCCTTATGAGCTCCTCAAGGGGATATCATCATCCTAATAAATAGGACACAATTTTCTTCTATAATCAACAACACACCATATAAATAATATTATTTCCCAACTTATCGAGCCTATTGATTTAACAAATAAATCTCACCCTTTGATAAATTAAAGAAATAAATACTAAGTAGATGTGCTTATTATTATATCGGGATTATGAGTATGCATATTCATAATAACAGAGGTTCTGTTCTTTTATGTAGTCATTATAAAAGGAACAACCTCAAATGGTCCTGCTCTATATACATATAGTATACTAGTGTAATTTTATAGTCAAGATAAATTAGTACCAAATTACACTACAATCATTCCAATGGTTTGTCCCAATCCATCTTGGTTGTGAGCTTCTATTTATAATTTATAAGGAATTGATAACATGATCTTCTGTGTGACACCACATACCATGTTATCTACAATATAAATTAAATGGACAACTGTATTTAACTAAATGTAGACATTTGACCAATGTGATTCTCATTTCAAAATAAATGTTTATACAAAAAGCTAGGCTTTTAGTATACATTCTAACACAAGTAACACCCACAATTCTATTTATGAATTGAAAAAAAACTAGGAGCGTTACAATTGGTATCAAAGCAAAAGTTCTGGGAAAGGTTGTGCCTACTACCAGTTCCGAGAAGCTCACGAGGTCAAGCTTCAAGTACTTAAGTCTGTAAGTTAAAGATTTATATCTTACATGTTTATTTTGATGTTAATTAGAGACTTGATGGATAAGTAGACAAGGTTTAAACTTCAATTAATTTCATGGTAGTTTGACTACTTAGCTATGCCTCCTAAGCGTTACAACCACAGGGACACCATCACAAGGGCTAGGTAACCGTAGATGCTATAATGTATTTTACCTAGCTGAGATAGATCAACCCACGATTTAAAATTAAAAGTAAAAATTACTGATTCTATTAAACAGACAAAATACAAAAGATAGTCATTATAAGACACTAACAAAATAAATAAGGAATATCAACACAACAAAATGAAGTACTACAAATGACCCTTCCCCAACCTAAGGACTTATAATGTAAGGTCTCACGAGCGTAATTAATAAAATTATTTATGAAATTTTCTAAGGTCACATGAACACTAATTAAGGGATTAATTATAAAATTTTCTATGAATATTAGGAATTTTTTAGAATTTTAAATGAGCTTGTAGGACACGTTTAAGGGGATAGATGTATGAAGCTGGAAGGAAGCATATGATACCCTAATTAAGTTAGGAGTTGATTAACCTTAATTACCCTAAGTTAATGGCCAAATAACCTAAGTATAAAAGTATCAACCATTGTTTTCCGAATCCTCTGCCACACTTCACAACCCGAATCGTCGACCCCCTCTTCTCGCCAGCTCTGCCATCTCGATGGAGCTTCCACCCTGCCGTCTCGAGCTCCTGTCAAGTGCCACATCTCACAACCGACTACCGCGGAGGAAGTCACAGATGAACAAGGGTTCGTTCGATGCAACATCACAAAATGAAGGCTCTCGGAGACGACGAGAGGAAGGGCAAAGCAAGGGAAAGGCAAGTTCTCTCCAATATGTTGGTATGAGGTCTGTGAGGTGAGGATTTAGTTCTTGTGAGGGTTGATGTGCTTGTTTGCTGCCGGATTGATTGACGGTGTCGTGATTCAAATTTCCTTGTTGTTATTGCTTTGTTGCATGTTCTTTTCTAAGATTTATAATGGATCTTGATGTTCGTAACTGGGAAGGGGTTATTTTGGCTTTGTCTTTATAATTCGAGTTGGGGATCAGGTTATGGGTAGTCTTTGCAGGTGCATTTCCTCCATGTCGGTATGATCCAAGGGGGTAAGGGTTAAACACTTTGGAGAAGTTGATATGCTTCATTTTATGTTATGCGATTGTAGGAGTAGGTTCCGATTCATTTTCTTTCTTGTTGTTCTTGCTCCATTTTGCGATTGAGTTCTGCTTCCAGTTGCAAATTTGGCGTTTGCGATTGTAATCGATGTCGTTCTATTCCTTTTGGTTTGCTCGAGCTCATGACAGTATCTTTGGTTTTTGTTCGATTTCTCTTATGATAGCTGAGTTCCGGGATCAAGATCTTAATGTTTTGGTCGGTTTTGTTGATGTTTTGTTCCCTTCTAGTGTTTATGGAAGTTACGGACAATATGTTGAAGGCTTTGTTCACCTATTGTTTATGAAATGTTGGATTGATCTGGAAGGTAGGAGTTCGATTCAATGTTGTTTTGTATATTGAATTACTATGGGTTGGTGTGGATTCAATTCATTGTGATTCTGTTTCACCGAAATGCAACGGATTTGTGCATATTTTGGGAATTGATTTGGTAGATTTTAGTGTGTTTCCATGGTGGTTTCATGTTCCCGTGGGTTCTAGAATTCCAGGATTGTGTAGTTTGATTGGAGTTTGATTCGATGGTGATCTTGGCTTCTACTGATTTAGCTGCAACTTTGTGGTTCTTTCTTCTTGTGATGATTTCGGATTTCTTTTCCTTTAGACAGAAACAAGGTAGCAACATGTTTTTGGTTGTTTCCTTTCAAGTATTGATATATGTTTAGGTGTTGAATTTCCATTTCTTATCGCTCTCTTTCGTGGATACATGTTTCTGTGGTCTTCTTATAAGGTTAGAATGTTTATAGAATGAATGAAATGAGCTATTAATATATGTATACTGTGGATAGATGTAACGGCCGAAAATTCTCAAAGTAATTTTAGAAATATTCTATGATTTTTCTGGAATTTTAGAATATTTTTATGAAATTTTTGGAGTAGCAGAGGTAGCAAAAATAAATGAAAACATAAAACAACTTAAGCGAGAATCGAACCCGAGACCTATGGACTCTATGTCATATAGGGTGATTCTAGTAACCAAGGGGCCCAGCAGGGGTGTGCTGAAAGAAGAGGAGAACAATTCTATTTAAGATTTAGTTGGGTGGTATAAATCACTTAATATAAATAGGAAATTAAGAGAGGAATTATTATTTTCCAATCGGCAATTCTCTTTTCTCCTCAAACCCTCACCGCCGAACTCTCTCTCTCCCTCACCTCTCGGCGCCCAAGGCCAAGGAGACCAAGGTTTCATCCCTAGGAGCGTAGGAGCACCTTCCGGCGACAATTCCGGCACGAGGACGCTCCCCTCCGCGAGAAGGAAGCGTAGACGCAAGAGGATCGCCGAAACGATCATCGTCTCCGGAAATCTAGCGATCGGATTGTAAGGATATCTAGCGCAGGATGTAAGTAACCCCTCACCTGTAGTATAAGTAGCTAATTATATGTTTCTATGCCCTTAGTTGCATTTATGTTCTCAGTTTAGACATATGCAGAATTAGAGAACACCAAGTGCTCGATAAAATGCCTAGAATAGTTAAGTGCTACCGTAAGCATTTTTAATAGCTCAGTTAAATGCTTTAGATGCATTTTAATTAGCAAATACAGCCTTGCTTCAGTGATATAGGACTACGGTCCAATGGGTGGGTTCCCACAGTCACCTCTAGGTTCAGATAACCTACCTCTAGGTTCAGATAACCTAGTAAAAGCAAAATATGATAAATCAGTTTATAAACAGTATTTTACTTTATCAGTGGCACTGTACTGGACTTCAGTTGTCCTTGGGTTGGACTCCCATAGTCGTCCCTAGGTTTAGATAACCTAGTAACCCTACTAGATTCGGGACTTGCTACCTCGGGCCTAGTTAGGGATGCGCACACAGCAAGTACAGTTGCCGGGCCTATCAGCAGCATGCTTAGTATTTTTATCTATTTACGAAAATAGTTTTCAACTTCACAAAACAAATAAGTGGATTCAGCTTAGCTTAAGTTCAGTTTCGATTGATATAGCAGGTAGCTCTATGTTTAGTTCTTGATTGCCATGATTTACATGCTCATGTGCCATGTTTTAACATTTCTAGTATGATTCTCAGCTTGCATATCAGCATAGCATCTTTTAAAAAGCATGATTTCTGTAAATGCATGTTTTTGTGAGGTAGATGGTTTCTTACTAAGCTCCCAAGCTTATAGTTACATTTTCCTTATACTGCAGATAAGGGTAAAGGAAAGATGGAATAACGGAGGCTGGAGGCAATGCGATGAAGATGTGTGTGAGCAGGAACTTGGAATGAAGATCTTTGGGGGAGACTAGCAAACTAAGAACTTAGTACTCTTATAGTATTACTTTTCTGCACTCTTAGATGTTTAAATGTCTTGATTCATGAAAGTATGTACCAAGTTATGCTTAAATTGTTATTTGTCATGTTAGTAGATAGCTAGCTATGAGTAATGGCATACCCAGTAGTAGTGTTATGGTTGTAGTTGAATTTCTGAAAATTCTATACGAGATCGGGTCTGATTTTTGCGGAAATTAGAAACCCAATCGATCAGCCGATCGATTGGAAGAAGTCCCCGCGTACAGAATGCTAGGGAGTCGATTAGCTGATCGATTGGGGAGCCCTCGATCGATCAGCTGATCGATCGAAACGCGATATGTCGCATACAGAGAGCTGATGAGTCGATCAGCTGATCGATCGGCCATGGATCGATCAGCCGATCGATCGGCCATGGATCGATCAGCCGATCGATCGGCCATGGATCGATCAGCCGATCGATCGGGATTTTAATTCCCACAAACAGAGAACCTCTGAATCGATCATTGGATCGATTGGCCAGACTGGATCGATCAGCCGATCGATCCAGACTTGACTCCGCGTACAGTAGCGAGTTGAGTCGATCAGTGGATCGATCAGCCAGCTCCAATCGATCAGCCGATCGATTGGAATATCTGATTTCAGCCAGAAGTGCCAAAATTCAGATTTTAACCAAACAAGACGTTAAGTCCCCTCCTTTAGCATGTGTACAACTTTAGAAGTATACTTTAAGAATAATTTCCAGAGTTCATAGTAAATAGTAGAGACTTTTAATAAGTGCAGTCTTTTCCTTTTTTGCACAAGAATAGTTAGCGTAATGTAACCCCCGACCTTACAGCTTAGTCAGTAGGAGGTGGGGCGTTACAGAGTGGTATCAGAGCAAGTTCCATACTTCCTCACACACACATCTGCATTGAACCTGCAGCTTCCAAGTAAGAATACCTCTCTCTCTATTTATGTTTTGTTTGCTTTGATGTTTATAGATGACTAGAGCTTGTTTATATATGATAACATCTAACATGATAATAGTAGTTATGTACCAATGATTGTATTAGTTATGTATGTCCTCTATTTCTCTAGAAAATGGTACGAGGACGCCCAGCTAGAAAGACACCAGCTACTGAGCCCCAACATGAGGCAGGCAGCTCAGTGCCTCCCCCAAACCTTATAGAGGTAGTGGCTCAGTTACAGAAGCAACTAGCTGAACAGCAACAGGAGATAGCCACCCTAAGGGCTAATCAGTAGAACACTCCCACTGTCACTCCAGAACCTAACCTAGCGACCCCAGTGGTGATAGAGGTTCCACCAGTCCAACCTGCAGCACCAGTAGCCCCAGCAGCAGGGGCAAGGAGAGAAGCCTATCTGATCCAGTGGCAGAAAATCAAGCCCGAGAACTTCTCAGGCACCAGTGAACCATGGGATGCCCAAGCCTGGTTCAAAATACTGGAGAGTACGATGGAGCTTCTGGACTGGACAGAACATGAGAAAGTGAAATGCGCCTCTTTCTGCCTGACAGGGGACGCACGTATGTGGTGGGAGAGAATTAAAGCGAAGCGCCGAGTGAACCATATGACATGGGTCGACTTCGAGAGAGAATTCTTTGAGGAGTTCTTTCACATGCGGGTTACAAACCGCCACTACGACGAGTTCACTGAATTTCGTCAGGGCAATCTTTCAGTTGAGGAGGCAGTGAAGAAATTCAACTGACTGACTCGTCTATGCCCCGAATTAGTCAGCACTGAAAGAGAACGAGCCCAGTTGATGCTCAAGATGTTAAGGCTAGAAATAGCAATGAATGTGGCTAGCGGCGTTCACAGGACGCAAACTACAGAAGAACTAGTAAGCAGTGCTCTGACCACTGAGCATTACCAGAACAACATCAAGCAGCAGAAGCAAGCCTTCTCAGAGTTTGAAGGTCAAGGAGGCTCAGGTACTCAGAAACACCAGGGCCACAGCTCTAACTGGAAAGGGAACTCCAGTAACAAACGTAAACCAGGGAGTTACCCAAAAGGAGGACCAGCTAGTAAACAGTCTAGCTATCCCAAGTGCTCTACTTGTGGGAAATTCCACCCAGGAGTTTGTTACAAGGGCACGCGAGGATGCTTTAAATGTGGCCAGGAAGGGCATATGGACAAACAATGCCCGAACAAGACCAGCTTCCCTCCACCACAACCGATTCAGTACGGAGACAAGCCAGCACAGTTACATCAGATGCAGGCTGCTATAGATGGTCCACATATCAGCCAGGGCAGACTAGAAGCCCCCTCAGCCACGACGAACGCGAGGATCTACTCACTCACTAGAGAGGACGTAGCGAATGTCTCGATAGTTGTTCCAGGTAAGATTAGTATTTTACAACAAAGTGCAACTGTCTTATTTGATACTGGGGCAACCCATTCTTATATATCTAGGGCATTTGTTGAAAAGTTAGCAATACCTCCAGATGTACTCAGTGGCCAGTTTCTGACAACATTACCGTCAGGAGAAGTTATGGCATCCACGCACTAGCTCCGAGCAGTGCCAGTCCTTATAACAGACAGAGAGCTTTTTGGTGATCTGATAGTGCTAGACATGACTGACTACGACATCATCTTAGGAATGAACTTTCTGATCAAGTACGGTGCCTCCATAGAGTGCCGTAAATAGAAAGTTGTATTCCAACCTGAAGCAGGAGTGTAGTTTGGGTACATCGGAGAACCAAAGAGAAAGGCTAAGAAGTTTCTCTCAGCTTTGAAAGCATAGAAACTATTGGATTCAGGATGTACGGGGTTTTTAGCGCATGTAGTCAATACCAGTCAGGATAAGGACCAAAAGCTAGAAGAGGTCCGAGTTGTATGTGACTACCAAGCAGTCTTCCCTGAGGAGTTACCAGGCCTAGCACCAGACAGGGAGATTGAATTTGAGATAGAGCTTATTCCCGGTACAAATCCCATCTCCAAAGCACCCTACCGCATGGCTCCAGTAGAACTAAAGGAACTTCAGGAGCAACTACAGGAGCTGCTTGACAAGGGTTTCATACGCTCTAGTCACTCACCATGGGGAGCGCCTATATTGTTCGTGAAGAAGAAGGACGGGAGCATGCGCCTGTGTATAGATTACCGAGCATTAAACCAGGTCACGATTAAGAACAGGTATCCTCTTCCCAGGATAGATGACCTGTTCGATCAGCTAAAGGGAGCAGCAGTGTTCTCTAAAATAGATCTCAGATCAGGATATCACCAGGTTAGAGTTAAAGAAGGTGATATACCCAAGACAGCCTTCAGGACCAGATACGGACATTATGAGTTCGTAGTCATGCCCTTTGGTGTGACAAATGCTCCAGCTACCTTCATGGACCTCATGAACAGAGTATTCAGAGAATACTTAGATAAGTTTGTTATCGTGTTCATCAACGACATTCTTATTTATTCCAAAACTCAGGAGGAACACGCAGAGCACCTGAAGATAGTACTACAGACCCTTCAACAGAACCAGCTATACGCCAAGTTCACGAAATGTGAATTCTGGCTCGATCAGGTATCCTTTCTGGGTCACATCATCTCCAAGGATGGTATCATGGTAGACCCCAGTAAGATAGAAGCTGTGAATAACTGGAAGAAACCTAAGAATGCTAGTGAAATCAGAAGCTTTTTGGGACTAGCAGGCTATTACAGAAAATTTGTAGAGGATTTCTCCAGGATAGCCTCCCCACTGATAGCTCTCACCAGGAAGAACAGGAAATTTCAGTGGACAGAGGACTGTGAAAACAGTTTCATGGAGCTCAAAAGAAGATTGACTAGTGCTCCCATTCTGACTCTGCCGGAAAACACCGACAGCTTTGATATCTACAGTGACGCCTCTAAATTGGGACTAGGAGCAGTACTGATGCAAAATGGTAAGGTGATCGCCTATGCCTCCAGACAACTCAAGGACTATGAGAGGAACTACCCTACTCATGAGCTTGAGCTTGCAGCAGTTGTGTTCACCCTCAAAATTTAGAGACATTACTTGTATGGAGCTCAGTGCAGAGTATATACAGATCATCAGAGTCTGAAGTACTTCTTCACTCAGAAGGATCTGAATATGCGATAGCGCAGATGGCTCGAGCTGGTCAAAGATTATGACATAGACATCCTCTACCACCCAGGAAAGGCCAATAAGGTGGTAGACGCACTTAGCAGGAAGTCCAGTGCTACCTTATTATCCCTATCAGCCATGTCACCACCCATACAAAAGGAAATTACAGAGTTTGGTCTCGAACTTATAGTAGGACAGCTCTCTACTATGACCTTAGCATCTACCCTACTTGGTGACATCCAGACAGCTCAGGGTTAGGACCCTGAAATTAAGAGAATCAAGCAAGGGTTAACAGAATCAGAAAGTGGAGAGTTTAGAGTATCTGATAGTGGGTTATTGCATTTTGGTGACAGACCATGTGTTCCAGATCAAGAGGAACTACGAAGGAAGATCCTAGATGAGGCTTATAAGACTCCTTATGCGATGCATCCTGGTTCCACCAAAATGTACCAAGACCTAAAGAAACATTTTTGGTGGCCTGGGATGAAAAGAGATATTGCTAGGTATGTTAGTACCTGTCTGACCTGCCAGAGGGTCAAAGCAGAACACCAGAGACCAGGAGGAGTTCTGCAGCCTATTCAGATCCCAGAATGGAAGTGGGAGGATATTTCCATAGATTTTATAGTGGGACTACCCAGAACCATGAATGGTTTTGATGCCATCTGGGTAATAGTCGACAGATTGACTAAATCAACCCACTTCTTAGCTATCGGGATATCCTACTCCATGGAGCAGCTAGCTCAGTTGTATCTCAAGGAGATTGTCAGACTGCATGGAGTCCCACAGACCATCATTTCAGACAGAGACAGTAGATTCACGTCACACTTCTGGGAATGTGTACAGTCAGCATTGGGCAGCAGGCTAAAGTTTAGCACAGTTTTCCATCCTCAGACAGATGGTCAGATGAAGCGAGTAAATCAAGTACTCGAAGACATGCTCCAAGCATGTGCCCTAGACTTCAAGGGAAGTTGGTGCAAATATCTGTGTTTAGCAGAATTTGCATACAACAATAGCTATCAGGCCACTATCGGCATGACACCCTACGAGCCTCTCTATGGGCGGAGGTGCAGATCTCCAATCTGCTGGTATGAGAGTGGTGAACAAAAAGAACTAGAACTTTAGACAGATCTAGTAACAGATACCACAACAGCTATACAGCAGATCCGCCAGAGGATAGAGACAACTCAGAGCCGCCAGAAAAGCTATGCTGATACACGACGTCGACCCTTAGAGTTTTCAGTTGGGGATACAGTGCTCCTCAGAGTAGCTCCCATGAAGGGAGTAATGCATTTTGGGAAGAAGGGCAAATTGAGTCCCAGATATGTGGGACCATACCTTATTACCAGAAGAGTTGGCAAAGTAGCATATGAGCTAGAGCTACCACAGGAGATGTCAGCTATCCATAATATATTTCATGTCTCTATGCTGAAGAAGCATATCCCAGATGCCACCCAGGTGATTGAGCCCCAGTCGGTACAAGTCCACGAATACCTCAGCAATGACAGTCGACCTATTCAGATAATAGACCGAGCGGTTAAGAAATTGCGGAACAAGGAGGTACCATTAGTAAAAGTCATTTGGCAAAATCATACAACAGAAGAGGCAACTTGGGAGACAGAAACTAGTATGAGGCAGAAGTACCCAGAGTTATTCTAAGTTTGAAGACAAACTTTTTATAAAGTATGGAGGATTGTAACGCCCGAAAATTCTCAAAGTAATTTTATAAATATTCTATGATTTTTCTGGAATTTTAGAATATTTTTATGGAATTTTTGGAGTAGCAGAGGTAGCAAAAATAAATGAAAACATAAAACAACTTAAGCGAGAATCGAACCCGAGATCTATGGACTCTATGTCATATAGGGTGATTCTAGTAACCAAGGGGCCCCAGCAGGGGTGTGCTGAAAGAAGAGGAGAACAATTTTATTTAAGATTTAGTTGGGTGGTATAAATCACTTAATATAAATAGGAAATTAAGAGAGGAATTATTATTTTCCAATCGGCAATTCTCTTTTCTCCTCAAACCCTCACCGCCGAACTCTCTCTCTCCCTCACCTCTCGGCGCCCAAGGCCAAGGAGACCAAGGTTTCATCCCTAGGAGCGTAGGAGCACCTTCCGGCGACAATTCCGGCACGAGGACGCTCCCCTCCGCGAGAAGGAAGCGTAGACGCAAGAGGATCGCCGAAACGATCATCGTCTCCGGAAATCTAGCGATCGGATTGTAAGGATATCTAGCGCAGGATGTAAGTAACCCCTCACCTGTAGTATAAGTAGCTAATTGTATGTTTCTATGCCCTTAGTTGCATTTATGTTCTCAGTTTAGACATATGCAGAATTAAAGAACACCAAGTGCTCGATAAAATGCCTAGAATAGTTAACTGCTACCGTAAGCATTTTTAATAGCTCAGTTAAATGCTTTAGATGCATTTTAATTAGCAAATACATCCTTGCTTCAGTGATATAGGACTACGGTCCAATGGGTGGGCTCCCATAGTCACCTCTAGGTTCATATAACCTAGCTCTAGGTTCAGATAACCTAGTAAAAGCAAGATATGATAAATTAGTTTATAAATAGTATTTTACTTTATCAGTGGCACTGTACTGGACTTCAGTTGTCCTTGGGTTGGACTTCCATAGTCGTCCCTAGGTTTAGATAACCTAGTAACCCTACTAGATTCGGGACTTGCTACCTCGGGCCTAGTTAGGGATGCGCACACAGCAAGTACAGTTGCCGGGCCTATCAGCAGCATGCTTAGTATTTTTTATCTATTTACAAAAATAGTTTTCAACTTCACAAAACAAATAAGTGGATTCAACTTAGCTTCAGTTCAGTTTTCGATTGATATAGCAGGTAGCTCTATGTTTAGTTCTTGATTGCCATGATTTACATGCTCATGTGCCATGTTTTAACATTTCTAGTATGATTCTCAGCTTGCATATCAGCATAGTATCTTTTAAAAAGCATGATTTCTGTAAATGCATGTTTTTGTGAGGTAGATGGTTTCTTACTAAGCTCCCAAGCTTATAGTTGCATTTTCCTTATACTGCAGATAAGGGTAAAGGAAAGATGGAATAACGGAGGCTGGAGGCAATGTGATGAAGATGTGTGTGAGTAGGAACTTGGAATGAAGATCTTTGGGGGAGACTAGCAAACTAAGAACTTAGTACTCTTATAGTATTACTTTTCTGCACTCTTAGATGTTTAAATGTCTTGATTCATGAAAGTATGTACCAAGTTATGCTTAGATTGTTATTTGTCATGTTAGTAGATAGCTAGCTATGAGTAATGGCATACCCAGTAGTAGTGTTATGGTTGTAGTTGAATTTCTGAAAATTCTATACGAGATCGGATCTGATTTTTACGGAAATCAGAAACCCAATCGATCAGCCGATCGATTGAGCAGTCCTCAATCGATTAGCCGATCGATTGGAAGAAGTCCCCGCGTATAGAATGCTAGGGAGTCGATTAGATAATCGCTTGGGGAGCCCTCGATCGATCAGCCGATCGATCGAAATGCGATCTGTCGTGTACAGAGAGCTGATGAGTCGATCAGCTGATCGATCGGCCATGGATCGATCAGCCGATCGATCGGCCATGGATTGATCAGCCGATCGATCGGGATTTTAATTCCCACAAACAGAGAACCTTTGAATCGATCATCGGATCGATTGGCCAGACTGGATCGATCAGCCGATCGATCCAGACTTGACTCCGCGTACAGTAGCGAGTTGAGTCGATCAGTGGATCGATCAGCCAGCTCCAATCGATCAGTCGATCGATTGGAATATCTGATTTTAGCCAGAAGTGCCAAAATTCAGATTTTGACCAAACAAGACGTTAAGTCCCTTCCTTTAGCATGTGTACAACTTTAGAAGTATACTTTAAGAATAATTTCCAGAGTTCATAGTAAATAGTAGAGACTTTTAATTAGTGCAGTCTTTTCCTTTTTCGCACAAGAATAGTTAGCGTAATGTAACCCCCGGCCTTACAGCTTAGTCAGTAGGAGGTGGGGCGTTACAATAGATTATGTTCTTATGTGGCTAATTGGATGAGTATGAGCATATGTGGTGACAGTACAAGTTGTATGCCTTGGGATGAGCTCTGGGGAGAGCCCTTCCAAACTTGACTAATAATTTATTTATGTTAGCTTCGGCTATATGACTGTATGTTCTCTAGGAGGTACCTCTAGAGTCATGGGACTGGTTGATTGACTCAAATAGTGGTTATCACTTCGTGACATATCCACCCTTATTAGCCATGTAGGCTCTTTTACATATTATATCCTTCCCTTCTTTATTTTGTATTTGAGTTTATGTTCTATGCCTACTAGTTACTGTTCCTGCTACTTTATGGATGTCATATCATTCATATTGGATTGTACTTGTCACGCCCCGGAGGAGTCCCTGTCCGAAGAAATTTCGGCAGCATCTCCCCTGTACGGCGGACAATCTGAAACTTTTCTACATCCTCATATACCTCAACCACATGCGGCTGGAATAAAAATAATAATAAAATACAACCACACAAACATCCATGCAGTTTATATAAATTTCAGCCTCTGGCTGACACAACCACGTAGTTTAATAATAAGTAAACAAAACAGTAATACCATGACTCGAAAATAACCCTACTCCACTACACCCATAAAACACAAATCCGACAAACTCACCTCTTCTGCCGTCCAAGCAGGCATGTAGTAGAACAAATCCAAACCATACGAAAATTCATCAATCATAAGAATCCATACTATATCCAAGTATCAAACAAACCAAGTCTAAACATAGTCAAATAAGAAGAAAAACTAAAAACAAAAAGTCAACAAGTCCTCGTGGTTTGCAGGGGACCAGCAATTGGAACTCTCTCCTGATAGCATCAACCTGAAAAATAACAACAATGGAGGCAGGGTGAGTCCTGTTAGGATCGATGATCGCGGCTAGAGAGGGGGGGTGTGAATAGCCGACCCCAAAATCGCGTTTCTTTCTACAAATTAGGGTTAGCGCAGCGGAAATAAAACAAATAGAAACGAAAGCGGAGAATAGCAAACCTCAAACTCGTCGATGTAACGAGGTTCGGAGATGAAACTCCTACTCCTCGGCGTGTCCGTAAGGTAGACGAAGCCTATCAATCCGTCGGTGGATGAGTCCCCGGAAAACCGGCTAATATAAACTCCTTATGGGTGGAGAAACCTCGCCACAAGAACTTTGCAACAACAATAAGGAGTACAAAGAAGAGCAAGAACAAAATACACAATAAATGTACAAATACTCACTTGCCTTCTCGTCGACTGAAGTCCCGGATGAAGCACCAACTTCACGGACGAATGCCAACAAGCAACTCAGTCAAAGAAGCTCCCCCGAAGCTTCGGAGCTCAGCAAAGCTCAAGCACAGCTTTCAGAAGAACAACAGCTCGAGGAGGAAGAAGAAGTGTTGTCTCGCTGTAGAAGCCCTCGATCCTTTTAAAACCTCTGATATCCTAAGCCAACCTGCGAACCTGCAAGTAAAAAGGCCAGAACACAGACGCCGAATAGCCTAGCCGTTGAGTCACAACGGCTGGAGATCGCTCCACCCCGATCGGTCCAGAGTCCTCTGATCGGTCATGGGGACCGATCAGGGCTAGCTGATCGGTCCCCGGACCGATCAGCTATTCCTTCCCGAGCCTGTTGCCTCCTCGGGTCCGATCGGTCTCGACCGTCGGATAATACACTGAAGCTCATGTGGTTCTTGATCGGTCACCGGCCGATCACTCGTATCATTGGATAGGTCACGGACCGATCCGGTTTAAACTCGACCCTAAACCTAAATGGTTACGAGCGAGCTCACGAGCCCTCTCTTGACCTAGTCAGGAGAACGAGCTACAGCCCTCTCCGACTTCGTCCGGTCCGAGCGAGCTACCAAGCCCTCTCGACTACGCGAGCCAAGCTACCGAGCCCTCTCCGACTTTTCGTGCCATCACCGTGCCAAGTCTCCATACTTGGACTTTTCACGGATGTCGGGTCAACCTTGACCCATCTGGATTTCCCTGCGGTTTCACTCACGGGACTTTCACCTAGCTTCACTCACTAGGGTTTTCACCGCTACTCACCAGGTTTTCCAATCTGCCCGCTTCACTCACCAGGGACTTTCAACCGCCTGGCTTCACTCACCGGACTTTCCTTTCGACTTCACTCACCGGGACTTTCCGCATCCGGTCGAGAACAGCTCTCGAGCCCTCTCGACCCGATCTGGAGAACGAGCTTCGAGCCCTCTCAGACTTCCCATGTGCCAAGCTTCCATACTTGGACTTCTCGTGCCAAGTCTCCATACTTGGACTCTTCCGTGCCAAACTCCTGCTTGGACTTTTCACCGATGTCTGGTCAACCTTGACCCATCTGGATTTCCCTGTAGCTTCACTCACCAGGGACTTCCAAACCGCCGGCTTCACTCACGTAACTTTCACCAACTGTTGCTGGCTTCACTCAGCGGGACTTTCACTTTCACCTAGCTTCACTCACTAGGATTTTCACTGCTTCACTCACTTACCAGGCTGGCTTCACTCACGGGACTTTCCAACTGCTTGGCTTCACTCACGAGGTCTTCCTTCCCTAACATCCCAGTTAGGACTTCCCAGTCAAGTATCCGGTCAACCTTGACCTACTTGACTCTTCTTCATCCAACCTGATCAGACCCTGATCAGTATCTCTCCGCATGGACAACTGCACCTGCATTGTCCATGTCTACATGTCTTTCTGTATTGTCAAACATCGAAACCATGACCAAGGTTTACGCTTGGTCAACTAGGTCAACCTTGACCTACAGTTGCACCAACAATCTCCCATCAAAATACAACTCTTTTGTTCTTGTCAAACATCAAAATACAACTCGAGTCAGGTCAACTCGAGTCAGGTCAACCAGGTCAACCTTGACCTAAGGTTGCACCAACAAGTCCAACACTCAGCAGGTACAACTGATATGCAAAATAGTGAAATAACATCTAGCACTAATCATGCGTACAGTCTCCTGATATAAAAGGATGAAATGCAATTGAAGTAAATAGGAGAAAACCTGTACTAACCAGGACCTGGGTATAAGGACAAACAGTCTGAGTGGCATAAAAATCCTGTATGCATGTCAAACATAGGCATCCAAACAATATGCAGCATATAAATACAGCAAACACAAACACAAGCAATAAATGCATCATGCATATGATGCCAATGATGCGTCCTGGTCACCCCTGACACCAGTCAACCATCTCACACACAATAGTGAGGTCGAGTGGGTAGGGCTGTGACAACCGTGCACTCTGTAGTCATTGCTCCTGATGAGTGACCGAGTGGACGGGATGCTGTCGGAGTACACCTATCCTCCTACCCCAAATCATAAATGGGGGAGCGCAATGCTCTCAACTCTCGGTACACGATGACGGGGAGGAATCCCTGCCGGCTACCATATTGTGTCACACTACCCTTGAGCGGACCAACGGAGCCAAACAAAGTCCCTGCTGCAACACACTCTGCCTGAATCGACCACTAACTCATGAGTGGTGGTGTGTGCAGATCCATGTAACTGGCGATTGATAGGATCGAGTAGCGCGATAGAGGGGGGGGGGGTGAATATCGCGTCCTTTTAAAACTAATCGTTTCTTGAAATCAAAGTCGTGCATAGCGGAAAGTAAATAGAGACAGTTTGTTTACTTCATTCGGAGCCTAGCTCGACTCCTACTCGAAGGCCCGCGGTCCTTGACCGCACCGATGGGCAAAACACTAAAACTCTTCTCTCCGAAGTCCTCAGAGAGAAGCAGATCGTACAGGTACAATAGAATAAGATAGTAACAAGCCTACTATCTTATTTGCAATTAAGTGAAAAACAAAATATATATACCGACAAATGAATCGAAGATTTAGCGTAGGTCGGTGCTTTCGAATGACGTAGCTTGCTGTACTGATGAAGATGAGTCGCTTGCAGAGCAGTAACTTGTGATCAGAAAAATTGTTACTGGCCTCTGACCTCGAGCCTTAATTTATAGGTGCACTGAGGTTCGGTCGACCGATCCCTCTGTTCAGTCGATCGAACCAGCTTCGATCACCCTCAGCTGGAGTCTGACGCTGGCTCGTAAATTCTGCATTAACTGGCCTTCAATGGTTCGGTCGACCGAACCCTTTTATCGGTCGACCGAACAAGGTTTTCCTTGTTCGCTGAAATCTGCCAAGATCACCCTTTAATGCTGATTAAATGCTGATTGGATTGGTCGATCGATCCCCAGGTTCGGTCGACCGATCAGCTTCTATTTCCTTTGCTGCTGATCGGTGCTGATGATCTGTCCTGTGCTGAGTCACTATGGTTCGGTCGACCGATCTTTTGGTTCGGTCGACCGATCAAGCTTTTGACCGGACTGAACTATGCTTTGCCTGATCTGAACTGATCTCTGGTCTGAGTCAAGCTGGTTCGGTCGACCAATCATCCTGTTCGGTCGACTGATCAGGCTGAATCTGCAAAACATAGTTTAAACAATATTCCTGCAAAACAAGTGTTAGCACAGTAATATAATGCATGAGTAATATAGACAGTAGAGTTGTCTTGATCTCAACTTGGAAACCTTCCCGATTTCTTCAGTTGGATCAGCGACCTAAGGTTGTTCCCTCTGGGAACCCGACCTCACTATCGCTCCTCCAGTTTGCTTACCTCAACCTACCTGCCAAACTTTGATCCTCCAGATCCAGTTTGGACTTTTCACTCAGCCTTGATCGGCTCCCCAGGACTTTTCTCTTGATCTTCAGTCCTCCAGACTTCTCGATCATACCGCCAAGCATTGGGTCCCCTTGACCTGCTTGGACTTGCACCTATGTTCCACGATCTGCTAAGACTTTCCTGCCTAGCCTCCAGCTAGGACTTTCCTGGTTGAGTAAACATCCTGCACACTCAGTCAACTTGTTAGATCATAACAAGACTTAACTTGAACCTTTGACAACATCAAAACTCAGGTTTGATTCTGGTGCAGTTTACACCAACAATCTCCCCCTTTTTGATGTTTGGCAACCAAGGTTCAAAGTTAAGTTTAAAAATATGCAACAGGTAAATAAACAAGCATAAAAATATGCAACAAGTAAATAAACAAGCATAAAAATATGCAACAAGTAAATATGCAAGCAATTTATCTTTTAACTCACCCTTTGAATTAACTAACTCTCCCCCTGAATTCACTATCCCTCCCCCTTTGACACACATCAAAAATAGGGGCAGAACCAAAAACCAAGTAAATTTAGAATAGACTAATCAAAGAATAGACTTATATTTTGAAAAACATTACGAAAAATATATGATCCGGTTGTAAGAACAGAGGCCCCCCGTCCGGTGGAGTCAGCGCCACGTGGAAGTCAAAGTGGGAGGTGGCCGGTCGGAGAGGGATGCGTTCGATCGGCCGGGCGGCCGACCGGTGTCTAGTTGATAAAGGCACCCTGTCGAAAGTCAGGGTTCCGACGCTCAGAGGATAAGATCGTAGGGCCGAGCGGACTGCACGCTCGGCCAAAGCCATAAGGTAGCATACTGCTAATAGTCTCCACAAAGCCCGATTGAGAATCTCCCCAAGTAGACCACCGTATATGTCCGTCCGGATGTCGCGGAAGTTGGCCGGCCAGACGACCTCCAGGGAGAAAGGGCAAAAGGACAAGTGACATCTTTTTCTGACAGCGGGTATGCTCCATATGCAGGCCATACTCCAAATCTTATGACGGGGTTCCGCTGTCCCATCGAGGACATGCTTGGACTGTAGCAGTATGAGTCAGGTAAGCTTTCTGACAGACACATACCGAGGTATGGGCTACGGACACGTATGTGCCTCGGTGGACGTGCAGGAGCTCTTTCACCGCTCTATATAAAGAGCCTCCTACTTCGCCGTAGGTACGCGTTCTAATTTTTCGAGAGCCACTTTGTCACTGCTTGCTTGCCTGACTTGAGCGTCGGAGGGTCGCCGCCGGGAACCCCTTTCCAGCCCGACTTCTGTGCAGGTTCGCCGGAGCTTCGTGCAACCAGTCGAAGATCCACATCAGCAGCCGGGGAGCGCCACGTGCCCAGCGTCCGTTGGTTCAGCATTCGGACATGATCAATATATTAAGTCAAAAATTATACGTTGAAAAGAATTTTTTTTTTAAATAAATTTAATTTTTAATAAGTTAAAATAATTTTTTAAAATAATTTTTAATAAGTTTAAAATAATTAGTTAAAATAGTTTTAATAAGTTTAAAATAATTTTTAATATTTTTAAAATAATTTTTAATAATTTTAAAATAATTTTAAAATAATTTTTAATAATTTTAAAATAGTTTTTAATAAGTTTAAAATAATTTAATATTTTTAAAATAATTTTTAATAAGTTTAAAATAATTTAATTAAGTTTAAAATCATTTAATTAAGTTTTAAATAATTTTAATTAAGTTTAAAATAATTTAATTAAGTTTAAAATAATTTAATTAAGTTTAAAATAATTTAATTAAGTTTAAAATAATTTTAATTAAGTTTAAAATAATTTAATTAAGTTTAAAATAATTTAATTAAGTTTAAAATAATTTAATTATTTTAAAATAATTTAATTAAGTTTAAAATAATTAAATTAAGTTTAAAATAATTTAATTAATTTTAAAATAAATTAATTAAGTTTAAAATAATTTAATTAAGTTTAAAATAATTTTAATTAAGTTTAAAATAATTTAATTAAGTTTAAAATAATTTAATTAAGTTTAAAATAATTTAATTAAGTTTAAAATAATTTTAATTAAGTTTAAAATAATTTTAATTAAGTTTAAAATAATTTAATTAAGTTTAAAATAATTTTATTGAAAGAGGTTATTGAACCCATGTTAGATTCAAACTTAGCTTTGGGTTAATCAAGCAGGCGTCCTAAAGATAAGTTTCAGTTCAGTGGCGAGGCATATGGCCTACTTGAATATCATTAGACCACTTGTTGAAGACTTTCCAAACTGTTCTTGCCCAAAAAACTTAATACTAAATTTTGGTCTAACTAGCCCATGTTTGACTGGGGTAGCTTTGGTCAGATCCACTAAGTCTAGTGCACCAAGTAGAATTCCATATTCAACCTAGACATGCGTTCGACAGAGTTTCCTTGACGTACTATCATCCCAATCCATTCCGGTGCTATGTTATAGGGTTTGGTAAACCTTTTTCATCTAACCGTTCTAATAATCATAATCTTAAGTATTGAGTTTGGTTTAATTAAGTTGGTTGGATTGTTTTTCTAGTTGCTCCCCCTGAGTCATAGCTTAGATAAGGTCTATCTAAGTAATTGATTTGACTCTTAGGGACCAAGTAGTGGTTTGGTTTGATTGGTTTGGTTAAGTGTTTTGTTTGAACCCATGCTTGGACTTGACTTCTAACATTTTGACTGATTAGAGACATGTATGATTTGTTTGTTTTGTTCAGTTTATAGCCAAGCCTCGATTTGTTGTACACGGCTCGTTGCGATCCAAGTACCATATTTAAACACTTGGATCCCATTTCGAACCTTTCAAAAGTTTTCTTGAGTCGCTCACTTGACCTTTCAAATCGGAATTTTCTTCCTCGAGTTTTTCAACTTGAGTCGAAGTTCTGACTTGAACTTGGTTAGTAGAGTCACTCAAGCTAACTTGTTGCTTAAGGTGGTCTATTTCCTTAAGTAACAAGTTATTTTGTTTTTCTGATTTTGCTATTTTTTTAAACAAACATTTAGCTAATTTAAGCAAATTTGACTTTGAATAAATTGTTACTATATTTGGATCTTCCGATCCGGTGCTTCTCTCGGAATCAAGGTCGATCTCAGACTCGTATTCTTTGTCGGACTCGGACTCAGACTCTTCGTTTCTTGCCATAAATGCAAGGTGACTCGAGTGCTTCGTTTGCTCCACGTCGGATTCGTCGGAAGAAGTTTCGTCCCATGTCGCTTGAAGAGCCTTCTTCCGTCTTGTCGATTTGGGTCTTTCTTCTTTCCGATTTGGGCATTCATTTTTGAAATGCCCCTTCTTGTTGCATCCATAACAAATCATTTCTGATTTGTTTTGGATCTGGTTTGGTGGAGTCTTTTTGAAGCTTCTTCTAATCTTCTTCTTAGTCAACAACCTTCGGACTATGTTGACTAATTCTTCTTCATTTGTTGAGTCTGAGTCTGACTCGCTTTCAGACTTGATCTTCGTTTTTGATTTTGTCTCTTTGCTTGAACGTGCATACAAAGCAACTCCTTTCTCGACATGACTCATGTTAGATTGCTCGTGTAATTCCAACTCGCAAAACAATTCATCTATCTTAAGAATTGAAAGATCTTTGGAAACTTTGTACGCATCTACAATTGATGCCCACAAAGCATTCCTCGGAAAAGCGTTTAGAGTGTACCTTATCGCATCGCGATTTTCGAGTTCGTGTCCGATCAGGTGAAGACCGTTGAGGATGTCCTTTAGTCGGGCGTGTAGTTGCGAGGCCGTCTCTCCAGGAAACATTTTTATATTAAGTAAATTATTTAAAAGAAGATCTCGTTTGTTTACCTTCGAGTCGTTGGTTCCTTCGTGTAATTTGACTAGTGAGTCCCACAAGTCTTTGGCGTTGTCGTAGGGACCAACTCGATTCAACTCCTCCATCGTAAGTCTGCACTGAATGGTGTTGATCGCTTTGTAGTTCAGTTGTGCCTTCTTGATCATTTGGGGAGTCCATTTTTCTGGTTCTATTGTTGTTCCATTATTCGTTGGGGGAGTATATCCTTTCAAAATTGTGAACCAGAGCTCGATGTCGGACTTCAAGTAACACTCCATTCTATTCTTCCAGTAACTAAAATTCTCTCCCTTGAATAGTAGAGGTCGAATCGTGCTACAACCTTCTTGATATGAGTTCGACATCCTTGCAAAAAAGAGATCAAAAAGAAAAAGTATTTCCAAGACTTTTGTCTTGGGATTAGTAGTGCTTGAAAAATAAAAAATAATGAAAAGAAAAGATTTTAAAAGTTGCTTTGAAAATCGATTAAGAAATATCAGAGCTAACCTGCTCTGATACCAATTGATAGGATCGAGTAGCGCGATAGAGGGGGGGGGGTGAATATCGCGTCCTTTTAAAACTAATCGTTTCTTGAAATCAAAGTCGTGCACAGCGGAAAGTAAATAGAGACAGTTTGTTTACTTCGTTCGGAGCCTAGCTCGACTCCTACTCGAAGGCCCGTGGTCCTTGACCGCACCGATGGGCAAAACACTAAAACTCTTCTCTCCGAAGTCCTCGGAGAGAAGCAGATCGTACAGGTACAATAGAATAAGATAGTAACAAGCCTACTATCTTATTTGCAATTAAGTGAAAAACAAAATATATATACCGACAAATGAATCGAAGATTTAGCGTAGGTTGGTGCTTTCGAATGACGTAGCTTGCTGTACTGATGAAGATGAGTCGCTTGCAGAGCAGTAGCTTGTGATCAGAAAAATTGTTACTGGCCTCTGACCTCGAGCCTTAATTTATAGGTGCACTGAGGTTCGGTCGACCGATCCCTCTGTTCGGTCGACCGAACCAGCTCCGATCACCCACAGCTGGAGTCTGACGCTGGCTCGTAAATTCTGTATTAACTGGCCTTCAATGGTTCGGTTGACCGAACCCTTTTATCGGTCGATCGAACAAGGTTTTCCTTGTTCGCTGAAATCTGCCAAGATCACCCTTTAATGCTGATTGGATCGGTCGACCGATCCCCAGGTTCGGTCGACCGATCAGCTTCTATTTCCTTTGCTGCTGATCGGTGCTGATGATCTGTCCTGTGCTGAGTCACTATGGTTCGGTCGACCGATCTTTTGGTTCGATCGACCGATCAAGCTTTTGACTGGACTGAACTCTGCTTTGCCTGATCTGAACTGATCTCTGGTCTGAGTCAAGCTGGTTCGGTCGACCAATCATCCTGTTTGGTCGACCGATCAGGCCGAATATGCAAAACAGAGTTTAAACAATATTCCTGCAAAACAAGTGTTAGCACAGTAATATAATGCATGAGTAATATAGACAGTAGAGCTGTCTTGATCTCAACTTGGAAACCTTCCCGATTTCTTCAGTTGGATCAGCGACCTAAGGTTGTTCCCTCTGGGAACCCGACCTCACTGTCGCTCCTCCAGTTTGCTTACCTCAACCTACCTGCCAAACTTTGATCCTCCAGATCCAGTTTGGACTTTTCACTCAGCCTTGATCGGCTCCCCAGGACTTTTCTCTTGATCTTCAGTCCTCCAGACTTCTCGATCATACCGCCAAGCATTGGGTCCCCTTGACCTGCTTGGACTTGCACCTAGGTTCCACGATCTGCTAAGACTTTCCTGCCTAGCCTCTATCTAGGACTTTCCCGGTTGAGTAAACATTCTGCACACTCAGTCAACTTGTTAGATCATAACAAGACTTAACTTGAACCTTTGACAACATCAAAACTCAGGTTTGATTCTGGTGCAGTTTGCACCAACAGCGATGTGCTCAACAATAATGGAGCGGACTATCGCACAACATACAATCATGCAAATGGTGCATGACACTAACCACAAAATATCCTGAACTAATCCATATATATATAAAAGTGCATCATAGGTCAACGAATCAAATCAAAGGTACACAGAAGGTATAAAACCTAGGTCCTGAACATGGTGAAGCATGGTATATCACTACCCCTATAAGCATGTATAAGCAGGTAAGGAACACATGAGATGCAAAACAAGCAATCAACCAAGCATGTAATAAGTATTGGGTAGTGACTAACCGAAACAAATGAGAAACATAATTATTGCAATTTGTTAAAATTGTTAGGATCGTTCGTACTCGGCTAGAGAGGGGGGGTGTGAATAGCCGCCCCAAATTCTCGCGTTCTTCCTACAGTTAGGGTTAGTCGCAGCGGAAATACAAGGAAGAAACTGAGGAGAAGAAAAACAAACTGATGTAACGAGGTTCGGAGATGAACTCCTACTCCTCGGCGTGTCCGTAAGGTGGACGAAGCCTACCAATCCGTCGGTGGATGAGTCCCCGGAGAACCGGCTAAATATGAGCTCCTTATGGGTGGAGAAACCTCGCCACAACTACTTCTTGCAACAGCAAGATAAGGAGTACAAATACAAGAGAAGCAAGAAGTAAATACACAGCAAATGTAAACAACCCTTGCCTTCTTGTCGACTGTTGAAGAAGCAACAGCTTCTCAGACGCCAACCACAGCAGCAGCTCAGTCGGAGTCCCAGCCGAAAGAAGAAGCTCACGCGAAGCTTGCGAAGAAGAGCTCAACAAAGCTCAAGCACCAGAACAGCAGCTCTGTAGCAGAAAAGAAGGGAAGAAGCTCTAGCACAGAAGATGCCCTCGTCTCCTTTATACCTGCGAAGAAGAAACAGCGAAGAAACACAGAAGAAATCTAGCCGTTGCGTCGCAACGGCTAGTTCCTGGATCGGTCCACAGACCGATCAGGCTCCATGTGGATCGGTCCACAGACCGATCCATTCCTAACCTTTACATTGGTCTCGATCGGTCCATGGACCGTCGAGGGCCTCTCTGATCGGTCCGGACCGATCGGGCGTCTTCTCGCGACTGCGGTCACCCGATCGGGTGCGGGCCGATCGAATCCGTCGATAACACCTTGTCGATTCTTGATCGGTCACGGACCGATCAGATAACTAATGACTTGGTTTTGCCCAAACCAAGTTCCAAGCCTTCCAAACCAACATTCGGTCAACCTTGACCTGTTGGTACTTCATTCTAGCATCTGGTCACTCCCTTGACTGCTAGAATTCCCGCCATGTCGGTCAATCCCTTTGATCTACTTGGACTTTCCTCGACACCGGATGTCCGATCATCCCATCCATGGATTTTTCCCTTCCCAGCTTCACTCACCGGACTTTCACGGCTTCCTCACGGGATTTCCACTGCGCCTAACATCGATTAGGACTTTCTCCTTGCACAGCTTCACTCACGGGACTTTCCAAGCCTAACATCCAGTTAGGATTTTCCCACTCACAGTATCCTTTCCAGACACCTAACATCCAGTTAGGACTTTCTCATTGCCTTCACTCACGGGACTTTTCCACCGCCTAACTCCCAGTTAGGACTTTCCCACTGCTTGGCTTCACTCACCAGGACTTTCACACTGCCTAACATCCCAGTTAGGACTTTCCCACTGCCTGGCTTCACTCACCAGGACTTCTCCGACTGCCTGGCTTCACTCACCAGGACTTTTCCCCGTGCCAAGTCTCCATACTTGGACTTTCCGCGTGTCAAGCTACCTGCTTGGACTTTTCCCGAATCAGGTCAACCAGATCAACCTTGACCTAAGGTTGCACCTACAATCTCCCAAACACCTATTCTTGTCAAACATCAAGAATATAACTCTCTTCTCGTCAAACATCGTCAAACATCAAAACACAACTCGAGTCAGGTCAACTCGAGTCAGGTCAACCAGGTCAACCTTGACCTAAGGTTGCACCAACAAAAATCACTACTATGTATATCAAACGACATAAAGTCAGAAGTACCCGCCTCTAATCGAAATGGTCCAATCCGACAATCGAGATACTCGTCTCGAATCAAAGTCCTGTAATAAACCGTATAGTTTAGCTAAATTTAATTATAAGCAAAATAGCTAAACCAAATTATTTTTCTATAGGAATCCTAATTAAATAGTTAATCACAGTTAACTATCCCTAATCCAAAGCTTAGGGTTCCATTCCTAACTTAACCACAAGTCGACCTAACTACACATGAACCACCAACTATATAATGAATCAAACCTATCCAAACAAACTCAATTAAGTATCTTACCCAATTTAAATCTGCACAACTCTAAAGCTTCTGTCAACAGCACAACTGGAGATCGACTTGTCGCCGCTAGCAACAAAATAAATTGCTGGATCAAGGAAACCACAACAAATCCCATTAGAAATTCTTTCCCACTGTCCAATTAAGATGAGGACATCATAAAATCAGCAATACCTAATTTTCCTTACCCAACTTGTAGCCGTGTTTGTTGATCCACACTAGAACTGTGGCTACCAACACAAATTGATTGCTGCTGGAAGAAAAACGAACAAACCAAAATAGAAAATAATCAAAATCCTTGAACCTACAGAATTTCCAACCAAACTAAACCTCACCGTGGATTTAATCAAGGCAGAGGGCACTAGGGCAAAGTGGGAGGCTTAGCAGAACCCGGGGCAGCATGCAGTGATTTGGGCATGGCTCTGAGATAGCGATGACGGTGGAAGAAAGCAAGATCTGTGCCGGCAGTGCGGTGCTCAGCGAAGAAGAAAGGCCGAAGAGAAGGTAGCCGGCGATAGTGATTAGGGCACGGGGAAATCGACGAAATTTCCTCTCCAGGCGAGGGGATCGGAGGTGGGCAATGCTGGTAAGCTTGACCTCGTCTCGTTGCCGCGATCTCGACTTGAGCAGGGAGATGGAGAGAAGACCTTGAGCGCACGAAAGAGGAGATGGCTAGGGTACGACGAGGACGACGCCTTCGGCTCAGATGGTGCCAAGCGCTCGGCTGTGGACGACACGAGGAAGAGGTCGGGATTTAGCACAAAGAGGGGAAAATCAACAGATGGGAGGAGGAGGAAGAGAAGTGTCGGCTTCTCTCTTGGTCACGGCTTAAGCACGCGGAAGGAGACGGAACCACCGAGTGCGGTTAGGGCAAATCGGAGGAGACGGCAGTGGGGAACGGCGCCGGGCACGCGAGGAAAGGGAAATGGCGGAAAACATGAAGAAATAGAAAATAAAAAGAAAAGAAAAGGAAATAAAGAAAATCCACATTTCCTCGCTAAAACGGGGTAGCCTAAACAGGCTTTTCCGGACCCCGTTTTTATCTCCGTAAACTCGTCCATACGAGCTCCGAAAAATTCCCGAAAAATTTCCAAAAATTTCAGAAAATTCCCTTATTATTATCCGTCATTTTCCAATATTTTACATTCTCCCCCACTAATAAAAATTTGGTCCCCAAATTTCGTTATCTACCATCAGTAAGTACTAATAACAGGTAAAGAGTATAAATGCTGAACGGTAAACTAAATCACATACCTCAAGTGAAAAGATGGGGATATCGAGCTCGGATAGTATCCTCGAGCTCCCAGGTAACCTCCTCATCCGAATGATGCTGCCATCCGACTTTAACCAGCCGGATAGTCTTGTTCCGCAACTGACGCTCCTTCCGTTCCAAAATCTGTACCGGAATCTCCTCATAGGTGACGTCAGACTGAACTGGAACTGAGACATCTGTCAGCACATGTGTCGGGTCAGGTACGTATCTCCTCAGCATAGATACGTGGAATACATCGTGGACGCCTACTAGGGACGGTGGTAGTTTTAACCGGTAAGCTACCGCTCCGATCGTCTCCAAGATCTGGAAAGGGCCAATGTATCGCGGATCTAGCTTACCTCTGAGGCCAAATCTCTTCACCCCTTTCGTGGGTGAAACTCGCAAAAATACATGGTCGCCAACAGAGAACTCTAGTGGTCTGCGTCTCTGATCAGCATAACTCTTCTGACGGTCCTGCGTCTCTGACATCCTCCGTCTGATAGTACGGACCAACTCTGCATCCTGCTGAGCTCTATGAGGTCCCAACATCTGGGCCTCTCCAACCTCATCCCAGAGGGTGGGTGTCCGACACGGCCTACCATACAACACTTCAACGGTGGCATTTGGATAGCCGAATGCAAACCGTTGTTGTAGGCGAACTCTACCAATGGCAAATGGTCCTCCCAATTGCCCCTAACATCCAATACACAAGACCTCAGCAAGTCCTCTAGAGTCTGAAAGGTCCGCTCTAACGGTCCATCTGTCTGCGGATGGAAAGTTGTACTGAAACAGAGCTGCGTGCCCAAGGCCTACTGCAGACTCTGTCAAAAACGAGACGTGAACCGGGGGTCTCTATCCGAAATAATAGTCAACAGGACACCACGTGATCTGATGATCTCCCGACAAAACAGATCTACCAATCGATCTAGGAAATCAGTCTTCCGGATCGCTTAGAAGTGCATGGATTTGGTTAATCAATCAACGATTACCCAAATCGCGTCATGGCCTCGTCGTGTCCTCGGTAATCCCACCACAAAGTCCATAGTAATATGTTCCCATTTCCACTCAGGAATAGGAATCCGCTGAAGTAATCCGGCAGGTCTCTGGTGCTCAGCCTTCACCTGCTGACAGACAAGACATCTAGCTACAAATTCCGCGATGTCTTTCTTCATACCGTTCCACCAGTAGGAACACCTCAAATCTCGACACATACGGATCCCGCCTGGGTGGATCGTAAATCGAGAGCGATGGGCCTCCTGAAGTAGCTCCTGTAAGACCGGATGAGACTGAGGTACGCACAATTTGCCTCGGAAGTATATAATACCCTCCTCGTCTCGTGTAAACTCGGTCTGCTGCCCAGAAGCTATCTGACAACTAATGAACTGCAAATACTGATCACCAGCCTGGGCCTCTCGGATCCTCGTCCTGATCAACGACTGAGCAACCATGGTAACCAAAGTACCCTGCTCTGTCTTTCCTTACCCCTCAAGGCCCAAATCGGAGAAACCTTAAATCAAGTCTGTGACCACAACTCGGTGGCAAGCTAAAGTCCCTCCGGACTTCCTGCTAAGCGCATCGGCAACCACATTAGCTCTCCCCGGGTGATAGCTAATGATACAATCATAATCCTTCAGGAACTCCATCCATCTCCTCTGTCGGAGATTAAGTTCCTTCTAAGTAAACAGATATTTAAGACTCTTATGGTCAGTGAGAATCTCAAATGTAACGCCATATAAATAATGTCGCCAAATCTTCATGGCAAAAATAATGGCGACTTGCTCCAGATCATGTACAGGGTATTTCTTCTCATGCTCCTTCAACCGACAAGAAGCATATGAGACTACCATATCATGCTGCATCAGAATAGCGCTCAAACCCTGAATAGATGCGTTGGTGTAGAGGACATATCCGTCCTCTCCATAAGGTAAAAACCAAAATCGGAGCCGACACTAGTCTCCGCTTCAGCTCCTAGAAGCTAGTCTTTCCATCCTCAGTCCAAGTGAACTTCACGCCTTTCCTGGTCAGGCGTGTAAGTAGCATAGCAATCCGTGAGAAACCCTCAATGTATCTCCGAAAATATCGAGCCAAACAAAGGAAGTTGCGAGCCTCTTCTATAGACTCCGTCTACTTCCAACGGTAACAACCTCGATCTCCTGTGGAACCACGGTATACTCCTACTGGTGACCATGTGTCTCAAACATCTCACAAAAGACAACCAAAATACGCACTACTGATCTTCACATCTAGATGTTTCCATCGAACCATCTCTAGAACTATGCGAAGATGGTGTACGTGACTCACCGCGGATCCGAAATAGATCACAACATCGTCAATAAAGACAATGGAAACCAATCCAAACATCCTCGAAATACCAGAATCATCGAGCCCCTGAAAACATATAAGGCTCTGCAAGCCCTAATGGTAAAACCAAAATACATAATGTTCGTACCACAGACATTCCTAACCATAAGATCTCCGATAATAAGTCGGAAATCTGATCACCAACAACATAAATCACCAAAGAATAAATCCTTCAGTGTGAGAGCAACGCTCCATTACAAGAAATACCACATATGTGGGAGCAACGCTCTACCACAAACAATCCGTAATATGTGGGAGCAGCGCTCCATCACAAACAATCTGTAACATGTAAGAGCAACGCTCTATCACAAACCAACAATAATATGTGGGAGCTCTGCTCCACCACAAACGATCCATAAGTGTCCAAGGCACTTAACTATCCAACTAGAGGCTGCACGAGATCACTCAACCACATATTACTGTAAACAGCCAAAGGCATAACAATCCAGCAATCAAATCAAACTCATCGTCAAATCTATCAACATCGTAGTGAGTCGCCCACTGATAAGAAAATGGGTTGACAGGGTAATCCAACAAATGACATAATGCAGACAGTCCACATCCTGCATTCAACATAAGTAGAATCATCATACTGCTACCAACAATACACCTGACACACTTGCTCACACAACATATGTATGATCGACATAATCCTCCAATTTGTACACACCACACATACTCACAACATAGGTATAATTTATCGTGATACCTCCAACAATGCATACCGAACCCGTGTGCATATATCAACATAGGTATAATCAACAATACACCTCAAACAACACTCACATGACATATATACACCTATGCCAAGAGTATAATCAACGTAATACTTCCAACAAATCATAATCGACACGAGTATACACTCAGAACAATCATATAATAAACAAGATACCTCAAATATTACACCGAACACATCTGCACATATCACAACTCAGATTAATTCGATAAGATACATCCAATAAAACACTCAAACATATGTGCACATTTCACAACATAGTTTTAATTGACAAAATACCTCCAATAAACAATCAGACATGTATGCCTAACCACTCGGGTATAATCTACTAGAAACCCACAATAATCATATGTATAAATGTGTACGACCCAAAAGAAAAAGTCAGAATTCAAGAACATCAAGACACTCTCATTTTTATCCTCAAAAATATCAGCCCACATAATATCAGGTGAATAAGTCTCTACTCCCCATGAGAGCAAGTTAGCATTCAAAACATCAAATCATTATTTATCCACATAGTCCAATATCAAAGGAAGCAAATATCAATTTTATCATCCCGTTAACTAATCACAACTAACCAGATTTATTAAAATCTCATAGGCACACTCAACCGTAAACTCTCTAACACCCGATTTATAATCTGATCACCAACTATAATCATCAAACCTGCGAATATCATACATGACACTCACTATGTCACCATCAACGACAACCCAAATAATAGATCATCAAAATAGTTATCCACTAATAGATCGTCAAAACAAATATCTAGTAATAGATCATTAGACAACCACATAACATTTACTCTCATAAATTATTAGAAATCAACATATCACAATATCTGATCTCACAATATCCCTCAACCTCAAACCATTCTCAACAATGATCAAACATGATAACTCCCCAATGACCAATTTTCATCGTATCGTGTACCCTAATATCCAAAAGATATGAGTATAAAAATTCTACTGGCTAAGTCAACAGAAATATGTAGGTATCATCCATTACCCAGCTAACAATAGCAGAGACTGGTATGTGCCTCCATCTCCTACTAGTAGTAACAGAAGCTAAAACTACTGATGGTATGATATGAAAAATCTCCAGAGACTATAATCCTTGATCTCTATTAAGGTCAACCAAACTCAATGGCTAACCCATCACATGTAATATGTGTTACAACAACCAGACAGGTACTAAATAAAGAATGTTAATACATGTCATAAACTATAAAATTACACATCATACCTATATGTCGTCTGGAGATGTTCCATCGCTGTCTAGTCCCCAACTTTTGACCTCAAAATTCCGAACATGAAAATCACAAGAAATCCATATAAATCTAAAACAGAAGTCCGAAACATAACATAAAGGAAATCCGTACAAACCGAAGTAAATATCCAAATATCCAGAATACCTAAAGCAGGTATCATAACCTGCTCTGATACCAATAAATTGGTATCAGATAAATCTCAAAAATCCAACACACGGAAATCAAACAAGTATCGCCAACCTGGCGCTCTGATACCAATAATTGGTATCAGGTTATCCCAAATATCCAAAATACGAAAACAAAGATCGTAAAACTTAAGCTCTGATACCACTAAATTGTCACGCCCCGGAGGAGTCCCTGTCTGAAGAAATTTCGGCAGCATCTCCCCTGTACGGCGGACAATCTGAAACTTTTCAACATCCTCATATACCTCAGCCACATGCGGCTGGAATAAAAATAATAATAAAATACAACCACACAAACATCCACGCAGTTTATATAAATTTCAGTTTCTGGCTGACACAACCACGCAGTTTAATAATAAGTAAACAAAACAGTAATACCATGACTCGAAAACAACCCTACTCCACTACACCCATAAAAAACAAATCCGACAAACTCACCTCTTCTGCCGTCCAGGCAGGCATGTAGTAGAACAAATCCAAACCATACGAAAATTCATCAATCATAAGAATCGATACTATATCCAAGTATCAAACAAACCAAGTCTAAACATAGTCAAATAAGAAGAAAAACTAAAAACAAAAAGTCAACAAGTCCTCGTGGTCTGCAGGGGACCAGCAACTGGAACTCTCTCCTGACAGCATCAACCTGAAAAATAACAACAATAGAGGCGGGGTGAGTCCAACACTCAGCAGGTACAACTGATATGTAAAGTAGGGAAATAACATCTAGCACTAATCATGCGTACAGTCTCCTGATATAAAAGAATGAAATGCAATTGAAGTAAACAGGAGAAAAATTGTACTAACCAGGACCTGGGTATAAGGACAAACAGTCCGAGTGGTATAGAAATCCTGTATGCATGTCAAACATAGGCATCCAAACAATATGCAGCATATAAATGTAGCAAACACAAACACAAGCAATAAATGCATCATGCATATGATGCCAATGATGCGTCCTAGTCACTCCTGACACCAGTCAACCATCTCACACACAATAGTGAGGTCGAGTGGGTAGGGCTATGACAACCGTGCACTCTGTCGTCACTGCTCCTGATGAGTGACCGAGTGGACGGGATGCTGTCGGAGTACACCTATCCTCCTACCCCAAATCATAAATGGGGGAGCGCAATGCTCTCAACTCCCGGTACACGATGACGGGGAGGAATCCCTGCCGGCTACCACGTTGTGTCACACTACCCATGAGCAGACCAACAAAGCCAAATAAAGTCTCTGCTGCAATACACTTTGCCTGAATCGACCACTAACCCATGAGTGGTGGTGTGTGCAGATCTATGTAACCGGCGATGTGCTCAACAATAATGGAGCGGACTATCGCACAACATGCAATCATGCAAATGGTGCATGGCACTAACCACAAAATATCCTGAACTAATCCATATATATATAAAAGTGCACCATAGGTCAACGAATCAAATCAAAGGTACACAGAAGGTATAAAACCTAGGTCCTGAACATGGTGAAGCATGTTATATCACTACCCCTATAAGCATGTATAAGCAGGGAAGGAACACATGAGATGCAAAACAAGCAATCAACCAAGCATGTAATAAGTATTGGGTAGTGACTAATCGAAACAAATGAGAAACATAATTATTACAATTTGTTAAAATCACTACTATGTATATCAAACGACATAAAGTCAGAAGTACCCGCCTCCAATCGAAATGGTCCAATCCGACAATCGAGATAGTCGTCTCGAATCAAAGTCCCGTAATAAACCGTATAGTTTAGCTAAATTTAATTATAAGCAAAATAGCTAAACCAAATTATTTTTCTCCAGGAAGCCTAATTAAATAGTTAATCACAGTTAACTATCCCTAATCCAAAGCTTAGGGTTCCATTCCTAACTTAACCACAAGTCGACCTAACTACACATGAACCACCAACTATATAATGAATCAAACCTATCCAAACAAACTCAATTAAGTATCTTACCCAATTTAAATCTGCACAACTCTAAAGCTTCTGTCAACAGCACAACTGGAGATCGACTTGTCGCCGCTAGCAACAAAATAAATTGCTGGATCAAGGAAATCACTACAAATCCCATTAGAAATTCTTTCCCACTGTCCAATTAAGATGAGGACATCATAAAATAAGCAATACCTAATTTTCCTTACCCAACTCGTAGCTGTGTTTGTTGATCCACACCAGAACTGTGGCTACCAGCACAAATTAATTACTGCTGGAAGAAAAACGAACAAACCAAAACAGCAAATAATCAAAATCCTTGAACCTACAAAATTTCCAACCAAACTAAACCTCACCGTGGATTTGATCAAGGCAGAGGGCACTAGGGCAAAGTGGGAGGCTCAGCAGAACCCGGGGTAGCAAGCAGTGATTTGGGCATGGCTCGGAGACAGCGATGACGGTGGAAGAAAGCAAGATCTGCGCCAGCAGTGCGGTGCTCAGCGAAGAAGAAAGGCCGAAGAGAAGGTAGCCGGCGGCAGTGATTAGGGCACGGGGAAATCGACGAAATTTCCTCTCCAGGCAAGGGGATCGGAGGTGGGCAACGCCGGCAAGCTTAACCTCGTCTCGTTGTCGCGATCTCTACTTGAGCAAGGAGATGGAGAGAAGACCTTGAGCGCACGGAAGAGGAGATGGCTAGGATACGTCGAGGACGATGCCTTCGGCTCAGATGGTGCCAAGCGCTCGGCTGTGGACGACGCGAGGAAGAGGTCGGGATTTAGCACAGAGAGGGGAAAATCAACAGATGGGAGGAGGAGGAAGAGAAGTGTCGGCTTCTCTCTTGGTCATGGCTTAAGCACGCGGAAGGAGACGGAACCGCCGAGTGCGGTTAGGGCAAATCGGAGGAGACGGCGGTGGGGAACGACGCCGGGCACGCGAGGAAAGGGAAACGGTGGAAAACATGAAGAAATAGAAAATAAAAAGAAAATAAAAGGAAATAAAGAAAATCCACATTTCTTCGCTAAAATGGGATAGCCTAAACAGATTTTTCTGGACCCCGTTTTTATCCCCGTAAACTCGTCCATACGAGCTCCAAAAAATTTCCCAAAAATTTCCAAAAATTTCAGAAAATTCCCTTATTATTATTCATCATTTTCAGGTATTTTATAGTACTTGCTGGGTTCATAGACTCATGATGCCTACGTTAGAGGTGAGGGAGACGTCTCCCAAGATACGATGGAAGGCTTGCAGATGGAGTAGCCGAGGAGGAGGGATGGATGCATGACACTGTACGGATGTCTTAGGAGTGCCGAGTAGGCTTTGTTATCTCATGTGTCCTTCTTTATTTGTTTAAGGAATTGTATTGGTGTTTTCCCTGTTCCTTTTGATAACCTCTTATTTGTGATGCTATCGTTTACCTGGGATAAGGTGATTCATTCTAATGGGATCATTACTACGGTTATTTTTTTTAGCAAAGGTTTAGAGGGTTATTCCTTGTTTGATTACTGGTAAAAAAAAATCTATGGATGTTTCATATAAGGTGAGCCCCTAGCATTCCATGCTTTCTAGTAGATCGATGGTTGCTTTAACAACTGTCTCAGTCTCCACTAGTGTTTGAAGGGCTCACTTCAATTGGATCACTGATTGATCCCACTTTGGCTGCAAAGATGCTGGTAGTTTAGAAGGGAGGGAGGCCGAAGAGTCTTCCTAAGACACCAAAGAAGAGGAAGATGTCAATTCATTGATCAGTATCACGGGCCCAAGACAAGGTATTATTTTCTTGCCTCCCAAAGGAGAAGTTATTATATGAAATTAAATGGTTTAGGATAATGAAGGATAAAGGACTTAGGAGGTAATATTTATAATGATGCAATTTCATCAATTCTAGAGGTAAAGTACGATGAATGTTGAAATTTATTTCAGAGAGTTGAAACATCATTTCCATTCAACACATTAAATGGAACAAGAGGCAGAGGAGTTGGTGAAATTTAATAATTATAATCAAGAGGATGTTATAGCAGTTACTAGTTTGTAACTGCTACACCAAAGACTTCATGCTATAGTTGTTACACATTGTAGCAGTAATTGTGTAGTTGCAGCTACAACGGTTAGAATTTTAAAATTTTGGTGAATAAAATTTTATTTATCACATTATGAAAACATATTGTTGCATACTTTTTTATTAGTGTGTAGGACTTGTAATATTTTCATTTGAATAATTTTAAGCTGCGATGCATTGTAACAACTTCTGTACTGTAGGTGCATGGAAGGATTCAAGGGTCGACGGTTGGTTGTCCTTGTCTTAGGGGTGGCAATTTAGGTCAGGTTCGGGTTGACAGGTTTGGGTTGATGGATTGATGGGTTGAAACATCAAAATCTGAACCTGACCTGATTAATATTTCAAGTCAAATTGTTCAACCTGAACTCGACTCGTTTATCTGTATTTGAACCAAACCCAACCTGAAATGACCCACAATCTGAATCTAACCTGAACCCGACCTGACCTAAAATCACCCATTTATAAAAAAAATGTTCATTTTAACCCAAACTCAATTCGAATCTGATCTGAAAAGACTAATGTTATTAAAATATGCTTATTTAAACCTAAACTTAACAGAATCCGACCCGAACCCGACTTGAAAATATTTATAAATAGGTTCGCAGGTTGTAATTGGGTCATTTAGATTGACCCGAACCTAACCTATTTATTAATTGTGTCAATCAGGTTGACCCGAACCCGATCCGAACCAAATAAGACATGACCCTAACTTGATTTTTTCATGTTCGGTTCAGGTCGTGTTTTTGTGTCGGGTCAGAAATTGCCACCCCTACTTGTCATTACTCTCCATCTTATCTTTTCACATGTTTTGATGAGTTGTAGCAAGTCTTTTGATGACCCTATTTATAATATCAAAAATACGCTTCCGTTTGAGTTGTCTTTATCAAGAGTTAATGTTGTTAGATCCAATTCCCTATAAATCATCTATCAACCTAACTCTCTTTCATGCTGGCTAGCCCTTCTTCATCTTATATAGTGGTTTTAGTATATCACTTAGAGGATCATGTCTTGCTTTAGTAGGAGGGAGAAACCCACTCAGGGTGGTGTTAAAGAAGCCCCTAACGATGAAGATTCAAGCTCTATGTCTTCTGCCTTTGAAATACCATCTCTATCAGTAAACTCGTCTACTTCTTGATTTGTATTATTCATCATTCTTCTATTATATATATCTTTCTTTCCTTGAATTTATGAATTTTTTAAATTAATCCAAACTGGTATCTCAGTCTAGCCATGGATCATCATATTATTTGTGGCTATATTAAGATTCTCATATAACAATAGAATCAGGCAAGGAAGGAGTTGGATGCTTCCCTTTTATGAGAGAAAAAGAATTAAACTAAACTTGTGCAGCTGCGATGACAACTATCCCAAGTTAATGTAGTATTAGAGGATGCTATAAATCAAATGATTGATTGAAACATATTTTCTTGTGAAGTTTAGCCTAACATCTCCCTACTGATGTCACCCTTCTATGTGAAAAAAATGAATCAAATTAAACTTGTGCAAGTACGACGATAACTATCCCAAGTTAATGTAGCATTAGAGGATACTATAAATCAAATGATTGAGTGAAATATCATTCTTTGTGAAGTTTAGCCTAATATCTCCCTATCGATGCTGCCCTTTTACGAGAGAAAAAGAATCAAACTAAACCTGTGCAAGTGCGACAACAACTGTTCCAAGTTAATATAGCATTAGAGAATGCTAATAATCAATTGATTATAGCATTAATGTTTGTATTAACTCTTTGGCTTTAGATCTTCTTGTTTGTCCTATGTTATTATCTTTGTTTTGAATATTAATATTATTCTCTTCATGTATAACAACCCAACTAAAGTCTCCAACTCTTTCTTCATGTATACAAGATATAACTCTGCATTTTAAATCAATATTAGATCATATCAATCTCAGTTTTTTTATCTAGATCAAATCAAGTAGCTTCTACACATTATATCTGACAGATCGATTGTGTGCGATAGAGGGGGGGGGGGGTGAATATCACGCATTTTTTAAAAACTTCTCTTTTTCTTTGAAAGCAGAGTCATGCACAGCGAAAAGTAAAAAAAGAAAGACAAGTTCGTTTACTTCGTTCGGAGTCTAGGTCGACTCCTATTCGAAGGCCCGCGATCCTTGATCGCACCGATGGGCAATCCACTATAACCCTTTTTTCTGAAGTCCCTCGAAAAGAAGCAGAATGTACAAATGAGCAAGATAGTAACAACCTACTATCTTGCCTAAGTTAATTACAATGCAAGCAAATAAAATACACCGACAAGTAATGGAGTTGGAGCTTTGGTCGGCACTATCGGACGGAGTGACTTGCAGAGTTGATGAAGACTTGTAGTACGAGCAGTTTGTAGAAGAGAACTTGAGTCAATCAGAAAGTATTGTCCAACCTCAAACCTCGAGCCTCTTTTTATAGGTGTAATGGACGTTCGGTTGATCTATCCCTCTATTCGGTCAACCGAACTAGCTCCCTTTCTTCCTGGCTGGAGTCTGACGCTGGCTCGATCTCTGGCATTAATTGCTCATTAAAGGTTCGATCGACCGATCCCTATGTTCGGTCGACCGATCCCTATGTTCGGTCGACCGAACATGCTCCTTCCCTGTTTGTCAAGATTTGCCGAGATTCACATTTACTGTGCATTAATGTTGATTGGATCGGTCGACTGATCCATGGGTTCGGTCGACCGATCAACCCTTTTTCCTTTTGTTTCTGATCGATGCTGTTGAACTGACATGTGCTGAGTCATCATGGTTCGGTCGACCGATCTTACTGTTTGGTCGACCGATCTTACTGTTCGGTCGAACGATCTTACTATTCGATCGATCGATCTTACTGTTCGGTCGATCGATCTTACTGTTCGGTCGACCGATCAAAGTTTGATTGGGCTCTGATCTGTTCTAGTCTGATCTGAACACTGCTTCGATTTCTTCTTGTTCGATCGACCGTTCCTCCGATTCGGTCGACCGATCCATCTGGACCTACAACACAGTGTTAGACAGAAAAGAATCCTACAAAACAGATGTTAGCACAGTAATAATATTATAATGCATGAGTAATATAAAAGATAGTAGAACTGTCTTGATCTCAACTTTGAAATCTTCCCGATTTCTTCAGTTGGATCAACAACCTAAGGTTGTTCCCTTCGGGAACCCGATCTCACCGTCGCTCCTCCAGTTGTTTGCCTCAACCTACCTACCAAACTTAGATCCTCCAGATCTAGTTTGGACTTTTCACTTAGCTTTGATCGACTCGCTAGGACTTTTTCGTTGATGTTCGGTCCTCCAAACCTCTCGATCGCACCGCCAAGCGTCGGGTCCCCTCGACCCACTTGGACTTGCACCTGAGTTCCACGATCTGCTAAGATTTCTCTTGCCTAGCCTCCAACTAGGTCTTTCTGATTGAGTAAACAACTTGTACACTCAGTCAACTTGTTAGATCACAACAAGACTTAACTTGAACCTTTGACAACATCAAAACTTAGATTTGATTCTGGTACAACTTGCACCAACAATCTCTCCCTTTTTGATGTTTGACAACTAAGGTTCAAAGTTATGTTAAAATATGTAAAAATTAAATAAACAAGCAATTTAACTTTTAATTTTCCCCTTGAGTTAAACAACTCCCCATGAATTCACTATCTCTCCCCCATTTACACACATCAAAAATATGGGAAAACAATAAAAGCAAGTAAAATGAATTATGTTCAAAGAAAACCTTCGAATGCAAAAAGTTAAAGGTAACAACTTAGCTTAAGTTTGAACCTAGCAGTTTTGAATATTTAAAAATTTGTAACAAGTTTTAGAATCATAGCAAATAGAAAAATTATAGGTAATATATATATAATATATATATATATATATATATATATATATATATATATATATATATATATTCAAAAATATGTATAAAACTTTGAAAAAGTTTTATTTTTGAAAGAAGGATAGAATTTTGAGAACATGAAGAATTTAAGATAAGGAAATTAAAAATTTGAAAATTTTTCACCAAGTTAATAATATTAAAAAAATTATTGATGTTAAGATGTTTGAAAGATAAAAATTTAAAATAAAATAAAATAAAGGAAAAATAATTTAAAAAAATATGTAATTTTGAAAAATTTGAGAAGTGTGAAATAGTGAAATTTTCACTAAGTTAAAACTTTTGAAAATATTTTGAAAATGAATTTAAAAATAAATTTTGAAAAACATAGTAAGATATATAATTTTGAGAAGGGTAAAATTGTGAAAGTTTTGAATAAGTTGAATTTTTTGAAATATTTCAAAACTATTTTTTTTTTTAAAAAGATTTTTTTTTTGAAAACTTGTAAAATAGTCTTAAAAAAATAGCTCAAAGCTCCCCCTAAAATTGATGATAACCTAAAAGTCCAAGCATGGGTATAAAAACTAAGGAAAAAATGTCCTTATGATGAAATGTCCAACCATTGTACAAGGCTAACTACCAAAATATAGTAGCTATTGACTCTGGTTGGTCAATTTGAGTATTTAGTACTATGTTGTTACCAGCTCGTTAACTCAAATTGATCCATGTATGTTGTTTAAAGCCTAGATTTATAACGATGCACTGACATAAGCATATGAAATCTTAGGCTAGGTCCTAAGCATTTCACTCATTCTAAGTTATCAAACAAGGGATCCTACTGTGCTTGTGAGATGCTGGCTCCTAGAACTATAGGATCATGCAATTCTACGGTAGGTCCTAGGCTACTCTGAAAAAATGAAAATATTTAAAAAGTTTAAAAAAAAAAAATTCGAAAAAGGGAATTTTTACAAAAATATTTTTGAAAAATAAACTAAGTAATAATGTTTTTTTTTTAAAAAGTATGAAGACCTATTCTATAAAACACAACCAACAATTATGCAAAAATAAGTGACCAGAAATACAAATTATTAGAACGAGGTCCAAATATACATAAGTCTAATAGTCCACACTAGTCCAGAAGTAAATATAAAGAGTCAGGTATTAGGAGGTGGAGGATCATGAGCAGCACGAAAATAGCCAAACATCCTAGTCTACTGCGCCTCCAACGACTCTACTCGTCTAGTAATATCCTGATGAAAATCTGCCAGCTGGTCCTGAAACATCATATGAAGAGACTCGAAACGACTAAAAATATCGTCTCAAAGCTGATTGAATGGATCACAAAACTGAGGAGGAGGAGCTGTAGATGAAGTCGCTTGAGCTACATCAAAGACTAGAGTATGGGAATACTCAATAGCTAATGACGGTATATAGGGATCCTCTACAGCAATGGGAATGTCCTCAGCATCCACTACTTCCTTGACCAGTACAACATAGTATGGATGAGTATGCTTGTAAACCAGACCCTGAGGACTAGTCTTAATCCCAACCAAGGACATTTGACGAACACCAATGATCCTGTCTGAGAAGCTTAACAAAATGGAAAGTTGGGAGAAAACATACTGTTGATGAAGAATAATACCTGTGGAATACCGATCCGAGAAACCCAAAGCGGATCCGGGAGAATAAAATCACAGAACGCCCTCCTTGTACGAAGATCCAAAGATGAAAGGAAGGATTTAGTGAAGAATACCGAGATCTGGAGATTCCACGGCTTCCTGCGCACAAGAGACCAACCAACACTATTGTCAGTGACCTAAGACCGGGATGAGAATCCCTGGTTAGGCCCTCCGACGCTTAAGTCAGTGATCTCTCTTAGTGTGGAAGAAAGAAGAAGAAAGATGAACAGTAACTGAAACTAGGGTTTGCAATGTGTGTTGTGAGCGTGAGTATACCTGGCCAACGGAGAGAATTCCCCTTTTTATACCACTTCATATAACCTTCATAGTCATGAAGTGGATCCCGGTTTGTTAGAGTTTGTTAGGAGATGACGTAAGCCATGTACTTTGCGGGAAATAACTTTTAAGGAATCTTTTTTGTATCCTAGATGTACCATCTTTGTTGTCTAGTACCTGCAGAAGAGTCTAGAAACATTCTTCCCGCTAAATTAGTCAACCTGTTATACAATTACATGTTACATATATTTTCATTAAGCTATTTATGAATATTCCTGAAATATTTGTTCTCGCCTTGTCTTATAAGTTATATTGAAGTATATTCATCACCCATGCTTGCTCATCCTGTTTTTACTATGTTATAGACAGCCCGATATGATACCGTGCTTTGTATCAGCCGAAGTTGAACTTAAATTATGTCTGGTCGGTTTATTACTATTATTCAACATAAGACCTAATCATCTAATAATATACTATAACTCCTATGAGGCCTTGTGTCTTTACATACCCGGGTGATCATATATACTTGACCAATACCAGTTTATATCTAGATGTACTACCTCAGACAATCTTGACTTATCTATCTTAAACGCTTAAACCTGACCGATATTGGCCTACCTTTCTTAAGATATTATCCCGGTCGATATTAACCTATCCTTCTCAAGGTATATACCGACCGATGTTAGCCTATCCTTCTCAAGGTATATACCGACCGATGTTGACCTATCCTTCTCAAGGTATATACCGGCCGATGTTGGGGCCTATCCTTCTCAAGGTATATTCCGGCCGATATTGGCACTTGCTTAATTATGCTATTTCCTTTCTCCTTCCCACTGGGGACCTACTAAACCTAACCCATATCAACCAATTAGGTCAAAATCAGATAACTCGATCAACTCACCACGCCCTACACCTACTCCTAAGGAAGCTATGAAAGCTGTAAGGATATGACAATGAATCATGTGTACCTTAAATGAGATACTATAGCCAGAGTAGTAGATTATGGACTTAAAAACCCAATAAACAAAATCTATATCTAGTTTATACTTAAGGACATACATTAGAAAAAGATGAACAGGACGGAGAACTGCCTGATCTCTGGATGAAAGAGGATGAATGCATGAGACGACCATTTTGTATAATGCATTGTCATTTGGGCTTAGTGGGACTTATCACTACAAGAAAAACCCTCATAGACATCGGTGGAACAACAACAGTTTTAAGTAAAAACCGATGTCTTTGATTATTTTACATCGATTTTTCCAAAAATCGGTGTCTATGAGCGCAGATTTTCGCTCATAGACATCGATTTTTTAGCCGATGTCTATGAGCGCCTTTTTTTTTTGTTAATAGACATCGGTTTTAACAGCGATTTTTAAAACCCGGTGTTAATGAACCAAAAAAAAATAATTTAATTTTTCCAGCCAAAATTTACAACACTTCGTTCCCTCAAAACCTAAACTAATATCGCGCCGCTTCTCTTAGCCTAAACCTAAACCTAAACCTCCCGACCATCTCTCTCAGCCTCATCTCCCTCTTCCCCTTCCTGGATCTCTTCCCCTTCTTGGATCGATGCCCCCCTCAATCGGATCAAAACCACCTGCTTCTTCTCCACGCTCACCGGCATGATCTGGCCGGGCCAGTCCGGCGGCTCCGGCCTCACCGGCACCCACGGGGGCTCTGTTGAAGGCTCTTGCTTGCTCAACGACGGTGGTAAGCTCGTGTTGAGGCAAAAGGAAGCAGAGAACAGGGATGCGTCTCCTCCATTTCCTTGTTGCCGCTGAAGCTCGAGAATCGATTCCTCCAACCTCTGAGCAAACTCCTCCACATTATCCTCCTCCGCCCGACCATCATCGACGCCGCTAGAAGGGAAGCACTCGGTCCTGGCGCCGAAGGCACGGCGGCGTAAAAAGCCATGTCCAAGTGGCTGCCTTCCTCTGCCTCCCCTAACCTCCATCGACCGAACACAATTTGTGCAGTGGTACTGATGCACAGTGACAAGCTAGCTATAGCAAGAATAGATCAGATGGAGTCGAGGAAATATAGAGATAGGGTTTGGTTTTCTTATTTAAATTAATTAAATTTGCATTGCATGCTTTCTTCACGCAAGCTACTAAGGGAAGGGCTGCCCTGACCCTGGCCGTGTAGAAGTGGCCTGTGAGATCAGTGGGGAGAAGAGATAGGATTGGGCGCTTGGCGTGGCTTTAAAGTGCTAGAGAAACCAAAAGCCAACAAGCATCGAACAATAGTAACTCCTCCAAACCCACCGCCCCTCTTAATTTCTCTCTCCTCACACCATTTTAGCTCTCTCCCTCCCTCTTATAATCTCGATCGATCACTCTTCCTTCAAGACTGCTACAAGCTCTCATACGCATGTAATAGATAGCCAGTATTATCAATTGGGGTTGGCTGGCTGCAGGGTGTGATATGAGTAGTGGAAGCAGTATCAGTGCAGGAGCAGGAGCAGGAGCAGGGTCAGGAGGAGGAAGCGGAGCTGGCAGTGGAGGAGGAGGAGCAGGAGGAGGAGGGCCTTGCGGGGCCTGCAAGTTTCTGCGGCGTAAGTGCGTGACAGGATGCATCTTCGCTCCCTATTTTGACTCGGAGCAGGGCGCGGCGCACTTCGCGGCGGTTCACAAGGTTTTCGGTGCCAGCAACGCCTCCAAGTTGCTTCTCCACATCCCCGCTCACAAGCGTCTTGACGCCGTCGTCACCATCTTCTACGAGGCACAGGCTCGCCTCCGTGATCCCGTTTACGGCTGCGTCACTCACATCTTCGCCCTCCAACAACAGGTATGTAATATACTATATACATATATGATATTATTGATCATTAATTTTTTTAGCTCCATCGATCGATCTTGATCGATTGTATTCTTTCCTAGCTAGCGAGATGATTGATTCTTAATCAATATTTCATTTAATCATAACGCGACAGATCGACACATGTCGTGGAGGCGGACCACGTCCCAGCGACCTGAACACCCATCTCCTCTTGACGTCTCCTCCGCCTCTGTGCTTTCAATGAAGTCAAACCTTACCTTTTTGTGACTGAAAACGTAGGCCTCCTCTCACCCTACCCGCCCATGAAAAGTGTTCATCAAGAACAATACTAAAACCGGACACTATCGCACGGTCTGGCACCAAGGAGATCTAGTGAACAATTTGGGCACTATCGCACGGTCAGGCACCAAGGAGTTCATGGAGGCACTCCAAGACGGTGTGGATGTGAGCATGATTGGTCGATTTGGTGTCGGTTTCTACTCCGATCTCGTGAGGTATCTCGCTTCGGGTTGCAAGCCCAAGGAGAAATGGAGGTATATACTCTTCATCTGGCTTTTCTGCTATGCCTGCTAGTCCTTCCTGGGATCGTTGGTGGATAAATATGGATTGCCTTTGATCATGCATTTGGTGTACAGAAGTTTATACAGGATCTCTATTGATGTGATTTTGTTTCTCCTTTCCAATTATTATGTTTTTTTTTAAACTTTTCTTTGAATGATTAGTATATGGAATTCTGTAGGAACTAAATACATATCCTGTTAATTATCTAAGTCGAGGAAGACTTGGCTGGTTGTATTAGTTACTGTCCTAGTATCCTTGTGAAGTACAGGAACAAAGAAGATTTTTTTCCTTCGTATCAATATTGCAAATTAATCTTGTCCATTTATTGTACCCTGAATAAACTGCTTTATTTCCTTATTTAAGGCTCCTTGTTTATGAATTTGTTTTTTTTTCCATTCATTTCCTTACATAGAGGTCAATGTTGAGAAAAGATCCATGGAGCTGGCCTTTAGGAATCAATAGTTTATCGATGTTGTTTCTTATGAAAATTAATTTCCTTGTACTTATTGAATTGTTTCATTTTTTCTATTCCATATGGAAGGGATGCCTCTTTGTTTATCTTTGAAGTTTAAAGAGACGTTTCACTGTCGTTGGTCATATTGTTATGATGACTTGTATGTTTTTTTTTTTGCTGAAGCAGAATTGGTACTGAACATGAAAAGTTTGGTTTTGAAGTTGATACTTTGCGCCCAATGAATTATGAGTAGATCGCAGACTTGCTTAATGGTTTGGCAGAGAGGTTTGATTGGGATAAAGTCATGGAAGAGAATTACATTATTGGTCTCAAACAGGTGATAAAATGTTTCTCTTTTAAGTGTTTAAGATTGCATAGTATGGCTTTGGGTTACTTCTATGACTAGGTTCGGCTCTATATATTTATCATGTATGGCTTTGGGTTCCTTCCTCCTCGTGTTATAACATTTGAGCAACAACATCAACGTTTTAGTGAGTCATGATCCTGTGTATCTTGGGCATGTTCAATTATGCAGCGATTTTATTATTACATGTATTTCTGCACATAACTATTTTTTTGCTTTACGTTTCATCTCACTTATTTTAACAACTAAATTGTGTACAACTTTGTTGGACCATCATTTACCTTCTGCGTCAGAAGTTTCATGATTTAAATCTATTCCTCATATGCTAGTCTTCCTAATCATTTGTGTTTTGGTGAACTTCTTGATGCTAATTATGAAGCCATTTCTGTTGGACTAACTACAATTTAACAACTTTCATTATGCACTTAGTATGTGTATGATATGAGTTACTTATGAAGTATACAATAGTCTTTTGTAGAGTATTTTGTTCTTTTTGAAAAACTTTAAGATACTGTAAAGTGCAATTGAATGTCTTTTCTGCATAATGCAGCAAGTTTTCTATAGTAAATCCAACATATATGAAAAGCTGATTAACTTATTTTAACCTTCCCGATCAACTTGTTTCAATTAGACATAATAGGGTTTAGTTTATAATGTTTCTAAACTATTGAAAAGTTATAGCTGTTTTCAAAATTTTTATGCCTTGTGACTTTCTAGGATACTCTCTAGCTACCATTCCTTTGATGTTGAATTCTGAATGCTATATTCTCAACACACTTCATTTTGGCGAAGTTGAATTTGTAGACAAGCCTAGTACCTTGACTGATTTTGTTTCTTCTGCTTAATACAATGTTAAATCCGATTGGATGATTATCTGCCCCATGAGCTTAAGCTGTCAGTAAATCACTTGATTTATGCTATTTTATGCAATATAATAAGTCATCCCCCCCCTAATTTATATCGTTTAACTTGTGTGCCTGCAAACAATTGTGAATTTTCCTCCTTTATAGAGAATTATATATCTGCTTGCAGGAAAAGAACGATGTTAAGCTTGAGAAAGTTCTAAAGGAAGCAACTATGGAAAACAAAACAGTAATATTAACAACTTTGAATGCTGCCTGGGTTTCTCCTGGTTCTATTATAGATTTGTTTTTTCAAAGTTTTCGGACAGGAGATGGAACACGCAGACTCCTGGACCATTTGATAATCATTGCCTTGGACAAGAAAGCGTACATAAGGTGCATATCCTTGCATACTCGCTGTTTTGCTCTTTATACTGAGGGAATGGATTTCTCAGATGAGAAGATTTACATGACTGCTGGATATTTGTCAATGATGTGGAGAAGGATAGAATTTCTGCGTGTTATTCTTGAAATGGGATACAACTTTATTTTTTCGGTAAAATTCTCCTTCCTATGATTGGCCTTTGTAATATTCTGTTTGTTAAAGTACTGATGTGTGAAAGTGACCATACCTTCTGGATCTTCTTGTTCTCTAAGTATCTATTTCTATGTAGACTATCTTTCCTTTTTTTGTTCATAGCCAAGTTTGCAGGCAATGCTCTATTGTTAAACTTTGTTCCTTGTTTCTTGTTTGTGCAACATATTTTGTTACCCCTTCTTTCATCTGCTGCAAACGCATATAAGATAGAATCATATATATCTATAAATTTATGCATGGAATGCATGCCTAGGATAATAGTTTGCTCGAGTGTATGAAAGTTTATCCAATGGGATAGGCATTAAGTTGTGCATATAAGCATCAGTATATGACAGACTCATTGTTATCCATGCTCTTACTGCCTAATATTCTTTATATAGCTTTGCATATAATTCTGTTAGCAGGAACTGCTAACATCTTGTACTACTGATACTCTGCATGCTGTATCCTTTTTAGTCTTGGTTTACTAATATATTATTTATGTGTTTTTACAGTTTACAAATCTCAAGTACTCCAGAGTTGAAATTGATAAAGTGCGGTTCGAGTGGGCTGAATGCATGCTAGATTACATTTGAAGTGTGGTTCTACCTTGATGTGTTAAAAGAATGTTCTACCTTGATTTTGATATCTATTAGCTAGCTTTTGATGTAAAAAGAATGTTTGGGTATTTTATGGATATTGTTGTAAGAAGATTATTTATAAAATTTGTGAATATTTGTGTATTTTATGGATATTATTGAATGAAGAATATTTGTATAATTTGTGAATATTTGTGTATTTTTTTTTATTGTTGGTTTTTCATTGTTTCAGAAATCAAATTTGTGCTGTTAAAAAATATACATATTACATCGGTTTTCCACCGCTGCAAAATCGGTGTTATTAACTAATATTACATCGGTCATTTACCGCTGACAAAACTGGTGTTATTAACATACAATATTACATCGGTTTCACACCGTTGATGAAACGGTGTCGTTAAGTGATACTACACCGGTTAATAACCGATTCGAAGACCGGTGTTGTTAAGTGATACTACACCGGTTTTAACCCGATGTCTAAAATGGCAGACTTTTAACATCGGCTTCATAGACATCGGTCGAAAATGAAATAGACACCGGTGGAAAACCGATGTCTATGAAGGTTTTTGTTGTAGTGTGAAGACATCTTCCTTGGTCGAGGACCTTGGAAGAAATCGACATACATGAGGTCTAGTGTGAGATGAGAAAACGGATCGGGCAAAATGTCAGGATACGATGGATAAGGAAAGATCTAGGTAGTTGAGGGACGCATGCGTAAGAAGCGAGAAAATATATTAAAATAAAACAACATATCCTTCGAAGCAACTCTAGTTTTAAAATGATATGCATCAATCTCACATAAATTATGATAAAATTCAGTGTAAAGTGTGGGATTATATGCATGCCTATAGAGAAGCAGACTGTCTAATGAGTAATGGTGTATAATATCGACTATTTCAGGACAGTAGCTTTGATAAAATGGTAGATCAAGGCATCTAGTACCCACAACTAAAAAAGTCTTATTAGAAAAAGATTGATGCAAGTCCTCTGTGGAGAACCTAGGGTCTTGGCTGGGATTGGAGGAGCTAGCCTTCTTTTGGGCAAGTTTACGCAGTTTTTCACTAAAAAAGAGAATAAAAAATAAGTAAATGTGTGAGAAGAAAGAACTAAACTTCAATTCATACCGATGCATTGCTTGTGAATGCAGAAGAAAAATCATCTGATAGATGTGGAGAAATAGGAAAGGAGAGTTGTGTGAAAGATTTCGGTTCCGTGGGTATTATATAAACCTCGATGGGTCGACCGATAAGCGGTTCGGTTGACCAATCCAATAAATTTGCTGTCATCCGAAGCCGAATGTTAGATGTTCGATCGACCGATCTAAGGGTTCGGTCGATCGATAACTTAAAGATGCACGGTTTTCTATGCACCAACACAAAGTGGATGGTGGATCATAAAGTATTTGGTCGACCGAAAATGATGATCGGTTGACCGATGAATTTATTGTTCATCCGTTAAAAAAAATATAATTGACTGGTTCAAAACAACGTTCGTTCAGTCGATCGGTAAATATGATCGGTCAACCGATCAATTTTTTTTTAAATTAAGTTTAAAATGATTTTTAATGATTAAGTTTTAAATAATTTTTTAAGTTTAAAAATTATTTTTAATAATTAAGTTTTAAATAATTTTTAATGATTTTTTAAAAATAGTTTTTAAATTAAGTTTTAAATAATTTTTAGTTAAGTTTAAAATGATTTTTTAATAATTTTAAAATAATTAATTTTTAATTAGGTTTAAAATAATTAAATAATTTTTTTAATAATTTTAAAATTTAAGTTTAAAGTAATTTTTAAAGTTTTTTTTAAAAAATAAAGTTTATAATAATTTTTAATAATTTTTTAAGTTTAAATTTAAAATAATTTTTAAGTTAAGTTTAAAATAATTTTTTAAGATTTAAGTTTAAAATGATTAAGTTTTAAGTTATGTTTAAAATAATACGTTTTTAAAATAATTTTAATTAAGTTTTTAAATAATTTTAATTAATAGTTTAATTAAGTTTTAAAATAATTTTTATTAAGTTTTAAAATAATTTTAATTAATAATTTAATTAAGTTTTTAAAATAATTTTAAATAATAATTTAATTAAGTTTAAAATAATTTTAATTGAGTTTTAAAATAATTTAATTAAGTTGTAAAAGAATTTAAATAAGTTTTAAAATAATTTAATTAAGTTTTAAAATAATTTAAATAAGTAATTTTAATTACGTTTTTAAAATAATTTTAATTAAGTTTTAAAATAATTTAATTAAGTTTTAAAAAAATTTAAATAAGTTTTAAAATAATTTTAACAAAGTTTTAAAATAATTTTAAAATAATTTAATTAAGTTTTAAAATAATTTTAATTAATAATTTAATTAAGTTTTAAAAATAAATTTAATTAATAATTTAATTAAGTTTTAAAATAATTTTAATTAAGTTTTAATATAATTTTAATTAATAATTTAATTAAGTTTTAAAATGATTTAATTAAGTTTTAAAATAATTTTAATTAAGTTTTTAATTTGTTTAATTATTGAAAAAGGTTATTGAACACATGTTAGATTCAAGCTTGACTTTGTGTTAATCAAGCAGACTTCCTATGGATAAGTTTTCAGTTCAGTGGCGAGGCATATGACTTTCTTGTGTATCAACGGTGGACCACTTGCTGAATACTTTCCAAACTGTTCCTGTCTAAAAAACTTAATACTAAATTTTAGTCTAAGTAGCCCATGTTGGACTGGGGTAGCTTCGGTCAGATCCACTAAGTCTAGTGCACCAGGTAGAATACACAAGATTTAGCCTAGACATGCTTTCGACAAAGCTTCCTTGACGTACTATCATCCCAATCCATTCCGGTGGTATGTTGTAGGGTTTGGTAAACCTTTTTTATCTAATCGTTCTAACTATAAAGTAAACATAATCCTAATTGTATGAGTTTGGTTAATCATGTTGGTTGGATTGCCTTTCTAGTTGCTCCCCCTTAGTCATAGCTTAGATAAGGTCTATCTAAGTAATGAATTTGACTCTTAGGGATTAAGTATAAGTTTGGTTTAATTGGCTTAGTTAAACATTTCGTTTGGACCCATGCTTGGACTTGACTTCTAACATTTTGACTAATTAATGACAAGTATGATTTGTTTGTTTGTTTAGGGGTTGTAACCAAGTCCTAATTTGTTGTACACGGCTCGTTGCGATCCAAGTACCATGTTTAGACACTTGGACCCTAGTTCAAACTTTTCCAACGTTTTCTTGAGTCGCTCGACTTTACCTTTCAAGTCGAAATTTTCTTCCTCAAGTTTTTCAACTTGAGTTGAAGTTCCGGCTTGAACTTGGTTAGTCGAGTCACTCAAGTTAACTTGCTGCTTAAGGTGGTCTATTTCCTTAAGTAACAAGTTATTTTGTTTTTCAGATTTTGACAATTTTTTAAACAAACATTTAACTACTTTAAGCAAGTTAGACTTAGAATAAATCGTTACCATATTTGGATCTTTCGATCCGTGGCTTCTCTCGGAATCAATGTCGATCTCGGACTCGTATACTTCATCAGACTCGGAGTCGGAATCTTCGTTTCTTACCATAAATGCAAGATGGCTCGAATGCTTTGTTTGCTCCGTGTTGGATTCGTCAGAAGAAGTCTCGTCCCATGTCGCTTGAAGAGCCTTCTTTCGTCTTGTTGATTTAGGCCTTTCTTCCTTCTGATTTGGGCATTCGTTTTTGAAATATCCCTTCTTATTGCATCCAGAACAAATCATTTCTGATTTTTTTTGGGTCTGGTTGAGAGGTGTCTTTTTGACAGTTCTTCTGAATTTCTTCTTCGTTAGAAGTCTCCGGACCATGTTGATCAGTTATTCTTCATTTGTTGAGTCAGAGTCTGACTCACTTTCTGATTTGATCTTTGTTTTTGATTTTATTTCCTTGCTTGGACCTGCATACAAAGCAACTCCTTTTTCGACATGGCTTATGTTAACATTAGATTGTTCGTGTAATTCCAACTCACAAAATAATTCATCTAACTTTAGAATTGAAAGATACTTAGAAACTTTGTAAGCATCTACAATTGATTCCCACAAAGTATTCCTTGGAAAGACGTTCAACGTGTACCTTATTGTGTCACAGTTTTCCAAGTTGTGTCTGATCAGATGTAGGCCATTTAGGATGTCCTTTAGTCGGGCGTGTAATTACGAGGCCGTCTCTCCGGGAAACATTTTAATGGTAAACAAGTTATATAAAAGTAAATCTCTTTTATTTACCTTAGATTCATCAGTCTCTTCGTGTAGTTTGACTAGAGAATCCCACAGTTCTTTAGCGTTGTCGTAGGGGCCAACTCGGTTCAACTCCTCCATTGTGAGCCCGCACTGAATGGTATTGATCGCCTTATAGTTCAGTTGCGCTTTCTTGATCATTGGAGGAGTCCACTCTTTTGGTTCTAATAGTGTTCCGTCTTTCGTCGGAGGAGTGTAGCCTTTCAATATCGTGAACCAAAGCTCGATATCGGACTTCAAGTAACACTCCATTCTATTCTTCCAATAACTGAAATTTTCTCCTTTGAATAGTGGAGGCCGGACAGTACTGTAACCTTCTTGATATGAGTTCGACGTCCTTACAAGAAAAGAATTAAAGGAAAAATATTTCCAAGACTTTCGTCTTGGGATTAGTAGTGCTTGAAAAATAGAGATAAGAAAAAAATTATTCTAAAAGAAAAGAAAAAGTTTTTTAAAAATTACTTTGAAAAATGGTTAAGTTATTTCAGAGCTTACGAGGCTCTGATATCAATTGATAGATCGAATGAGTGCGATAGAAGGGGGGTGGGGGGGGGGGGTGAATATCGCACCTTTTTTAAAAACTTCTCTTTTTCTTTGAAAGCAGAGTCGTGCACGGCGAAAAGTAAAAAATAAAGACAAGTTTGTTTACTTCACTCGAAGTTTAGGTCGGATCCTACTCGAAGGCCCGCGATCCTTAATCGCACCGATGGGCAATCCACTATAACCCTTCTTTCTAAAGTCCTCAGAAAGAAGCAGAACGTACAAATGAGCAAAATAGTAACAACCTACTATCTTGCTTAAGTTAATGACAATGCAAGATAATAAAATATATCGACGAGTAATGGAGTTGGAACTTTGGTTGGCACTATCGGACGGAGTGACTTGCATGATGAAGACTTGTAGCACGAGCAGCTTGCAGAAGAGAACTTGAGTCGATCAGAAAGTATTGTCCAACCTTAAACCTCGAGCCTCTTTTTATAGGTGTAATGGACGTTCGGTAGACTGATCTCTCTGTTCGGTCGACCAAACTAGCTCCCTTCCTTCCTGGTTGGAGTATGACGCTAGCTCGATCTCTGACATTAATTGCTCATTAAGGGTTTGGTCAACCGATCCCTATGTTCGGTTGACCGAACAGGCTCCTTCCCTATTCGTCGAGATTTGACGAGATTCGCATTTACTGTGCATTAATGTTGATTGGATCGGTCGACTGATCAGCCCTTTTTCGTTTTGCTTCTGATCGATGCTGTTGAACTGGCATGTGCTGAGTCATCATGGTTCAGTCGACTGATCTTACTGTTCGGTCGACCGATCAAAGTTTGATCGGGCTCTGATATGTTCTCGTCTGATCTGAACACTGCCTTGATTTCTTCTTGTTCGGTTGACCGTTCCTTTAGTTCGATCGACCGATCCATCCGGACCTACAACACAATGTTAGACAGAAAAGAATCCTGCAAAACAGATGTTAGCACAGTAATAATATTATAATGCATGAGTAATATAAAAGATAGTAGAACTATCTTGATCTCAACTTTGAAACCTTCCCGGTTTCTTCAGTTGGATCAGCGACCTAAGGTTATTCTTTTCGGGAACCCGATCTCACCGTCGCTCCTCCAGTTGTTTACCTCAACCTACCTGCTAAACTTAGATCCTCCAGATCTAGTTTGAACTTTTCACTTAGCTTTGATCAGCTCGCTAGGACTTTTTCCTTTATCTTCGGTCCTCCAGACCTCTCGATCGCACCGCCAAGCATCGGGCCCCCTTGACCCACTTGGACTTGCACCTGGGTTCCACGATCTGCTAAGATTTCTCCTGCCTAGCCTCCAACTAGGTCTTTCCGATTGAGTAAATAGCCTGCACACTCAGTCAACTTGTTAGATCATAACAAGACTTAACTTGAACCTTTGACAACATAAAAACTTAGGTTTGATTCTGGTGCAACTTGCACTAACACATTTGTAAGAGGGAGTATTACCCATTAATTTTATTATCTTGTCAACCTAACTTTATGACAAATAAAATTAATAATTGGTTTGTCTTCGGTCACACAAATAATAGCAATGACTCTGATGGAGATACTATTAAATGCGCCTAAGTGTCCATTACTTGATACTTAGTCCATTAATTAGAATTGTGCCCCTTCAGATGGAGAAGATCACACAAACCTAAATAATTTCCTATAATCATCCATAGAGGAAGTTTGATCTAGTGATCCACAAACAAGCTCATCCGATGTGGAGGAAGGCACTTAAAGCCAACACACAAGCTTGAATGCATCACTTACAAATCAGTAATGGAGACCGGGAAATTTAAATAATTCCTCTCCTACTTAGTTATTTAAAATGAGGAATTTTAACATGCACATACACACAACATATATAAACAACATAAAAGGTAATAAATATGAAAAATAATTTTTCAACTATTATGACCTCATCCATAGCTGTCCTCCATGTGCCACTAACCCTAGCCGTCGCCAACGGGTCATGTCATCGTGTCTATCTTGCTTCCTTTTCCGCTGCGCCTCTGGTCCTCAAACAGCACCACGCCTCACAAGGATACAATCCGTGACAAAAATAAAATTTTACATTTATCGATCCTATATTCCATAAGGGAATGTACATGTAATCTAGATCGAACAAAATATAAAATCCTAAAACTAATACAACTCCTGCTGTATTTAATAATTACAATCATGCACACACATAAAATGCCCTTGACGTGCCCGAGGGTCCAATCACACACAAATACAATAGGACCATAATAGTTGGAACTAGGATGCCTGCAATCATAAAGTTAATCTATTTGCACATCCTACTATTATCCCGCCTAAATTTATGTATGAAAAGTGCATAATTTAACTAAAAACCAAACACACAGAGGCAGAAAACTAGCTCTGATACCGATTGTTGGGTGCTACTTGGAATTCCGTTCTGTTTCCCCTATACAAAAATTTGTACAAGTATAGAACTTTTCCTAGCAACCCATGTGTTCTTCAAAAGTTAAACTTGGATTGCAAATGAAACTTAACATTATTAATCCAAGTTCAACTCATGTGTTCTTCAAAAGGTTAAACTTGGATTGGAAATGAATCTTAACATTTTTTAATCCAAGTTCAATCCATGAGTTCTTCATAAATTAAACCATATTACAGAAGTTGATTAAATATCTATTTCCAGGATTGTCTTCTAGGTCGTTGGTGAGGCACTCGACCTTCTTGGTTATGGGATCATTCACCACTTCCTAGACAAAGCCTTTCAAAGAAATTGAATATTTAAACTCCTCACAGTAAACCCTAGGTTTAACTAAGGAGACCTCAATCGAAGCACAAAATCGAAACACAAAATCGCTAGCCTCTTGTGTTGGTATTTCAGGATCCATACAAAGAAAAACTAAACTAGTATTCAGCAGAAACAATTGACTAGTTATACCTTTCTTTGTAGCTTAAAGACCTCTTGATCTTCTGTTGTATTCCTTTCCTCCTCTTAGACGTCGTGTGGGCGACGATCTACCAAGACAACACCACTCGAACCACTTCTTTGCCTCCAAGACTTCTAGCCACCAAGGGATCAAGGAGTCACCAGCCACCAAGGATATAAAAGGTGGAGTCCCTCATTCTCTTCTTCTTCTCCTTCAAGCAACCGACCACTAATGGGATCAAAAGTGTGCCGCCGACCCTAAGCTTTTAGAAGAAAAGAGAGGAGCCGACCTTTAAGTAGAAAACAAAAGAGGAATTGTGTAGATTATTATTCCTCTAAGGCACCATCTATATACTTTTATAATCCTTGGTAATGGCTAAAATGGAAAGATTTTAACAACAATTAAAATCTCTCTTTTAAATTTCCTATTGTGGATGGCTACAAAAGGAAAATTTTAAAATTAAAATCTCTCTTTTTAATTCCTTGTGGGATGACTATAAAAGGAAAGATTAAAATATCTCTTTTAAATCCCTTTGTGGATGACTATAAAAGAAAAGATTTTAAAAATTAAAATATCCTTTTAATTCCTTGTCGATGACTATAAAAGGAAAGTTTTAAAAATTAAAATCTCTCTTTTAAATTCTTGTGGAGGATGACTATAAAAGGAAAGATTTTAAAAAATTAAAACATCCTTTTAATTCCTTATGGATGGCTATAAAAGGAAAGTTTTAAAAATTAAAATATCTCTTTTAATTCCTTGTGAAGGATGACTATAAAAGGAAAGATTTTAAAAAATTAAAACATCCTTTGAATTCCTTGTGGTCGGCACCAAGCAAGGCTTGACCGGCCACCTCTTGGGCTCCAAGCAAAGCTTGGCCGGCCCTTGCTTGGGCACCAAGCAAGGATGTGACCGGCCCATTACTTGGGTAAGAAGTGGACTTGGTTAGATACAAGGTTTTAAAGAGGCTACAATAGGGACTTAGAGGAGGAATTGGTTTTGGCCTCCTGAAGAGCTTGATCTTCTTGTGTTCGACCCGAACACCCCACTCAACCTCATCAATAATAACTCATACCACTAAAGAGTTATTATTGAACTATCGCACCAATCCCATATTACATTATGGGCTCCTTTTATCATGAGTGCATTAATCTCCCTGTGTTTAAGATATCGAATGTCCATTAATTAAATGAGTTACTGACAACTCACTTAATTAATATCTAGCTCCAAGAGTAGTACCACTCAACTTCATTGTCATGTCGGACTAAGTCCACCTGCAGGGTTTATATGACAATCCTTATGAGTTCCTCATGGGGACATCATCAACCTAGATAACTAAGACACAATTTCCTTCTATAATTAACAACACACCATATAAATAATATTATTTCCCAACTTATCAGGTCTATTGATTTAACGAATAAATCTCACCCTTTGATAAATTAAGGAAATAAATACTAAGTATATGTGCTTGTTATTATATCGGGATTAAGAGTACGTACATCCATAATAACAAAAGTTTTGTTCTTTTATGCAGTTTGTATAAAAGGAACAACCTCAAATAGTCATTCTCAATACACACATAGTGTACTAGTGTAATTTTATAGTCAAGATAAACTAATATCAAATTACACTGCAACCATTTCAATGGTTTGTCCCAATCCATCTTGGTTGTGAGCTACTATTTATAATTTATAAGGAACTGATAACATGATCTTCTGTGTGACACCACACACCATGTTATCTATAATATAAATTAAATGAACAACTATATTTAACTAAATACATACATTTGACCAATGTGATTCTCATTTCAAAATAAATGTTTATACAAAAGCTAGACTTTTAGTATACATTCTAACACGAGTATGAATAATCGACCGAGTATGTATTACCGGCCGAGTATGAATAATTAGCCGAGTGCAAAGGCATTTAGCCTTACTCTTAATATATAGTCGATCGAAGAAAGATCGATCGAGTAAATTCAAATACGCTCGGCAGACAAAGACCGGTCAAGTGGGTAAGACCAACCGAGCATGTACTGCCGACCGAGTATGAATAACCGACCGAGTATGTATTACCGGCCGAGTATGAATAATCGGCCGAGTGCAAAGGCATTTAGCCTTGCTCTTAATATATAACCGATCAAAGGAAGATCGATCGAGTAAATTCAAATACGCTCGGGAGGTAAAGATCGGCTGAGTGGGTAAGACCGATCGAGCATGTACTGCCGACCGAGTGTGAATAACTGACCGAGTATGTATTATTGGAGGAGTATGAATAACCGGCCGAGTGCAAAGGCATTTAGCCTTGCTCCTAATATATAGTCGATCGAAGGAAGATCGATCGAGTAAATTCAAATACGCTCGGCATGTAAAGATCGACCGAGTGGGTAAGACCGACCGAGCATGTACTGTCGATCGAGTATGTATTATCGACCGAGTATGAATAACCGATCGAGCGTAATAATATTTAGCCTTATAAGACCCCTGACATATGGCCAGCCAAGAGAAAGTTAACCAAACAGGAGTGTTTGTACATGCTCGAAAAATATAGATCGGTCGAGAGTACATGACAGGTCAAATAGAAATATTCACACATGCTCGGAAGACAAAGATCGATCGAGCGTAGAGGACCGGCCGAGCATAATAGATAGGTCGGGCATAAACTACCGGTCAAGACTAATGTCATAGAAAGATATTCTTAATATGCATATCAAGGGAGTTTTTAGTAATTAACTAAATGCATGTGATATACGGATAATATGAAAGTAATATGTGACCATCTAACAGCTTAACTAGTCTGGCAATAAATAGCTTCTGGAAGTTTCCGCAGGTATGCTAAACAACAAAGAAGGTACATCTGGGGTACGAAAAAGATCCTTTAAACTATTTTCGCAGGTGATACTTACGTCATCTCCTAATAAACTTTAACAAACCGGGGTCCACCTCATGACTGTGGAGATTAGATGAGGTGGTATAAAAAGGGGAATCCTCTCCACTGGCCAGGTACGTATAACATCATAACGGAAACCCTAATTCCTCTTCAATTTCACTGTACTTCTTCTTCTTTAGAAAGAGACTGACTTGAGCGTCGGAGGGCCTAGCCAGGGATTCCCACCCCATTTTTAGGTCACTAACGCTTTTCTAGTTGGTCTCTTGGTGTGTAGGAGGCGATCTCAGTCATCGGAGTGTCAATTCACAATTTTCTGCGTTGGGGAGTATTCTTCATTGGAGTTTCTCTTAGATCTGCTTTGGTTTTCTCAAATCTAGGATCGTTCGACTTCACTGGAGATTTTTCTAGATCTGCTTTGGTTTTCTTAGATCTACGATTGTTCCACTTCACTGGAGGTTTTTCTCATATCTGCTCTGATTTTCTATGCCGATCTGTGGCGGTACTCATCTTCGTCAGAATTTTCATCCATATTCCCCAGCGCTTCTTCTCGCAACTTTCAGATAGGATCCATAAATCATATGACTAGTCATACCTATCATAAATCATGACTCGTGAATATTGGTAAAATCTTACTTTGTCAGAAGGACAATTGTGGGCTCGTGAATACAACTATTACCAAATTAAATGGCATTGTGCCTATGTTTTCCTATATTCATAGGGAGGTTCCTTTCATGACATCCAAAGGTAAATGAGTAGCTTATTAATGAATTGACATCATTTTCCCCCACACCACCTTCGTCATTTCTTCCATGACATCCACTATAAATCTTGAAGTGTTTCTTTCTCCCAAAGCGGGAATGACAATGCAATTAAGTTGACTTTAATGGTCTAGTGTAAGCTTCCATATTCGTAAAGGAACATCTATAATACTAATACCAGTGTCTAGACCCGATCAACATACGGTGATGAGGTTAGGCCACTCATGGAGTGGCCTAAGTTAGTCCAAAATCCTGTGTGCATGATGAAGATCCTCAGGAATGTTGGACCCCGTAGTGGTTTTGATGTGATCAACCAAGTTAGGTTAGGTCCTATTTATTATTTAATCCTTGTGTTTAAGTGTGCAGGAGCTTAGGAGCGCAGGAAGTCGAGCGGAAGACGTAGCTAGCAAGAAGGACGACACGGGAAGGGAGCCGATGGGCTCGGTGTGTCTAAAGGACGAGAGAGCTGCAGAAGAGTACATCGGTGGACGAGAAGAACGTGCACGACGTTCGAGGGATGAGAAGCTGGGATGGAAGCCTACTCGAGGAGAAGGTCGGAAATTAGGTTCGAGTGAGCCCTATTTCAGTTGGCCGCAATCACCCAAGCAATCGGAACTTTGGAAGAAGAAAATGAGTCAAAAGGAGCTGGAAAAGCAAGCTGGAGGTGCCTTCAACGAAGTGCTGAAGGCGCCTGCACTGCCTGCAGCCTTGGAGGTTCCCTCATTGCCTTGAGGGCACCCTCAACCTTGTCCAGGGCACCCTCAAGGCCATTAGAGGCGCCTTCAACTTGGCCAAAGTGGTCGTTTGTAATTGGATAGAGTTTTATCCAGTCAAACCCCTTGGGTCACCCTCAACCCCTTTGGAAGCACCCTCAAGACTCGAGATAGAGTTTCCAAGAGCTATATAAAGGTCCCTAGAGCTAGGAATTTAATCATTCAATTATGTATCAACTTCCTAGCAACTTGTAAGGGCTTTTAGTGTGTAAAAGGCTTCTCCGCCTTCAAAGAAGGAGACTTTTCTAGTGCACTTTTTCAACCGCCTTGGATTAACAACCTTCTTGGTTGTAACCAAGTCAAAACGCTGAGTCCCCTTTCTTTTCTATTATTCTGTCTTATTTTATTGTTGCTATTATTTTAGAGTTAAAAATTTTGAGGGTATTTTATTTTTACAAGCAATTCACCCTTCCCCTCTTGCCGACCCCACTGCACCAACAAGGAATGCCCTGAGGAATGCTCATGGAGTAGCCATAGTATGCTTGCCTCCATGAACTTCTGTCAGTCATGACCAAATGACATGAGGGAGATGAAAAATAATAGATGTTATTTGGGAGTCAGATCATTATGTATGTTGATCAAGATTGATTGCTCATGGAGAACACTGTGGACGCAACTCGGCCAATATGAAATTGACGTTGTACAATATGAGAACAATGTGAGCTCTCATGGGGGTTCAAAAGATTGTGAATACTGTTGATATAGGTTAGGTTTCATGGGTCCCCGATAAGGAAGGGAAAGGAGATGATCAAACGAAGAAGATAGGTTAATATTGGCCCAGATATCCTCAAAGGAGGTAGGCCAATATTGGCCGGGATATACTTCCAAAGGAAGTAGGTTTATATCGATCGAAATATGCTTCCCAGGAGGAAGATTTACATACCTCAAAGGAGGTAGTCTAATATCGGCCGGGACATACCTCAATAAGAGGTAAGTCTATATATCGACTGAAATATACTTCCCAGGAGGAAGATTTATATACCTCAAAGGAGGAAGGCTAATATCGGCCGGGACATACCTCAATAAGAGGTAAGACTATATCGACCGAAATATACTTCCCAGGAGGAAGATCTATATACCTCAAAGGAGGTAGTCTAATATCGGCCGGGACATACCTCAATAAGAGGTAAGTCTATATATCGACCGAAATATACTTCCTAGGAGGAAGATCTATATACCTCAAAGGAGGAAGGCTAATATCGGTCGGGACATACCTCAATAAGAGGTAAGACTATATCGACCGAAATATACTTCCCAGGAGGAAGATCTATATACCTCAAAGGAGGTAGGCTAATATCGGCCGGGACATACCTCAATAAGAGGTAAGTCTATATATCGACCGAAATATACTTCCCAGGAGGAAGATCTATATACCTCAAAGGAGGTAGGCTAATATCAGCCGGGACATAAGAAGTAAGGCTATATCGACCGAAATATACTTCCCAGGAGAAAGATCTATATACCTCAAAGGAGGCAGGCTAATATCGGCCGGGACATAATAAGTAAGGCTATATCTACCGAAATATACTTCCCAGGAGGAAGATCTATATACCTCAAAGGAGGTAGACTAATATCAGCCGGGACATAAGAAGTAAGGCTATATCGACCGAAATATATTTCCCAGGAGGAAGACCTATATACCTCAAAGGAGGAAGGCTAATATCGGCCGAGACATAAGAAGTAAGGCTGATATCGGCCGGGGGATACTTTTGAAAGCATGTAGAATAGTATCGATTGCGACATGCCCTGAAGAAAGAAGGTTAATATCAGCCAGGTCGACTAACACCTTGGAAAAATACCTGATAAAATATGGCTTATTGCTAGGTAGGATAAATAACATAGAAGGGCGTAGACAGAAGCCTCATGAGGAAGAATAGAGATAAATATTTCAAATAAGATAATTAATAAAGATATCCACAATACATGACTCTATGACAGGTGTTATATATTTTGGAGAGAAATGTGTTTTTATATTATTTTGTAGGTACTAAACGACAAAGAAGGTACATCTGGGGTACAAAAAAGATTCCTTAAAAGACATTTACCACAAGTACATAGCTGATGTCATCTCATAACAAACTCTAACAAACCGGGGTCCACTTCATGACTACGGAGGTTATATGAAGTGGTATAAAAAGGGGAATCCTCTCCGTTGGCAAGGTAAATTCACATCATCGCACACACTCATAACCCTAATTTTCTCAACTACTGTTCATTTTTCTTCTTCCTTCTTCCACACGGAGAAAGATCACTGACTTGAGCGTCGGAGGGCCTAGCCAGGGATTCCCACCCCGGTCCTAGGTCACTGACGATAGTGTCGGTTGGTCTTTTGTGTGCAGGAAGCCTTGGAAGCTTCGGATCTGGGTTTCTTCTCTTTAGATTTGGATTTCTTCTTCGTTATCAGGTCTTTGTGCGAGGAGGACTTTCGGCGACTTTACTTTTCCCAATCCGCTTTGGGTTTCTCGGATTGGCATTCGGCGGACATTATTCTTCATCGGCGCGGTGGATTTCTTTCTTCCGGATCTCCGTCCTGCCTAGCTTCTCAGACAGGATTAAATTTGGCGCCGTCTGTGGGAACTTCACCTGAATATGAGACTACAGGATGGAAGATGCCGGAAAATCAAACCTACTCACTATCAGTCGTGAGGATTTGGATTTCCTCATCAATTCTCAAGATCAAAAAGCCTTACAACAGCAGCAACAACAACTTCAATCCCACACTGGAGCTACTCTACCAACAACTCATCATCCAACAATATCGACTACCGAGCATCGGAAAGGAAAGGAGCTGGAAGAAAAAGAACATGCGTATTTCCTCCAGCTGCTGCTTCTCCGACAAGGCATCCACGAGCCTTTCTTCGCACTCCCATGGATCAAGGGGGCAAGAGGCCCGTGTTCCAAGAGTCCTCTGGTGAAGCACCAGATAGGGAAAAGCATAAGATCAAAATGATAACTAGTGATAGCTCACCAGAAAAGGTCATCTCCCCATTCTCTCAAAGTGTACTAGATGACCCGCTTCCTAAGCGGTATCAAAATCTTTAGATCGGGGAATACACTGGAACAACAGATCCAGAAGATCATCTATTGAAATTCGAGAACGTAGCATTATTACAACAATTCTCTGACGGGGTGAAGTGTCGGATGTTTCTGTTGGATGCTACTCGGAAAACCTAATGGTTCCACTGTACAAAAATTTTGTACAAATGTCTGAACCTTTTCGTAGCTACCATGTGTTCTTTTAAATTAAACTTGGATCGCCTGCGGAACTTAACACATTTGATCCAAAATTTAATCTATTTGTTCTCTTAGGTTTAGACTTGGATCTCCTGCGGAACTTAACACTTTCGATCCAAATCACCTAGGTTATTAATTCTATTAAATATTAATTTCTAAAATTGGCTTCCAGTATTGACGTGGCGAGGCACATGACCTTCTTGGATATGGGAGCAACCACCACCGACTAGACAAAGCCTTTTAAGGAAAGCTAATATTTAATTTCCTTAAATAACTTTAGGTCAACCGAAAAAAACAATCAACTCACAAGGAAAAAGAAAAACAAAAGAACACAACATCGAAAATAAATTCGAAATACTAGAATCGCATGCCTCTTGTATTTGGTATTATTTCCAAAAATAACTAGTATGATGCGGAAAAGGAAAAATACTAGTTATACCTTTTAGAAAGACCTCTTGATCTTCTACCGTATTCCTCTTCTAACCTCGGACGTTGTGTGGGCAACGATCTTCCAAGATGAGGACCACCTAGCACCTTCTTCTTCTTCCTTCAAGTTTCAGCCAAGAACCAAAATCCAAGGATGAAGAACTTTTTCCACCAACTAAGCTCCAAGGGATGCAAGCTTTCTCTCCTTCTTCTTCTTCTTCTTCTTCTCCAAGTAGTATCCGGCCACCACAAAAGCTCCAAGCAAGGAAGAGTTTCGGCCACCACAAAGAGGAAGAGAGGGAGAGAGGATGGCCGGCCACAACACCAAGGAAAAAGAGGGAGAGAATAATAGAGGTTGTGTCTCATGAAGACACCCCAACCCCCTCTTTTATATTCCTTAGCTTTGGTAAATAAGGAAATTTAATTACAATAAAATTTCCTTAACTTTCCTTGACATGAATTAATTAAGAAAAATTAAACAAAATTTCCTAAACATTCATGTCTTGGCCAGCCACATCAACAAGAGCAAACAAGACAATTTCAATCAACAATTAAAATTCCTTATTTGTCTTTGGAAATTTTAAAATATAAAATTTTCCTTTAAAATCCCTTCATGGTTGATAAAAAGAAATTTCTATAATTTTAAATTTTCTACATGTGAATAATTTATAAAGAAGAAAAATAAAATATCTTTCCAATCTACAAATAAGGAAAGAGATCTAATCTCTTTCTTTAATCTTTTGTAGATCATTTTAAAAGAGATATTTTAATTTTAAATCTCTCCAATAAATTATATCTTTACATAAGAAAAATTTAAATTTAAAATTCTTTTTAATTTAATGGGGGCCGGCCACCTAAGCTTGGGTTCAAGCTAGGGCCGGCCACCCATGAACCAAGGCTTGGTCGACCCTAGCTTGAACCACAAGCTAGCTTGGCCGACCCCTACATCATGGGTACGAAGGTGGGTATAGGTGGGTATAGTACTCTATAAATAAGAGGATACGATAGGGACCGAGAGGAGGAATTGGTTTTGGTCTCCCGATAAAATTAAGCATCCCGTGTTCGCCCCGAACACACAACTTAATTTTATCAATAATAATTCATTCCACTAGAGAACTATTATTGAACTACCGCACCAATCCCAAATTACATTTTTTGGCTCCTTCTTATTATGAGTGTGTTAGTCTCCATGTGTTTAAGATGTCAAATGTCCACTAATTAAGTGAGTTACTGACAACTCATTTAATTAATATCTTAATCCAAGAATAGTACCACTCAACCTTATCATCATGTCGGACTGAGTCCACCTGCAGGGTTTAACATGACAATCCTTATGAGCTCATCTTGGGGACATTATCAACCTAGATTTCTAGGACACAGTTTCCTTCTATAATCAACAACACACACTATAAGTGATATCATTTCCCAACTTATCGGGCTTATTGATTTATCGAACTAAATCTCACCCATTGATAAATTAAAGAAATAAATATCAAATATATGTGCTTGTTATTATATTAGGATTAAGAGCACACACTTCCATAATAACTGAGGTCTTTGCTCCTTTATAAAGTCAGTATAAAAGAAACGACCTCTAATGGTCCTACTCAATACACTCTAAGTGTACTAGTGTAATTATATAGTCAAGATAAACTAATTCCTAATTACACTACGACCTTCCAATGGTTTGTTCCTTTCCATTTTGGTCGTGAGCTACTGTTTATAATTTATAAGGTACTGATAACATCATCTTCTGTATGCAGCACCACATACTATGTTATCTACAATATAAATTAATTGAACAACTACAACTAAATGTAGACAATTTGACCAAATGTGATTCTTTATTCAAAATAATTGTTTACAAAAGCTCAGGCTTTCAATATACACTCTAACAATCTCCCACTTATACTAATGACTAAGCTGCCATATCTTCTGCCATACATCTGATTCCCATTCCCTCCACATGCCAATCGAAAGATTTTGCTGGAAGGGCCTTAGTGAAAGGATCTGCCAGGTTATCTGCTGATGCAATCTTGGCGATGACAACTTCTCCTCGCTTCACGATATCTCGTATCAGGTGGTACTTGCGCTCTATATGTTTACTTGCCTTATGGGCTCATGGTTCCTTCGAGTTTGCAACTGCACCGCTAATATCACAATAAATTGTGATGATTTTGGGCAAACCAGGAATCACATCTAAGTCCATTAGAAAGTTCCTGAGCCATACTGCTTCTTTAGCTGCCTCAGAGGCTGCTACATACTCAGCTTCCATGGTTGAGTCCGAAACACATTTCTGCTTAACACTGCTCCATGCAATGGCTCCACCTCCCAAAGTAAACACATAGCCTGATGTAGACTTACTGTTGTCCCTATCTGATTGGAAATCTGAATCCGTGTAACCCACAGGGAGCAAATCGTCTGCTTGGTAAACTGGCATATAATCTCTAGTCCTTCTCAGGTACTTTAATATATGCTTTACCGCAGTCCAATGTCCTTATCCAAGGTTACTCTGATATCTGCTAACCATGCTCACGATAAAACAGATATCAGGTCTCATACATAGCATTGCATACATTAGGCTTCCTACAGCCGAAGCATAAGGAACTGCTTTCATGTCCTCTATCTCCTTTGATGTCTTCGAAGACATCTCTTTAGATAGAGCTACTCCATGCCTAAAAGGTAAGAAACCTTTCTTGGAATCCTGCATGCTAAAACGAGCAAGGATTGTATCTATATATGAAGCTTGGGACAGACACAACATTCTTTTCTTGCAATCCCTTATAACTTTGATCCCAAGAATGTGTGCACAATCTCCTAAGTCCTTCATATCAAATTGTTTGGACAACCATACCCTTACATCCGATAATACCTTGACATTGTTGCCAATTAACAAAATATCATCTACGTATAGTACAAGAAATACCACCACGTTTCCGTTACACTTCTTGTATACACAAGATTCATCCGGACACTGAATAAATCCATATGACTGGATTACTTCATTAAACCGGATGTTCCAAGACCTTGAAGCTTGCTTTAGTCCATAAATGGACCGTTTGAGCTTGCACACTAGATGCTTTTTGCCTTTTCCAATAAACCCTTCTGGTTGCTTCATATGGATGTTCTCTTCAAGACTTCCATTAAGGAAAGCTGTCTTGACATCCATTTGCCAAATCTCATAATCCATATGAGCAGCAATGGATAAGAGTATCCGAATAGACTTAAGCATGGCTACCGGCGAAAAAGTCTCCTCATAGTCGATTCCCTCTTTCTGAGTGTACCCTTTCGCAACAAGCCTAGCTTTGAAGGTTTCTACCTTCCCGTCTGTCCCTCTTTTCCTTTTGTAGATCCACTTGCATCCAACGACTTTTACACCATCAGGTGGTTCTACAAGCTCCCAGACCTTATTAGAGTACATAGACTCTGTTTCAGAATTCATTGCCTTTTGCCAAGATGCTGCATCTATATCTTGGAGTGCTTCGTCATATGTTCGGGGATCAGGTTCATGTTTACCCGGGATCAAGTCCGAAGACTCTCCCAAAAACATGAATCTTTCAGGCTGCCTTACAACCCTCCCACTACGACGAGGCATTGTCTGTGGCTGTGTATCATGTGTGACACGTGTTGCAGTCTCTTGTGGTACTTCATCTTGTACTGTTGGTACTGAAGTAGACGTATCCTCTCTAAGTTCTTCTAAAACAACTTTGCTACTGGGCTTGTGATCCATTATATAGTCTTCTTCTAAAAACTGGGCATTGGTGCTAACAATGACCTTCTGGTCTTTAGGACTATAAAATAAACCACCTTTTGTTCCTTTGGGATACCCCACAAACACGCGAAGTTCTGTACGAGATTCTAACTTATCAGCATCTGGTTTCAGCACATGTGCTGGACTACCCCAAATCCGAATATGTCTTAGACTGGGCTTTCGCGCCATTCCACAATTCTGTGGGAGTAGAAGAAACTGATTTAGAAGGTACTAAGTTCAGAATGCACACTGCTATTTCCAGTGCGTATCCCCAAAACGAATTTGATAATTCTGAATAACTCATCATCGATCTAACCATTTCCATAAGAGTCCTATTCCTTCGTTCTGCCACACCATTCTGTTGGGGTGTACCAGGTAAAGACAGTTGGGATTGAATCCCAGCTTCTGATAAGTAATTCCTAAACTCTCCTAAGAGGTATTCGCCACCACGATCAGACCGTAGTGTCTTGATACTTTTACCTAGTCGTTTCTCCACATCAGCCTTGTACTCTTTGAACTTATCAAAGCACTCGAACTTGTGGCGCATTAGGTAAATGTATCCGTATCTTGAATAATCGTCTATAAAAGAGACAAAATATTCAAAACCACCTCTTGCCTGGACAGACATAGGACCACACAAATCAGAATGAACCAATTCTAACACTTCTTTGGCTCTATACCCCTTGGCCTTAAAAGGCCTCTTGGTCATTTTACCTTCCAAGCAAGATTCACAAGTCGGAAAATTTTCCAACTCTAATGAACCCAGAAGTCCATCGGCTATAAGCCTCTGAATCATACTTAAGTTAATATGACCAAGCTTTAGATGCCAAAGATATGCTTGGTTCATTTCCGAAGGTTCTTTTATCTTATTTGAGTTAGAAGATGAGTTATAAATTTCCATGTTTTGCTTTGTGGGAGAAATTGTATTTAAAGTATAGAAATTGTCAACTAATGCACCAGAACAGATAATCACTTTATTTCTCTTAATAACTACATCGTTACTAAAGGAAACTGAATATCCATCCAAAAATAGTTTAGAAACTGAGATTAAATTCTTTCTAAAACTGGGTACATAAAGATAATTTCTTAAAACTAAATTTCTATTCCTATTAAAAGATAAGTAGACATCTCCCACTGTAATAGCCGCCGCCTTAGTAGCATTGCCCATGTAGACGGTAATCTCTCCTTCAGTTAGTCGTCGGGTTTCCTGGAACCCCTGCAAGGAATTGCAGACATGATCAGTGGCTCCCGTATCTACACACCAGGTGCTGGTAGATAACACCGCTAAACATGTTTCAACAACTAGAGCATGAGATATACCTTTGTTGTTCTGATTCCTACGAGGACAGTCCGCCTTCCAATGCCCTGACTGCTTGCAGATGAAGCACTTGCCCTTCGGCTTCTTCATTCCAGCTTTAGGTCCTATACTCTGAGATTTATTCACTTTCTTTGCTGAACCAACTTGTTTCTTCTTCTTCTTTCCTTTTGGTTTAGAAGTAGAACCATTTTCAGCATAGTGAATATGAGAATTGTGACGAAACAAACCTTCTGCTGCCTGAAGTTCTATCAGTAGTTCCGCCAATGAATATACCCTTTTGTTCATATTGTAATTCAGGCGAAATTGCTCAAAACTTCTAGGTAGTGTTTGGAAGATCATATCGATCTGGGTTTCCCCATCAATTTCTCCTCCAAGGATCTGTATTTCGTTCAGATAAGCCATCATCTTTAGGATATGATCCCTCACAGGAGTACCCTCTTGCATGGTGGCTGTCATTATCTTTCTCTTGGCTTCTTGTCTAGAAGCCCGATCCTGATGACCAAAGAGTTCCTTGAGATTGTTCATAATATCATATGCTGTTGGTAAATCTTGATGCTGATGTTGCAATACATTTGACATTGAAGCCAAAATGTAACATCGCGCCATCTCATCTGCCTTTACCCATTTCTTATGATATTCAATCTCCTCTTGGGTAGATTCACCAGTGGGTGCATCAGGACAAGGCTCAGTCAGTACAAATTTATAGCTTTCAGCAGTAAGAACAATGTCCAGGTTCCTTTTCCAATCTATGTAGTTAGGACCAGTAAGTCTATTCTGTTGTAGTATGATGGACAGTGGGTTGAAAGTCATCCTAAGAATCACAAATAACTTTTGGTCAGAACTCTAAATTTAGAATAATATTGATTCCTCAAATAATACTATTTTAAATTAACCAACACCTCAAAACACCACGAATATTGTATGCCACGATAGTGTGGACGTATACAAATTCAGCATTTGTAAAAGGAGGGTTTTAACCCATTGATTTTATTATCTTGTCAACCTAACTTTTTGACAAATAAAATTAATAGTTGGTATCCTTTGGTCACACAAATAATAGCAGTGACTCCGATGGGGAGGATACTATTAGTTGTGTCTAAGTGTATACCATTACTTGACACTAAGTCCATTAATAAAATTGTGCCCCTTCCGATGGGGAAGATCACACGCTCCTAATTAACTTCCTATAGTCATCCCAAATGGAAGTTTATTCTAGTGATCCACAAACAAGCTCATCCGATATGGAGGAAGGCACTCAGAGCCAACGCGCAAGCTTGTTTGCATCACTTACAAACCAGTAATGGAGACCGTAGAATTTATTTAAAATCCCTCTCCCACTTAGTTATTTATAAATGAGGAATTTTAACTATGCTAGCCTACTAAACATGTATACTAACATGCACACACAGCACAATATAAAAGCAATAAATAGAAAATCTAATTTTCAACTATTATGGCTTTTATCTATGGTTGTCCTCCGTGTGTTGTCATCCCAAGCTGCTGCCATATTTGGCCACCGCCACCGAGTCTAGCTGTCGCATCCATCTTGCTCCTTGTTCCGCTGCGCCTCTTGTCCTCAAAAGGTTCCACGCCTTACAAGATTTGATCCGCGACATAAAGAGAATTTTACATTTTTCGATCCTATATTCCTCGAAGGAATGTACATGTAAACTAGATCGAACATAAAATAAAAAATTTACATCCATCGATCCTATATTCCATAAAAGGAATGTACATGTAACTAGATCAAAAATAAAATCCTAATAAAACTAAATACAGCTCCTGCTGTATTTTATAATACAATCATGCACACACATATAAATGCCCTTGACATGTCCAAGGGTCCAATCACACACATAATAACTAAAAGCTATAATAGTTGGATCCTGCATCCATAAAGTTAGCACATCCTACTATTAACCTGCCTAAATTATGTATGACATGTGCATAATTAAACTAATACCAAATACACAGAGGCAAAACCCTAGCTCTGATACCAATTGTTGGTTGCTACTCAGAAAGCCTAATGGTTCCATTGTACAAAAATTTTGTACAAAGGTCTGAACCTTTTCCTAGCTACCATGTGTTCTTTTAAATTAAACTTGGATCGCCTGCGGAACTTAACACGTTTGATCCAAAGTTTAATTTATTTGTTCTTTTAGGTTTAGACTTGGATCTCTTGCGGAACTTAACACATTCGATCTAAATCACCTAGGTTATTAATTTCATTAAATATTAGTTTCTAAAATTGGCTTCCAGGACTGCATGGCGAGGCACATGACCTTCTTGGATATGGGAACAACCACCACCGCCTGACAAAGCCTTTTAAGGAAAGTTAATATTTAATTTCCTTAAATAACTTTAGGTCAACTGAAAAGAACAATCAAATCACAAGGAAAAAGAAAAACAAAAGAACACAACATCGAAAATAAATTCGAAATACTAGAATCGCATGCCTCTTGTATTTGGTATTATTTCCAAAAATAACTAGTATGATGCAGAAAATGAAAAATACTAGTTATACCTTTTAGAAAGACCTCTTGATCTTCTGCCGTATTCCTCTTCTAACCTCGGACGTTGTGTGGGCAACGATCTTCCAAGATGAGGACCACCTAGCACCTTCTTCTTCTTCCTTCAAGTTTCGTCCAAGCACCAAAATCCAAGGATGAAGAACTTTTTCCACCAACTAAGCTCCAAGGGATGCAAGCTTTCTCTCCTTCTTCTTCTTCTTCTCCAAGTAGTATCCGGCCAGCACAAAAGCTCCAAGCAAGGAAGAGTTTCGGCCACCACAAAGAGTAAGAGAGGGAGAGAGGATGGCCGGCCACAACACCAAGGAAAAAGAGGGAGAGAATAATAGAGGTTGTGTCTCATGAAGGCACTCCAACCCCCTCTTTTATATTCCTTAGCTTTGGTAAATAAGGAAATTTAATTACAATAAAATTTCCTTAACTTTCCTTAACATGAATTAATTAATAAAAGTTAAACAAAATTTCCTAAACATTCATGTCTTGGCCGGCCACATCAACAAGAGCAAACAAGACAATTTCAATCAACAATTTAAATTCCTTATTTGTCTTTGGAAATTTTAAAAAATAAAATTTCTCTTTAAAATCCCTTCATGGTTGATAAAAAGAAATTTCTATAATTTTAATTTTTCTACATGTGAATAATTTATAAAGAAGAAACATTAAATTTCTTTCCAATCAACAAATAAGGAAAGAGATCTAATCTCTTTCTTTAATCTTTTGTAGATTCTTTTAAAAGAGATATTTTAATTTTAAATCTCTCCAATAAATTATATCTTTCACATAAGAAAATTTTAAAATTAAAATTCTTTTTAATTTAATGGTGGTCGGCCACCTAAGCTTGGGTTTAAGCTAAGGCCGACCACCCATGAACCAAGGCTTGGCCGGCCCTAGCTTGAACCACAAGCTAGCTTGGCCGACCCCTACATCATGGGTACGATGGTGGGTATAGTACTCTATAAATAAGAGACTACGATAGGGACCGAGAGAAGGAATTGGTTTTGGTCTCCCGATAAAATTAAGCATCCCGTGTTCGCCCCGAACACACAACTTAATTTTATCAATAATAATTCATTCCACTAGAGAACTATTATTGAACTACCGCACCAATCACAAATTACATTTTTGGGCTCCTTCTTATTATGAGTGTGTTAGTCTCCCTGTGTTTAAGATGTCGAATGTCCATTAATTAAGTGAGTTACTGACAACTCATTTAATTAATATTCTAATCCAAGAATAGTACCACTCAACCTTATCATCATGTCGGACTGAGTCCACCTGCAGGGTTTAACATGACAATCCTTATGAGTTTATCTTGGGGACATTATCAACCAAGATTTCTAGGACACAGTTGTTAGTTAGAGCCCTAGAGCCAATGATTTGATGATTGTATGGACTCATTGTATCATATTCTTGTATATTAATAAAGGCATTTGTTTGGTTATTATACTTATTTGTATTAGTGCCAAAAAGACTAAGTATAATAGCGTCCTTGAGTAGAAGGTTCATACCTATATCAATCATTTAGTTGAATCGATAGTGAGATGATATAGGGAACACTACTCTAAATCATTCCTAGTCGAGTATTAACATTCAGGGACAATGTTAATGCAATAAGACTAGCATGTAAGTCAGCTCGATGACTTGATCTCACAAGTCATGGATATAGAGATATCAAGCTGACACATGGGTATACATTGGAGAATGTATACTGAATGACCCGCCATGAGAAAGTATCATGGATCGTTATATGAGTGTCATATACTTTCTCATGTGGCTATTAGTATGACTATTAGTCCTTAGACCTGAAGTCACCATGGATCCCTACATAAGGAGTTATGTACTTTGGTTTCGTCAAACGTCACCCGTAACTGGGTGGACTATAAAGGCGATTACTGGGTATATAACGAATTATGCAGAGGGATGTGAGTGATGTAAATGGGATCTATCCCTCTCATATGACGGGAGCGACATCGGTATTCTTGATAGAGTGAGACCACTAAGTGCATGGCCATGCCCAAATGAGTCAACATGAGATGTTGAGCTCATTTGATCGAGTGAGTCTACTTGGAGTTCAAGATTTAGATTGATTAGAGGATGACACGGTCTATGCCTCACATTGATCAATCTAGATGTCAAAGATAGAAGGACAATGTCACATATTGTGAGGAGTCACAATTAGTAGTCACAAGGTGATGTTAGATCTCGACATTTCTTGTAACTTGGGTAGTAATGATGTGTTGCTAGATACCGCTCATTACTTATGCTCCTAAATGGGTTTAGGGCATTGCCAACGTTACAAGAACCTATAGGGTCACACACTTAGGACATTTAGATGGAGATTTGATTCATATGATGAACCAAGAGGATTAGATTCATTTGATGAATCAAATTGGATTAAGAGTAATCCAAATTGGGCTAATTGAGTTAGACTCAAGTTGATTCATGTATTTAATGAGTCTAATTTAGATTATGACTCATTAGATCAATTTAATTTAATGAATTAGATTCATTATATTAAGTTGGCTTGAATCAAATGGTTAGATTAGATCAACCATGAGAGAGATTTAGTCAAGTTTGACTTGACTAGAGAGGAAGAGGTAGAATCAAGTTTGACTTGACTCTTTGCCACATCATGAGTGAGGTGGCGAGATGTGGACCAATGGTGTTGCTCCACATCATCATGGTTTGCCACCTCATGGAGGTTACAAGCCTCCATTGCATTTAATGTGGCCGACCACATTAAATGAGTGTAGGTTACTCATTTGCCACATCATTAGTGAGGTGGCAAGAGGTGGACCAATGGTAATGGTCCACATCTTCATGGCGTACCACCTCATGGGAGTTACAAGACACCTCTTAATGGCCTCCACTTAATTGTAATTAAGTGGAAATGGGGGTTACACAACCAAATGTGGCCGGCCACTTTAGTGAGGGGAAGAAAATGAATTTTTGATTCAACTCCTCATTTACTCCTTTCTTCTTCCTCAAGCTCTCCCTCTCCCTCTCCTCTTTGCTTGGCCGAATCTCACCAAGGTGCTAGCACACCTTTTGTGTGAGGTTTCTCCACCTACGTGTCCGTGTGGATACTTCTAGAGGACCGACGCTTGACGGTCTTGAGATCCGGCAACTCCTTGGAAGAGCGGGAACGCGAAAGGGCACGCAACAAGGGTAAAGTTCTCAACACATAGATCTAGGAGTATATCAAAGATTTTGAAACTCGTATTTGTATTTCGTTCGATTTTCCTTGCACGGGTCTACGGCTTTGGGTGATTCGGGGTTTCCGCGACGCGAAAACCCAACAGTGGTATCAGAGCCACATGCAAGGCGAGTACGAGTTTGTTTTTTGGTTTTATGAAAACTAAAGTTTATGTAATTTTCTGTAAAATTATGATTTTTGGGTTTTTATGAGTATTTTTCTCGAGTAATCGAAGCACAAGTGTTTAGTCGCTTGTAGGCTTCGGCTACCGGAAAGCTTTTCCAAAACGGCTTCGTTTCGCCCCAAAATTTTTTGGGACAGCGGGCTTGGGTGCCATTAGATTGCTTAGGAGCAACTCGCGATGGTTAGATCGCGGGTAGGGGTACTGCCCCTAACCCCGCAAGGGGATTTGCTCCGCGATTGCACCCGAAATCGCTAAAACGAACCCGCCGGGAAGATTTTTCCGAAACGGCAATGTCTCGGCCCAAATCGTTTTGGGACAGCGGGTTTAGGTGCTGTTGGATCGCAAAGGAACCCTCGCGATGGTTAGATCGCGGGTAGGGGCGCTGCCCCTGGCCCCCAAGGGGATCCGTTCCGCGATTGGGCCCGAAACCGCTAAACGGGTCCGCCGGAAAATTTTACTCGTAAAATTGTAAAAATTAATTTTAAAATTACAGAAAATTATGAAAATATATAATTTTGAATTATATATTAATTTTGTGATAGTCATGGCCCAAAAACCCAATGTGATTAGATTGTGTTGTAATTCATAATACGGCCTGCGTGCCGTTATGTGTTTGCGAGTGTTGTATTATATTCGTGACCTGCGCATCGTGCCTTCTCTTATATTCTTGTTGTAAATTAGATTTAGACTCGAATGCAACTCGAGTTTCAAATTGTAATGTACAAATTGGAGCGGTGGAGGGTCCACACGAGACGGAGTTCCGAGGCGGGCACGAGCAACACAAGGTGGTCAAAGGGAGGAGCTTGGAGAAGCTGTTGACCCTAGGTTGACCAATCGATCTTCTCATTGGCTTGAGAAGATCGTAGTAGGGCCATGACTAAATCACAAATAGATTAATTAATTGCTTGTGTATGTGATGCATATTTAATAAGTAGTTAATTAATTAGTGTCTTACGATTAGATTAGATCTAAGTCGTGCACATGATGCACCCTTGCGATTAGATTAGATCTAAGTCGTGCACAAGATGCATCCTTTTCGATTAGATTAGATCTCGATCGAACCAACTCTAAATGTCTAACCGTGCCGTGATACCTATCACTACCTCGATCACATGTATTGTTGAATCTACCAAAGCAGAGCAATACATATTATCTTGGTAGGGTACGGAGGGACAATCTTGGTCCCGCCTATCAACGCATGGGTGAATACAAACTCAATTAGATTGAGTATTCCTAGTTACTCGGTTGGATCGAGTCAACTATAGGCATTCTTCCAACGGTTGGAAAAGATAGGTCAAAATCACATCTATATTAACTCTCGGGCGTATTAGCCAAACCTAACTCGAGTTTTAATATAAATGCAGATATTGATTTTATAAACAAGAGTTGCATAGAGATGTAATTGGTAATCGTTACCTACCGATCATGCTAAGCCTTGGGCGTATTAGCCAAAGCTAACTCAGGGTTAGTATGATGTGGATCTTGTCCCACAAGAATTATAGTATTCAGTGGGAGCATCATTTAATTAAAGGCCTAATTAAATGATTTTAAAAGAATATGATATTTATTTCTGCAAATTTTCTGTTGTAGATAACCATGACGTCGAATACGAACTCTTTCTCCCTGCGTTCTGTCCTTAAGAAGGACAAGCTCAACGGAGCAAATTTCCTGGACTGGTACAGGAACCTGAGAATAGTTCTCACTCAAGAACGTAAACTGTACGTTCTGGAGTAGCCCATTCCAGAGGCTCCTCCTGCCACTGCCACGTGAGCTGACCGGGATGCTTACAAGAAGCATCAAGATGACGCATTAGATGTGTCCTATCTAATGCTCGCAACCATGAACTCTGAGCTTCAGAAGCAACATGAGTTGATGTGTGCTTACGATATAGTTGAACATCTTTGTCAACTATATCAAGGACAAGCAAGGGAAGAGGAACTTCATAGGATACCTGGAAGATCTTAACAAGAAGAGAAATAAGATTTCTACTTCAGGTATAAATGTTATAGAAGTCAACCTCTCTATTTCTTCGTCGTGGGTATTAGATACCGGATGTGCTTCACACATTTGTACTAATGTACAAGCACTGAGAAATAGCAGAGCATTGACAAAGGGCGAGATAGACCTACGAGTAGGCAATGGAGCACGGGTTGCTGTAGGGACTTATTTTCTATCTCTGCCCTCTGGGCTTATACTAGAGTTAGACGATTGTTGTTATGTGCCTGCATTGACTAAGAACATTATATCAGTTTCTTGTTTGGACAAGAAAGGATTCTCGTTTATAATAAAGAACAAATGTTGTTCTGTCTATTTAAACGATATGTTCTATTGTAGTGCACCTCTGATGAACGGACTCTATATTCTAGACCTTGAGAGCTCTATCTATAACGTTAGTACCAAGAGATTCAAATCGAACGATATGAACCACACTTATCTCTGGCACTGTCGCTTATGTCATATAAATGACAAGCGCTTATCCAAGCTCCATAAGGATGGTTTACTGGACTCATTTGATTTTGAATCATATGAGATATGCGAGTCATGCCTACGAGGCAAGATGACCAAGACTCCCTTTAGTGGGCACAGCGAGAGAGCGACTGATTTGTTAGGACTCATACATAGTGATGTATGTGGCCCTTTCAATTTCGCTGCTAGAGGTGATTATAGGTACTTCATCACGTTTACTGATGACTTCAATAGATACGGTTATGTGTACTAGACGATACATAAGTCAGAATCCTTTGAAAGTTTAAAGAATTCAAGAATGAAGTACAGAACCAGCTTGCCAAGAGTATTAAGATACTTCGATCCGATCGAGGTGGAGAATACCTTAGCCATGAGTTCTGTGACCATCTAGCTGAGTGTGGGATTCTATCCCAACTCACTCCTCCTGGAACACCACAGTGGAATGGTGTATCCGAAAGGAGGAATCGTACCCTATTAGATATGGTACGATCTATGATGAGTCACACTGATCTTCCGACATACCTTTGGGGCTATGCTCTAGACACGGCAGCTTTTATACTCAACCGAGTTCCATCCAAGGCCGTGATAAAGACACCATATAGGATATGGATTGGGAGAGATGCCCAGGTGTCTTTCATGAGGATTTGGGGTTGTGAGGCTTACGTTCGACGTCAAGTCTCAGACAAGTTAGGACCCAAATCCGACAAGTGCTACTTTATTGGATATCCCAAGGAAACTAAGGGATATTATTTCTACATTCCCAGTCAGCACAAAGGTAGTTGTGGTAAAGACTGGGGTCTTTCTAGAAAGGGACTTTGTTTCTAGAAAGACTAGTGGGAGCACGTTCGATCTTGAAGAAGTTCAAGATGCGAACAATAGCACTGATGCCTCGATGGAAATTGAACTGGAACCACAAAGTGTTGTGGATGATGTTGTTCCACAAAGAGTTGAGGAACAACAACCAGTTCAAGTAGAGTTCAGGAAGCTGTGATGAGACCAGATTCCGAGAAATGGCTAGAAGCCATGAGATCCGAGATGGAATCCATGAACACCAACCAAGTATGGACTTTGGTTGATCCACCTGAAGGGGTAAAACCCATTGGGTGTAAGTGGGTTTTTTAGAGAAAGACTGACATGGATGGACTTATCTATGAGGGATTTCTGCCGATGTCACATGGTGTGAGTCTTTCGAAGACTCAAGGTCCCTCTTCTAGAGAGAAGAGAGACCGCATGGATCAGATCCCTTATGTCTCAGCCATAGGGTCTATCATGTACGCCATGCTATGTACTCAACCTGATGTCTCGTATGCTTTGAGCATGACGAGCAGATACCAGTCAGATCCAGGTGAAAGTCACTGGATAGCGGTCAAGAATATTCTTAAGTACTTATGAAGGACTAAAGAATATTTCTTGATATATGGAGGCAATGATGAGCTAACTGTAAAGGGTTACAGTGATGCCAGCTTCCAGACCGATCAGGATGATTAAAGATCACAGTCGAGGTTCGTGTTTTGCTTGAATGGTAGTGCTATGAGCTGGCAGTGTTCACAACAGTTCTACAACGTTTCCATCTCATTCGAGAGATTATCGATAGAGGAGATGTGAAGATTTGCAGAGTACCTACATAGGCTAACATCATAGATCCCTTGACCAAGGCTTTGGCACAGAGAAAGCATGATGGTCACACTAGGTCATTAGGCCTTGGAGCCTATATTGATTGGCACTAGTGCTAGTGGGAGATTGTTAGTTAGAGCCCTAGAGCCAATCATTTGATGATTGTATGGATTCATTGTATCATATTCTTGTATATTAATAAAGGTATTTGTTTGGTTATTATACTTATTTGTATTAGTGCCAAATAGACTAAGTATAATAGCGTCCTTGAGTAGAAGGTTCATACATATATCAATCGATTAGTTGAATCGATAGTGAGATGATATAGGGAACACTACTCTAAATCATTCCTAGTCGAGTATTAACATTCAGGGACAATGTTAATGCAATAAGACTAGCATGTAGGTCAGCTCGATGACTTGATCTCACAAGTCATGGATATAGAGATATCAAGCTGACACATGGGTATACATTGGAGAATGTATACTGAATGACCCGCCATGAGAAAATATCATGGATCGTTATATGAGTGTCATATACTTTCTCATGTGGCTATTAGTATGACTATTAGTCCTTAGACCTGAAGTCACCATGGATCCCTACATAAGGAGTTATGTACTTTGGTTTCGTCAAACGTCACCCGTAACTGGGTGGACTATAAAGGCGATTACTGGGTATATAACGAATTATGCAGAGGGATGTGAGTGATGTAGATGGGATCTATCCCTCCCATATGACGGGAGCGACATCGGTATTCTTGATAGAGTGAGACCACTAAGTGCATGGCCATGCCCAAATGAGTCAACATGAGATGTTGAGCTCATTTGATCGAGTGAGTCTACTTGGAATTCAAGATTTAGATTGATTAGAGGATGACACGGTCTATGCCTCACATTGATCAATCTAGATGTCAAGGATAGAAGGGCAATGTCACATATTGTGAGGAGTCACAATTAGTAGTCACAAGGTGATGTTGGATCTCGACATTTCTTGTAACTTGGGTAGTAATGATGTGTTGCTAGATACCGCTCATTACTTATGCTCCTAAATGAGTTTAGGGCATTGCCAACGTTACAAGAACCTATAGGGTCACACACTTAGGACATTTAGATGGAGATTTGATTCATATGATGAAAAAAGAGGATTAGATTCATTTGATGAATCAAATTGGATTAAGAGTAATCCAAATTGGGCTAATTGAGTTAGACTCAAGTTGATTCATGTATTTAATGAGTCTAATTTAGATTATGACTCATTAGATCAATTTAATTTAATGAATTAGATTCATTATATTAAGTTGGCTTGAATCAAATGGTTAGATTAGATCAACCATGAGAGAGATTGAGTCAAGTTTGACTTGACTAGAGAGGAAGAGGTAGAATCAAGTTTGACTTGACTCTTTGCCACATCATGAGTGAGGTGGCGAGATGTGGACCAATGGTGTTGCTCCACATCATCATGGTTTGCCACCTCATGGAGGTTACAAGCCTCCATTGCATTTAATGTGGCCGGCCACATTAAATGAGTGTAGGTTACTCATTTGCCACATCATTAGTGAGGTGGCAAGAGGTGGACCAATGGTAATGGTCCACATCTTCATGGTGTGCCACCTCATGGGAGTTACAAGACACCTCTTAATGGCCTCCACTTAATTGTAATTAAGTGGAAATGGGGGTTACACAACCAAATGTGGCCGGCCACTTTAGTGAGGGGAAGAAAATGAATTTTTGATTCAACTCCTCATTTACTCCTTTCTTCTTCCTCAAGCTCTCCCTCTCCCTCTCCTCTTTGCTTGGCCGAATCTCACCAAGGTGCTAGCACACCTTTTGTGTGAGGTTTCTCCACCTACGTGTCCGTGTGGATACTTCTAGAGGACCGACGCTTGACGGTCTTGAGATCCGGCAACTCCTTGGAAGAGCGGGAACGCGAAAGGGCACGCAACAAGGGTAAAGTTCTCAACACATAGATCTAGGAGTAGATCAAAGATTTTGAAACTCGTATTTGTATTTCGTTCAGTTTTCCTTGCACGGATCTACGGCTTTGGGTGATTCAGGGTTTCCCCGACGCGAAAAGTGGTTTTCGCGGCCCGAAAAAAACCCAACAACAGTTTCCTTCTATAATCAACAACACACACTATAAGTGATATCATTTCTCAACTTATCGGGCTTATTGATTTATCGAACTAAATCTCACCCATTGATAAATTAAAGAAACAAATATCAAATATATATGCTTGTTATTATATTAGGATTAAGAGTACACACTTCCATAATAACTGAGGTCTTTGTTCCTTTATAAAGTCAGTATAAAAGAAACGACCTCTAATGGTCCTACTCAATACACTCTAAGTATACTAGTGTAATTATATAGTCAAGATAAACTAATTCCTAATTACACTACGACCTTCCAATGGTTTGTTCCTTTCCATTTTGGTCGTGAGCTACTGTTTATAATTTATAAGGTACTGATAACATCATCTTCTGTATGTAGCACCACATACTATGTTATCTACAATATAAATTAATTGAACAACTACAACTAAATGTAGACAATTTGACCAAATGTGATTCTTTATTCAAAATAAATGTTTACAAAAGCTTAGGCTTTCAGTATACACTCTAACAGTTTCTCACTACCCTTGGAGGAGCTGCACAGCGTTGGTTCAAGAGATTGCCAGAGAAGTCTATTCCGAAATTTAAAGACTTCAAGAAAGTCTTTCTACACCATTTCTGCAGCAACAAAAGGTATCATAAAACTCCTTGGAGCCTGTTTTCAATTAAGCAAGCATCTAAAGAGTCTATCCGAGCATACATCAAAAGATTCAATCAGGTAGCTATTGATGTACCTAATGCTACCACTGAAATATTAGTTAGCGCTTTCTCTCAAGGTTTAAATGATAATGATTTTTTTAAAGATTTAGTAAGGAATCCTCCTGTTAATTTTGATTCCTTGATTGAGCGTGCCACCGAGTTCATTAATGTGGAAGAAGCTCAAGCTGCTCGTAGAAAGGAGGGTGTTACCTCTTCTCCTACCCAGGTTAAGGAGAAAGCTCCGACCCTTGTGCCTCCACCAAGAGGTCCTAGAATAACTCATCCACCCCATCGACAACCAGAGTATCGTCCACAAGTTGTACAACATGTGGAGATACAACCAGAGGCACCAAGGAGATGGTGCACTTATCATAAAACTAGCAGTCATCATACTGAAGATTGTTTTGTTTTAAGAAATAAACGAGCTAATCGAGAGCGTTATCAGAGGCAGAACTATTATCGACAGCAGTACCCCAGGCAGCAAAGTCCACTCAAACTTGAATATCGCCCGGTCGAGCCTCGGGAGGAGGCAATACCAGTCCCGGACGGTACCAGCCAAGTGTCAGAGAAAGCACCTTCTGAAGCTGTGACAACTCGGCAGGAAGAAAACAGGAGCAATGCTGGTCGGGGCAATATCAATATGATTATAGGCGGACCCACTGATGGGGATTCTAATAGAGCCAGAAAGGCACATGCCCGAAGACTAGAAATTCATGTTGTGGGATGTAGTAGGGAACGAGCGGCCGGTCCCGAAATAAGTTTCGGGCCTAGAGATCTCGAGGGGATAGAAATACCCCATGATGATGACCTGATCATCAAAGATGTGATAGCCAACTACGCCATTGCTCGTACCTTCATAGACAGGGGCAGTTCTGTCAATATTATATTCAAGAAGGCTTTCGATCAACTGCAAATTGATCCTAGTGAACTTCAACAGATCGTTACTCCTCTATATGGATTCACAGGCAACGAAGTACAACCGTTAGGCCAAATAAAGTTGGCCATATCTCTGGGAGAAGAGCCTCTGATGAGGACAAGAAGATCTTATTTCATGGTAGTAGATGCTCCGTCCTCTTATAACGTGATACTGGGTCGACCCGCCTTAAATGAGTTTAGGGCGGTCGTTTCTACTTTTTGTCAGAAGATTAAATTTCCGGTGGACGACCAAGTTGGGGAGGTGCGGGATGATCAGAAGACAGCTCGAAAATGTTACGTAGAAATAATTCGAACTGAAGCTAACACTGCCCGAAAGATTCAAAGAATGGAGGTTAATGTCATTCGGGAGAAGCAGCCCGTCCTAGTTTATGAAGAGAAGGAAGAAGTTCAGATCCAGGCCGGTCGACCTGAAGCTACTACATATATCGCGGCTGATCTTGATCCTGCTCTGAAAGCCGAATTAGTGCAATGCCTGAAGAAGAATAATGATGTATTTGCCTGGACTCCCAAAGAAGTCTCGGGCGTTTCTCCTACAGTCATGGAACATTCCTTGCATGTCTTCCCAGATGCTCGCCCGGTCATGCAAAGAAAAATGAGTTTTAGTGTGGAACAAAACCAGATCATCAGAGAAGAAATAACTAAACTCATGGAAGCTGGTTACATCAGGGAAGTACAATTTCCAAGCTGGCTAGCTAATGTGGTGTTAGTCTCCAAGCCTGGAAACAAATGGTGAGTATGCATTGATTTCCGGGATCTCAACAAAGCTTGCCCAAAAGACTATTATCCATTACCCAGGATCGATCAATTGGTAGACTCCACTACGGGATGCGAATACATCTCTATGCTGGACGCTTATCAAGGCTATCATCAGGTTCCCTTAGCTAAAGAAGATCAAGAAAAGGTCAGTTTTATAACATCTGAAGGTACTTATTGTTATAATGTTATGCCTTTCGAATTAAAAAATGCAGGAGCAACCTATCAAAGGCTTATGAATAAGGTCTTCCAGAAGCAGATTGGTAGAAATATGGAAGTATATGTTGATGACATCTTAATTAAGTCTCTTCAAGCTGCTGATCTATGCAGGGATGTAGAAGAGACCTGCAAAACATTGAGGCAATATGGGCTCAAATTAAATCCGAGCAAATGTTTATTCGGCGCGAAAGGGGGGAAGTTCCTGGGATATATGGTGCCCGAACGAGGGATAGAGGCAAACCCGAGCACGGTCAAAGCACTGCATAACATAGAGCCACCACGCAACATGAGAGAAGCTCAGACACTGACAGGCTGAATTACCGCCTTGTCTAGATTCATTTCTAGGTCGGCCGATCGTAGCTTCCATTTCTTTAAAATACTTAGAAAGGCCAATAAATTTCAGTGGAATGAGGAATGTGATAAGGCTTTCCAAGAATTGAAAGATTATTTGTCTACTCTCCCTGTATTGGCTAAACCTATAGTAGGAGAAACTCTTTAGGTATATTTTTCGGCTAATGAAAACGCTGTGGGCTCAGTATTAGTCAGACAAGAAGGAAAGGAACAACAACCTGTATATTTTTCTAGCCATTTATTAAAAGGAGCTGAGTGTAAATACACTACACTAGAAAAATTAACTTATGCCTTAGTGATGACCGCTCGAAGGTTGCGCCCATATTTCTTAGCACATGAGATTATTGTATTAATCAACAGTACTCTTGGACGGGTGTTACTCAATCCAGAGGCGTCAGGTCGGCTGATCAAATGGACAACTGAACTTGGGGAATATGACATTCAATATCAACCTCGCTCAGCTATCAAAGCACAAGCCTTAGCAGACTTCATCATAGAAGTTCAAAGCCCTGAGGAAGAAGACATTTGGAAAGTTTATGTAGATGGTTCTTCAACTAGACAAGGCAGCGAAATTGGTGTTCTTCTTATATCTCCAAGGGAAGACAGACTTCAACTCTCCATCAGATTGAATTACAGAGCTACCAACAATGAAGCAGAATATGAAGCCCTGATAGCAGGATTGTAGGCCGCTCGGCATATAGGGGCGGCTCGAGTCCTTATCTATTCTGATTCTCAGTTAGCAGCTCAACAACTATCAGGTAATTTTAAAATTAATAATGACAGACTTAAGTTATATGCTGAAGCATTTGATAAGTTGAAGTCCCAGTTTCAAGAAGTAAATATACAAAAGGTTCCTAGATCTGAGAATCAAGTAGCAGATGAATTGACTAAATTGGCCTCTACTATAGTGCCATGGAGTCTAGATCGGCCCGTAGAACAAACTCTGCTAATATCTTGTATTGAAAGATAGGCTGAAGCAGAAATTCAAAGTGATTGGAGGGCTCAAATCATATTATATTTGCAGCAAGGTATTCTTCCCAGTGATATAGAACAGGCAAGGGTATTTAAGAAGAGAGTTGCTCAATACACTATGGTAGGAGAACAGTTATATAAAAGAGCTTTTTCTAGAACTTTGCTCAAGTGTATTGGTACAGAAGATATACAGTTTATTTTATGAGAAGCTCATCAAGGTTCATGTGGTAGTCATATAGGAGGGAGATCTTTGGCTCGCAAAATTCTGCTAGCAGGATATTTTTGACCTACTTTACATGAAGATGCTAACAAGTTGGTAAGAACTTGTATTTCTTGTCAAAAACATCAAAATATCTTACATCATCCTACACAGTTATTGAGAACCTCTATAGTTGCATGTCCCTTCGATCAATGGGGCATGGACATAGTAGGTCTATTTCCTATAGCAGCTGCACAGAGGTTTTTATTGGTAGCGGTGGATTATTTTTCTAAATGGGTGGAGGCAGAACCACTTGCTCGAATCACTGAAGATGCAGTTATTAAATTTTTATGGAAAAATATAATCTGCAGATTTGGCATTCCTCATAAATTAGTCTCTGATAATGGAAGGCAATTCCAAGGGGATAGAATCTTAGACTAGTGCAACAGTTACGGCATTACTCAGGCCTTCATCTCTGTGACTTATCCGCAAAGTAATGGTCAAGCAGAAGTAACCAATAGGGAAATCATAAGAGGTTTAAAGACCAAACTGGATCATGAATTACACAGCGTTCTTTGGGCATATCGTACTACGCCTCGAGAGGCTACAGGAATCACTCCCTTTCAATTAGTTTATGGAGGTGAAGCAATAATTCCCATCGAGGTGGGAGTAGAATCTGACAGAAGACAATTATATGATGGGGACAATGAAGGTCGGCGACTCATGGAGCTAGATTTAATAGAGGAGATTAGAGATAAAGCTGCTACTCGTTTGGCATCATATCGACAACGGATGAGACAAAACTATAACAAAAGAGTCATCCCCAGATTTTTCCAAGTAGGAGATTTGGTATGGAAGCGAATTAAACCTGTCGGAGATGTCAGTAAGTTAGCACCACAATGGAGAGGACCTTACAAAGTAATAGAAAAACTCACATCAGGTTCATATTATCTCCAAGATACTGAAGGAAGAATTCTAGAGCGTCCCTGGAGTGCAAATCACTTACAGCCTTATCGAACCTAATTGCATTATACTACTCAAGAATGTGTCTGGAGAAACAAATCACAATTATTTGAGGTCCTTGGTGACTAAGGACAAGTATACCTACAGCTTATGTACTCTATTTCTTTTAATAAAAGTTAAGCGAGACAAATACCGCCACGGAAATAAGTTGATTCATACAGATTTATATATCAAGAGGACTTTCATTATCTATTTCAAGCAATCTACAGGGGGGAACCCTAAAGGCCTATGTAGCTCCCCTCAAGAACCTAGAGACTTTAAAAAACTGTCACAAGGTTAGTACAAACCTCATATTTTTACATAGAATGCAGTCGATCGGGAAATCCCATGAAATAACTCGGACGGGTCTTCATGGGAGGAACCGGAGACTCTAAACCATCACAGAATATCAGTCGATCGGGAAATCCCATGAAATAACTCGGACGGGTCTTCATGGGAGGAACCGGAGACTCTAAACCATCACAGAACATCAGTCGATCGGGAAATCCCATGAAGTAACTCGGACGGGTCTTCATGGGAGGAACCGGAAACTCTAAACCATCACAAAACATCAGTCGATCAGGAAATCCCATGAAATAACTCGGACGGGTCTTCATGGGAGGAACCGGAGACTCTAAACCATCACAGAACATCAGTCGATCGGGAAATCCCATGAAGTAACTCGGACGGGTCTTCATGGGAGGAACCAGAGACTCTAAACCATCACAAAACATCAGTCGATCAGGAAATCCCATGAAATAACTCGGACGGGTCTTCATGGGAGGAACTGGAGACTCTAAACCATCATAGAACATCAGTCGATCGGGAAAGCCCATGAAATAACTCGGACGGGTCTTCATGGGAGGAACCGGAGACTCTAAACCATCACAGAACATCAGTCGATCGGGAAATCCCATGAAGTAACTCGGACGAGTCTTCATGGGAGGAATCGGAGACTCTAAACCATCACAAAACATCAGTCGATCGGGAAATCCCATGAAGTAACTCGGACGGGTCTTCATGGGAGGAACTGGAGACTCTAAACCATCACAAAACATCAATCGATCGAGAAATCCCATGAAATAACTCGGACGGATCTTCATGGGAGGAACCGGAGACTCTAAACCATTACAGAACATCAGTCGATCGAGAAATCCCATGAAATAACTCGGACGGGTCTTCATGGGAGAAACCGGAGACTCTAAACCATCACAGAACATCAGTCGATCGGGAAATCCCATGAAATAACTCGGACGGGTCTTCATGGGAGGAACCGGAGACTATAAACCATCACAAGACACAATTGATCAAGAAATCTCATAATTTCAAAGACTAATCGACCGGGGTTATACAGACATGAAGCCAGGATTCAAAAGGGGATTCTATGCATATGATACATTATTCATCTGGAAGCCTATCTATCTGGAAGTCTTCACTTAAAAATCGCCTGGAGTAGTGTATTCAGCTTGAAACTCAGGAATTTTATACAGTTCTTTATCTAGAAATCAATTGAAATTATGTATTCTTTTGGGAAATATGAAGCACACCAGATGTTATCTGCAAAAGGATTCATCAAGACGAGGCTTAACTTCACGAGACGAACAAGGAATTCTCGAATAAAGTTTATACTTAATGTTCAAAAGCATTTCAGAAGGAGTGTTCTTAAACCAACATAGTAAAGAAGCAAGTAAGTATCAAAAATTTTTTATACATCGCAAATACTTAATTACCAAGCTTTAATTACACTTCTTTTCATTACTAGTTTTTCTATTACAAGTCTTTTATGAACAAATCTCTTTAGACATTTGGAAAAGGACCTTTTAAATCGGCGGGCAGTTCTTCGTTAAGCCTGCGGCGATTTATAAAAGAAAGGGGAGGTTCCTTGGGTAGATAGCCACCCTCTCTTAATTGTTGAAGAACTCCCGATATGGAATGATTCAAAGCACCCACTATCCTACGGACAAATTCTTGGGCAAAGGCTGAAGACTTTAAATAAGCCAGTCGCCACTCCTCCCATCAACTCTTCTCTTGCTCCTTATAGCTTTGGAAATCAGCTTGCAGCTTTGTGTTTTGATCTTTCAAAGCATCCTTCTCTGATTTAAGCTGCTCCAATTCCTTCTGTAGCAGTGACAATTCGACATCTTGAGCTTTCCTTTGTTCTTGTTCCTGTAGGATAGTGAAATCATGAGAGGCTAGGTCTTGAGCTTGGTCATAAAGACAGGCATGATGAAGCTTCTCTACTTTCTCTAAAAGGAGACTTTTATGAGAAGCATCCAAGAGAGCTTTCTCTTTTAAAGTCATCTCTAGTCGAAGACCAGAATGTAGCCGATCCACCTGTAATTCTAAAGTTCTTCTGGCAAGTTCTTTATCTTTCAATAATTGCTGACACTCCTCCAATTCTTGTTTCAAGGTCCCCAACTGTTGATTTTGTAAGGCCACTTTCTCTTGCAGCTGAGTTATAGCGCTGTTGGAAGAAGGTGAAGTAGCCTTCAACGTCTCCAGTTGAGCTTTTAATTTATTGTTCTCATGGTCCTTAGCTGTAAGTAGCTGGTCGATATGTAGACTCGAGGCAAGAAACTAAACAAAAGGATGATGTAAGTTAAAAATGAAGGTACAAAGTTGAAAACATATAACTAGAAATACTTACAGCCACTACCTGACGACTATGGCGATCATCTCGATGTGGAAGACTAAGGCCTCTTAGTTGTTCGTAACCCTGCATCCAAGATTCGACTAATAGACCTTGTAGTTGCAGAGAGCCATAGCTAGATGGACTAGAGGGTTGTCCCAATTGAGAAGGTAAACTCGCAGCCTGTTTAAATAAAGGACGAGGAAGGGAGGAGGAAGGAGGTGAAGAAGAAGAAGATGCAATAGAAAGGAAAGGAATAGTAGAAACAAGAGAAGGAGAGGAAGAGCTAGATGGAATAGAAGGTGATAGTGTAGGGGGAGCTGATGCAGTTGTGGGAACACTAACAGTCGAGGGAATGGCACCGGGAGAAGATCTTCGACAAGGTGTCCGTTTTGCTCGAGGTCTAGAAGCCAAGGGAGGCAAGGCCAATGCCAAAGATGCAGAGGACCCAGAAGGGATAACGACCGTCTCAGAAGCAGAAGAAGAGGGAGCTGAAATAATAGAAGAAGAAGGGATAAGTAGACCGGGTCTCATCATCCTAAGAGCAGGATTAGAGATAATATGGGTTGGAGTTATCGGTGCCTTACCTCTCTCGAGAGAAATGGGCGTCGGGACAAGAGGAGTTTGCACAAAAGTACCAAAGAAATCACTAAAGGAAGAAGCCTCAGTAAGATTTGGCTTTTTAACCAAGGTAACAAAGGGTTCTTCTTCTTCCTCTTCCATGGCTGTGACAGCCTCTGCTCGTCGTTCTTCTTCAAATAGTAAACCCAAGGTGGAAAAATTAGGACCCGATCGGCGGTCGCGTAACCATTCTTCTCCAAGATTATTCACAAAAGACTTAGTCATGGCAGGATTCTTGTACATAAAGGCTGGAAGAAGAACATCAGCTGAAACACAGGAATTAAACACCGTTATAAAAGAGATGTATTAATCAGTAAATATGGATTGAGATGTTTTTACATACCAAAGGATCCATCCAAAGGGGTGTCAATCTTGCCTATTCCGAAAGGAAACATTAAACCCTCCACAATTAGATGCGACAAGCTGAATTTTGCTCCCCTCAGTTTAGGTAGAGCAGAAGCAACAGAGGGATCATCAAGAAGATCATGGGTGATAGGAAGTGGAGGTAAGTCATGTATCCATTGAATAGGAAACGGAGGGGGAGAAGGGAGACGCATATAGAAAAATTTATGATACCATTCCCCTTGAGGAGGAATGCGGTTGAACAAAATAGCCTTGGGACGAGATTGGAATTTAAAATCACCAACATCCACTCGACGAGGAATAAAGAAGTGATGAAAAAGATGTGGAGACAAGGGGAAATCTAACAGTTTAGATATCCCAATAAAACCCATAAGAATGGAAAAGGATTGAGGGACAAACTGGTTGAGTGGGATATTAAAATAACGGCTGACATTACAGAAAAAAGGGTGAAGAGGAAAGCGAAAACCCTGTAGGACTTGGTCTCGGAAAATAGATATACACCCTAAAGGAGGAAGATGCGGACCTTCACGAGGAGCGGGACGGATTATATAAGAAGGAAAATCATAGGTCGCCTGCAAGTCCACTTCTTCTGTATCTATAAGGTTGGAAACACACGAGAGAAACCATGCGGGAGGAGAAACGGCCATAGAGCGACGATAAAATGAAAGAGGAATCAAGGAAGAAGGCAATAGATGGAGGAAAGCGGAAGAAAACTTCGTAAACCCTTGTTTCTCTTCTGGCCCTGTGCTAAAACCCCCAAACAGAAACGGCAGAAGGAAAAAGGAGAGTAAAAGGTACTTAGAATGTCAATCGTCATAAATGAGTAATAATATTAAAGAATAAAATCAAGGGGAAGAAGTAAAGTTAAGTAATCTACCTAAGAAAATGTGTGAAGTTTCCCTAGAAGTAACTCTTAAGAGAGCCTGACAAGTACAGAGAAAAATTAGTCCAGTAATTATAAGTCTAGGGTATGGGTGTAATAAAATAAAATTTAAGCACCAGATATTAGTTAACAGACGGGACTTGGTTAAAGTATACCGGATGAGGTCTGTAGATATGAATCGGACGGTTCTGATAGATTGGCCGAGACAAAGATCACCCAAATGTATCGACCAAAGGCTTATTATAATGAGTCAAATAATATACACTATGATAAAACCATATGAGACTCGATTAATACGTAAAAAGGACATATGAAGACATAGGGGTAAACCGATCAAATGAAATAAATCGACCGATATTAGGGACTTCATGATAAAACTGTGTCAAATTATGAGAGACATAACTACGCAATGAAATATCGGGCGATATTTATCAATCTTGATATATATCGTCCGATCATAAGGAGACGATCTAAGACGTGACAACCTGTTGGGAAAAGTTGCATGGTGACAAACCGAGCAACATTGGACACATTTATATAAAACAAATAACTATCATGAGAAAGAGTAAGATCAACAACAAAAAGAGAATAATTAGCGTTACGTGGGATCGTCATTACATAGTTTCTGCCCTCCTCTTTACAAGAATTTGAATTTAAGTCAAAGTCAGCTTAGGGTACAGATCAGGGGGTTTGTTCTCAATGAGTCTGCATCGATTTAAGAAATTGGGAGGAGGGTCACGAGATAAGTTGAAACATCCCGTGACCGACCCTCAGTTTTTTTTTTTGAAGAATATCAAAGGACATCAACTCACTAGACATAAGCTAAACCTTTACTCAGAAAATGAATCCCACTCAAGCGTTTCATCGTATCAAAAATAGAAGGCAACGACTCACAACGAAAACTTAACAATGAACCTATCCATGAACCCTCAATATCACTAGAACAAATAATCCTTCCAATGAAAGAAATAAGCTCTGCACTCCTAATGTCCGGACAACGTCATGCGTCCATCCCGCCTCCTCGTCTACTCCGTCCATAGGTCTTCCGTCGTATCTAGAGTCACATCCTCACCTGTAATGTGTCTACAGCCCAGCAAGTATAATCTTATGTGACCAATACGATATCCATGATATATATATAACAGAAGTAAGAGTTGAGAGGCAATAGCATAACAGGAAATGTGATATAGTAAAGAAATGTGCAACAAGTGAAAATTCCTATGTAGCTAATAAAGGTGAATATGATACATATCTGGTAACCACATTTAGAGCCAGTCAACAGTCCCATGAACCTAGAGGCGTCCCTACTAGAGAACATGCATCCAGTCATATAGCCGAAGCTAACAATAAATTACCAGTCAAGTTTGGATGGGCCCTCCCCGGAGCTCATCCCAGGTCACCCATCCCGTACTATCACCACATATGTCCATACTCATCCTATTAGCTACATAAACTATCCATACCAGTTGCATATTTCCTTTATACTGTCAACTTTTAACAATTTGATAACATAATGAACACGTAATAGCATAACCACAAATAAAGCAGAACTAGCATTCATATCTGAACTGGCAAAATAGTCACCATTTACTCTAAGAAATTTAAGAATTCTCTATACAACTAAGCTCCCTGATTCTATTCATTGACTACAAGAACACACAAGAATTCCTCCGCCTACAGGTATAGCATCTATAATCCGATCTAATTGATCCCTCAATTAATGAAATGAGTAAAACAACACAAGTAGAAGCAAATCCACCGAACAGAACACTTAAATAACAACCAAAGAAAACATCACCGATGAAAGTAAACCCACAGAGCAGATCTCTTAAGTAGAAACCCAAACGTCTCCAGATAACCCTTAGATTTGAAAACAGTAAAGAACAGAACTCCACGATGCCTCCGATCAAGGCCTTTACAACGAGAATTCTGCACAAATCCCCTTTAAAAAAAAACAACAAAATAGAACATCACAAACCAAAGCTTAATTCTCCATGAAATTCAACGCCATTTCACCTTTGAAAACACTCATGAATCCACGGGGTAAATCAACCGGAAGTAACCGAGCTAAAACGTCGCAGAAACCTCAAAACACCACACACTCCAACAATCTAGCACCCCAGCCAGACATTTATACAAACAGATTTATTACCTTTTCGATGCCAAGCAACTCCACAAGATTCCTGAACAAAGCAATCCACATACCTCAAAAAAAAAACTTGATCGACAACAGAATGAAGTGTAAGAATCGGAAAGAACCTATGCAACTAAGCAATACATCAAAGTAACCAATAAATCAAACTGTACTCCGTAGAGGAAAAGAAAAACCCATCCAAAGCATACTATCGCAACATCCCATGGTAGGAAAGTAATCCTGCACTGAAAACAAATCCGCATTGAGTCCACTTCACCGCACATTAACCAACATCATGAAAACATCTACTAAAACCAAACTCCACCAGAAATCCAGGAATCCATACCGTAAAGAACTGTTCAACACAAATCGCGGAGCAAGAAAACCCATTCAGAACCAAACACCATACTATCGAACAAGCGGACCAGTACCTCATCATCTCCATACGTTCCACTCCTATACCTCACAGATTTCATAGCGTCACAGTTAGATTCACTTGCCTCCCTTTCCTTGGGTCGCCTTCCTCGCCTTTGCATTGTCCCATCGCCGATGTGATGGTCGATAGTCTCCTCGCCATTCCCTTCAAGCTTGCCGACGTGAGGAGCTTCTTGGCCGGAGTTGCGATCCTCGGTAGAGAGCTCCGTCGGAGATCCCGTGCGAAGCATGGAGTCGGCGAATTTGAGGAAGGGGCGTGAGAAATGGTGCGTGAGAAACAGTAAGGTTAGGTTTAAATACCTAGGTCCATTAAATCCCAACTTAGGTAATTGAGCTCAATTAACTCCTAACTTAACTTAATTGGGTATTCCTAAATAGGCCTTTTCATACCCAATTATACCCCTTAAAACCTAAAATAATTCCCTAAAAATTCATAAAAATTTCAGTAAACTCCATAAATTCATATCAATTTAATTCCTGATAAATCATCCATAAAAACATATCTATTTTCCCTAAAAATAATCTAATTAGATTAGATTTTAATTATTTACACATTTATCCGTATTTTTGGTATTTAATAACCTTATGTATTTATTCTATACTCCTCCAAGCCGTACAAAGGTTACAAGTTATCTCACCAAATCCTCCTTTTTTTTTATATATAACTTTTATACATATTTAGGTCATGCAATTTATTTAAGTTCGGATATATTGTAACCTATTTTATTAAACATAATTAAAGCTAGCCACTTAACTTAAACTCCATTCTAACTATACCCGAACCAATTAAATAATTTCTTTTATTTAAAACAATTAGTGTAGGACATTACAATTCCTCCCCCTTAAATAAAATTTCGTCTTCGAAATTGAATCTTACTCAATAATTCTAGATAGTGGCTTCCCATATCTCCCTTGGTTCCATCATACCTAATCTCTTATCGTGGTTGAAACCTTTAGAGTTATATCTACATGATATTAACTTAATTGACTATAAAATGGATACTTTCTCATTTTCAAGCAATTAGGTTAACTAGGAGATAAAACAAATGAAGCTAGTTGAAAATGAGCCGATAAAGTCCTAGCCATTGGTGTCAATACCGGATTGAAAATGATTTTAAACCTCTTCTCAGAGCTTACCCTTTTCACTAGAACTTTACCAAATTCAATGATGAGAAGGTCATTAAAGAAATAACCATTTTATGAAAATAATTTTACGAAGATTCTGCAATGCCTTAACCAATGTTAGGTGTGAGACCTGCCCATACTATTCTATTATAAAAAAATAGAAAGTCTAATCAATGAGCTGAATTAATTTAAAGACTAATTTTTAATTGCTTAAATGAATCTATTAGCAATTGGCCTTCCCTTTACTAGCTGAATCAGCTACGTGATGTCAGGTCCATAGTCCATTACTACCATTTGGGTGATTCATTGACTATGAAAACCTAGTTACCTATTTCATCACTTAACTCATATGAACAGATTCCGAGACTATATTAATGTTGATTGCAGCATTTAGTAGCTCATTTAGGGTTTATATTATTAAGTCTAAATGATAATGTTTTAGTTAACCAATTTCACTTTTTAATAACAGTGAACCATTGAACAAGTATCTTGTCCTACAAAAGTCTATCTATCCTACTTTTGGATCTCCAAGTTGTTAGTGTATAATTAAGCATAACATTCTACACCTTGATATGAATGTGCCTTACTATGATTTGATTATAATAATCTTTCCCAACCTTACTGATTGAGCTTCATAGAACTCATACTTATTCAACTTTCATATTTTCTAGTTGCACTTGCTTATGGGGTCAATTCTAATATTGTACAATCCAAACTTGTTGGTAGACCTAATTTTGCATTTCCTCAACCTTAAAAATAAAGATTCTGGCTTCCACAACTACACTAGTTAGCAAATTGATCACAAATCAAGCTCCTTGCAACTGCGCTATAAGTTTGCCATGTTTGTCAAATTTCACCTTATGATCATCTATCCTATCATTTAGTACTGATGCATATATTATAGCTTAATTCAAACATGACAATTTTATAGAGGTTATATTTAAACTTGGATAACAACTATTCTCTTCAACCAAGCATGTGCCAAATATATTAACTATAAGGTATCAAGATATGGTGATCCCAGATTCCATCCTAACATTTTCTAGTGATGCATATCCGTACATGGACAAGACAATATCTAAAGAAAGGAAATAGAACTTATGAACATACCTCACAAAAATTCAGTTCTGGGAACTAACTCCTAATAGAAGCAATAGAACACATTGCTATATGATGTTACGGTTCTATAGAGCATAATTAAAATCATTCATTTTATAAAATTATAAATGTGGCAATATAGTTATGAAGGTGTTGCATTCTAATGTAGCAAAAATAATGAAAGCTGGAAGGATTCTTCAAATCAAAAACAACATAACTAAATAAATAAAAGAAAATATTCTTAGACAACAAATTTAGGCCTTAGGATTTCTTGAATGATGATATAGCATTTACTTACATAATGCTCCCCTTTCTGTGAATGTCATGATGAAAATGTGTGTAAATGTAACTATATTCCACTATGTCAAAGTTGTTAGGATTAGATCTACCTAAACATGAGATCCCAAACCAATCAAGATCCTACTAGAGATATGGAATCAGTAAACCAATTTTAACACAATTGCAAAACATTCTAGGGCATCTCCTATAATTCGTCCAACCGTAAAATTAACAAAGGTTAGCATTTGCATGGAGCTAAAATGTATATCCATTTCAACACTCAATAACTGGCTTATCTTCAGTTTGACAAGTATTAAGTATATCAATGTAGTAATAGTATCAACATGAGGGTTTGTCTTTGTAACCTAAATATCCCTATATGCTTTATGAAATTACATTACCTTCCCATATAAACCCGGACCCCACTGAGCATTTGCTTTGTTCTATTACAACTCTCTCTAGGGATCCCTTGCATTCATATATGAATTAAATTGGTTGTTAACTGATCCTATGGTTAGGCATTAACTTGAAGAAGAATGCTTTGCTTAGTTGCTAATAGAATTGTAACCTTAATCTTCACTAAAGAAGGAGCAACTTAACCTTCACGTAGAGATAAAAAGTACTTCCAACTCAACATTCAATAACTAGAACATTTCTAGTGGCATTAGCTTAATTCTACAGAATTCCCTAAATCATAGGCAGCGATGGATATTGAATTAAAATAAAGTCACTAATTTTGTTCAGGATAATACAAAAATAAATCAATCAACAATACTAATAATGATTCTTCATATGACCTACAGATCCTTGATGAAAATCTAAAGGGAGACAACAAACAAAGGTAATATGATATGACACTTTAGTTCCTAATAGCCAAAATGGTAAATCAAAAGCTATTGATCATGATTTCTGAATAACATACTCCAGCGACAATAAACAAATCTAAACTAATACGATGTCCAAGATCAAGGGCATAAGACATGTTAACTATCAGCATGAATACAAGTAAATTGAATAACTATCCACTACCAACTATCAAGAATTCCTTTTTAGGTATCTTATCTTTCCATTTGGTCTTTGCCTTGTTGACCTAGGGAAATTTCCTGAACATATTTTGCATCTAATGACCAAGGACCTCCAGGCATAAGCTAAAGTTGTTTATTTAAACACGTTATAATTCACCATTCCAATCTAGAACTATAGTGAAAGAAATCTTACAAACTTTGTGGACAAAAGTAGTCGAGTTCTTGAAGAGATGGTGTACGCATGCTGTCCCTTAGGAGTTGCTCTGATACCAACTGAAACATCCCGTGACCGACCCTCAGTTTTTTTTTTTTTTTGAAAAATATCAAAGGACATCAACTCACTAGACATAAACTAAACCTTTACTCAGAAAATGAATCCCACTCAAGCGTTTCATCGTATCAAAAATAGAAGGCAACGACTCACAACGAAAACTTAACAATGAACCTATCCATGAACCCTCAATATCACTAGAACAAATAATCCTTCCAATGAAAGAAATAAGCTCTGCACTCCTAATGTCCGGACAGTGCCATGCGTCCATCCCGCCTCCTCGTCTACTCCGTCCGTAGGTCTTCCGTCGTATCCAGAGTCACATCCTCACCTGTAATGTGTCTACAGCCCAGCAAGTATAATCTTATGTGACCAATACGATATCCATGATATATATATAGCAGAAGTAAGAGCTGAGAGGCAATAGCATAACAGGAAATGTGATATAGTAAAGAAATGTGCAACAAGTGAAAATTCCTATGTAGCTAATAAAGGTGAATATGATACATATTTGGTAACCACATTTAGAGCCAATCAACAGTCCCATGAACCTAGAGGCGTCCCTACTAGAGAACATACATCCAGTCATATAGCCGAAGCTAACAATAAATTACCAGTCAAGTTTGGATGGGCCCTCCCCGGAGCTCATCCCGGGTCACCCATCCCGTACTGTCACCACATATGTCCATACTCATCCTATTAGCTACATAAACTATCCATACCAGTTGCATATTTCCTTTATACTGTCAACTTTTAACAATTTGATAACATAATGAACACGTAATAGCATAACCACAAATAAAGCAGAACTAGCATTCATATCAGAACTGGCAAAATAGTCACCATTTACTCTAAGAAATTTAAGAATTCTCTATACAACTAAGCTCCCTGATTCTATTCATTGACTACAAGAACACACAAGAATTCCTCCGCCTACAGGTATAGCATCTATAATCCGATCTAATTGATCCCTCAATTAATGAAATGAGTAAAACAACACAAGTAGAAGCAAATCCACTGAACAGAACACTTAAATAACAACCAAAGAAAAGTACATCACCGGTGAAAGGAAACCCACAGAACAGATCTCTTAAGTAGAAACCCAAATGTCTCCAGATAACCCTTAGATTTGAAAACAGTAAAGAATAGAACTTCACGATGCCTCCGATCAAGGCCTTTACAACGAGAATTCTGCACAAATCCCCTTTAAAAAAAACAACAGAATAGAACATCACAAACCAAAGCTTAATTCTCCATGAAATTCAATGCCATTTCACCTTTGAAAACACTAATAAATCCACGGGGTAAATCAACCAGAAGTAACCGAGCTAAAACGTCGCAGAAACCTCAAAGCACCACACACTCCAACAATCTAGCACCCCAGCCAGACATTTATACAAACAGATTTCTTACCTTTTCGATGCCAAGCAACTCCACAAGATTCTTGAACAAAGCAATCCACATACCTCAAAAAAAAAAACTCGATCGACAACAGAATGAAGTGTAAGAATCAGAAAGAACCTATGCAACTAAGCAATACATCAAAATCACCAATAAATCAAACTGTACTCCGTAGAGGAAAAGAAAAACCCATCCAAAGCATACTATCACAACATCCCATGGTAGGAAAGTAATCCTGCATTGAAAACAAATCCGCATTGAGTCCAATTCACCGCACATTAACCAACATCATGAAAACATCTACTAAAACCAAACTCCACCAGAAATCCAGGAATCCATACCGTAAAGAACTGTTCAACACAAATCGCGGAGCAAGAAAACCCATTCAGAACCAAACACCATACTATCGAACAAGCGGACCAGTACCTCATCATCTCCATACGTTCCACTCCTATACCTCACAGATTTCATAGTGTCATAGTTAGATTCACTTGCCTCCCTTTCCTTGGGTCGCCTTCCTCGCCTTTGCGTTGTCCAGTCGCCGATGTGATGGTCGATAGTCTCCTCGTCGTTCCCTTCAAGCTCGCCGATGTGAGGAGCTGCGTGGCCGGAGTTGTGATCCTCGGTAGAGAGCTCCGTCGTAGATCCCGTGCGAAGCGTGGAGTCGGCGAATTTGAGGAAGGGGCGTGAGAAATGGTGCGTGAGAAACAGTAAGGTTAGGTTTAAATACCTAGGTCCATTATATCCCAACTTAGGTAATTGAGCTCAGTTAACTCCTAACTTAACTTAATTGGGTATTCCTAAATAGGCTTTTTCATTCCCAATTATACCCCTTAAAACCTAAACTAATTCCCTAAAAATTCATAAAAATTTCAGTAAACTCCATAAATTCATATCAATTTAATTCCTGATAAATCATCCATAAAAACATATCTATTTTTCCTAAAAATAATCTAATTAGATTAGATTTTAATTATTTACACCTTTATCCATATTTTTAGTATTTAATAACCTTATGTATTTATTCTATACTCCTCCAAGCCGTACAAAGGTTACAAGTTATCTCACCAAATCCTCCTTTTTTTTATATATAACTTTTATGCATGTTTAGGTCATGCAATTTATTTAAGTTTGGATATACTATAACCTATTTTATTAAACATAATTAAAGCTAGCCACTTAACTTAAACTCCATTCTAACTATACCCGAACCAATTAAATAATTTCTTTTATTTAAAACAATTAGTGTAGGACATTACATAAGTAACTCTCCTCTCTTAATTGCTAAATCGCCCCTTGAGCTCCCGCAGTAAAAGCTGACAAGATGGACTTCACGATCGACTTATTGAATTCAGGAGATTCGATCATGGCAGTGGCCCGCTCCCTGTAACGGGTATCTTCGTTACCCTTATAGACCACCAAAGCCATTTGAGAAGTCTTCAATTCAGCTTCCTTTGCAGAAACCTCGGTCTTGACTGAGTTAAGGGAGGTGTTCAAGGAAGTTATTTCATCTTCTTTCAGCTGCAGAGCTTTGAGTTTTTCAGTTAATTCTGCTTCATAATTATCCTTTAGTTCGCCAAGTTTGGAAGTCAATTCTTGGTTAAGGTCCGTAACCGATTTAAATTGTGCCTGAAGACTTTCAATTTATGTTTCGAGTTGTTACTTGGCAGCAGCAGAAAATGCAGCAGAAGATAGCTCAGCAACCTCTCGCCTTAGCTTGTCATTTTCAAACTTCAACCTCTTGTTCTCAGTATATAAGTTGTGCATCAGTCGAGAAAAACCCATATTTTCTATCCATCGCTGGAAGCATAATAAAAAGCCATAAGATAATAGTTGAGAAATAGGAAGCAGGTGTTAGTAAGCACACCTGATTTTCCTTATGAGAGAAGCAATCAACTGCCTCAGGAATAGAGAGCTCCTCAAAAAGGGGACGGACTTCATCCCAGTCGCTAGCAAAAGAGCCCCCTAGTAATATGGGAAGGACAGGAATGGTGGAAGGACCAGCAGAGAAGGAGGAAGTAGGAATGGATGGGGGGGCGGGGCAAAGACTAAATAAGAAGAAGGTGAGGAAGGTAGAGACCCAGAAGTCGGGATAGATAGGGGAAAAGTGAAAGATACATCGCTAGAAGCACTGGCATTAGCGAAAGGTGAGGCAGAAAACTCAGGGAAGGATAGAGTTCCGCCAACGTCGGCTCATCAGAAGGAAGGTCAGCTGAAGCAAAACCTTCTGAAACTAGCTCGTCAGCAGGGAGGATGAGACTCCTTTTTGATGGAGGAGCTCTGGTAAGTTCGCGCCCTGGGCATTTACCCTTAGAAAGTTTAGTTATCGATTTACCAGAGCTATCAGGAGACGTGAGCTCAATGAGGGGAAGAGGGGCAGATGAGGAGACAGCAGCAGCCGCTGGTGAAGTAACATCGGGTATAGGATTAGGAAGGATCTCTGCAGAAGGATCTCCATGGGCTTCAAGAGCTTCAAGAGTGCCCAAAGAACTGGGTACTTCAACTAAAGGAGCTGGTTCTTCAATTGGAGGGGGAAGAACAATAGCAGCCAGAAGTTCGGCTTCTTTGGCGCGAATAACATCCTCTTCCAGACGTAGTTCTTCGTCAATCAAAGCATCATAGAAGCTATCCACTACATAGAGAAGAAAAATAGTTTAGTTAGTTAAAAATAAGAAGAAAGAAATAAGGTGTTACCTAAAGGAACTCGAGTATCAGGTCTGACAGGGCTTAAGTCAAATAGGTATAGGAGATCAACCCGTAGCCACTTAAGAATAGAAAGTCGATGATTTAACAATTTCTCACAATAGATAGGGAAAGAAGGATGAAGATGAAACTCCTTGACGTCGGGCAGGGGGGGCAAGAAAGATTTCCAAGCATGAGACCAAGGAATGAGTCCTAGAAACTTTAAGAAGAAAAAGCGAGATTTCCAGGCTTTGAGAGACGAGGGCATATCCTCAAAAAGAACCATTTTAGTCCATGAATGAAATAAGAAAACACCCGGTTCTGAACATTTGGGATAAGAAAACATGAAGAAATTTTGAGGAGTAGGAGGAATATCCCGCAAACGAAACAGCATGTAAGTACCGCACAGGTAACGAAATGCATTGGGGGCAAACTGTTGCAAAGGAATATCAAAATACTGGCTTATTTCTATCAAGAAAGGAGGAATGGTGAACCTTAAGCCCCTATCAACTGGTCCCTAAAAAAGGTTATGCAATTAACAGGAGGACGATGAGGACGATCATCCGGTGTGGGGATTATGATGTCATACTCTCGAGGAATTTCATACTGACGACGAATAGCTAGCCTCGCATTTTTATCAAAGGAAGAAGACATATGGACATACCAAGGAGCAATTGCTTCCTCAGCCATGGACAAAAGTATGGGCTAGTGAAACAATAGATTACTTACTGAAGGCAAGAAAGGAGATCGCCGAGAAACGGTGAGCACGAGGTTTGGTTGAAGACTGTGACAAGAAAAGAACTCTAGAGAGAAGAGAAGAAGGAACAAAGTTTAAAAGGAGACGAAGGGTTTAGGGCTTGGAGAGCGCACAACCATCGTTAGATCAAAATATTTTTATCTCAGCAGACGCTGAGAATCACAAGAGAAAGGCTAAAGGCCCACGTGACATGGCGGTCAGAAAAAGTATGTGTCATACTGATCCTGTCTGAGAAGTTGGACAAGACGGAGAGCCAGGAGAGAAAACCTACCGCCGGTGGAGAATAATGCCGCTAGTGAAAAATGATACCGAAGAGAACACCGATCCGAGAAACCCAAAGTGGATCGGGAAGAATAGAGTCCCAGAATGTACTCCTTGTGCGAAGCTCCGATGGTGAGAAAGAAATATGGCTGAAGAAAATCCAGATCCAGAGCTTCCAAGACTCCCTGCGCACCAGAGACCAACCAACACTATCATCAGTGACCTAAGACCGGGGTGGGAATTCCTGGCTAGGCCCTCCGACGCTCAAGTCAATGATCTCTCTCGGTGTGGAAGAATGAAGAAGAAGATGAACAGTAGTTGAAAATTAAGGGTTATGAATGTGCACAATGATGTGAACTTACCTTGCCAAAGGAGAGGATTCCCCTTTTTATACCACTTCATATAACCTCCGTAGTCATGAAGTGGACCCCCGTTTGTTGGAGTTCGTTATGAGATGACGTCAGCTACGTACTTGTGGTAGATGATTTTTAAGGAATCTTCTTTGTACCCCAGATGTACCTTCTTTGTCGTTTAGTACCTACAAAAATAATCTGGAAGCATATTTCCCATCAAAATATAACACCTATCATGTATTTACATATTACAAATATCCTCATTAATTATCTCATTTGAAATATTCATCTAGGATCCTTCCTCATGCGGCTTCTATTTACACCCCCTTTTTATGTTAATAAGCTATATTTTATTTAGTATCTTTCCAAGGTATTGATCGACCGGCTCGTACTGGCTCTCCTCTCGAAAGGATATTCCCGGCCGATATTATCCTACCCTCATCATGAAGGTATGTCCCGGCCGATATTATTATACCTTCATCATGAAAGTATGTCCCAGCCGATATTAGCCTACTTCCTTTAAAGTATATAGGTCTTTCTCCTGGGAGGCGTATTTCGGTCGATATAGGTTTACCTCCTAACGGGGTATGTCCCGACCGATACTAGCCTACCTCCTTCCTGAAGGTATGTACCGGCCGATATTACCCTACCTTCATCATAAAAGTATGTCCCGGCCGATATTAGCCTACTTCCTTTAAAATATATAGGTCTTTCTCCTGGGAGGCGTATTTCGGTCGATATAGGTTTACCTCCTAACGAGGTATGTCCCGACCGATACTAGCCTACCTCCTTCCTGAAGGTATGTACCGGCCGATATTACCCTACCTTCATCGTGAAGGTATGTCCCGACCGATATTATTATACCTCCTTTACAGTATATAGATCTTTCTCCTGGGAGGTGTATTTCGGTCGATATAGGTTTACCTCCTAACAGGGTATGTCCCAACCGATACTAGCCTACATCCTTCCTGAAGGTATGTACCGGATAATATTACCCTACCTTCATCATGAAGGTATGTCCCGGTCGATATTATTATACCTCCTTTACAGTATATAGATCTTTCTCCTGGGAGGCATATTTCGGTCGATATAGGTTTACCTCCTAACAAGGTATGCCCCGACCGATACTAGCCTGCCTCCTTCCTAAAGGTATGTATCGACCGATATTACCCTACCTTCATCATGAGGGTATGTCCCGACCGATATTAGCCTATCTCTTTTGCTTTTCCTTCCTCCTTTTCTTTCCTCATCAGGGGACCCACAAAACCTATCTCATATCACTAGCCTTCCCTTCAAGTCTAGTCGAAGGAGGTGTAGACGACTGACTAGACATAAGTATGATCTTGTCTTTTCTTACCCGTGACTCTGCTCCAGATATTGAAATGACCTCACAGATTTTGTGTACCACTGTCTCTCTAAACCAAGTATAGTGATCCTGTGAGCCTTTTGCTTCTTTAAATAGGCTTACAACCTTCTCTTCATTCACCACCCATTCCAGTTCTTTTCCTTCCTTGTCATCTCTTATTGTTAAGGTTATGGTCTCGGATCCTCCCCTTTGGGGGTGACTTTTGTTGGACCAGGTGGGATCTATATATGAGTTTATCGGGGTTTTTGCTCCGTCTATCTTTGAGGTTCAAAGGATTGTCTTAAGAGATGAAGCTTCACATCTCAGATTTTTCATCCAAAGATGTCGATGCTCTGAAGGACTCAAGAAACTTCAGAGAGATTTTTGCTACTCATAGAGGGGCAGCCAAATGACCCAAGGGTGCTGTGTGAAGGGCACAACACATGTTACCCTTGGGCTATACCTGGTTGCTTCACTTGCCGAGCTCAGACGGCTTGAGAGGGGAAGTGGTTTTTACATTTACTTTTCCATGATGGAATGAATAAATGTTTCCCTGTCTCGTTGCCCTTGAGCTTTTCTGTTTTTGTTGCTTTCTTCATCCCAGGCAAGATATTGCCACTTGTGAGCCTTGACAAGCTTGGACGAAGTGAGCTATCTTCATCTCCGCTCCATGGTAAGTTTGAATCCAGTGGGACTGAAATTTTCTGAACATTCTAAGAGCTTATGTTTGTAACATTTGTTATCTATCTGAGGTTTTACTGTTTCTGAGGGAAAATGTAATGTTGTGTACCCGATCAGATTCTAAATGTAAAAATAAACTTTTGTATCGAATTAAGTGGTTCTATTGAATCCTTCTGTAATTTACCAGATTAACTGTGATGTGGCCTTCATCGTTCCTTGGTGTATCTTGTGTGTCATATCTTATAACTAAGGCTATCTTAACTGTTGGAACATCTTCATATTATAACTAATGTTATATCAGCCAATATTGTCTCGTTGATTAAAGTCAACATTATACTTATCTAGTATAATCACAGTTATACTCTGATAAATACTAGTTTGTATTTTATAAGGATGTTAATTTAAAAATTGTCACTCGCCTAAATCTCTATCCTTAAATATTTTTGTCTTTAACCTGGGTTTGGTCAAAAAGTTCGATCCTTTTTATTTTATTATACCCAGTTAATCACATCCTCTTTCAGAACTTCCTAGCGAGTGATTGGCTCTCCTTCGGGTGAGAGAATGTTCGAGGCACTACCAATCCCAGCGTGATCCGGTCTGTCACATCTGATATAAATGCCTTTTTTATAATGACCTGACACATACCTTTTCGGCCGCCACATCACGCAAGCCTTTTCGCCTTTTTCCTCTAATCCTCAGCGTTTGTTTGAGATAAAAAGTATTTCAATCTAACGACGGTTGTGTGTTTCCTGAGCCCTAAACCCTTCGTCTCCTTTTCGACTTTGTTTCGTCTTTTCTTCTCCTCTAAAGTTCCTTTCTCGTTGCCACCTTCAACCGAAAAACTCCGTGTTCGCCGTTTCTCGACGATCTTCTTTCTTGTCCTCAGTAAGTAATTCGTTGTTTTGTTAACTTGTACTTTGGCCCATGGCTGAGGAAGCAATTGCTCCTTGATACGTCCACATGTCTTCCTCTTTTGATAAAAATGCTAGGCTATCCATTCGTCGTCAGTATGAAATCCCTAGGGAATACAACATCATAATCCCAACACCGAATGATCGATCTCATCGTCCCCCCGATAACTGCGTGACTTTTTTCAGGGACCAGTTGATAGGGGGCTTAAGGTTCCCCATTCCTCCTTTCTTGATTGAAATAAGTCAGTACTTTGATATTCCTTTGCAGCAGTTCGCCCCTAATGCATTTCGTTATCTATGCGGTACTTACATGTTGTTTCGTCTACGAGATATTCCTCCTACTCCTCAAAATTTCTTCATGTTTTCTTATCCCAAGTGCTCAGAACCTAGTGTCTTCTTATTCCAGTCACGAACCAAAATGGTCCTTTTTGGGGATATGCCTTCGTCTCTTAAAGCTTGGAAATCCCGTTTTTTCTTTCTGAAGTTTCCCGGCCCTATTCCTTGGTCTCATGCCTGGAAGTCTTTTTTGCCCCCTTTGCCCGACGTTCAAGAATTTCATCTTCTTCCCTCTTTTCCTATTTATTGTGAGAAGTTATTAGGTCACCGACTCTCTATCCTGAAATGGTTGAAGGTCGATCTTCTATACTTATTTGGTTTAAGCCCCGTCAAACCTGACAATCACATTTCCTTAGGTAACACCTTGTTCCTCTCCTCTTGCTTTTAACGGCTTAAACTGTTTTTCTTTTCTCTGCAGTGGAGAGCTTTTATGATGCCTTGATTAACGAAGAACTACGCGTGGAAGAGGACCTACTTCGTGCCAAGGAAGCCGAATTTCTGGCTGCTATCGCCCCTCCCCCCTCAATCGAAGAGCCGACTCATTTAACCGAAGTACCCAGCTCTTCGATGGTTCATGAGGCTCCTGAAGTTTCTTCTGCAGAGATCCTTGCTGTCTCTCAGCCTGCTATCACCTCACCGGCGGTTGCTGTTGTTTCCTCATCTGCTACTCTCCCTGTTATCGAGCTCACATCTCCTGATAGTCCCGGTAAATTGATAGCTGAAATTTCCGCGGGCAAGCGTCCAGGACGCAAACTAACCAGGGCTCCTCCTTCAAAAAGGAGGCTCATCCTACCTACTGACGAGCTGGTTTCAGAAGGTTTTGCTTCGGCTGATCTTCCTTCTAATGAGCCGACGTTGGCGGAACTATATCCTTCCCTGAGTTTTCCTGCCTCACCTTTCACTAATGCCAGTACTTCTGGCGATGTATCTTTCACTTTTCCCCTATCTATCCCCACTTCCGGATCTTTACCTTCCTCGCCTTCTTCTTACTTGGTCTTTGCTCCCCCCTCTATTCCTACATCTTCCTTCTCGGCTAGTTCCTCTGTCATTCCCGTTCTTCCCATATTATTAGGGGGTTCTTTCGCCGGCGCTTGGGATGAAGTTTGTCCCCTTTTTGAAGAGCTTTCTATTTCTGAAGCAATTGATCACTTCTCCCATAAGGAGAATAAGGTGTGCTTACTAACGCCCGCTTTCCGCTTTTCAACCATTATCTTATGGCCTTTTGTCATGCTTCCAGCGATGGATAGAAAACATGGGGTTTTCTCGACTGATGCACAACTTACACACTGAGAATAAGAAGTTAAAATCTGAGATTGATAGGCTGCGACGACAAGTTACTGAGTTATCTTCTGCCGAGTTTTCTACTGCTGCCAAGAAGCAACTTGAAGCTCAGATTGAGAGTCTTGAAGCACAATTTAAATTGGCTACGGATCTCAATCAAGAACTGACTTCAAAACTTTGCGAGTTAAAGGATAATTATGAAGCAGAATTGACTGAGAAGCTCAAAGCTCTACAATTGAAAGAAGATGAGGTAGCATCTCTGAACACCTTCCTCGATTCAGCCAATGCCGAAGTTTCTACCAAAGAGGACGAATTAAAGACTTCTCAGATGGCCTTAGTGGTCTACAAGGGGAACGAGGATGTTCGTTACAAAGAACGGGCCACCGCTATGATTGAATCTACTGAATTCAATAGACCGATTGTGAGGTCCATCCTATCCACTTTTACTGCGGGAGCAAAAGGAGCAATTCAACAATTAGAAGAGGAGGGCTACTTAGCTCGTGCCCTTCCTCCTAACTTCTTGAACCGTCGCAGAATTATTGAGGAAAAACCTCCTGATCTGTATCCTAAGTTGACTCTAACTTAAATTCAATTTATCGTAAAAAAAGGGGGATCAAGGCTCTGTAATGATAATCTGATAAACTCATGTGACTCTGATTATTCCCTTTTGGTTGTTAATCTTCCTCTTTCTCAGGATAACTATCTATTTTATGTAAATGTATCAAATGCTATTTGGTTTGCCATCACACGACCTTTCCCCACGGGTTATTTTTTAATAATTGGTCGGTATATCTCAAGATTGCTAAATATCGCCCGATATTTCATAGCTTAGTTATGTCTCGCCCGATTAGACACAGTTCTATTATGGTGCTCCTAATATTGGTCGATTTATTTTACCCGATCGGCTTACCCTGGATAGTTGTTTGTTTTGTATGAATATGTCCAATGTTGCTTGGTCTATCACTATACAAACTTTTCCCACAGATCGTTTTTTGATGATCGGTCGGTATATATCAAGATTGATAAATGCCGAGCGATATTCCATAGCTTAGTTATGTCCCATCCAATTTGACACGGTTCTATCATGATGCTCCTAATATTGGTCGATTTTTTATTCGACCGACTTACCCTTATATATATATGTTATTTTTACGTATTAATCGAGCCTCATGTGGTTTTATTATAGTGTATATTATTCACCTCCTTATGATAAGCTTTTGGTCGATATTACGGGGTGCTCTTTATCCCAGTCGAACTATCATATCCGCTCAATTCATATCTATGAATCTTACTTAGTAATTTTCAACCAGGTTCTATCTGCTAACAAATACCTTGCTTAATTTTTTCCTCCTTTTATTACACCAATAATCTGAACTTTAATGTAGAGTTTCTCAAAAATTATTTTCAGGGAATCTTTACACACTTTTCGAGGAAGATCATTCAACTTTACTTCTTTCTTTTGTTTTTATCCTTTTAAGGTTATTCCTTATTTATGACGATTGGGGTTCTGAATACCTTTTCCTCTTTTTCTTTCCTTCCACTATCTCTTTTGGGGGTTTTAGCACGGGGTCAAAAGAACCACAAGGGTTTTACGAAGTTTTCTTCCGCTTTCCCCGTCTCTGTTCTTCTTCTTCTCTGATTTCTCTTTCTTTTGCTGTTGTTTTCTATGGCAACTTCCCCTCCTGCATGGTTTCTCTCATGCACTTCCAACCTTACAGACACCGAAGAAGTGGATTTAAAGGCGACCTATAGTTTTCCCTCTTATATCACTCGTCCTGCTCCTCACGAGGGTCCCCATCTTCCTCCCTTGGGGTGTATCTCTATCTTCAGGGACCAAGTCTTACAGGGTTTTAGATTTCCTCTTCACCCTTTTTTCTGTAATGTCAGCTATTATTTTAGTATCCCACTCAACCAGTTTATCCCTCAATCCTTTTCCATTCTAATGGGTTTCATTGGGGTATCAAAACTGTTAGATTTCCCATTGTCTCCCCGTCTTTTTCATCACTTCTTCATTCCCCGTCGAGTAGATGTTGGTGTTTTCAAGTTCCAGTCTCGTCCTAAGGCCATTTTGTTTAACCGCATTCCTCCTCAAGGTGAATGGCGTCGTAAATTTTTCTATATGCGTCTTCCTTCTCCCCCTCCATTTCCTATCCAATGGATACATGATTTACCTCCGCCTGACACCCACGATCTTCTTAATGATCCCTCTGTTGCTTCTACTCTACCCAAACTGAGAGGGGCAAAATTCAGTTTGCTGCATCTAATCGAGGAGGGTTTGATGTTTCCCTTCGGGATAGGCAATATCAACATCCCTTTGGATAGCTCCTTTGGTAAGTATAATTAGTTCATTTCGTCTTTACTGCTTAGCATATCTCCTTGACAATGGTGTTTATTTTCTGCCTTTCAGCTGATGCTCTTCTTCCAGCCTTTATGTACAAGAATTCTGCTATGACTAAATCCTTTGTTAATAATCTTGGAGAAGAATGGTTGCGCGTTCGCCGATCCGATCCTAATCCCTCTACCTTGGGCCTGCTTTCCGAAGAAGAACGACGGGCAGAGGCGGTCGCACTCATGGAAGAGGAAGAAGAGGAACCTTTTGTTACCTTAGTTAAAAGGCCAAATCTTACAAAGGACTCTCCTTTTGGTGATTTCTTTGGTACTTTTATACAAGCTCCTCTTGTCCCGGCGCCCATTTCTATCGAGAGAGGTAAGACACCGACAATTCCTACTCACATTATTTCTAATCCTTCTCTTAGGATGATGAGACCCGGTCTACTCATCCCTTCTTCTGTTATTTCAACTCCTTCTGCTTCTGCTTCTGAGGTGGCCGTTATCCCTTCTGTGTCTTCCGCACCTCTTGCTTTAGCTCTGCCTCCCTTGGCTTCTGGGCCTCAAGAAAAATGGACACCCTGCCGGAGATCCTCTCCAATTGTTAGTCCTTCAGCCGTTAGTGTTCCCACAATTGCAACAGCCCTTCCTACACTGTTACCTTCTATTCCATCCAGTTCTTCTTCTGCTCCCCTTGATTCTACTATCTCCTTTCCTCCCATTGCGTCTTCTTCTTCTTCTATACCTCCTGCTTCCTCCATTCCCCGAGCTTTATTTAAACAGGCTGTGGGTCTACCCTCTCAGGTGGGACAAGTCTCTAATCCATCTAGTTATGGTTCTCTGTAACTGCAAGGCCTATTAGCCGAATCTTGGCTACAAGGTCAAGAACAGTTAAGAGGCCTTAGTCTTCCCCATCAAGCTGATCGCCACAGTCGTCAGGCATTATCTGTAAGTATCTCTAATTATATGCTAGCAATTTCATATCCTCATTTCTAACTATATTATCCTTTTGTTTAGTTCCTTGCCTCAAGTTTACACATCGACCAGCTACTTACGGCTAAGGATCAGGAGAACCAAAGATTAAAAGCTCAATTGGAAACGTTGAGGGCTACTTCTCCTTCTTCTAGTAGCGATTTGGCTCAGTTACAAGAGAAAGTGGTCCTACAAGATCAACAACTGGGGATCTTGAAACAAGAATTGGAGGAGTGCCAGCAATTATTGAAAGATAAAGAGCTGGCCAGAAGAACTTTAGAATTACAGGTGGACCGACTACATTCTGGTCTCCGACTGGAGATTGCTCTAAAAGAGAAAGCTCTCTTAGATGCTTCTCAGAAAAGTCTTATTTTAGAGAAAGTAGAGAAGCTTCATAATGCCTGTCTTTCTGACCAAGCTCAGGACTTAGCCTCTCATGATTTCATTCTCCTACAGGAACAAGAGCAGAGGAAAGCTCAAGATGTTGAATTATCGCTGCTCCAGAAGGAATTGGAACAGCTTAAGTCAGAGAAAGATGTTTTAAAAGAACAAAACACAAAGCTGCAAGCTGATTTCCAAAGTTATAAGGAGCAGGAGAAGAGTCGGTGGGAAGAGTGGCGTTAGGCTTATTTAAAATCCTCAGCCTTTACCCAAGAATTCGTTCGCAGGATAGTGGGTGCTCTGAATCATTCCGTATCGGGGGTTCTCCAACAACTAAGAGAGGGTGGTTATCTACCCAAGGAACCTCCCCTTTCTTTCATAAATCGTCGCAGGCTTAATGAGGAACTGCTCGCAGATTTGAAAGGTCCTTTTCCGAATGTCTAAGGAAATAATTCATAAAAGGCTTGTAATATAAGAACTGATAATGAAAAGAAGTGCAATTAAAGCTTGGTAATCAAATACTTGTAGTATATAAGAAATTTTTGATACTTACTTGCTTCTTTATTATGCTGGTCTGAGAATACCTCTTCTGAAATGCTTGTGAATATTAAGTATAAACTTTATTCGAGAATTCCTTGCTCATCTCGTGAAGTTAAGCCTTGTTTTGGTGAATCCTTCTACAGACAACATCTGGTGTACATCATAATTCCAAAAGTATGTATAATTTCAATTAATTTCTAGATAAAGAACTGTATAAAATTCCTGAGTTCTGAGCTAAACATATTACTCCAGGCGAATTTTAAATAAAGACTTCCAGATGAATGGGCCTCCACATGAATAATGTATCATATGTATAGCATCCCTTTTGAATCCTGGCCTCAGGTCCGCATAATCCCGATCGATTAGGTCTTGAAATTACGAGACTTCTCACTTCAATTGTACTCTGTGATGGTTTAGAGTCTCCGGTTCCTCCCATGAAGATCTGTCCGAGTTACTTCATAAGATTTCCCGATCAACTTGTGATTTCTGATGGTTTAGAGTCTCCGGTTCCTCTTATGAAGACTCGTCTGAGTTACTTCATAAGATTTCTCGATCGACTTGTAATCTTTGATGGTTTAGAGTCTCTAGTTCCTCCTATGAAGACTTGTCCGGGTTAGTTCGTAAGATTTCCCGGTCGACTTGTGATTTCTGATGGTTTAGAGTCTCCGGTTTCTCCTATGAAGACTCGTTCGGGTTACTTCGTAAGATTTCCCGATCGACTTGTAATCCTTGATGGTTTAGAGTCTCCGGTTCCTCCTATGAAGACCCGTTCGGGTTACTTCGTAAGATTTCCCGATCGACTTTTAATCTTTGATGGTTTAGAGTCTCCGGTTCCTCCTATGAAGACCCGTCCGGGTTACTGCGTAAGATTTCCCGATCGACTTGTAATCTTTGATGGTTTAGAGTCTCCGGTTCCTCCTATGAAGATCTATCCGGGTTACTTCGTAAGATTTCCCGATCGACTTGTAATCTTTGATGGTTTAGAGTCTCCGGTTCCTCCTATGAAGACCCGTCCGGGTTACTTCATAAGATTTCCCGATTGACTTTTAATCTTTGATGGTTTAGAGTCTCCGGTTCCTCCTATGAAGACCCGTCCGAGTTACTTTGTAAGATTTCCCGATCGACTTTTGATCTTTGATGGTTTAGAGTCTCCGGTTCCTCTTATGAAGACCCGTCCGGGTTACTTCGTAAGATTTCCCGATCGACTTGTAATCCTTGATGGTTTAGAGTCTCCGGTTCCTCCTATAAAGACCCGTCCGGGTTACTTCGTAAGATTTCCTGATCGACTTTTAATCTTTGATGGTTTAGAGTCTCCGGTTCCTCCTATGAAGACCCGTCCGGGTTACTTCATAAGATTTCCTGATCGACTTTTGATCTTTGATGGTTTAGAGTCTCCGGATCCTCCTATGAAGACCCGTCCGGGTTACTTCGTAAGATTTCCCGATCGACTTGTAATCCTTGATGGTTTAGAGTCTCCGGTTCCTCCTATGAAGACCCGTCAGAGTTACTCCATAAGATTTTCCCGATCGACTTATTCTATACAAAAATATAGTATTTGTACTAACCTCGTGACAGTTTAAAGTTTCTTGAGGGGAGCTGAATAGGCCTTTAGTATTTCCCCCTATTGATTGCTTGACATAGAAAAATGAAGGTTCTCTTGATATTTATCAATCTGTATGAACCATATTTATTTCCTGTGGTGGTATTTGGCTTGTCTGGTTTTCATTAAAAGAAGTGAAGTACATAAACTGCAGGTATCTCAGTTCAACAGGGACTTCAAATAATTGTGAACACATTTTTAAATATTATGATATAGTTAGGTCCGATAAGGCTGTAAATGATTAGCGCTCCAAGGGTGCTCCAAAATTCTCCCTTCAGCATCTTGGAGGTAATATGAGCCCGATGCAAGCTTTTCTACTACTTTATAAGGTCCTCCCCATTGTGGCGCCAACTTACTGACATCTCCGACAGGTTTAATTTGCTTCCACACCAAATCCCCTATTTGAAAATATCTAGGGATAACTCTTTTGTTATAGTTTTGCCTCATCCGCTGTCGATATGATACAAGACGGGTAGCAGCTTTATCTCTTATTTCCTCTATCAAATCTAGTTCCATAAGTCATCTGTCTCCATTGTCTTCATCATATAATTGTCTTCTGTCAGATTCTACCCCTACCTCGATGGGAATTATTGCTTCTCCTCCATAAACTAACTGAAAAGGAGTGATTCCTGTAGCTTCCTGAGGCGTTGTACGATATGCCCAAAGAACACTGGGTAATTCATCTACCCAGCTACCTCCGACATGATCCAATTTGGTCTTTAAACCTCTTATGATTTCCCTATTGGTTACTTCTGCTTGACCATAACTTTGTGGATAAACCACAGAGGTGAAGGCCTGAGTAATGTCGTAGCTGTTGCACCAGTCTAAAATCCTATCCCCTTGGAATTGCCTTCCATTATCAGAGACCAATTTATGAGGAATGCCAAATCTGCAGATTATATTTTTCCATAAGAATTTAATAACTGCATCTTCAGTAATCCGAGCAAGTGGTTCTGCCTCCACCCACTTAGAAAAATAATCCACCGCTACCAATAAGAACCTTCTTTGCGCAGCTGCCATAGGAAACAGACCTACTATGTCCATGCCCCACTGATCAAAGGGACATGCAACTATAGAGGTTCTCAATAACTGCATAGGATGATGTGAGATATTCTGATGTTTTTGACAAGAAATACAAGTTCTTACCAGCTTGTTAGCATCTTCATGTAGAGTAGGCCAGAAATATCCTGCTAATAGAATTTTACGAGCCAAAGATCTCCCTCCTATATGACTACCACATGAACCTTGATGAACTTCTTATAAAATAAACTGTATATCTTCTGTGCCAATACACTTGAGCAAAGGTCGGGAAAAAGTCCTTTTATATAACTGTTCTCCCACCATAGTATACTGGGCAGCTCTTTTCTTAAATACCCTGGCCTGTTCTATATCGCTTGGAAGAATACCTTGTTGTAGATATAATATAATTTGAGCTCTCCAGTCGCCTTGAATTTCTACGTCAGTTTGTCTTTCAATACAGGATACCAACAGAGTTTGTTCTACTGGCCGATCCAGACTCCATGGCACTATAGCAGAGGCCAGCTTAGCTAATTCATTGGCTACCTGATTCTCAGATCGAGGAATTTTTTGTATATTCACCTCTTGATACTAAGACTTCAACTTATCGAATGCTTCAGCATATAACTTAAGCCTGTCATTATTGATTTCAAAATTACCTGATAATTGTTGGGCTGCTAATTGAGAATCGGAATAGATAAGGACTCGAGCTGCCCCTATATGCCGAGCAGCTTGCAAGCCGGCTATTAGAGCTTCATATTCTGCTTCATTGTTGGTAGCTCTGTAATTCAACCTGATAGAGAGTTGAAGTCTGTCTTCCCTTGGAGATATAAGAAGAACACCAATTCCGCTGCCTTGTCTAGTTGAAGAGTCATCTACATAAACTTTCCAGGTGTTTTCTTCTTAAGGGCCTTGAACTTCTATGAGGAAGTCTGCTAGAGCTTGTGCCTTGATGGCCGAGCGAGGTTGATATTGGATGTCATATTCCCCAAGTTCAGTTGTCCATTTAATTAACCGTCCTGATGCCTCTGGGTTAAGTAACACACGTCCAAGGGTACTATTAGTTAATATAATAATCTCATGTGATAATAAATATGGGCGCAACCTCCGAGCAGTCAATGCTAGGGCATAAGCTAATTTTTCTAGTGTAGTGTATCTACATTCAGCTCCTTTTAATAAATGGCTAGAAAAATATACAGGTTGTTGCTCCTTTCCTTCTTGTCTGACTAATACAGAGCCTACGGCGTTTTCATTAGACGACAAATAGCCAAATAATCTTTCAATTCTTGGAAAGTCTTATCACATTCTTCATTCCATTGAAATTTATTGGCCTTTCTGAGTATTTTAAAGAAATGAAAACTACGATCGGCCGATCTAGAAATAAATCTAGACAAGGCTGTGATTCGGCCTGTGAGTCTTTGAGCTTCCCTCATGTTGCACGGTGGCTCCATGTTCTGCAGCGCCTTGACCTTGCTCGGGTTAGCCTCTATCCCCCGTTCGGACACCATATATCCCAGGAATTTTCCTCCTTTCGCGCCGAACAAGCATTTGCTCGGATTTAACTTGAGCCCATATTGTCTTAACGTCTTGCAAGTTTCCTCTATATCCCTGCACAGATCAGCAGCTTGAAGAGACTTAATTAAGATGTCATCAACATATACTTCCATATTTCTACCAATCTGCTTCTGGAAGACCTTATTCATAAGTCTTTGATAAGTTGCTCCTACATTTTTTAGTCCGAAGGGCATAACATTATAACAATAAGTACCTTCAGATGTTATAAAACTGACATTTTCTTGATCCTCTTTAGCCAAGGGAACTTGATGATAGCCTTGATAAGCGTCCAACATAGAGATATATTCACATCCAGCAGTGGAGTCGACAAGCTGATCAATCCTGGGTAATGGATAATAGTCCTTCGGGCAAGCTTTGTTGAGATCCCGAAAGTCAATGCACACTCGCCATTTATTTCCTGGTTTAGAGACTAACACTACATTAGCCAACCAGCTTGGAAATTGTACCTCCCTGATGTATCCAGCTTCCATAAGTCTGGTTATTTCCTCTTTGATGATTTGGTTTTGTTCCGTGCTAAAACTCCTTTTTCTTTGCATGACCGGGCGTGTATATGGGAAGACATGCAAGGAATGTTCCATGACGGTAGGAGAAACACCCGAGACTTCTTTGGGAGTCCAGGCAAAGACATCATTATTCTTCTTCAAGCATTGCACCAATTCGGCTTTAAGGTCAGGATCCAGATCAGTCGCAACATAGGTAGTAGCTTCAGGCCGACCGGCCTGGATCTGAACTTCTTCCTTTTCCTCATAAATCAGGACGGGCTACTTCTCCCGAATAGTATTAACCTCCATCCTCTGGATCTTTCGGGCGGTGTTAGCTTCAGTCCGAATTATCTTTATATAACATTTCTGGGCGGTCTTCTGATCACCTCGCACCTCCCCGACTTGGTCATCCACCGGAAATTTAATTTTCTGACAAAAAGTAGAAACGACCGCCCTAAACTCGTTTAAGGCAGGTCGACCCAATATCACATTATAAGAGGATGGAGCGTCCACGACCATAAAATAAGATCTCCTGGTTCTCATCAGAGGCTCGTCTCCCAGCGAAATGGCCAACTTTATTTGACCTAACGGTTGTACTTCATTTCCCGTGAATCCATACAGAGGAGTAACAATTTGTTGAAGTTCACTTGGATCAATTTGTAGTTGATCGAAAGCCTTCTTGAATATAATATTGACGGAACTGCCTGTGTCTATGAAGGTACGAGCAATGGCGTAGTTGGTTATCACAGCTTTGATGATCAGGGCATCATCATGAGGTATTTCTACCCCCTCAAGATCTCTGGGCCCGAAACTTATTTCAGGATCGGCTACTCGTTCCATGCTGCACCCTACTGCATGAATCTCCAATCTTCGGGCATGTGCTTTTCTGGCTCTATTAGAATCCCCATCAGTGGGTCCGCCCGTAATCATATTGATACTACCCCGAGCGACATTACTTCTGTTTTCTTCCTGCCGAGTCGTTACAGCTTCTGAGGGTGCTTTCTCTGACCCTTGACTAGTACCGGCCGGGACCGGTATTGCCTCCTGTCGAGGTTCAGCCGGGCGATATTCTAGTTTGAGTGGACTTTCCTGCCTGGGGTACTGCTGTCGATAATAGTTCTGCCTCTGATAACGCTCCCTATTAGCTCGCTTATTCCTTAGCATGAAGCAATCTTCAGTATGATGACTGCTAGTTTTATGATAAGTGCACCATCTCCTTAATGCCTCTGGCTGTATTTCCACATATTGTACGGCTTGCGGACGATACTCCGGTTGTCTATGGAGTGGATGAGTGATTCTAGGACCCCTTGGTGGAGGCACAGGGGTCGGAGCTTTCTCTTTAATCTGAGTTGGAGAAGAGGTGACACCCTCCTTTCTACGAGCCGCTTGAGCTTCCTCCACATTGATGAACTCAGTGGCGCGCTCAATTAAGGAATCAAAATTAACAGGAGGATTCCTTACTAAATCTTTAAAGAAATCATTATCATTTAAACCTTGAGAGAAAGCGCTGACTAATATTTCAGTGGTGGCATTAGGTACGTCAATAGCTACCTGATTGACCTTTTGATGTAGGCTCGGATAGACTCTTTAGATGCTTGCTTAATTGAAAACAAACTCCAAGGAGTCTTATGATACCTTTTATTGTTGGAGAAATGGTGTAGAAAGACTTTCTTGAAATCTTTAAATCTTCGAATAGATTTTTCTGGTAATATCTTGAACCAGCACTGTGCAGCTCCTCCGAGGGTAGTGAGAAACATCCGACACTTCACCCCGTCAGAGAATTGTTGTAATAATGCTACGTTCTCGAATTTTAACAGATGATCTTCTGGATCTGTTGTTCCGGTATATTCTCCGATCTGGAGATTCTGATATCGCTTAGGAAGCGGATCCTCCAGTACATTTTGAGAGAATGGGGAGATGATCTTCTCTGGTGAGCTATCACTGGCTATCATTTTGATCTTACGCTTTTCTTTATCCGGTGCTTCGCCAGAGGACTCTTGGAACACAGGCTTCTTGCCCCCTTGATCCATGGGAGTACGAAGAAAAGCTCGTGGATGCCTTGTCGGAGAAATAGCAACTAGAGGAAAATACGCCTGTTCTTCTTCTTCCAACTCCTTTCCTCTCCGATGATCGATAGTCGATATTGCTGGATGATGAGCTGTTGGTAGAGTAGCTCCGGTGTGAGCTTGCAGTTGTTGTTGCTGCTGTTGTAAGGCATTTTGTACATGAGAATTGATGAGAAAATCCAGATCCTCACGACTAATGGTGAGTAGGTTTGATTTTCCGGCTTCTTCCATCCTGTAGTCTCAGATTCAGGTGAAGTTCCCACAGACGGCGCCAAATTTGATCCTGTCTGAGAAGTTGGACAAGACGGAGAGCCGGGAGAGAAAATCTACTGCCGGTGGAGAATAATGCCGCTGGTGAAAAATGATACCGAAGAGAACACCGATCCGAGAAACCCAAAGCGGATCGGGAAGAATAGAGTCCCAGAATGTACTCCTTGTGCGAAGCTCCGATGGTGAGAAAGAAATATAGCTGAAGAAAATCCAGATCCAAAGCTTCCAAGACTCCCTGCGCACCAGAGACCAACCAACACTATCGTCAGTGACCTAAGACCGGGGTGGGAATCCCTGACTAGGCCCTCTGACGCTCAAGTCAATGATCTCTCTCGGTGTGGAAGAAGGAGGAAGAAGATGAACAGTAGCTGAAAATTAAGGGTTATGAATGTGCACAATGATGTGAACTTACCTTGCCAACGGAGAGGATTCCCCTTTTTATACCACTTCATATAACCTCCGTAGTCATGAAGTGGACCCCGGTTTGTTGGAGTTCATTATGAGATGACGTCAGCTGCGTACTTGTGGTAGATGATTTTTAAGGAATCTTCTTTGTACCCCAGATGTACATTCTTTGTCGTTTAGTACCTGTAAAAATAATCTGGAAGCATATTTCCCGCCAAAATATAAAACCTGTCATGTATTTATATATTACAAATATCCTCATTAATTATCTCATTTGAAATATTCATCTAGGATCCTTCCTCATGCGGCTTCTATTTACACCCCGTTTTTATGTTAATAAGCTGCATTTTTTTTAGTATCTTTCCAAGGTATTGATCGACCGGCTCGTACTGGCTCTCCTCTCGAAAGGATATTCCCGACCGATATTATCCTACCCTCATCATGAAGGTATGTCCCGGCCGATATTATTATACCTTCATCATGAAAGTATGTCCCGGCCGATATTAGCCTACTTCCTTTAAAGTATATAGGTCTTTCTCCTGGGAGGCGTATTTCGGTCGATATAGGTTTACCTCCTAACGGGGTATGTCCCGACCGATACTAGCCTACCTCCTTCCTGAAGGTATGTACAGGCCGATATTACCCTACCTTCATCATAAAAGTATGTCCCGGCCGATATTAGCCTACTTCCTTTAAAATATATAGGTCTTTCTCCTGGGAGGCGTATTTCGGTCGATATAGGTTTACCTCCTAACGGGGTATGTCCCGACCGATACTAGCCTCCCTCCTTCCTGAAGGTATGTACCGGCCGATATTACCCTACCTTCATCGTGAATGTATGTCCCAGCCGATATTATTATACCTCCTTTACAGTATATAGATCTTTCTCCTGGGAAGCGTATTTCGGTCGATATAGGTTTACCTCCTAACAGGGTATGTCCCGACCGATACTAGCCTACATCCTTCCTAAAGGTATGTACCAGACGATATTACCCTACCTTCATCATGAAGGTATGTCCCGGCCAATATTATTATACCTCCTTTACAGTATATAGATCTTTCTCCTGGGAGGCGTATTTCGGTCGATATAGGTTTACCTCCTAACAGGGTATGTCCCGACCGATACTAGCCTGCCTCCTTCCTGAAGGTATGTACTGGCCGATATTACCCTACCTTCATCATGAGGGTATGTCCCGGCCGATATTAGCCTATCTCTTTTGCTTTTCCTTCCTCCTTTTCTTTCCTCATCGGGGGACCCACAAAACCTAACCCATATCACATACCATCATAAAAACATTTATATCGGATGTGATGCTCGGGGTACGCTTCTAACATTCTCTCACCCGAAGAAGAGCCAATCACCAGCTAGGAAGCTGTTGGGTTTTTCGGGCCACGAAAACCGCTTTTCGCGTCGCGGAAACCCCGAATCACCCAAGCCACGGATCTCGTGCAAGGTAAAACCGAACGAAAATACGAGTACGAGTTTGAAAACTTTAATCTACAGTAGATCTACATAAGGATAAACCATTTATACCTTTGTAGCGAAGCCCTTCGCAATCCCGCTTGTCCTTGGTTCGCCGGATCTCAAAAGTGTCAAAGTAGACACTTCTCTATTTGTATCCACACAAGCAAGAGATGGAGAAGAAACCTTAGAGTGTGCTAGCACTCAAGCAAGGTCTCGGCAAGAAGGAGAAGAGGGAGAGAAGAATTGTGAGCAAGAGGAAGAAGATGAAAAAAATCAGCCTTGAATGAAAAATAAAACATTCATCTTACACTCAAAGTGGCCGGCCACCTTAAACCTTGTAACCCCCATGGAATATCAAGAGTCACAACTCTTGGTAACTCCCATGAGGTGACATTTGGTCAAGTCAAACTTGACCAAATGAAGAGGCCTTGATGATGTGGCATTGGTCAAGTCAAAGTCAAGTCAAAAACATGACTCTTCATCTTCCTACTTAAGTCAAGTCAAACTTGACCACTTCTATCCCTTGGTTGATCTAATCTAACCATTGGTTCAAGCCAATTTTAATTTAATGAATCTCTATTCATTGAATTAAATTAATTAAATGAGTCTAAGTCCAAATTAGACTCACTTAACACATGAACCAACTTGAGTCCAACTCAATTATCCTACTTTGGATTACTCTTAATCCAATTTGGTTCATCATATGAACCTAATCATTTAGGTTCATCAAATGAACCTAGTCTCCATCTATTTGCCCTTAGTGTGTGACCCTATAGGTTCTTGTAACGTTGGCAATGCCCCTAAACCCATTTAGGAGCATAAGTAATGAGCGGTATCTAGCAACACATCATTACTACCCAAGTTACAAGAATGTCGAGATCCGACATCACCTTGTGACTACTAATTGTGACTCCTCACAATATGTGACATTGTCCTTCTATCCTAGACATCTAGATTGATAAATGTGAGGCATAGACCGTGTCATCCTCCAATCAATCTAAATCTTGAACTCCAAGTAGACTCACTCGATCAAATGAGCTCAACATCTAATGTTGACTCATTTGGGCATGGCCATGCGCTTAGTGGTCTCACTCTATCAAGAATAGCGATGTCGCTCCCGTCATATGGGAGGGATAGATCCCTTCTACATCACTCACATCCCTCTGCATAATTCGTTACATACCCAGTAATCGCCTTTATAGTCGACCCGGTTACGGGTGACGTTTGACGAAACTAAAGTACATAACTCCTTATGTAGGGATCCATGGTGACTTCAGGTCTAAGGACTAATAGTCATACTAATAGCCACATGAGAAAGTATATGACACTCATATAACGATCCATGATACTTTCTCATGACGGGTCATTCAGTATACATTCTCTAATGCATACCCATGTGTCAGCTTGATATCTCTATATCCATGACTTGTGAGATCAAGTCATCGAGCTGACCTACATGCTAGTCTTATTGCATTAACATTGTCCCTGAATGTTAATACTCGACTAGGAATGATTTAGAGTAGTGTTCCCTATATCATCTCACTATCGATTCAACTAATCGATTGATATAGGTATAACGTTCTACTCAAGGACGTTACTATACTTATTTTATCTGACACTAATACAAATAAGCATAATAACCAAAAACCAATGCCTTTATTAAGAATATGATATACATGAGTCCATACAATCATCAAATGATTGGCTCTAGGGCTCTAACTAACAATCTCCCACTAGCACTAGTGCCAATCAGTATAGGCTCTAAGGCCTAAAGACCTAGTGTGACCATCATGCTTCCTCTGTGCCAAAGCCTTGGCCAAGGGATCTGCGATGTTAGCCTCTGTAGGTACTCTGCAAACCTGGGAAGCGTATTTCGGTCGATATAGGTTTACCTCCTAACAGGGTATGTCCCGACCGATACTAGCCTACATCCTTCCTAAAGGTATGTACCAGACGATATTACCCTACCTTCATCATGAAGGTATGTCCCGGCCAATATTATTATACCTCCTTTACAGTATATAGATCTTTCTCCTGGGAGGCGTATTTCGGTCGATATAGGTTTACCTCCTAACAGGGTATGTCCCGACCGATACTAGCCTGCCTCCTTCCTGAAGGTATGTACCGGCCGATATTACCCTACCTTCATCATGAGGGTATGTCCCGGCCGATATTAGCCTATCTCTTTTGCTTTTCCTTCTTCCTTTTCTTTCCTCATCGGGGGACCCACAAAACCTAACCCATATCACATACCATCATAAAAACATTTATATCGGATGTGATGCTCGGGGTACGCTTCTAACATTCTCTCACCCGAAGAAGAGCCAATCACCAGCTAGGAAGCTTCGAAAGAAGACGTAATTAACTGGACATGATAAAGTGAAAAAGACTGATTTTCTTGACTAAAGTCCAAGCTAAGGACAAAAACATTTAAGGATGAAGACTTAGGCGAATGACAGATTTTGAATTAACGTCCTTATGAAATACAAACTAATATTGATCAAAATAATTTTACATTAGCCGATATAACTTTGGTTATGCTAGGTAGGTATAATATTGATGTCAATCAACGAAACAATGTTGGCTGGCATAATATTAGCCATGATATAGAAGTATTCCAACAGTTAAGATAGCCTCAGTCATGATAAATGACGCGTAGGATATGCAGAGAGGTAATGAATACAACATCACATTTATTCTTGTAAATTACAGAAGGACTCAATAGAATCATTTAATTCAATACAAGAGTTTGTTGTTACACTTAGAATCTGATCAAGTACATAACATTACATTTTCCCTCAGAACAGTAAGCCTCAGATAGATAACAAAGTTTACAAACACAAGCTCTTGAAACGCTTAGAAAATTTTAATCCCACTAGATTCAAACTTACCATGGAGCAGAGATAGAAACATTTTACCTCGCCCAGGCTTGTCAAGGCATATAAGTGGCAATATTCTGCCTGGGACGAAGAAATCAACAAAGTAGAAAAACTCAAGGGCAAGGGGAAGGAGAAAGGTCCATACAGACCATGATGGAAAAGTAAATGTAAAAACCACTTCCCCTCTCAAGCCCTAGAGCTCTACAAGTGGAGCAACCAAGCATAACCCAAGGGTAGCATGTGCTGTGCCCTTCACACAGCACCCATGGGTCATTTGGCTGCCCCTCTATGAGTAGCAAAAATCTCTCTGAAGTTTCTTGAATCCTTTAGAGCATCGACATCTTTGGATGAAAAGTCTGAATTGTGAAGCTTCATCTCTTAAGACAATCTCTTGAACCCTAGAGGTAGCCGGAGCAAAAATCCCAATAAACTCATATATAGATCTCATCTTGTCCGACAAAAGTCGCCCCCAAAGAGGAGGATCCGAGACCATAACCTTAGCAATAAAAGGTGGCAAGGAAGGAAAAGAACTGAGATGGGTGGTGGATGAAGAGAAGGTTGCAACCCTATTTAAAGGATCAAAAGGCTCACAGGATCACTATACTTGGTTTAGTGAGACAGTTGTACACAAAAGCTGTGAGGTCATTTCAATATCTGGAGCAGAGTCACGGGTAGGAAAAGACAAAACCAGGCTTATGTCTAGTCAGTCGTCTACACCTCCTTCGATTAGACTTGAAGGGAAGGCTAGTGATATGGGTTAGGTTTCATGGGTCCCCGATAAGGAAGGGAAAGGAGATGATCAAACGAAGAAGATAGGTTAATATTGGCTGAGATATCCTCAAAGGAGATAGGCCAATATCGGTCGGGATATACCTCCAAAGGAAGTAGGTTTATATCGACCGAAATATGCTTCCTAGGAGGAAGATCTACATACCTCAAAGGAGGTAGTCTAATATCGGCCAGGACATACCTCAATAAGAGGTAAGTCTATATATCGACCGAAATATACTTCCCAGGAGGAAGATCTATATACCTCAAAGGAGGAAGGCTAATATCGGCCGGGACATACCTCAATAAGAGGTAAGGCTATATCGACCGAAATATACTTCCCAGGAGGAAGATCTACATACCTCAAAGGAGGTAGTCTAATATCGGCTGGGACATACCTCAATAAAAGGTAAGTCTATATATCGACCGAAATATACTTCCCAGGAGGAAGATCTATATACCTCAAAAGAGGAAGGCTAATATCGGCCGGGACATACCTCAATAAGAGGTAAGGCTATATCGACCGAAATATACTTCCCAGGAGGAAGATCTATATACCTCAAAGGAAGTAGGCTAATATCGGCCGGGACATACCTCAATAAGAGGTAAGTCTATATATCGACCAAAATATACTTCCCAGGAGGAAGATCTATATACCTCAAAGGAGGTAGGCTAATATCGGCCGGGACATAAGAAGTAAGGCTATATCGACCGAAATATACTTCCCAGGAGGAAGATCTATATACCTCAAAGGAGGTAGGCTAATATCGGCCGGGACATCAGAAGTAAGGCTATATCGACCGGAATATATTTCCCAGGAGGAAGACCTATATACCTCAAAGGAGGAAGGCTAATATCGGCCGAGACATAAGAAGAAAGGCTGATATCGGCCGGGGGATACTTTTGAAAGCATGTAGAATAGTATCGATTGCGACATGCCCTGAAGAAAGAAGGTTAATATCAGCCAGGTCGACCAACACCTTGGAAAAATACCTGATAAAATATAGCTTATTGCTAGGTAGGATAAATAACATAGAAGAGCGCAGACAGAAGCCTCATGAGGAAGAATAGAGATAAATATTTCAAATAAGATAATTAATAAAGATATCCACAATACATGACTCTATGACAGGTGTTATATATTTTGGCGGAAAATATATTTTTATATTATTTTACAGGTACTAAATGACAAAGAAGGTACATCTGGGGTACAAAAAACATTCCTTAAAAGACATTTACCACAAGTACATAGCTGATGTCATCTCATAACAAACTCTAGCAAACCGGGGTCCACTTCATGACTACGGAGGTTATATAAAGTGATATAAAAAGGGGAATCCTCTCCGTTGGCAAGGTAAGTTCACATCATCGCACACACTCATAACCCTAATTTTCTCAACTACTGTTCATTTTTCTTCTTCCTTCTTCCACACGGAGAAAGATCACTGACTTGAGCGTCGGAGGGCCTAGCCAAGGATTCCCACCCCGGTCCTAGGTCACTGACGATAGTGTCGGTTGGTCTTTTGTGTGCAGGAAGCCTTGGAAGCTTCGAATCTGGGTTTCTTCTCTTCAGATTTGGATTTCTTCTTCGTTATAGGGTCTTTGTGCGAGGAGGACTTTAAGCGACTTTACTTTTCTCGATCCGCTTTGGGTTTCTCAGATCGGCATTCGGCGGACATTATTCTTCATCGACGCGGTGGGTTTCCTTCTTCCGGATCTCCGTCCTACCTAGCTTCTCAGACAAGATCAACTTTGTTCAATATTAACTTATAATATAATCGAAATGTAATTTTATTGACAATATTTTGTCAAGTTGGTATAAATGTATTGTATAACTGTTGTAAAAACTAGTTAAATCCATTGTATTAAGCTGGCTAGTGCACGTTATAGTAGCTAGTCGGCACTAGCTACTATACCTTATTTTCTTACTCTCGAGTAGCTTCTACGTGATGTAGCAACTACTATCAACTAACCGTTGTGATTATTTTGTGGGGTAGATATTAAACACCGTGCTTGAATTTATTCTCCAATATTTTTAATCACCTAATAAAATTATTTTTTATATATTATTCCTATTTTATTTATTATGTTGTCATATTATGATGTGGTAAATTAAAGTGGATTCATGAATCATGATCAAGCTCACGAACAGCGAACATGAGGTCCACGTTGTAGCAGCTAGTGTGTGGTAGCTACTACACCATTGTAGCAATTGAAACATCATTTTTAGATAACACAATAAATGCAACGGGAGGAGTCGGTGAAATTTAATTTTAATCAAGTTGATGTTGTAGCAGTTACGGGTTCATAACTGCTACAATATAGACTTCATGTTGTAGCAGCTACCTATCCATAGCTACTACAATATAGAGGGAGGCTTTATGTAATACATCTCAGATTATTAATAGAATAATAGCATAGGAATCATAGTAGAAGCAAAATATCTACCAATCTTGGTTATTTTAGGAAAAAGGTGATGGTGTGACTAAATATTACCTTTTGTCAAAGATCAAAAAGGAAGCCTTAAAAATAGAAAGGAACAAAAACATTTGTGATTTCTCTATTCTAATAGTTAATCTCTCATTATAGCTAAGGGAACATATACATACACCTCTCTACATACAAAATGTCACAATAACTATTATCGATAGTATCACAAAAATTTATCAAATCCATCTGTAATAACCAATAAGTTTGTTAAATCCATCTATAATAACTAATAACCGCTCGCCGAGAATTTAGTAAACCTAACTTCATAATTTAAAGGACATGTTGTTAGAACCTGTAACAATAAAGATAATTATAAGCCAAAAGTTATCAAGATTCAGTAATAAAGTGAGCTGCTACAATGTGTAGCAGTTTCTCAAGAGTAGCTGATATAGTGTGTAGCAGTTAGTACGAATTAGCTGCACTACAACAAAAACCCTCATAGACATCGATTTTCCACCGGTGTCTATTACATTTTCGACCGATGTCTATGAAGGCGATGTAAAAGGTCTGCCATTTTAGACATCGGGTTAAAATCGGTGTAGTATCAGTTAACGACACCGGTGTTCGAATCGGTTATTAACCGGTGTAGTATCACTTAACGACATCGTTTCATCAACGGTGTAAAACCAATGTAATATTATATGTTAATAACACCAATTTTGACAGCGGTATACGACCGATGTAATATTAGTTAATGACACCGATTTTGCAGCGGTGGAAAACCGATGTTATATCAGTATTTTTTAACAACATAAATTTGATTTCTGAAACAGTGATAAACCGACAGTAACCAAAAAAATATACAAATATTCATAAATTACACAAATATTCTTCATTCAACAGTATCCATAAAATACACAAATATTCACAAATTACATAAATATTCTTCTTACAACAGTAACAATAAAATACACAAACATTCTTTTTACACCAAAAGCTAATAGATATCAGAATCAAAGTAAAACATTCTTTTAACAAGACATCAAGGTAGAACGTCGTGAGTCAAAAATCAAGCTGAGGCTACATTAAATTATGAGAATCAGAATCTGTTCAACTTGCTATACTGCTCCATTCTTCTTGCGCCTTTCATTTCCCTAATCTCACCGCTTTTCACCTTCAAATGCCTAGTTTTCTGAGTTAAAACATCCACTGTTCTAATCTGTCAAACAAAAGTATCATTTGGTCTACTTAACTACAGCAAAGAACAAAAACAGAAGAATTATACATGCTGCAGAAGTCCTAGAATATCACCATCAGAAAGAAATTGACATGGGACAATATATGCAATTTACATTCCATGCAAATGCATGCATCATCCAAAGTTTTCAAAAATCAAATACCTTTCCTACTCAAATGTAATCTAGCATGCATTCAGCCCATTCGAACTGCACTTCATCAATTTCAAACTTTATCCTATTCGAGCTAGGCTTATGAAATCATTTCTAAGAACAAACTCGACAAATTCAAGACTATTCTTTCAACCAAACATAAACTTTGTAGAACTAGAGGAAATCAAATGAAAGATCAGCAGCAGAAAGATCTGATATAATGAGGGAAAAGCTAAGAGAAGTTCATAATCAATCAAATCAAATATGAGTTTGTATTATTACCATTGCTGGAAGTGAATCCTTGTGGTCAACTCCAAAATTTTCAATTATATCTTTCATATATTGCATGATATAAAAACCACATTGCTCTGCATCCGGTTGTTGAGGCGCCTATGTTAGAAAAGAAATATTGGAATAACTCCTTCAAGGATAGTGAAACAGTTGCTAATCAAAAGGACATACCTTGATAACTACCCATGTTGGTAGTTTTTTCCCTTTCCTTCCCGCCTCCGCATTATACATTTTCAAGGCCCTTCATGCATATAACCCATGGGAATTGTATTGCCACGTCAAAATACATACATGTTTCAACAAAGGTAAGAAAAGAAGCCAAAAAACTTACATGTTGACAACATATTTCCAATCTTGATCACGAATGCGGTGACTAAGAGGATCCAATAAAAAAATAATCTCCTTCTCAACATTGATGATAGTCAAAATCCAGTGAAAACTACACAAAGAAATATAATTAGTGTATATATGCATCTTGCAAGTTCTCAAAATATGCAAGTGAGAGTGATATATAATGTTATTCTTACTCACCTAACATTGCATGGCACAACAACCAATTGACCAGTTGAGGTACCAATTAGCCTACTGCTTAAGTAACAAGCCCTTTTATTCAACTGTTCTTGGATGAAATGTAACACCCCACCCTCCTCACTACAGGACTGTGAGGGCGGAGCGCTACTAGACTACTAACTTTACTTAACTAACATTGCACACATGTTGATAGTAATTCCTAAAACTCTCGGAGAACACAAAACATACAATTAACTAGCAGCGGAAGACTAAATGACTCATCTAATACATTCTACTCAACTCTTTGTTAATAAATTCTTATGCTAAATCCCAAGGCTTCTATAGTCCAGGCATCACACATCCATCCGCACCTCCTTGTCGCCTTCCTTTACTATAGCTTTTCCTTTCCTTTATCTGCAGTAAGAGAAAATGCATCTATAAGCAAAATTGCTTAGTAAGCGCTATCTAACTCACAAAACTCGAGTATGCATGTAAGCTGAAAGAAATCTAGAAACTGAATGCTCATCTAATAGCAAACGAAACATAGCATACTGAAATACTAAACATGTAAACAAATCTAAACAACATGTCAGTATATAAGAAAGCTAAACTTGCTGAATTTTAAACTTATGTGAAGCTTATTTCTTTTGTTTGAAAACTTATACTTTAATACTTCAAAATAGTAATCAACTTCTCTTGGGCCCGACAACTGTACTTGCTTTTACTTTTGTAACGACCCGACCCATTTGGCGGCCCATTCGGCGGCTCATTTGGCGACCCTCGGGTCGTCGACCGTCGACCGTTGGCCGTGCCGTTACTACTAGGTTATCTAAACCTAGGGACGACTATGGGAGCCCAACCCAAGGACAACTGAGAGTCCAGCACAGTGCCACAGATAAAAGTAAAATACTTGTTATCTTTTAATACTTCTAATATATAATGCCTCGTCATTTTAACGAGCACCTTGTGTGCCAAAATCCCTAAAGTCTTGACTTTGGGATCTACTTAAGGCGTTGGCCTTTAAGGCGTTGGCCTTTTTCTTTCTTTTCTTTATCTTTCTTATACTTTTTAATACCTCTAATAAAAGAATGCTTCTTTAAAAACTGAAATATTTAAACAAATTCTAACTTTGAAATGCATAAACAAAAATCTGCATACTATGCTAATCAAAATTCTGCATACTATTCTAATCAAGATTCTGCATTCTATGCTACACTATTTCTACATACTATGCAAACATAAAATCTGCACTATAAGCTTAATTAAAATCTGCACTATAAGCCTACATAAAAATCTGCACTATAAGCTTAATTAAAATATGTACTATAGGCTTAATTAAAAATCTGCATTATAAGCGCTTAATTAAAATCTGCAATATAAGCTCTACATAAAAATCTGCATTATAAGCTTAATTAAAATCTGCACTATAGGCTTAATTAAAAATCTGCACTATAAGCGCTTAATTAAAATCTGCAATATAAGCTCTACATAAAAATCTACATTATAAGCTTAATTAAAATCTGCACTATAGGCTTAATTAAAAATCTGCACTATAAGCGCTTAATTAAAATCTGCAATATAAGCTCTACATAAAAATCTACATTATAAGCTTAATTAAAATATGCACTATATGCTTAATTAAAAATATGCACTATAAGCGCTTCTTATGCTTCGAATTCAAGAAGAACAAAGGTCCGAAACTACTCCTACTGCAGGTGAGAAGCACTTACCTTGATTCTTGGACTCACAACCGAACAAAAAGGGCTTCTAGGACTTTGGCCGGCCGCCTAATTCGTTTTCTGCCCGAGCTCCGCCATCGTACGCAGAAGAGAAGGAGAGAATGGTTTAAGTCACGGAAAAACAGAGCATCAACTTATCCCTTTTTATAACTTAATATTTCTGTTAACTCCTTAAATAAATTCGCTATCTTTTCTAAACAGACAAATCCAACATCAACTTATCCCTTTTATAATCCAATATTCTGCTAACTATCTTAAATAAATTTGCTACCTTTTCTAAACAGACAAATCCAACATCAACTTATCCCTTTTATAATATTCTGTTAACTATCTTAAATAAATTCGCTACCTTTTCCAAACAGAGAAATCCAAGATCAACTTATCCCTTTTATAATCCAATATTCTGTTAACTATCTTAAATAAATTCGCTACATTTTCTAAACAGAAAAATCTGTTTGCCCACCTGGTCAGCTGGGTTTTGACCGAGTCAAAGGTCGTGGGTTCAATTCTCGGTGGGTTCAATTCTCGGCTTGGACATTTTTTGTCGAAACTTCCTTCGTTTAGTAAAAATACCAAACGACCTCCAAAAATTACATAAAAATACTCTAAAAATTTCTAAAAATTTCTAAAAATCTCTAGAATATTTCTAAAATATTTCTAAATATTTTTAAGAACTTTTAGAACTCCTAATGAGGAAAATTGGGTCGTTACATGAAATCTCTATTCCGATTTCTTGATGGTACATACTCCATAGGCACTGGATCCACCAATCTGAAATCCTGCAGCAACATCTTTTCCTGCATCTTTCTATATAGATGCCTACAATTAGAAAATATCCCCAAAAAATGATGAAATCTAAATTAATGAAACACATAAATAAAGTCCAATTCGATCGAAAGCTTACCACATATACACAACTATGCAAGTGTCTGTGATTGACTTCAATTCACAAAAGGGAATTATGTCATCGCAGTTAACATGGACTGTGCGCTCCATGCCAAACACAAAAGGGAATTATGATATCAAGTAACTGTGTTAATTGACGAGCAAGTTGAATCTCAGGTAGATGTTGATGGTCCATTTGCTGCATGCTTACATTGAGAACTTGTTGCCTTTGCCTTGTCATCTCATTCCCACCCATGAGAAAGTAAGCAGTGTGCCTAAAAGCCAGCCTAAATAATAAAAATAATAATAGTATTCATATCATCAACAAAGGAAGACACAGTGTGGGTCGATATGTGCTTGAAAAAAATCATCATTTTGACTTTTGAATTAGGATCGATGCTCGTGGTGCTATCGAGTGCTTGTTGCATGTGGTGCAACCACCTCTCAGCGGCTTGGTGAGTAACAGGGAATGGTGCATGTCATCCGATCATAGATGGATGACCTGCAATAATGATTGATTCAAACGAAACTGTGTTGCAACAATTCAGCCAAAGGTTTCCCTTCATTACAGAAGCAAACTTAGAACTAGAATCTATAGAGAGAGATAGATGTATCAATTTCTTGTATATTTTTCAGGTTTTTTCTTCTGTATCAACTGAGTCCAGAGACTAAATTGTTCTTATGACTTCCTTACCAAATGAATAAAACATGCCTTTTGTTGCATCAAACTCCATAATACTAGTCTAAATATAGCAGCATATCCACAAACTAAAATTAATTGTTCATAATAAATTCAAATGCATGAACTCAGGTGTTTCAGTTATGTGACTATTTTTGATATAATCACATAACCGAAACACCAGAGATATGATCGGTATAACAATATCTCAGTATGCATCAAAGTAGGACACCAACCATTCTTATACTTCCTAACCACAATTCTCCTAAAGGCTCAATGAACAAATCCTGAACACAAGGTGATTACAAAAGAGAATAGAATCTTTAAGAGGTCATATGAAATTACAATGATACGAATATCATCACAATAATCAATTTGTGTAAGATTTTGGTCATATAAAACAAATATAAAATGATAAATTTGGTAGATGCCAAATGATTTTACTGCTTTAAAAGGCGAAACAAATAGTGCAAGTGTTAGAAAGAAGCTATCAGAAATCAAACGAACAAGTTCCCTTCACCTTTCCTCCGGGAATACAGATTAGGGCCTCCCATCCTCTGAACGAAGAACTCGTACTGGTTCCAAATCGCGTCCTCCTTCTTTGAATTCGAAAAGATAGATCAGAACCCCACTCTTCCTCATCAGCGAAAACCCTACCAACCATCTGTGTTAACAAAATCAGAGATGGTCATAATCAATCGAGCATCTACAACGGACGGAGAGGGCCGCGGAGGAAGAGTTAGGTAGATCGGCTCGCCTGTTGTAGAAATTGGTTGAGAGATCGATGAAGGGCTGGATTCCGCCTAGGGTTTCGAAGAGGTTGGTCTCGTAGATGGCGAGGCGTCGCTCACTGCCACTTCGCTCCACTCCGACACCTTCTACTGTAAAGACTGCATTGTCTTTAAATATTTCCCCTTTTCTTGTTCTTTTACTCTGATGAATTAGGAGAGAGGGAGATACAAGGCTCCTGCTTCTTGTGGTAGGCATGTTCATCGAACGCTCGAGGACGAAGGTAGTGTATTATCTACAGCCTTGATAATTGTGGCGCCGACCCATTTTGACTTAACCCACCTGCTAAACTATTGAAGATGAGGAAGAACTTCAGTAACAACGATGGATAAAGAAAAAATTATCGGAATGTAAAGAAGGACTCCAACGATGACAGTGAATGTTGGACCGGAGATGGATGAAGGAAAAACTACCGGAATGCGAAGAAGGTCTCCTCTTCTCACTCAAAGGGAGGAGTTGAGGAGATACGGTGTGGTTGGACGGAGAAGCAAGGACGTCGTGTCTTGATCCTGATCGGGAGAGGAAGGGGCGTCGATCTAGGAAGGGGAAGAGGGAGATGAGGTTGAGAGAGATGGTCGGAGGTTTAGGTTTAGGTTTAGGCTGAGAGAGATGGTCGGAGGAAGGGGCGCGATATAGGTTTAGGTTTGGAGGGAACTTCACAGTGTTGCAAATTTTGGCTGGTGGGAAAATTAAAATATTTTATTTTGGTTCATTAACACCGGATTTTAAAAACCGCTGTTAAAATCGATGTCTATTAACGAAAAAAAGGCGCTCATAGACATCGCCTAAAAAATCGATATCTATGAGCGAAAATTTGCGCTCATAGACACCGGTTTTTGGAAAAATCGGTGTAAATTACTTAAAGACATCGGGGTTTGCTTAAAACCGTTGTTGTTCCACTGATGTCCATGAGGATTTTTGTTGTAGTGCTGCTACACATTGTAGCGACTACTCCAGAGATGTGAATTGCTACAACGTATAGCAGCTACTAACGATGTATCTAACAAGCCTTAATCTGTATTAATAATTCAATCATCACTTATATAATTTGAAAGTAATATATTTATAAAGACCCATCAATTAATTAATGGTAGAAAGAGGGATTAAGGATGAAAGCAAGATCAATGGATCAATGAATTTATTACAACACACAGGGAGACTTTATGCAATACATTTTAGATGATTAATGGAATACCAGCATAAGAATCAGAGTAGAAGGAAAATCATCTGTAATAACTAACAACCGCTCACCGTGAGTTTGGCAAACCTAGCTTTATAACTCAAAGGGCATGTTGTTAGAACCTACAACTATATTTATAAAGACCCATCAATTAATTAATGGTAGAAAGAGGGATTAAGGATGAAAGCAAGATCAATGGATCAATGAATTTATTACAACACACAGGGAGACTTTATGCAATACATTTTTGATGATTAATGGAATACCAGCATAAGAATCAGAGTAGAAGGAAAATCATCTGTAATAACTAACAACCGCTCACCGTGAGTTTGGCAAACCTAGCTTTATAACTCAAAGGGCATGTTGTTAGAACCTACAACAACAAAGATAATTATATGTCAAAATTTATCAAGATTTAACAATAAAGTTAAATACAACTTTGACAGTACCAGCTATAGATGCCAAATCTTCTTCATATGATTTGTCATCATTGGTATGATGATTCTCTATAGCAGTTGATCTGGAAATTGACTCGTCATCAAATTTACTATTAATAGATAAAAATCATTGATTTGGGAATAAAATTGTACTACAAATGTATAATTAATGGACGCATACCCTTGCTGCAAAACTAGATAGTTGCGCTTGTCGTTTGAGACACCTCGATGACCGCATCCACGACATAGCCTAGACTTTGAGGTTGACGTCTCTTTTGATGATTTAAATATCTTCCCACAACACTTTGCCCTTACTAAAGAAGGATCAACAATAGATGGGGCCTCATCGATGGCTTTCTTCCTTTGACTTTGATTGTCACATATTCTATTAATGTTCATCTTGAATTTTACTGTATATACAATCAAATTATTCATCTAAGAAGTTTGTTCCCTCATTAGTTAAAGATGCATCATCAATCACTACTGAAGCTTTATAGAATAACCTCGAGTGTCTTGACATCAAATTCACATCTAGACTATTAATGAAAATTTGCTCACCGAAAGCATAGATTGCTCCAACCTTTGCATTTCTTGTCTATCATTTGAGTATGTACTTATTAGGCAATAGAAACATTTGATTGATATGGAAAAAATCTAACATATGCCTACCTAGAATGCCCTCAAACTCAAATTTTCTACAACTATAGTATATGTACTCTGTATCTTTGTCATACGTGAGCACCGTTGGTTTTATGGATGAACCACTTTGAAAATTCATGACATGATTAACCACTAATTCATCACCAATAGATGCTTGTTGCATATAATAACTATGACTCATAGTCATTTCACTTTGAAAATCTAAACATTTCTATTTTGTGTATAACTTAACTATTTGAGTTTCCATAGGCCAGATTGTCTTAATCTTGGGATGCTCAATCATGTCAATATGGTCCACAACTAACTCATTGTGTCTTTGGTGTCACAATGCCTTATTGAAACATATGATAAAATCCATCAATGAGTTCTTATTTGAGTATACTTCTTGAAAAATGAATGTGAGCTTTCAGATCACTGACTACTTGACATTCCAACAGAAAACCCATGGTTAAAATATAATGGGACTCACCTTTGTCGTAATTCATACATCAGTAACAACCAATCATATATTCTTTTCCAAGTTAGAACACTTGATAACTTCTTCCCATGACTTCTCAAATTCATCGAGGGTTGAGAAGTTTACAATGACATCCTTTATGGTTTGATAGTAGTTCTGAAAAGTCAAAGGGGATAATTTATTTGGAAATTTATTGAATATATGCCACAAATAATATTGATGCACTGTTTGAGGGAAAACTTAGGCAATGACCTTCGTCAATGCTGGATTCTGATCAGTGTTGATCATGATTTGTGGACCTTTAGGCATCGCTTATATGAACTTCTTAAGCAACCAAACAAAAGACTCAGTTTTCTTAACACTTAAAAAGCCACAACTAAACACAATGCTATAATGATGATGATTAACTCCTACGTAAAAATCAGCCCATATTTGTTGGTGTTATATGTTGTATCAAATACGACTACATCACCAAATACGCTATATGCCCTTCTTGATACATGATCTGCCCAAAAACACCTAGTGGGTTTTTCAGTTGAATCAGTCCCATAATCAAAGAAAAAGGTTGAATTCTTCTCTTTCTCAGTTGTAAATAACTCGATCAGTGTTTTGGCATCAATACCCATTTGTTTATCCCTTAGCTCTTTCTCAAAGTTTCTAATATTTCTTTCTATGTAACCTAGATTCTCTAGCCCTCCATAATCTATCTCCAATATTTGAATTTGTTGACAAGTTGGCACATTATCCTTCGAAAATTATTGAGTTAATACTTTTTTGGCTTCAGAGACATGATGATGTGAGCGTAGCAAATGTACCTTTGAATGAGTGGAGAGTAGATGATTATGACTTTCTATGAAGTTTGTAACAATCCAATTTGGCCAAGTATATTCTTTAACAAGTGAAATTTTTTACTTATATCCAGTCCTTACTTCGCTACATGCTATTTCCTTTTTACTGTTACCTTGTGTTGCTTTTTCTGTTTATCATCTGTATCTTCTTTAAAGCATGGAAAATTTTCCATCCAACTTCATTTGTCCTCTTATTTTTCTTACTGTTGCCTAATCTGGCACTAAATCTGGCTTCTCGTGCATATTGGTTATAGAACAAAAATGCCTCCTCCACTGATGCACATTCCATCCCAATTCGTGATTTCCGATCTTCAGCAACTTGGGGAATGCATAGCTGATTAGCATCACAAGTTTCTTCCATTGCTAGAGAATGACATATTTATCTCAAAATAAATTTATAAATTTCAATCGTTCATGAAGAATAATTATGAGAAAATATAATACAGAGAAAATATTTAGATGCTCGTATAGGTAACTATACTATTCTAGAAGGTGATTCAAAATCATAGAAAACCTAAAAGTCAAAACCATAATCACTGGTGAAGAGTCAAATTAAAATAATTTATGACAGGGACGAAGATTTGAAGGTGAAAACCAGGCGTCGTAGTGAGGTTGATAGACGACACGACAGTGGCAACTAGCAAACTTAGTATGGGTTGGTAGTGGTCGTAGAAGCGCAGACAAAATGGGTAATTAGTCTCTCGCTTTCACGTTTTATCAATTATGCGAGAGTAGCTGCTACATGTTGTATCAACAACAACTGACTAGCTGCTACATGTTGTATCAGCAACAACCGACTAGCTGCTACAACGTGAACTAGACAGCTTGACAATACATTTACAGGTGATTTACAATAGATTAATCCATCTTTTATTTGTCCCTTGTGGCAGCTACTGCCGATAAGCTGTTATACGTTGTAGCAACTACCGATGATTAGCTACTACACATTATAGTAGCTACTCGATATTAGCTGCTACACCCTATAGTAGCTTGATAAGATATTTACAGTAGTTTTATAAAATATTTACACCACCTAGGGAAAAATAATAAGGTAACTTAAATTGCCATCAGTTTTACAATCAATTTACACCACTAGCTTGTTAGTAATCCCGTGTTTGTTAGTAAAATTTTATAACCAACATTCAAATTAAATTATCTCATTCTAACTTGTCCAAATTTTATTGGTCTACACGGTGTAGCAGCAGCAATCGACTAGCTACTACAACGTTCACTACACAGCTTGACAATACATTTACAGGTAATTTACAATAGATTAATCCAGCTTTTATTTGTCCCTTGTAGCAACTACTACCAATAAACTGTTATATGTTGTAGCAGCTACCCATTGTAGTAGCTACCGGTGATTAGCTGCTACACGTTGTAGCAACTACCCAATATTAGTTGCTACATGTTGTAGCAGCTGCTCGATATTAGCTACTACACCGTGTAACAACTACTCAAGAGTAGCTGCTACACCCTATAGTAGCTTGATAAGACATTTACAACAGTTTTAAAAAAAATATTTACACCACCTAGGCAAAAATGATGAGGTAACTTAAATTGACATCAGTTTTATAATAAATTTATACCACCAGCTTGTCAGTAATCCAGTGTTTGCTAGTAAAAATTTTATGACCAACATGAAAACTATATTCTCTCATTCTAGCTTCTCCAAAATTTGTTGGTCTTCGATACATTAAAACTCTCAGCTTATAGCATAACAAAAAAAGTACAATCTAACCTGAAAGATAGAGGTGATTTCACAATGTTAATAATCTAATTTCAACTAGGAATATGGAGATGTATAAAAAAACATGGATAAACATATAATTACGATTTTACTTGTGTTGAACCTGTGATTATAGATACATTAAAGTCTCTTGACATTAACGAATATAGCCTTGGATACCACATATCGTAGTAAGATGGGTCTATATTTTTAAAAAAGTTCACCTTCATTAGGATGAAGTTTGTAACCAATACACACTAAAATCCAATACATATTGATTTCTTCAACATGGCAGGTACTTACAGAACTTTGAAACTTAGATGTGTATAGTTCTGAGGCTCTAAGAGAGTTATAATGTATATAGTGAGCTTCTTGGAGGTCTATGATCAGTAGGTGTCAGTGATCGTCTGCGTTATTTAACGGACAGAATATATATCTAATTAGCTTATCATTTTTAATTTTTGTTGATAGATTAAATGTCTCATAAGACATCATTTAATTTCAAATAAATCCTGTGTATGCAGACATACATTGTTAGAGGAATATATGGAGGAAAAAACTCGATAGTAGCAGTTGGTGTTATACTTACAACAAAACCAGCAACACAAAATATAGATGGACAATATGGTATGCCAGAGGTTTTGGCTTCCTTTGCAATGATTGCAAAATATGCATTTATGCAATCGTTATCTGTGGCGACAGTTCAATAAAAAAACACACAGGAAAGATGACATATTCAAAGAAATCATTTCATTGTACCATATTGCCCTTGTCATAGCCCTACAATAAGAAAAAAAAAATATCCATAAATTATATTTTACAACACTAGTGCCTATTGCTGCTACAATTGGAGCAGTTAGGGAAATTATATGTGTTATAACAACTTCTAAATTAGCCATGGTTGATTTTATTCAACAATATGAAATGTTAGTTTGGTTATACAATAATAAGATAATTCCAATGTAATTTATGTTTGTGTTCACAATAGAATTAAGTATTAAAATAATTCATCATATATTTGCATTACAGTAAGTGTATAACTCAACAAATATTTGACTCACTTTAGCTGACTCAGTTTTAATAATGCTTTTGTCATCACATCATCTTTATTTTTCTTAAAATATGACTTCACTTGCTGAACAAATATATAGACAAAAGTTTTATCCATGAGTAATTATATGCGATATAGGAATAAAAGATAAAACAATTAACCAACCTAAATCGTACCTTCATTATTTTGGATTTTTGTTTGACAAACATATACAAGAGTTTAGATGATAAAGATGTGACAGCTACATATGTAGATGAGACAGGGCCTTCTTGAACTTTAACAGGATGCTCAATATTTTCATTTCCTTTTCCCTTGTGTATCTTTGTCTTATACTCATCTTGGAAACTGACTTGTTTAATTCTTTTAGCCGCGGACACTCCCTTAATCCCTTTTGTAGGTGGGGGCGTGATTCTCTTTGTAGCACTCCTCTTTGACCTTGTTATTGGTCAATTAGTAGGTAATGCCTCTATATCCTTGACAAGCGACTGACTTTGAAGATCTTTGATTTTTCTCTCTTGTTCTGCTATAATTTTATCTTTTGTAGCTATAATTCTATCATTTTCATTAATTGTTTTTATCCTTGTTAGTAGTATAGTTTCTTAATCATTAGCATAAATTTTAATCTCATAAATTAACTCACTAATTCTGGTCTCTATCTTTGCAATAAGCTAGTCCTTAGCCTCAACCACAGACTCCGAATGATCAATTTCACCCTCCCTTGCTTGAGAATTTGTACAAGTCTCTTTCTCCTGAATACATTCTGTAGTATATTCCTAAGCTTTAGTTGCCTATTCAGGAAATTGCTCAGGAACTTATTCAGGATTTTCCTCATAAACTAATTATATAATACCCTTTGTTGGGACCTTGATGTTCGGCTAGAGGGGGTGAATAGCCGATCACCCAAATCGTTGCTTCCTACACTTGTTAGTATGCGGTAGAAATACATAACAAAATACTAACAAGGAAGCTAAACCCTAAACAATATAAAGACTAGAAACACAAACCCAATGACACATTTATGTAACGTGGTTCAGAGATTAGGGCTCTTACTCCACAGCTGTTCATAAGGTGGATGCTCCCGATCCATTGATGGATGACTCCCCAGAAAACTCCAGCTAGCTCAAGTAGCTCCTTGTGAGTGGAGAAATGATAACTAGCATTTTTATTGATTATTTTGTCTCTTATTCATGACATTTTTACCTTCTCACATGCTTAATTTTATGGTTATATTACATTTTAGGAGGAGAATCTATTTTGAACTTAATTGTAAATTTCTTACAAATTGTGGAATTTAATTTCATGTTTTATATGATTTTGTAGGAAATTCAAAGAGTCATGGATTAGGGTCAAGCTGGATCGAATTTGGCCTGATTTGGAGGTCAAACGGAGGAGATCAAGCTGAATTAATATGAACCGTTGATCAAGATCCAGTGAGATCCTGCCCCTTCAGTCAGATCAAGTGATCCAACCCTTCATCCTCATTTAAAGAGATCTGGACCATCCAAAAACATCATCCTCTTCCAAGTCCAATTCATCTCCAATTTGGATCAAGAGAAAAGCCCAATCCAAAAGCCCACTCTTCAAGCCCAATTCTAAAAACCCAATTCCAATTTCTTATTAGATCCAGATCTAAGCTCTAATGGATACCCTTTCTTTAATCCAAACCTGATCCGTTAAAAAAACCCATTCATTCACGCGAACAGAACAAGCGAGGGGGGGGGGGGGTTCGACTCTCTTCCTTGCGACAAAGCTAGGGCTCACGAAGCTTCCCCCGCACAACTCACCTCTCTTCTTCCTTCCTTCTCTCCGATCGGCGGCCTGTCTCCTTATCTTCACCGCCGCCAGCCAACCAGCCCTTTCCATCCTTCCTCTGCTTGATTCCAGCGATGATGGCAGTGGCAACACAGGCGGAAGGTGCAAGCAGCGACAGGAGCTCCAATCTGCACCTCGCCGAAGAGGGTTTCTCCGGCAAGACATCCACCTTCCGACTGAATCTTCTGACTGGGGTTTAGGTGGCAGATTCCAGAGGCAGAGGGATGACAAAGCACTTATCAGTAGCATCTCTATCTCGAGTCAACTTCTAGCGAAGGGGTTCTTCGTTGGAGGATTCATCTCACCATCATCGTTGTTGAAGCGTGCAACATTTCGACAGTGAGCTACCGTCCATCGATTTTCGGGGTTCAATTGTCAGGTCTTTCGTGTGACGACGAAGGATAGTCATTGGTATTTGAAGAAGAAGTGTGAATTGTTGTTGGATTAGCTAAGTTTTATTCATGTTTATTGCTTATGTTCATTCGTGTTTATTAATTATGGTTGAATGCTTGTATTGAAATTGACTTTCCATGTTTGAATTACATCTACTATGCTGAAATAGATTCACGCACACAATGTGTTCGATGCATTGCTTCAACTATTAGTTAGGTTTAATTTGATGCATTTTAGTTCGGTTAATTCTTGCTTTGTCTTGTTCTATCAATTTCGTTAAGTTCTAGTTCTTTATTTGGATGCAATTAGGATAAATTAGCTTAGGTTTCATTACATGCTTTAGGTTTCGTTCTATGTTTTACTTTATGTTGTCTTTCAATTTCTGCAATTGTAATTTAGGTTAGGTTAGCTTTCTTTTACTTGCATTGTCTTTTATTTACTAGACTATGTTTCATTTAATGATTTGTCATTTCATTCCTTAGTTTAACTGTGTTGATGGTAATCTATAGCGTAGTGTGACAATGCGTTCTGGATTAATTATTCGCACTTAGTTAGATTTCATTCCAGCATTAGATTAATTTCCTACTTACTTCTCTTTTCATTTGATAGATTTAGAATTAAAATTCAAAACCCCCATTTTCATATTAAAACCCCCAAAAGTAGAAATAACATACGATCCTAAGTTTATCATCCTATCGTTACATTCATTGGCGGACGACCTGAGTCATTTCTATGTTACATTAGCGTAGGAGGAGTTTGGTACTTCATTGTTTAATGCCAAATTCATGACAAATTGGGTCATAATCAAGAAACCTCACCATAATCTCTCGCAAGTACGCTTGATAACACGAGAGCTTGGAAGATTCTAATAGGGGTTAACCATCTCTATTCATCAACCTTGCCCAAGCACCCTGAGCTCTCTTAAATAGAGTTTGGGAGGAAATATTTAGCTGTATTTCTCGTCACCAATCAACTGGTAAAATCATCAGTCGACTAGTTCTCTATGGAATTTGACTGTTACATGCCAACGGCTCAATACCAGTCGACTGATAGAAGTACCAATTGACTACTACAGTAACTTCTATAATAACTGTTATATTAATTGTTTACTAGTTTCACAGTCGTTGGACATAGAAACATTCTGTGTCTTGACCCAATCAACTAGTCCACCTTTTGGTCAACTGGTAAACTCTAATCCTAGGGTTTTGACACCCGAGAACATTCACTCAGCACTCGTCCTTGCTCGACAACCTAAACTTAGCCTTCTAACCTTTTCCATCAACCTCGCATCCCTCGGATGCCCATCCTTCATACCTTATCTTCTGGAGTTTCCTTCGACCTTATCCTAGTTGTCGGGTCTTCTTTTACCCAGAGGCTCCTCACCTCCAAGATTTCAACCATTGTCAAGTCACACTTGGACTTACATTACCAAGACTACAAACTTGACATACACTACCAAAACTCCTCTTGGACTTTTCTCCTTTGCCAAGATCACACTTGGACTTTCCTTGTTGTAGCTATATTCTGCACACTCATAATACATATTAAATATAATAATAAACCTAACTTAAATTTTTACTTAAACATTAAAACCTAGGGCCTAGATTGTTCCAACAATATCCTCTTTTTTGATGTTTAACAATCCATTTAAGTTAGGGAAACATAAATGCAATAACAATACAAATAAACATATGTAAGTCATGGAACCTAACCCTATGCCCCCCTTCACCTAATCTCCCTAGATTGTTCCAACAATATCCTCCTTTTTGATGTTTGACAATCTATTTAAGTTAGGAAAATATAAATATAATAACAATACAAATAAACATGCATAAGTCATGGAACTCAACCCTATGCCCTCCTTCACCTAAGCTCCCCCTTGAGCTAGAATTTTACACAAAGTTAAATTTCTCCCCCTGTCATGCCCCGGAGGAGTCCCTGTCCAAAGAAATTTCTGCAGCATCTCCCCTGTACGGCGGACAATCTGAAACTTTCTACATCGCCCCTAGGGCCACACATACATCGGCCAACACGACTGGAACAATAACAATAATAAAACATACATCACACAGACATCCACACAATTTAATAGTGAACAAACTAGAAATAGTAATAAGAAGACACAAAAACAACCCTACTCAACTACACCCATAAAGCACAAAATCGATGTCCTACTCCACTACACTCATAAAGCTCAAATCCGACGATAAAATCAACTTACCTCTTTTGCCGTCTAGGCAGGCGTGTAGTAAAACAAATCCAATAAAACTCATAGGCAATATCCAAAAGTAAACTAATACAAGTCCAGATGTCAAAAGCAGAATAAGTCATGGAACTCAACCCTATGCCCTCCTTCACCTAAGCTCCCCCTTGAGCTAGAATTTTACACAAAGTTAAATTCCCCCCCCCCTGTCATGCCCCGGAGGAGTCCCTGTCCAAAGAAATTTCTGCAGCATCTCCCCGGTACGGCGGACAATCTGAAACTTTCTACATCGCCCCTAGGGCCACACATACATCGGCCAACACGGCCGGAACAATAACAATAATAAAACATACATCACACAGACATCCACACAATTTAATAGTGAACAAACTAGAAATAGTAATAAGAAGACTCAAAAACAACCCTACTCAACTACACCCATAAAGCACAAAATCGATGCCCTACTCCACTACACTCATAAAGCTCAAATCCGACGATAAAATCAACTTACCTCTTCTGTCGTCTAGGCAAGCGTGTAGTAAAACAAATCCAATAAAACTCATAGGCAATATCCAAAAGTAAACTAATACAAGTCCAGATGTCAAAAGCAGAATAAGTCTAAACACAGTCTAAACAAGAAAAACTAAAAGAGCAACACTCGTCTTCGTGGACTGCAGGGGACTAGCGACTGGAACCCTCCGGACAGCATCAACCTGAAAATAACAACGGAGGAGGGTGTGAGTCCAACACTCAGCGGGTATCAACTGATATGCATAATAAAGAAAATAACAGGCAGCACTAATCATGCATACAGTCTCCTGATACAAGAAGGATAAATGCAACTGAAACAAAATAGGAGAAAACTGTACTAACCAGGACCAAGGTATAAGTACAACAGGTCGTCAGACCGAGAGTGTCATAAATACTGTATGCATGTCAATCATATGCATCCATATAAATGCAGCAAGTAAATGCTGCAAACACAAGCAATAAATGCATCATGCATATGATGCAAATGTCATGGTCACCCCTGACGCCAGTCAGTCATCTCACACACAATGGTGAGACCGAGTGGGTAGGGTTGTGACAACCGTGCACTCTGCCACCACTGCTCCTGATGAGTGACCGAATATGCGGGATGCTGTCGGAGTACACACATACTCCTACCCCAAATCATAAATGGGGGAGTGCAATACAATCATCTACCGAAACACGATGACGGGGAGGAATCTCTGCCGGCTACCACGCTGCGTCACACTACCCATGAGTGGACCAACGGAGCCAAACAGAGTCCAACCGCCTGCCGGCTACCACGCTGCTACACTAAACCAGCGGAGCCAAACAGAGCAGAACTGTCTGCCGGCTACCACACTAAGTCACTAGACCAACGGAGCCAAACAGCAGAACTGTCACACACCTGTCTGATCTACCACTAACCCATGAGTGGTGGTGTGTACGGATACATGTAACTAGCCATGTGCTCGACAATAATGGAGCAGACTAACGCACAGCATGTAATCATACAAGATGATGCATGACACTAAACTTGGCAATATCATGAACAACATAACAATAACCATTTATATAAATACAAAATGTGTACCACAGGACAAGGAATCAAATCAAAGGTACACAGATCAGATAGGTTATCAAATAAACCCTAGGTTCTGAACATAATATATATCATGGTTGTGTCACTACCTCTATAAGCATGTATGATAAGATATATACTATCATGATGTGCATAAAAATAAACAAACAAGCATGTAATAGATCGGGTAGTGATCAACCGAAGCAAATGAGAAACATAATCATTGCTATATGTTAAAAACATTATTATGCATATCAAAAGACATAAGTCAAAGTACTCACCTCCAATAAGAAAGGTCTAATACAGTCCAATCTGACGTCGAGATACTCGTCTCGCGTCAAAGTCCTGTGATATCAAACATGCATTTTTATTTAGCTACAATTCTAATAAATAGCTAAATAAAAATCTCTAACCCTGAATTAGGGCAAAACCCTAATTAACACATGAACATAAACCTAATTCACACTTAGTCAATTTGTATCCCTTCTACACTAGCATGCTACAATTATCCAATCTACATGAATCAACAAAATCACAAATCCATATTTAAAATTTACTACTAAATAATCAATGCACCCATATACATAAACACAAGTCCAATCCCTACCAAATCTGATATCAACCACGTCTTACCTAAATCGGTGTCAATCGCTTCCTCTTTGGTGATTCTTGTATCTGACCAGCAGCACTCTACTGTTGCACGCGATCCAGGAAACCCACTGCCGAAGTTGTGCAGTAAGAAACAATTGACCTCCAAGCCATATACTCAAATTAATTCTTATATAGATCAATCTTACCCAAAGTTGAAATGGTTGCTGCGATGGATGAAGAAAGAATCCGACAGTGGAAATCTAGGGCTCGGCAGAACCTGATGGCCGGCGTCGGTCGGAGGTGCACTGTGGGTTGCGGCCGACAATCGGCTGAGAGGGGCGAGGGTGAAGTCGGCTAGGGCAGAGAGGAGTCTGGGCGGTGAACACAAACTAGGGCACAGCTTCGGCTAGGGAAAATTTACCGTGAGGGCTGGGGTGGCGTCGTCGGGCAGAGACGAGAAGGAAGGAGGACAGCGCTAGAGCAAAGAGAAGGGCTCTGCTCGGCGATCGAAGGAAAGGCTCGACCGGCGGTGCTCGTGCGCCGCCGGTGCTTGAGACAGGGAGGAAGAAGGGAGGCGGCGTCGGCACACAAGAGGAGACTTGTCTTGCGGCTCGCTAGGGCACAAGGAAGGTCGCTCGACCGCGGAGAGGGAGAAAATAAATGCCGACTTCTCTTGGTCCCGGGCTTATGCACGCATGGGAGAGAAGGTACCGCCATGGGCGGTTAGGGCAGGCGTCGAGCGCGAGAGAAAAGGCTCGGGGAAGAGGGAAACGACGACAGGAAGAAATAGAAATAAAAATAAAAGGAAAAAGAAAGAAATAAAGAAAATCAACATTTCCTCGCTAAAACAGGGTAGCCTAAACAGGCTTTTCCGGACCCCGTTTTTATCCCCATTAACTCGTCCGTACGAGCTCCGAAAAATTCCCGAAAAATTTCCAAAAATTCCCTTATTATTATTCTCTATTTTTTGGTATTTTACATTCTCCCCCACTTATAAAAATTTGGTTCCCAAATTTCGTTATCTACCATCAGCAAATACTAACAACATATAAAGAATATAAATGCTGAACGGTAAATTAAATCACATACCTCAAGTGAAAAGATGCGGGTATCGAGCTCGGATAGTATCCTCGAGCTCCCAAGTAGTATCCTCGAGCTCCCAAATAGTCTCCTCGTCCGAATGATGTTGCCATCCGACTTTAACCAGTCGGATAGTCTTGTTCCGCAAGTGACGCTCTTTCCGGTCCAGAATCCGAACCGGAATCTCCTCATAAGTGACGTCAAGCTGAACTGGAACTGAGATATCTGTCAGCACATGCGTCGGGTCAGGTACGTATCTCCTCAGCATAGATACGTGGAATACATCGTGGACGCCTGCCAGGGACGGTGGTAGTGCTAGCCGGTAAGCTACTGCTCCAATCCTCTCCAGGATCTGGAAAGGGCCAATGTACCGCGGAGCTAGCTTACCTCTGAGGCCAAATCTCTTCACCCCTTTCGGGGGTGAAACTCTCAGGAAAACATGATCACCAATAGAGAACTCCAAAGGTCTGCATCTCCGATCAGCATAACTCTTCTGGCGGTCCTGCGCCTCTGACATCCTCCGTCTAATAATACGGACCAACTCTGCCTCCTGCTGAGCTCTATGAGGTCCCAACAGCTGGGCCTCTCCAACCTCATCCCAGAGGATGGGTGTCCGACAAGGCCTACCATACAACGATTCAAATGGTGCCATCTGGATAGCCGAATGAAAGCTGTTGTTGTAAGCAAACTCTACCAATGGAAAATGGTCCTCCCAACTGCCTCTGAAATCTAGTACACAAGATCTCAGCAAGTCCTCTAGAGTCTGAATGGTCCGCTCTGACTCTCCATCTATCTGCGGATGAAAAGCTGTACAAAATCGGAGCTGAGTGCCCAAGGTCTGCTGCAGACTCTGTCAGAAACGAGACGTGAACCGGGGGTCTCTATCCGAAATAATAGTCAAAGGGACACTATGTAATCTGATGATCTCCCGGCAACACAAATCTGCCAATCGATCCAGGAGATCAGTCCTCCTGATCGCTAAGAAGTGTAAGGATTTGGTTAATCGATCAACTATTACCCAAATCACGGCATGGCCTCGTCGTGTCCTAGGCAAACCCACCACAAAGTCCATAGTAATATGCTCCCATTTCCACTCAAGAATAGGAATCCGCTTAAGTAATCCGGCAGGTCTCTGATGCTTAGCCTTCACCTGCTGACAGACAAGACATCTAGCTACAAATTCCGCGATGTCTTTCTTCATACCGTTCCACCAGTAGGAACGCCTCAAATCTCGATACATGCGGGTCTCGCCTGGGTGGATTGTAAATCGAGAGCGATGAGTCTCCTAAAGTAGCTCCTGTAAGACCGGATGAGACTGAGATACGCATAATTTGCCTCGGAAGTATATAATACCCTCCTAGTCTCGTGTGAACTCGGTCTGCTGCCCGAAAGCTATCTGGCTGCCAATGAACTATAAATGCTGATCACTAGCCTGGGCCTCTCAGATCCTCATCCTGATCGATGACTGAGCAACCATGGTAACAAGAATACCCTGCTGTGTCGTTCCCTGCTCCTCAAGGTCTAACTTGGAGAAACCCTGAATCAAGTCTGTGACTGAAGTCCGGTGGCAAGCCAAAGTCCCTCTGGACTTCCTGTTGAGTGCATTGGCAACCACATTAGCTTTCCCCGGGTGATAGCTAATGGTACAATCATAATCCTTCAGGAACTCCATCCATCTTCTCTGTCGGAGATTAAGTTCTTCTGGGTGAAAATATATTTGAGACTCTTATGATCACTGAGAATCTCAAATGTAATGCCGTATAAATGATGCCGCCAAAGCTTCAGAGCAAAAATGATGACAGCTAACTCTAGATCATGTACTGGGTAGTTCTTCTCATGATCCTTCAACTGTCGAGAAGCATAGGAAACTACCCTGTCGTGCTGCATAAGAACAGCGCCCAAACCCTGAAGAGACGCGTCAGTGTAGAGTACAAATCCATCCTCTCTAGAAGGTAAAACCAAAACTGGAGCCGACACTAATCTCCGCTTCAGCTCCTAAAAGCTGGTCTCGCAATCCTCAGACCACGTGAACTTCACGCCTTTCCTGGTAAGGCATGTCAGCGGCATAGCAATACGCAAGAAACCCTCGACGAACCGTCTGTAATATCCTTCTAGTCCCAGAAAACTACGGATCTCCTGCACTGACTTCGGCTACTCCCAGCTGGTGACAGCCTTGATCTTCTGAGGGTCTATTGAAATACCTCTACTCAAGACCACATGTCCCAAAAAACCGACTGAGGATAACAAGAATGCACACTTGCTGAACTTCGCGTACAGCTGATGTCGTCGAAGAGTCTCCAAGACTATGCGAAGATGCTGTGCATGCTCCTCCTCAGAACGCGAGAAGACCAATATATCATCGATGAAAATGATAACAAACTGATCAAGATACTCCAAAAAGACGCGGTTCATCAGATCCATAAATACCGCTGGAGCGTTGGTAAGCCCAAATGGCATTACCAAAAACTCATAATGACCGTATCTGGTGTGAAATGTTGTCTTCTGAATATCAGATTCTCTGACTCTCAGCTGATGATACCCGGACCGCAGATCAATCTTAGAATACACTGATGTACCTTTGAGCTGATCAAACAAATCCTCGATCCATGGTAAAGGATATTTATTTCTGGCGGTCACTGCATTCAACTATCTGTAGTGAATACATAACCTCATAGTGTCGTCCTTTTTCTTGACAAATAACACCGGAGAACCCCACAGAGAAACACTAGGGAAAATAAATCCCCTGTCTAAAAGCTCCTGGAGTTGAACCTTCAGCTCGTTCAACTCTTTTAGTGCCATACGATAAGGAGCTTTCGATGTCGGCGCGATCCCCGGAATCAGCTCAATAGCGAACTCCACTTGCCTCCTGGGAGGAAGACCTGGCATCTCCTCTGGGAATACATCTGGGTACTCTCGGACCACCGGAACGTCGGAGAGATGCGAACTACTATTGTCCTCAGTACTAATCAAAGATAGCAGAAAACTCTGACAACCATGCGACAACAGCTTCTGAGCCTGAATCGCCGAAATGATCGATATGTCGTCATCTCTGATGTGCATATCAAATCAAATTCACACAACTTGGATGAGGCTTTAAGTTGCTCAGTTGGTTAGATATCAAGTTGGGTTTTACATATCGCTTCTTTCATTCGTGCAAAATAACCATGTGGTACCGGATGTGGAGCAACCGGTATCGCTGGTGCAGGTGCTGCGGGATATACAGTAGGTACTGGGGGCACAGGTGCCACTGGTGTCGGGTACACGGTAGGTCCAGGTGGAGGTGGTGCCGGGTACGCCGTAGGCTGGGCCGAAGCAGGTGTGGAGTATGCCAGTAGTACCCCTGGTGGTACCGTAAATACAGTAGGAGTGGGTACAGTCGGTACAACCGAGGTAGGTACCTCTAAAGGAGCCATCGGGATATGAGAGCCCGACGCGCCTGCAGTATGCTGAGTCTATCCCTGACTGACAGGCTCAGCCCCAGTAGGCATCTCTAGCGAATCCAGAGATCCCAAGGTCCTCGTACGTGGTCGTCCTGCACCACGTCTCGCAGCAATACGTGTAGATCTCCTCATATCTGTTAAATTATATCACAGATATTACTACAAGTATAAACAATTACAAAATAACATCATACCTAATTGCTGTCTGGAGATGTTCCGTCGCTGTCCAGTCCCCATTTTACCTCGAAATTCTGTACAAGGAAATCACCAGAAATCCACACTAAAATCTGAAACAAATACCCAGTTTGACTCGCAAACCTGGGGCTAACACAAAATATCCAGAATACCTAAAAGCAGGTATCACACCCTGCTCTGATACCAATTCCAATAAATTGGTATCAGATAAATCTCGAAAATCCGTAATATGAAAATCAAACAAGTATCGCCAACCTGGCTCTGATACCAAATAAATTCGTATCAGGTTAACCCAAATATCCAAAATACGAAAACAAAGGATCGTATACATGTGCTCTGATACCAAATAATTGTCACGCCCCGGAGGAGTCCCTGTCCGAAGAAATTTCGGCAGCATCTCCCCTATACGGCGGACAATCTGAAACTTTCTACATCGCCCCCAGGGCCACACATACATCGACCAACACGGCCGGAATAATAACAATAATAAAACATACATCACACAGACATCCACGCAATTTAATAGTGAACAAACTAGAAATAGTAATAAGAAGACTCAAAAACAACCCTACTCAACTGCACCCATAAAGCACAAAATCGATGTCCTACTCCACTACACTCATAAAGCTCAAATCCGACGATAAAATCAACTTACCTCTTCTGCCGTCTAGGCAGGCGTGTAGTAAAACAAATCTAATAAAACTCATAGGCAATATCCAAAAGTAAACTAATACAAGTCCAGATGTCAAAAGCAGAATAAGTCTAAACACAGTCTAAACAAGAAAAACTAAAAGAGCAACACTCATCTTCGTGGACTGCAGGGGACTAGCGACTGGAACCCTCCGGACAGCATCAACCTGAAAATAACAACGGAGGAGGGTGTGAGTCCAACACTCAGTGGGTATCAACTGATATGCATAATAAAGAAAATAACAGGCAGCACTAATCATGCGTACAATCTCCTGATACAAGAAGGATAAATGCAACTGAAACAAAACAGGAGAAAACTGTACTAACCAGGACCAAGGTATAAGTACAATAGGTCATCAGACCGAGAGTGTCATAAATCCTGTATGCATGTCAATCATATGCATCCATATAAATGCAGCAAGTAAATGCAGCAAACACAAGCAATAAATGCATCATGCATATGATGCAAATGTCATGGTCACCCCTGGTGCCAGTCAGTCATCTCACACACAATGGTGAGACCGAGTGGGTAGGGCTGTGACAACCGTGCACTCTGCCATCACTGCTCCTGATGAGTGACCGAGTGGACGGGATGCTGTCGGAGTACACACATACTCCTACCCCAAATCATAAATGGGGGAGCGCAATGCTCTCATCTCCCGGAACATGATGACGGGGAGGAATCTCTGCCGGCTACAACGCTGCGTCACACTACCCATGAGCGGAACAACGGAGCCAAACAGAGTCCAACTGCCTGCCGGCTACCACGCTGCTACACTAAACCAGCGGAGCCAAACAGAGCAGAACTGTCTGCCGGCTACCACGCTGAGTCACCATACCAACGGAGCCAAACAACAGAACTGTCACACACCTGTCTGATCTACCACTAACCCATGAGTGGTGGTGTGTACGGATACATGTAACTGGCCATGTGCTCGACAATAATGGAGCAGACTATCGCACAGCATGCAATCATGCAAGATGATGCATGACACTAAACATGACAATATCATGAACAACATAACAATAACCATATATATAAATACAAAATGTGTACCACAGGACAAGGAATCAAATCAAAGGTACACAGATCATATAGGGTATCAAATAAACCCTAGGTCCTTGAACATAATATAGTTGCGTCACTACTTCTATAAAAATGTATGATAAGATATATACTAACATGATGTGCATAAAAATAAACTAACAAGCATGTAATAGATCGGGTAGTGATCAACCGAAGTAAATGAGAAACATAATCATTGCTATATGTTAAAAACATTATTATGCATATCAAAAGACATAAGTCAAAGTACCCGCCTCAAATAAGAAAGGTCCAATACAGTCCAATCTGACGTCGAGATACTCGTCTCGCGTCAAAGTCCTGTGATATCAAACATACATTTTTATTTAGCTACAATTCTAATAAATAGCTAAATAAAAATCTCTAATCCTGAATTAGGGCAAAACCCTAATTAAAACATTAACATAAACCTAATTCACACTTAGTCAATTTGTATCCCTACTACACTGGCATGCTACAATTATCCAACCTACATGAATCAGTAAAATCACAAATCCATATTTAAAATTTACTACTAAATGATCAATGCACCCATATACATAAACACAACTCCAATCCCTACCAAATCTGATATCAACCACGTCTTACCTAAATCGGTGTCAATCGCTTCCTCTTTGGAGATTCTTGTATCTGACCAGCAGCAATCTACTGTTCACGCGATCCCGGAAACCCACTGCCGAAGTTGTGCAGTAAGAAACAATTGACCTCCAAGCCATATACTCAAATTAACTCTTATATAGATCAATCTTACCCAAAGCTAAAATGGTTGCTGCGATGGATGAAGAAAGAACCCGGCAGTGGAAATCTAGGGCTCGGCAAAACCTGATGGCCAGCGTCGGTCTGAGGTGCACTGTGGGTTGCGACCGACAATCGACTGAGAGGGGCGAGGGTGAAGTCGGCTAGGGCAGAGAGGAGTCTCGGCGGTGAACACAAACTAGGGCACAGCGTCGGCTAGGGAAAATTCGCCGTGAGGGCTCGGGTGGCGTCGTCGGGCAGAGACGAGAAGGAAGGAGGACAGCGCTAGAGCAGAGAGAAGGGCTCTGCTCGGCAATCGAAGGAAAGGCTCGACCGGCGGTGCTCGCGCGTCGCCAGTGCTTGAGACAAGGAGGAAGAAGGGAGGCGGCATCGGCACACAAGAGGAGAATTGGCTTGTGGCTCGCTAGGGCACAAGGAAGGTTGCTCGGCCGCAGAGAGGGAGAAAAGAAATGTCGACTTCTCTTGGTCTCGGGCTTATGCACGCATGGGAGAGGAGGAACCGCCGTGGGCGGTTAGGGTAGGCGTCGAGCGCGAGAGAAAAGGCTCGGGGAAGAGGGAAACGACGACGGGAAGAAATAGAAATAAAAAGAAAAGGAACAAAAAAGAAATAAAGAAAATCAACATTTCCTCGCTAAAACAGGGTAGCCTAAACAGACTTTTCCGGGCCCCGTTTTTATCCCCGTTAACTCGTCCGTACGAGCTCCGAAAAATTCCCAAAAATTTTCTAAAAATTTTGGAAAATTCCTTTATTATTATTCTCTATTTTCCGATATTTTACACCCCCTTTTCCAATAAGTGATCAATTGTGCCCCCCCCCTCTCCTTTTTCACCTAAGCTCCCCCTTGAGCTAGATTTTCTTACAAGGGTGTGTAGGTTTCCCACTTAAACCCAACATTTCTCCCCCTTGGTCATACATCAAAAAGAGCTCCAATAATATTCTAATTATTGGACTCTTTAACCTCTAATGACCATAAACATCATGTATTAATCCCCCATAAGATTACATACAAGTTCTTTTTGGTCATTTTCTATTGCTAAAACATATTTTCTGACTGTATCAGTCGACTGCCATTAACTTCAGTCAACTGCCCTCTTCAAAATGAGTTCACAGAGACATTCTATGCTCATGAACAGTGTTATCAGTCAATTGGTAACTGTATCAGTCGATTGGTACGCTATTTCAGCCAAAAATAATATTTCTGACCCGACTTTAGAAATGCACTAGAAATTCCACATATCTCCAAAAATTTCCAAATTTTGTAGAGATATCTGTTTTACCAATGTCTACTTGAAATATATATATATAGTGATTATAAATCCTATCCTAAGATTGATATAAAATCCAAAACTATTTAAATGGTTCAATTAAATTTTGACCTAAAGTCCTAGTTTTGACTTTCTCTTGATGTATCTGCCCATACTAAACCATAATGCATCCCTAGCATTAGTTTATATGATATCTATACATCAAAAATCAATGTTCATGCAATATGAACCCAATTCATATTTCATGCATGAAACTCAACCCAATTGTGCCAATTTCTTATATTTGAGACTCAAGTCTGTCTCCAAACTATTTTGACATATTTGATGACCTATCATGAGTCCCAAGCATGGTCTGCTTGAGATCCATTTAGCATATGTCCCAAAAACTCTTTGAGCTCCCCCTAGAGCTCTTAGCCTTAACCACCTCCCTAGGCGAGTCATCCACTATAGCTAGGCCACTTTGGTGCACCTCAGGTGACACTTGGCCTACAAACTTAACTTTCTTAACCTTAGACACCTTATCTTTGGTTAATTTCTTCTTATCCTTAACCTTAGACACCTCATCCTTGCCATAATTATATGCAACCCTAACATATTTCTTTACATGGGCTTTGGATGACACTCTCTTGCTCTTGGTCACTCCTCCCTTGCCATTGTCATGTGTCACCTTAGCACTTGACCTCCTTTTGGTCTTGGAGGGACTTAAATTGATATTTTTAGCTTTTTGACCACCCAAATACATATCAAGTCCTCTATGCCCAATAATGAAGCTATCTAAGATTTTTTCCAACTCCTCAAGCCTTGACTTCAAGGCTTGATTTTTCAATTCTAGGGTTCTAACTCTAGAATCAACATATCCACCTTGGATATTCCTAGACCTACCCTTCCTAGGCATATGTCTCCCCTTATTAGGATTAATGCCTAGGTTTTTAACCACCTTGCTCTCCTTAGGCAAGGTAGGTTGTTTTTTTAGGTCTAACCTTAGTGTATGATTTCCTAGGGTTATCTCCCATGTTAACCATATTCCTATTATTATATCTAAATCCATAATTATGCATGGGTATATAATTTTCATTATTCCTAACAAACATGAAGGAATTTGAAATTGGATTAAACTTCAAATTAGGAATTACCTTCCCTTTTACCATTGGAGCTCCCCCTTGACTTGAGCTCCTTTTCTTCTCCCATTTTTTCAAGTGTGCTAATTTCTTGAGCTCTCATCTCCTTGGACACTTTGTGTGGTAGTGACCCCACTAACCAATGTGAAGCATCGAATGTGCCTCTTATCCTTGGCACCATCACTACAACCCACGTTAGTCTTCAAAAGAACTTTACCAGGTTTAGGGTTTACCTTCTTTACCTTCTTGAGCGAAGGACACCTACTCTTGTAGTATCCCATCTCCCTGCACTCAAAGCACTTGATGTGGGCTTTAGTGCTCTTCTCAGTGAGTGCAATTGAAGGTTGAGCTTCCAAGACCTCCTCTTTCTTAGATTTCTCTTCTTCTTCTTCTTCCTTCGAAGATGTGGACGATTCCACATCCTCCTCTCTTGAAGATGTGGATGACACTTCCTCATCTTCCTTCTCCTCCTTGGATGTTGAACATGTGTCAACATCTGATTAGTCCTTCTCCTTTTAGACCAATGAGTCCTTCGCCTTGGGCTCCTCCACTCCTTAGAGTTTTGTAGGATATTCATAGAATGCAATGATCTTTTTCCAAAGATCACTTGTATTCTCATAATTACCTACACTCAATAAAATGTTAGGAGGTAATAAATTCAAAAGAATTTTTGTTACCTTCTTATCCGCCTCTAATTGTTCCCATTGTCCCTTGATCCAATACCGAGGCTAGAGGCGTTTCCCTTTCTTGTCCATTGGAGCTTTGAAAGGATCTTCTAATGCAATCTAATGGTCTCAATCCATTTAGAACCATGTCTCCAAGCACGACCTCCAATATCTGAAGTCTTCCTTCTCATATAGAGGTGGGATCTGGATATCCCATCTTAATGGTTCTTCTAACTCCATCTTCCTTTGGCGCCTTGCTCGCTTGGAGATTAGTCCAACTAAGAGCAATCAAGCTCTGATGCAAATTGTTGGGACCTTAATGCCCAGCTAGAGAGGGATGAATAGCCGATCACCCAAATCGTTGCTCCCTACACTCATTAGTACGCAGTGGAAATACAAAATAAAATACTAACAAGGAAGCTAAACCCTAAACAATACAAAGACTAGAAACATAAACCCAATGACATGTTTATGTAATGTGGTTTAGATATTAGGGCTCCTACTCCACAGTTATCCGTAAGGTGGACAATCTTGATCCGTCGATAGATGACTCCCCGAAAAACTCTGGCTAGTTTAAGTAGCTCCTTGTGGGTGGAGAAACCTCACTACAATCTTGCACATGCACGCTTAATTAAACGAGAGCTTGGAAGACTCTAAAAGGGATTAACCACCTCTAATTTTGTCAAGCTTGCCCAAGCACCCCGAGCTCTCTTAAATAGAGCTTGGGAGGAAACACTTAGCTATGTTTCCTGCCACCAGTCGACTGGTAAAATCACCAGTCGACTGGTCCTCTATGGAATTCTACCGTTATATGCCAACAGCTTGAAACCAATCGACTGATGGAAGTACCAGTTAATTGCTATATTAACTACTATAGAAACAATTAATAACTACTATAGTAGTCATTTACTATTTTGGCCCAGTCTGTTAGAGTGTATACTGAAAGCCTAAGCTTTTGTAAACATTTATTTTGAATAAAGAATCACATTTGGTCAAATTGTCGACATTTAGTTGTAGTTGTTCAATTAATTTATATTGTAGATAACATAGTATGTGGTGCCACATACAGAAGATGATGTTATTAGTACCTTATAAATTATAAATAGTAGCTCACGACCAAAATGGAAAGGAACAAACCATTGGAAGGTCATAGTGTAATTAGGAATTAGTTTATCTTAACTATATAATTACACTAGTACACTTACAGTGTATTGAGTAGGACCATTAGAGGTTGTTTCTTTTATACTAACTTTATAAAGGAACAAAGACCTCAGTTATTATAGAAGTGTGTGCTCTTAATCCTAATATAATAACAAGCACATATATTTGATATTTATTTCTTTAATTTATCAATGGGTGAGATTTAGTTCGAAAAATCAATAAGCCCGATAAGTTGGGAAATGATATCACTTATAGTGTGTGTTGTTGATTATAGAAGGAAACTGTGTCCTATAGATGTAGGTTGATAGTGTCCCCAAGATGAGCTCATAAGGATTGTCATGTTAAACCCTGCAGGTGGACTTACTCCGACATGACGATAAGGTTGAGTGGTACTATTCTTGGATTAAGATATTAATTAAATGAGTTGTCAGTAACTCACTTAATTAGTGGACATTCGACATCTTAAACACAAGGAGACTAACACACTCATAATAAGAAGGAGCCCAAAAAATGTAATTTGGGATTGGTGCGGTAGTTCAATAATAGTTCTCTAGTGGAATGAACTATTATTGATAAAATTAAGTTGTGTGTTCGGGGCGAACACGGGATGCTTAATTTTATCGGGAGACCAAAACCAATTCCTCCTCTCGGTCCCTATCGTAGCCTCTTATTTATAAAGTACTATACCCACCTATACCCACCTTCATACCCATGATGTAGGGGCCGACCAAGCTAGCTTGTGGATCAAGCTAGGGTCGGCCAAGCCTTGGTTCATGGGTGGCCGGCCCTAGCTTGAACCCAAGCTTAGGAGGTCGGTCCCCATTAAATTTAAAAGAATTTTAAATTTAAATTTTTCTTACTTGAAAGATATAATTTATTGGAGAGATTTAAAATTAAAATATCTCTTTTAAAAGGATCTACAAAAGATTAAAGAAAGAGATTAGATTTCTTTCCTTATTTGTAGATTGGAAAGATATTTTATTTTTTTTTTATAAATTATTCACATGTTGAAAAATTAAAATTATAGAAATTTATTTTTATCAACCATGAAGGGATTTTAAAGGGAAATTTTATTTTTAAAATTTTTTAAGACAAATAAGGAATTTTTAATTGTTGATTGAAAATTGTCATGTTTGCTCTCCATGAGGTGGCCGACCATGACATGATTAATTGGGAAATTTTATTTTATTTTTCTTAGTTAATTCATGTCAAGGAAAGTTAAGGAAATTTTATTGTAATTAAATTTCCTTATTTGCCAAAGCTAAGGATTATAAAAGAGGGGGTTGGGGTGCCTTCAAGACACACAACTTTTATTATTCTTCTCCCTCTTTTCTTCCTTGGTGTGGCCAGCCCTTCCCTTTCTCTTCTCTCCATCATTGTGGCCGAACCTTACATCCCTCTTGGAGATCAAGTGGTGGCCGGATTCTAGCTTGGAGAAAAAGGAGAGAAAGCTTGCATCCCTTGGAGCATTGGTGGTGTTTTCTCTTCATCCTTGGAGGAGCTCTTGTTTGTGGTCGAACCTTGCAAGGAGGAGAAGAAGGTGCTTTGGTGGTTTCTCATCTCGGAAGATCGTTGCCCACACAACGTCCGAGGTTAGAAGAGGAATACTGTAGAAGACCTAGAGGTTTTTTGCTTGCAAAAGAAAAGGTATACTAGTATTTAATTTCCGCATCATACTAGTTTTATCTTTATGTAAAAATACCAAATACAAGAGGCATGCGATTCTAGTATTTCGAATTTGCTTTCGATATTGTGTTCTTTGTTTTTTTTTTCTTTTTCTTGTGATTTGATTGTTCTTTTCGGTTGACCTAAAGTTATTTAAGGAAATTAAATATTAACTTTCCTTAAAAGGCTTTGTCTAGGCGGTGGTGGTTGTTCCCATATCCAAGAAGGTCATGTGCCTCGCCATGCAGTCCTGGAAGCCAATTTTAGAAACTAATATTTAATGAAATTAATAACCTAGGTGATTTGGATCGAATGTGTTAAGTTCCGCAAGAGATCCAAGTCTAAACCTAAAAGAACAAATAAATTAAACTTTGGATCAAACGTGTTAAGTTCCGCAGGCGATCCAAGTTTAATTTAAAAGAACACATGGTAGCTAGGAAAAGGTTCAGACCTTTGTACAAAATTTTTGTACAATGGAACCATTAGGCTTTCCGAGTAGCAACCAACAATTGGTATCAGAGCTAGGGTTTTGCCTCTGTGTATTTGGTATTAGTTTAATTATGCACATGTCATACATAATTTAGGCAGGTTAATAGTAGGATGTGCTAACTTTGTGGATGCAGGATCCAACTATTATAGCTTTTAGTTATTATGTGTGTGATTGGACCCTTGGACATGTCAAGGGCATTTATATGTGTGTGCATGATTGTATTATAAAATACAGCAGGAGCTGTATTTAGTTTTATTAGGATTTTATTTTTGATCTAGTTACATGTACATTCCTTTTATGGAATATAGGATCGATGGATGTAAATTTTTTATTTTATGTTCGATCTAATTTACATGTACATTCCTTCGAGGAATATAGGATCGAAAAATGTAAAATTCTCTTTATGTCGCGGATCAAATCTTGTAAGGCGTGGAACCTTTTGAGGACAAGAGGCGCAGCGGAACAAGGAGCAAGATGGATGTGACAGCTAGACTCGGTGGCGGTGGCCAAATATGGCAGCAGCTTGGGATGACAACACACGGAGGACAACCATAGATAAAAGCCATAATAGTTGAAAATTAGATTTTCTATTTATTGCTTTTATATTGTGCTGTGTGTGCATGTTAGTATACATGTTTAGTAGGCTAGCATAGTTAAAATTCCTCATTTATAAATAACTAAGTGGGAGAAGAATTTTAAATAAATTCCATGGTCTCCATTACTGGTTTGTAAGTGATACAAACAAGCTTGCGCGTTGGCTCTAAGTGCCTTCCTCCATATCGGATGAGCTTGTTTGTGGATCACTAGAACAAACTTCCATTTTGGATGACTATAGGAAGTTAATTAAGAGCGTGTGATCTTCCCCATCGGAAGGGGCACAATCTTATTAATGGACTTAGTGTCAAGTAATGGTATACACTTAGGCACGTCTAATAGTATCCTCCCCATCGGAGTCACTGCTATTATTCGTGTGACCAAAGGATACCAACTATTAATTTTATTTGTCACAAAGTTAGGTTAACAAGATAATAAAATTAATGGGTTATACCCTCTTTTTACAAATGTTGAATTTGTATACGTCCACACTATCGTGGCATACAAAATTCACGATGTTTTGAGGTGTTGGTTAATTTAAAATAGTATTGTTTGAGGAATCAATATTATTCTAAATTTAGAGTTCTAACCAAAAGTTATTTGTGATTCTTAGGATGACTTTCAACCCACTGGCCATCATACTACAACAGAATAGACTTACTGGTCCTAATTACATAGATTGGAAAAGGAACCTGGACATTGTTCTTACTGCTGAAAGCTATAAGTTTGTACTGACTGGTCCTGATGCACTCACTGGTGAATCTACTCAAGAGGAGATTGAATATCATAAGAAATGGGTAAAGGCATAGACACGGTGTTACATTTTGGCTTCAATGTCAAATGTATTGCAACATCAGCATCAAGATTTACCAACAGCTTATGATATTATGAACAATCTCAAGGAACTCTTTGGCCATCAGGATCGGGCTTCTAGACAAGAAGCCATGAGAAAGATAATGACAGCCACCATGCAAGAGGGTACTCCTGTGAGGGATCATATCCTAAAGATGATGGCTTATCTAAACGAAATACAGATCCTTGGAGAAGAAATTGATGGGGAAACCCAGATCGATATGATCCTCCAAACACTACCTAGAAGTTTTGAACAATTCCGCCTGAATTACAATATGAACAGAAGTGTATATTCATTGGCGGAACTACTGACAGAACTTCAGGCAGTAGAAGGTTTGTTTCGTCACAATTCTCATATTCACTATGCTGAAAATGGTTCTACTTCTAAACCGAAAGGAAAGAAGAAGAAGAAACAAGTTGGTTCACAAAGAAAGTGAATAAATCTCAGAGTACAGGACCTAAAGCTGGAATGAAGAAGCCGAAGGGCAAGTGCTTCATCTGCAAGCAGTCAGGGCATTGGAAGGCGGATTGTCCTCGTAGGAGTCAGAACAACAAAGGTATATCTCATACTCTAGTTGTTGAAACATGTTTAGCAGTGTTATCTACCAGTACCTGGTGTGTAGATACAGGAGCCACTGATCATGTCTGCAATTCCTTGCAGGGGTTCCAGGAAACCCGACGACTAACTGAAGGAGAGATTACCGTCTACATGGGCAATGCTACTAAGGTGGCGGCTGTTGCAGTGGGAGATGTCTACTTATCTTTTAATAGGAATAGAAATTTGGTTTTAAGAAATTGTCTTTATGTAACCAGTTTTAGAAAGAATTTAATTTCAGTTTCTAAACTGTTTTTGGATGGATATTCAGTTTCCTTTAGTAACGATATAGTTATTAAGAGAAATAAAATGATTATCTGTTCTGGTGCATTAGTTGGCAATTTGTATACTTTAAATTCAATTTCTCCCACAAAGCAAAACATGAAAATTTATAACTCATCTTCTAACTTAAATAAGAGAAAAGAACCTTCGGAAATGAATCAAGCATATCTTTGGCATCTAAGGCTTGGTCATATTAACTTAAGTAGGATTCAGAGGCTTATAGCCGATGGACTTTTGGGTTCATTAGAGTTGGAAAATTTTTCAACTTGTGAATCTTGCTTATAAGGTAAAATGACCAAGAGGCCTTTTAAGGCCAAGGGGTATAGAGCCAAAGAAGTGTTAGAATTGGTTCATTCTAATTTTGTGGTCCTATGTTTGTCCAAGCAAGAGGTGATTTTGAATATTTTATCCCTTTTATAGACGATTATTCAAGATACGGATACATTTACCTAATGCGCCGCAAGTCCGAGTGCTTTGATAAGTTCAAAGAGTACAAAGCTGATGTGGAGAAACGACTAGGTAAAAGTATCAAGACACTACGGTCTGATCGTGGTGGCGAATACCTCTTAGGAGAGTTTAGGAATTACTTATCAGAGGCCGGGATTCAATCCCAACTGTCCGCACCTGGTACACCTCAATAGAATGGTGTGGAAGAACGAAGGAATAGGACTCTTATGGAAATGGTTAGATCGATGATGAGTTATTCAGAATTACCAAATTCATTTTGGGGATACGCTCTGGAAACGACAGTGTACATTCTGAACTTAGTACCTTCTAAATCAGTTTCTTCTACTCCCACAGAATTATGGAATGGGTGAAAGCCCAGTCTAAGACATATTCGGATTTGGAGTAGTCCAGCACATGTGCTGAAACCAGATGCTGATAAGTTAGAATCTCGTATAGAAGTTCGCGTGTTTATGGGGTATCCCAGAGGAACAAAAGGTGGTTTATTTTATAGTCCTAAAGACCAGAAGGTCATTGTTAGCACCAATGCCCAGTTTTTAGAAGAAAACTATATAATGGATCACAAGCCCAGTAGCAAAGTTGTTTTAGAAGAACTTAGAGATGGCATGTCTACCTTAGTACCAACAGTGCAAGATGAAGTACCACAAGAGACTGCAACACGTGTCACACATGATACACAACCACAGACAGTGCCTCGTCGTAGTGGGAGGGTTGTAAGGCAGCCTGATAGATTCATGTTTTTGGGAGAGTCTTCGGACTTGATCCCGGGTAAACATGAACCTAATCCCCGAACATATGACGAAGCACTCCAAGATATAGATGCAGCATCTTGGCAAAAAGCAATGAATTCTGAAATAGAGTCTATGTACTCTAATAAGGTATGGGAGCTTGTAGAATCACCTGATGGTGTAAAAGCCGTTGGATGCAAGTGGATCTACAAAAGGAAAAGAGGGACAGACGGGAAGGTAGAAACCTTCAAAGCTAAGCTTGTTGCGAAAGGGTACACTCAGAAAGAGGGAATCGATTATGAGGAGACCTTTTCACCAGTAGCCATGCTTAAGTCTATCCGGATACTCTTATCCATTGCTGCTCATATGGATTATGAGATTTGGCAAATGGATGTCAAGACAGCTTTCCTTAAAGGAAGTCTTGAAGAGAACATCCATTTGAAGCAACCAGAAGGGTTTATTGAAAAAGGCAAAGAGCATCTAGTGTGCAAGCTCAATCGGTCCATTTATGGACTAAAGCAAGCTTCAAGATCTTAGAACATCCGGTTTAATGAAGTAATCCAGTCATATGGATTTATTCAGTGTCTGGATGAGTCTTGTGTATACAAGAAGTGTAACGGAAACGTGGTGATATTTCTTGTACTATACGTAGATAATATTTTGTTAATTGGCAACAATGTCAAGGTATTATCGGATGTAAGGGTATGGTTGTCCAAACAATTTGATATGAAGGACTTAGGAGATTGTGCACACATTCTTGGGATCAAAGTTATGAGGGATCGCAAGAAAAGAATGTTGTGTCTATCCCAAGCTTCATATATAGATACAATCCTTGCTCGTTTTAGCATGCAGGATTCCAAGAAAGGTTTCTTACCTTTTAGGCATGGAGTAGCTCTATCTAAAGAGATGTCTCCGAAGACATCAAAGGAGATAGAGGACATGAAAGCAGTTCCTTATGCTTCGGCTGTAGGAAGCCTAATGTATGCAATGCTATGTACGAGACCTGATATCTGTTTTACCGTGGGCATGGTTAGCAGATATCAGAGTAACCCTGGACAAGGACATTGGACTGCGGTAAAGCATATATTAAAGTACCTAAGAAGGACTAGAGATTATATGCTAGTTTACCAAGCAGACGATTTGCTCCCTGTGGGTTACACGGATTCAGATTTCCAATCAGATAGGGACAGTAGTAAGTCTACATCAGGCTATGTGTTTACTTTAGGAGGTGGAGCCATTTCATGGAGTGTTAAGCAGAAATACGTTTCGGACTCAACCATGGAAGCTGAGTATGTAGCAGTCTCTGAGGCAGCTAAAGAAGCAGTATGGCTCAGGAACTTTCTAATGGACTTAGATGTGATTCCTGATTTGCCCAAAATCATCACAATTTATTGTGATAATAGCGGTGCATTCGCAAACTCGAAGGAACCACGAGCTCATAAGGCAAGTAAACATATAGAGCGCAAGTACCACCTGATACGAGATATCGTGAAGCGAGGAGAAGTTGTCATCGCTAAGATTGCATCAGCAGAAAACCTGGCAGATCCTTTCACTAAGGCCCTTCCGGCAAAAGCTTTCGATCGGCATGTGGAGGGAATGGGAATCAGATGTATGGCAGAAGATATGGCAGCTTAGTCATTAGTATAAGTGGGAGATTGTTAGAGTGTATACTGAAAGCCTAAGATTTTGTAAACATTTATTTTGAATAAAGAATCACATTTGGTCAAATTGTCTACATTTAGTTGTAGTTGTTCAATTAATTTATATTGAAGATAACATAGTATGTGGTGCCACATACAGAATATGATGTTATCAATACCTTATAAATTATAAACAGTAGCTCACGACCAAAATGGAAAGGAGCAAACCATTGGAAGGTCGTAGTGTAATTAGGAATTAGTTTATCTTAACTATATAATTACACTAGTACACTTGGAGTGTATTGAGTAGGACCATTAGAGGTCGTTTCTTTTATACTGACTTTATAAAGGAACAAAGACCTCAGTTATTATGGAAGTGTGTGCTCTTAATCCTAATATAATAACAAGCACATATATTTGATATTTATTTCTTTAATTTATCAATGGGTGAGATTTAGTTCGAAAAATCAATAAGCCCGATAAGTTGGGAAATGATATCACTTATAGTGTGTGTTGTTGATTATAGAAGGAAACTGTGTCCTAGAGATCTAGGTTGATAGTGTCTCCAAGATGAGCTCATAAGGATTGTCATGTTAAACCCTACAGGTGGAGTTAGTCCGACATGACGATAAGGTTGAGTGGTACTATTCTTGGATTAAGATATTAATTAAATGAGTTGTCAGTAACTCACTTAATTAGTGGACATTCGACATCTTAAACACAGGGAGACTAACACACTCATAATAAGAAGGAGCTCAAAAAATATAATTTGAGATTGGTGCGGTAGTTTAATAATAGTTCTCTAGTGGAATGAACTATTATTGATAAAATTAAGTTGTGTGTTCGGGGCGAACACGGGATGCTTAATTTTATCGGTAGACCAAAATCAATTCCTCCTCTCGGTCCCTATCGTATCCTCTTATTTATAGAGTACTATACCCACCTATACCCACCTTCATACCCATGATGTAAGGGCCGGCCAAGCTAGCTTGTGGATCAAGCTAGGGTCGGTCAAGCCTTGGTTCATGGGTGGTCAGCCCTAGCTTGAACCCAAGCTTAGGTGGCCGGCCCCCATTAAATTTAAAAGAATTTTAAATTTAAATTTTTCTTATGTGAAAGATATAATTTATTGGAGAGATTTAAAATTAAAATATCTCTTTTAAAAGGATCTACAAAAGATTAAAAAAAGAGATTAGATCTCTTTCCTTATTTATAGATTCGAAAGATATTTTATTTTTCTTCTTTATAAATTATTCACATGTTGAAAAATTAAAATTATAGAAATTTCTTTTTATCAACCATGAAGGGGTTTTAAAGGGAAATTTTATTTTTTAAAATTTTCGAAGACAAATAAGGAATTTTTAATTGTTGATTGAAAATTGTCTTGTTTGCTCTCCATGAGGTGGCCGACCATGACATGATTAATTGGGAAATTTTATTTTATTTTTCTTAATTAATTCATGTCAAGGAAAGTTAAGGAAATTTTATTGTAATTAAATTCCTTATTTGTCAAAGCTGAGGATTATAAAAGAGGGGGTTGGGGTGCCTTCAAGACACACAACTTTTATTATTCTTCTCCCTCTTTTCTTCCTTAGTGTGGCCAGCCCTTCCCTTTCTCTTCTCTCCATCATTGTGGCCGAACCGTACATCCCTCTTGGAGATCAAGTGGTGGCCAGATTCTAGCTTGGAGAAGAAGGAGAGAAAGCTTGCATCCCTTGGAGCATTGGTGGTGTTTTCTCTTCATCCTTGGAGGAGCTCTTGTTTGTGGCTGAACCTTACAAGGAGGAGAAGAAGGTGCTTTGGTGGTTTCTCATCTCGGAAGATCGTTGCCCACACAACGTCCGAGGTTAGAAGAGGAATACGGTAGAAGACCTAGAGGTTTTTTGCTTGCAAAAGAAAAGGTATACTAGTATTTAATTTCCGCATCATACTAGTTTTATCTTTATGTAAAAATACCAAATACAAGAGGCATGCGATTCTAGTATTTCGAATTTGCTTTCGATATTGTGTTCTTTGTTTTTTTTTCCTTGTGATTTGATTGTTCTTTTCGGTTGACCTAAAGTTATTTAAGGAAATTAAATATTAACTTTCCTTAAAAGGCTTTGTCTAGGCGGTGGTGGTTGTTCCCATATCCAAGAAGGCCATGTGCCTCGCCATGCAGTCCTGGAAGCCAATTTTGGAAACTAATATTTAATGAAATTAATAACCTAGGTGAAAACATCAAAACCTAGGGCACCTAGATTGCTCCAACACCCTCCTAATTTGTTGATCTATATGCTCTACAACATCTTCCAGGGAATCATTTGAGAGCATATATATCTCTAGATCCTATGGACTTAAATCAACAATTATATATTTTGGCAGCAAGTAGTTCTGCAATCCAAGCCTTTATTATCTCCACACGGGAGCCTGACCACTTCCATCTACATATTCTTGGAAGGGCATGCCATCTATAAGGATCAATTATTCTAACATGTTCACACATCCACACCTGCAATATAATAAAAATGGTTAAATGTGAAATGTTATGCATAAAATATATGAATCTATCATTAAATTTAAAATCTTATAGCGAGGAGATGTGCAAACCCTTTGAGCATGGGAGCATTATTTCCCTTAAGGCCCTCTGCTTTAGCCTCTATAAAAGCATCACACCAATGACCCCCAGCTATGAGCTCATATAGTCATATACAGCCTTATACCAATTATACCTACCTAAATTCTCAATATCATCTACGCAATCAATTAGTGATTGTATTGATAATCTAGATATATTGCTAGAAGTAGTAAATAAAACACAAACAAAAAAATATAATATTAAAAATTGGCAAAAGAGAGTATCAGATTCAGCAGATGAAGATTGTTTGCTAAGGTTGATCATCTTGTTCTCTAGTTCCTTCTGTGTATATCTTATTCTCTAGTTCCTTCTGTGTATACTCCACATTATTGAAGTGTTGAAAAAATAGTGGGGTGGTGGATGCATGATGCAAATTTACTTCGTCACCTTGGTTTGGAAGTCCTAGAATTAGTGAAACATCTTTCCTTGTGAAGCTAATCTCCTTATTATGAAAGATTAAACATCTGGCTTCAACGTCCCAATTGTTAAATATATTTTGTATAAGACTTTGGATATTTTCAATTTTAGGCATGGCTATGATCCAAGCAAATGAGTTTCCACTTATCAACTTCATCTGCCAATTATTTATATGTAGTGATGATAAAAAAAACCTTTGAAGTGAGGCTAATTACTTTTCCAATGCACTTTCTTATGATATGCACGGGAAGTAGAAGTTCTCTAGCTCGCCATTTAATTCTTTTAAATAAATACATAAGATCTTAGTTATACTCATTTGGCTTCATTACAATGTAGTTAGTTTTCACCCATAATATAATATGTTACATTGTTATTTTTTAACCATAATATGATACATTACAATGTCTATAATTTCTCCTAACTACTACAATGTGATTAGTAGCTGCTATAACATGGCTACTTATCATGTTGTAGTAGTTAAGGTCAAGTAGCTGCTATAATAATAAGAAGCCAATAGAAACTATAGGGTTTAACACGTTGCATCAATCATTAGGTTTTGACTATGTTGTAGCACTTGTTGTCGCATAGATGCTACAACAAAGATAAACTTTTTTTAAACCCTTTATTCCCTCAAAGTAAATTTTCAATCCAAAGACCTATAATCATTAAATATATACCATTGTAGCAGCTAGGAGATGAATCAAAATCCTAAAAATTTAAACCCCTAAACAAAATGAGGAGAATAAAAACTTTAAAACCTAACACAATACTTACGATGGAGGCAAAGATTTGGATGAGAAACAAGTTGTCGCGGTGAGGTTGATTAACAAAGACATTGTGGGGGCACTGATCTACTATCAATAAAATTCTTTCAAAATATTTGTCACACGGCGAGTTTAGGGATTAAAACTTTGGCCAATGAGGGTGAAAAGATAATTGCACAATATATTTTCACTTTCTCCGTCCATGCATGATAATAGATATTAAGATTAGAGGGATTTACAACTTATATTGAAAAAATTTACCATCGAAAGGTTTGTGGGAAATGATGTTTGCCAAGTTTCTAGCTACCTATATAACAAAAAAATTGGAAAGAAATGTTTGTTTGGAGTGTCAAAGTAGCTACTACAACGTGTAGCAACTAATGTAGGGTAACTGCTATAACGTGGAGCAGCTATTGTAGGGTAGCTTCTATAACGTGAAGCAGCTATTGTAGGGTAACTACTACATTGTGTAGCAGCTACTATCGGATAGCTGGTACAAGGTGTTGTAGCAACATGATTGAAAGCTAATACATGTTGTAGTAGTTACAACTTAAATCATTAAAAATTAAAACCCTAATTCTTGAATACAAATGTCTACTACCTATTTAGTATAGTATCATCTAAGTAGCTACCTTAAATTACCATCAAATGGTTTGTGAAAAATGATGTTTGGCAAGTTTCTTATAAATTTTATAATAAATAAATTATAAGAAAAGGTTGTCTGGAGTGCCGAAGTAGCTGCTACAACTTTGTAGCAGTTAACCATCGAATTAGCTGCTACAACGTTGTAGCAGCTATCATTCCAAGTAGCTCCTACAACGTTGTTGTAGCAGCTAACCGTCGAATTAGCTGCTACATCATTGTAGCAGCTAACATTCCAAGTAATTGCTACAATGTTGTAGCAGCTAGCTATGAAATTGATTAATAGTTTAACATCTGGGACTTCCAATAAAGATAATCATGTATAAACTGTATATAATAGGAATAGAGAGAGAGTTGCAACTTAAATGAAATGACTTACCAAGTACCTTCTAGCAGTTAACTGTTGAAGTAGCTGCTACAACGTGTAGCAGTTAACTGTCCAAGTGGCTGCGAGTGTTTGTAGCAGGCGTCAGCCTTGCATGTTGTAGTATAGATATAGGATCGAAAAGAATTTAGATATCTCCATAATGGTATGATATTGTCTAATTTGGGCCTAAGCCCTCATGATTTTGCTCTTGGGCTCTACCCAAAAGTAAACCCATGATCTTTCCCATATGTTTTCAATGTGGGACTATATTTGCAACCTTACAACCCTAACAATCCCCCCTCAAACAAAGGACCACAGGATCCCCCTCAAGCATCGGTTCCCTCTTGACCTGCTCAAGGCCTCTCTTACTTCATTTAAGGTTTCACCCATATGGTTTGATCTTAGATCATGGCTCTAGCTTGTGCTTCTTCCAACGATTAGTCCAATGAAGAGTGACTTCGCTTTGATATCAATTGTAGGATCAAAAAGAATTTATATATCTCCACAATGATATGATATTGTCCAATTTGGGACTAAACCCTCATGGTTTTGCTCTTGGGCTCTACCCAAAAGGCCTCATGCCAATGGAGATGTCTTTTTCTTATAAACCCATGATCTTTCCCATGTGTTTTCAATGTGGGACTATGTTCTAATAAATGCTTCCTTTCTTCCTTTCTTTTAATATATATTAGGATCACAACTGGGAATTACAACTTAAAATAAAAATGAATTACCATTGGTTATGAAATGTGGGAATTGATATTTGATAAGTTTCCTACAAATTACATAAGTAAAAACTAGTGAGAAAGAAGCTAGGGATTATGCGTTGTAGGAACTTTTCAATAGATTCTATATAAGAAAAGGTTAATTTATATTTATTCCGTTTCATTGAAAATAAGGTAAAAATGTTGTTCGTAAGAACAAAGAGAAGCGGATCTATTCTATACCCGATAAATACCAATACGTAATGGAAGGATTACTCCAACTTTCGGGAAATAAATACATAGATACTTGTTTATCAATCCAACAATTGACACGTTAGTTAAATTTTCTTTTTATTCATTCTGCCTTACTCTATAAACCTTTCAATATAAACTTTTCAATCTATGTATAAAAATCTATAATCTATTAGGGCTACAAATTATTATACAGAGCTGAACAATAGACAGTGGAATGGAAAGACTTACGATCGAGAATGGAGAGAGGTGCTAAGCAAACCAGCGTTGACTATGCGTTCGATGGCAGTTTGGGGAGCTACTAGCCAACTAGTGAACAAGCAAGCGACTGTAACATGGGTTTAGCTTGCATCGCCTTTGCTTTTTGTTTCCCGGTAGGAGCGCGAGGTCCGACGGACGATGGCGGAGAAAGAAGGAGCGAGAGCGAGAGAGAGAGAGAGCGAGGGAAATTTAGATTTGGCCAAATTCCTTCGTCTCTATTTTGAATAGAAGGAGAAAATGGAGAGAGAATAAAAAATATATTATTTTTGCAATGAAATCGAGCTGACAATGCCAAATTTGTACGTCGCTCATGGTCGCGCATGAAGCGTCGCCTACCATATCATTTCTGTCAGGCGGGATAGTCTGGTCCCATCTGCCCTAGTCTATTCCTGGACAGTGATAGATGGATTCAATGACCCCCACTTGTTTAGCACCACAATTGAAATACATATTTTGAGTAATTCTTGAATATAAGATGATTTCTAATACCCCACTTTTATTCTTTTCAATGAGGATATTTCTTATCAGGGAACATAAATATTCTCTCTAAATATTTTCATTGGATGTCCATAGGAAAAAAAGGTTTAAGGAAATGGGGCTTATCAGTTCATCTCCCACGGTCACTTAAAATTGGGTGTGCAGGCTGTATATACGTCTTGAATGTATGTGAGTAATTAATAAAATTTTTACCTTGTATTTTAAATTTCCTTCTTTAAAATGTTAATGGAAGGAATATAATTATAACTTATAAAATAAACCGAATTTAAAGATGGTATGAGTACTTTGTCTAATTACTTTATTTGTTATATATATATATATATATATATATATATATATACTCATTTTACACCATAATTTAAATACATACTTTTAAGTAATTCTTGAATATATATATAATTAATATTCGCTTCCTCTCTTTATGAATTTTATGTTTTCTTGGAAAAAATTTAATATATAATTATACCTTATAAACTAGATTCTATTTAATTGTAGAATGTAATATATAATTAAAAATTATAAGGTTAATAGCGTTTATAACTACTATATGAGTAATTTGCTCTTAAATATATTTCTTTATTTGTTATATTTCCTTTTATTCTTTTCATAAGAATATTATATATACTCAATTTACACCACAATTGAAATACATACATAGCATACAAAACTTTGAAAAGAATTACTACTGCACTATGTCTCGAGTTATAATTCTCTGTGTCATTCTTATCTTTACTACGTTTTGCCTTGCAAGTAAGTTAACATTGTTATTTAGATATTTCATGATAATTTTATTAAATTTATTTGTTATTTATTGTTCATGTTTACTAATATTGTGCCACAATGTTTACTAATATTGATTATATTATTCATTCTTGTTTAAAATTGAAGATGTTTCTGATGCTGTTTCGCCTTCTTGTGGTTCTGAGTTTCGCATATGGGGTGATGGGTCTGGCCGAGTAAATTGTCTTACTAGCGAGCAAAATGCTGATTGCAACGCTTGGTGTTCAAGGAAATGCAGTGGAGGAAAATGTAATATTAGACAAAAACATTCAGTTTGTTCATGTTTTGTTTTTTAATTATTATGTCAAGATGAGGAATAAATCTGCTTATCCATCTTGGTTGGTGAAATAAAATTTAATTTTATATATGTTTTTTATTTATTTAAATTGTATGCATAATATAAATATATATTATAAGAGAAACAACCATATGCGATAGATATTTTAGTAGCTAAATGTGTTGAGCGACTCATCGACGATAGAAATACTCGATCATAATTTTTTCCATCTCTAAAATGATATTTTCATCAGTTGTTAAATGTATTTAGCAACTGATTAGGACAGAAAGGAATAAAAGTATGTTGAAACCTTTAATGTTGGATCAAATTCTCATTGACAATAAAACCTCTTTCATCTCCAATCCTTTTTCGTTTACTTATATCAATCAAATCATCCATGTCGAGATTTCCTCGAAGGCAGATCGACGACCCCCAAAAGCTACAACTTTCCTACTACTAGAGGCGTAGTTTGGGAAGGAGGAGAAGACCGGAACTGCTCGTCCAGTAATCGTGCCTCTTGACTCGGGGAGGAGAAGACCCGAATTGCTCGTCCATAGGCTTCTGTTAAATGCAAACAAAAGATAAATATTGCTGTGTGTGATCTGATCCATGATTCATGATCACAAACTGCTGCAACATGAAATGCTACCAACCAGTTGCCCCTCAAGATTGGATACAGAAGGAAATCAACCAGAAAATTAATATTTATTGTTTGTAAAGACAAAGTTTTGATTGCCACTGTAGCTTTCATTTCAATGGATCACCATTGTAGCACGGCAGCAGTTATGAGTGGTAGCATTTTTGTTGTTTTTTTATATGTGAAATTTAGTTGCTCCAAAGGGCCGGAATTGTTAGTTGCATGAAGAAAAATAGCTTAAGTATTGTAGTATATGTCCATGGGTGGGTTTAGGGTTCATGAGAATTATATGAATAGAAAAATATGAATATTTACTTGAAATGTAATATAAATAGAAAAAATATAAACTAATGGAAGCCTAAGTACAACCGTAAAATTATTATCGTATTATATAATTAAATTCGTTTATCAGAAACCATCTTTTATTTTATAAAATAAAGTAAAATTGCTTTTAATAAACTATTCTTCAAAACAAGAGTTTTGTGTACCTATCTTTCAGAAGTAATAATGATAACTAAAATATATTATTGGATCGAGACGCGCTAGAGGGGGGATAAATAGCGCACATGGCTATTTTATTTTCGAAAATGTTCGAGTAAATATATAGCGGAAAAGTAATAAACACATAAGTAACGCTAATACTAGGGGTGTAATCGAGTCGACCCGAGCCGAACTCTTAAATGTTTGAGTTTGACTCGTTTATAATCGAGTCGAGCTCGAGCTTTATTTAACGAATATATTCATGGCTCACGAGCTTATTCGAGCTTTTATCGAGTATAAATGAGTTTAATAAATATAAATTATAAATTTAAATATTTATTAAAAACTAAATTATATATTTTAAAAAAATTATAATATTCTTGTTAAAATTTATAATTTTATTCTAATAAATAAATTTAACTTATTTGTCTATGTTTTTCATAATTATAGTGTAAAATCTATAATTCAATATCAAAACTATTTTTTTTATTTAAAAAATGATTCATGAGCTTAACGAACATGTTCACGAGCTAACAAGCCGAATAATGTGAAGCTTGAGCTTGGTTTGTTTATCTTAACGAGCCTAATTAAACGAGCTCAAACGAGCTTTTATCGAATCGAGCTTCGAATAGCTCATGAGCGGCTTGGCTCATTTACACCCCTAGCTAACACTGTTTCTTTTACTTGGTTCGGAACCTGTGGCGACTCCTACTCCAAGGCCCGTGATCGTTGATCGCTTTCGTTGGGCAATCACTATAGATCCGAAATTCTTTACAGGAATGTAAATACAAGTACAGAATAAAGAATGATTATACCGACAATACAAAATGAAGAAAATAGTCGTCGATTGTCGGAAGAGCAGAGTGTTGTTGAAGCGTTCGGAGCAGCGCACAGGAGCACAAGTTGTTCTGTTTTCGTTGTTGTCGAAGCTACTCCCCGAGGCTCCTTTTATAGCCTCTGTAGGACTGATCCAGATCCTTAAAGCTTGGGATCAGGTTTGACCCGAAGCGGATCAGTCGACCGATCCCCATGTTTGGTCGACTGATCAGATGATCTCCTCCTCATCCGATCCGATCCCCCCGGCTTCGATCTGGCCAACTCCCATCCTTGGTTCAGTTGACCGAACCCTTAGCTGAACTCAGTCTGCAATCTGGAAATCTGGTCCTTTTGGTTGCGGTTCAGTCGACCAATCAGACCATTCGGTCGACCGATCATGGCTAAGTCTGACCCTGCAGAAATGTTAGTTTCTTGCAAAACAGAGTTAGACAAATAGCATATAAAACAAATAAGTTGACAGCTTTTGGGTTGTCCGGTTCTGACTTCGGATTTCCTACCGGAAACCCTAGGTCGAACCAACGCCTACTGTTCCCTCCGCGGGGAACGTGTCCTCACCTACTCCACTCAGGAAAGCATACATGTTGCCAGTCTGATATTCCTCCAGATCGACTGGACTTTCTGCGTAGGGTTACCATCTCCTAGGACCTAGGGTTACCACCCCTAGGATTTTCCGCCACCTAGGGTTACCTCCCCCTATGACCTAAGGTTACCTCCTCCCCCTCTTAGGATTTCTACCACCTAGGGATACTGTAACGCCCGAAAATTCTCAAAACTATTTTTATAAATATTCTATGATTTTTCTGGAATTTTAGAATATTTTCATGAAAATTTTAGAGTAGCGGAAGTAGCAAAAATAAGTAGAAAACGAAAATAGCTTAAACGGGAATTGAACCCGAGACCTATGGGTCCTATGACTTATGGTGAACCATGGTAACCAAGTGAACCCAGCAGGGCCGTGCTGAAAGGAAAGGGAAACAATTAAATTTATATTAGAGTTGGGCGGAATTACCCACTTAATATAAATAGGGAATTAATAGGTGAAGAGTTATTTTAACGTAACTTTTCCTCTCCCTCAAACCCTCACCGCCGCCCACCTCCCTTCCTCTTCTTCTCTCGGCGCCAACCACAAGCCAAGGCTATGGTTCCGTCCCCTAGGGCCATAGGAGGACTTTCCAGCGACATCTTGGATACGAGGACGCTCCCCTTCGCGAGAGGAACGCTTAGACGCGAGAAGATCGTCGAAAGGATCGTCTCCTCCGGAAATCTAGCGATTAGAATCGTAAGAAAATCCGAACAGGAGGTAAGAAACCCCTCACCTGCAGTATAAGTAGCTTTCGTATGATTGTATGTATTGTTTTAGTCGTATGCAGATTTTTAGCAATAGGGTGTGAATTAGCACACACCAAGCGTTTGATTAAATGCTTAGCTTAGTTAAATGTCATCCTAGGCATTTTAATAGCTTAGATAAATGCAATAGAAGCATTTTTACAGTTCGTATGGTCTTGCTACAGCTTTTATGGAACTAGATGTCCAATGGGTGGGCTCCCACAGTCGCCTCTAGGTTCAGACAACCTAGTTCTAGGTTTAGACAACCTAGTAAAAGCAAGACGAGAATTTATTAGCTTATGTTCAGTATTTTACCTTTTAGTGGCACTGTACTGGATTAGATATCCATTGGGTTGGGCTCTCACAGTCGCCCCTAGGTTTAGATAACCTAGTAGCCCTACTAAATTCGGGACTTCCAAACCCGGGTCTAGTTAGGGACGCGCGCATAGCAAGTACAGTTGTCGGGCCCAAACAGCAGCATGATTATGTATTTTCACCTATTATATGTATTAAGTTTTCAAACTCTCACAAGATAGTTAGGTGAATTCAGTACAGCATTAGCATTAGCAAGAATTAGCTCAGTTCAGCTTTTGTAATAGTGTAGTTTCTGTTTATACAACATGATAGTTTATGATTAGCTCTTATTGCCATGATTAGTTAGCTTTCTATGTGTTGTATGTCATGCCATGTTTAGCATATTCAATTTGTATTTCAAATAGCATGTTTTAAAATCATGAATTGCATCGTATGCATGTTTTAGTGAGGTAGATGGTTTCTTACTAAGCGAAAGCTTATAGATACTTTTTCCTTATACTGCAGATAAAGGTAAAGGAAAGATGGACTAGCGGAGGCTGGAGGGCAATGCGATGAAGATGTGTGTGGGCAGGAACTTGGAATAGAGATCTTAGGGAACTTTAGCAAGTTTGGTTTAAACATAAGAATCTTTCAGTGTTTTAGCATTTTGCACTTTAATATGTTAATTGCTATGAATTAGTTAACCATGCACTCTATTATGCTTAGAACACTATTTTTATTATGTTAGAATGTTAGTTATTATTGTTAGGATGTTCTTAGTCATTTTTGGAATCATTATGTGTGATTTGGCACGAGACAGTGCTGAAATCAGATCATTGGCACGAAATCAGAAACTCGAATCGATCAGCCGATCGATTCGAGAGTTTCCAATCGATCGATTGATCTACTGGGCAACTCGTCTCGCGAACAGTAGGCGTCTGGATCGATCAGCCGATCGATTCAGCCAATTCCGTCGCGAACAGAAGGCTCTGGGATCGATCACTGGATCGATTGACCAGTCTGGATCGATCAGCCGATCGATCCAGAATATTGCCCGAGCACAGTAGCGTGCTGGATCGATCACTGGATCGATCCGACATTCCAATCGATCAATGGATCGATTGGGAGGTCTGATATCAGCGGGAAAATGTTTAAGTTTAGTTCCTTGACCATGGGGAAGGTAAAACATGTCATGAATAGTTAGTTTACACCCCTTAGCATGTATAGAACCAAGAAATGTTAGTAGTTTAGCAAAATTCCAGTTAGTACAGCTTCCGCACTTAGTATTTAATGATAGTCATGGATTAGTTAGCACAGATTAATGTAACAATCGGCCTCACAGCCTAGTTAGTAGGAGGTGGGTCGTTACAGAGTGGTATCAGAGCAGTTTCCATACTTCCTACACACACATCAGCATTGAACCTACAGCTTCCAAGTAAGAACACTTCTCACTTTATTTATGTTTCTTGTTTTCATGTTAGAAATAAATGAAGCATGTTTACTTATGATAGTACCTAACATGATAACCATAGATATGCAATTATGATTGTATTAGTTATGTATGTCCTCTATGTCTCTAGAAATGGCACGAGGACGCCCAGCTAGAAGGGCACCAGCTACTGAGCCCCAGCATAAGGCAGGCAGTTCAGTGCCTCCTTCAGACCTTACAGCATTAGTGGCTCAGTTACAGTAGCAGCTAGCTGAACAGCAACAGGAGATAGCCACCTTGAAGGCTAATCAGCAGAATACTCCCACAGTCACCCCGGAACCAAACCTAGCAATGCCAGTAGTCTTAGAGGTTCCCCCAGTCCAGCCTACAGCACCGGTAGCCCCAGCAGCAGAAGCAAGAAGAGAAGCCTATATGATCCAGTGGCAGAGAGTCAAGCCCGAGAATTTCTCAGGCACCAGCGAACCATGGGATGCTCAAGCCTGGTTCAAAACACTGGAGAGTACGATGGAGCTTCTGGACTGGCCAGAACATGAGAAGGTGAAGTGCGCCTCCTTCTGTCTGACAGGAGATGCACACATGTGGTGGGAGAGAATCAGAGCAAAGCGCCCAGTGAACCAGATGACATGGGCTGACTTCGAGAAAGAATTCTTCGAGGAGTTCTTTCACATGCGGGTCACAAACCGCCACTACGACGAGTTCACTGAGTTTCGTCAAGGCAACCTATCAGTTGAGGAAGCCGTGAAGAAATTCAATAGATTGACTCGTCTATGCCCTGAACTAGTCAGCATAGAAAAAGAAAGAGTTTGGTTGATGCTCAAGATGCTGAGGCCGGAAATAGCAATGAACGTGGCTGGCAGCATTCATAGGCCGCAAACCACTGAAGAACTAGTCAGCAGTGCTCTGACCACTGAGCACTACCAGAATAATATCAAGCAGCAGAAGCAAGTTCTCTCAAAGTCCAAAGGACAAGGAGGCTCAGGTACTCAGAAACACCAGGGCCACAGCTCTAACTGGAAAGGGAACTCCAGCAACAAGCGCAAACCAGGGAGTTACCCAAAAGGAGGACCGGTTAGTAAACAGCCCAGCTATCCAAAGTGTGCTACTTGTGGGAAATTCCACCCTGGAGTTTGTCGTAAGGGCACACGAGGATGCTTTGAATGCGGACAGGAAGGGCATATGGCCAAGCAGTGTCCGAACAAGACCAGCTTTCCTCCACCACAGCCGATCCAGTACGAAGCCAAGCCAGCATAGTTGCATCAGCTGCAGGCCGCCTTAGATGGTCCACACATCAGCCAGGGCAGACTAGAAGCCCCTCCAGCTATGACGAATGCACGGATCTACTCACTGACCAGAGAGGACGTAGCAAATGCCTCGACAGTTGTCACAGGTCAGATTAGTATTTTACAGCAAAGTACAACTGTCTTATTCGATACTGGGGCAACTCATTCATATATATCCAGGGCATTTGCTGGGAAGTTAGCAATACCTTCAGAGGTACTCAATAGTCAGTTTTTGATGACGTTACCTTCAGGAGAAATTATGGCATCCACGCACTGGCTCAGAGCAGCGCCAGTCATTATAGCAGACAGAGAACTCTTTTGTGATCTGATAGTGCTGAATATGACTGACTATGATGTCATCTTCGGGATGGACTTCCTGATTAAATACGGTGCCTCAATAGAATGTCGTAAGCAGAAAGTCGTATTCCAACCTGAAGCAGAAGCACAGTTCGAGTTCGTCGGAGAACCAAAGAGAAAGCCCAAGAAATTTCTCTCAGCTATGAAGGCACAGAGATTAATGGATTCAGGATGTACGGGATTTTTAGCACATGTAGTCAGTACTAGTCAGGGCAAGGACCAACAGCTAGCAGAGATCCGAGTCGTATATGACTACCCAGCAGTCTTCCCTAAAGAGTTACCAGGCTTAGCACCAGACAGGGAGATTGAATTTGAGATAAAGCTCATTCCCGGTACAAATCCTATTTCCAAAGCACCGTACCGCATGGCTCCAGCAGAACTGAAGGAACTTCATGAGCAACTACAGGAGCTGCTTGACAAAGGCTTCATACGCCCTAGTCACTCACCATGGGGAGCGCCTGTACTGTTTGTGAAGAAGAAGGACGGGAGCATGCGCTTATGCATAGACTACAGGGCACTAAACCAAGTCACGATCAAGAATAGGTATCCTCTTCCCAGAATAGATGACCTATTCGATCAGCTAAAGGGAGCAGCAGTGTTCTCTAAGATAGACCTCAGATCAGGTTATCATCAGGTGAAAGTTAAAGAAGGGGATATACCCAAGACAGCATTCAGGACTAGATACGGACATTATGAGTTCGTAGTCATGCCCTTTGGTGTGACAAATGCTCCAGCTACTTTCATGGACCTCATGAACAGAGTATTCAGAGAATACTTAGATAAGTTCGTTATCGTATTCATCAATGACATTCTTATCTATTCAGGAACTCAGGAAGAACACGCAGAGCACCTGAAAATAGTATTACAGAACCTTCAGCAGAATCAGTTGTACGCCATGTTCACAAAATGTGAATTTTGGTTAGATCAGGTGTCCTTCCTGGGTCACATCATCTCAAAGGATGGTATTATGGTAGACCCCAGTAAGATAGAAGCTGTGAGTAACTGGAAAAGACCCAAGAACGCCAGCGAGATCAGAAGCTTTCTGGGATTAGCAGGCTATTATAGAAAATTCATAGAGGACTTCTCCAGGATAGCCTCCCCACTAACAGCTCTCACCAGGAAGAACAGAAAGTATCAGTGGACAGAGGACTGTGAGAACAGTTTCAGTGAGCTGAAAAGGAGATTGACCAGTGCACCTATTCTGACTCTACCAGAAAACACAGACAGCTTTGATATATATAGTGATGCCTTTAAGTTGGGACTAGGAGCAATGCTGATACAAGACGGTAAGGTAATCACCTACGCCTCCAGACAACTCAAGGATTATGAGAGGAATTATCCTACTCATGACCTTGAGCTTGCAGCAGTAGTGTTCGCTCTCAAGATTTGGAGACATTACTTGTATGGAGCTCAGTGCAGAGTATATACAGATCATCAGAGTCTGAAATACTTCTTCACTCAGAAGGATCTGAATATGCGACAGCGCAGATGGCTAGAGCTGGTCAAAGACTACGATATAGACATCCTCTACCACCCAGGAAAAGCAAATAGGGTAGCAGATGCACTTAGCAGAAAGTCCAGTGCTGCCCTATTATCTCTAGCAGCCATGTCACCACCCCTACAGAAAGAGATCACAGATTTCGGTCTCGAACTCATAGTCGGACAGCTCTCTACTATGACATTAGAGTCTACCTTGCTTGGTGACATCCAGACAGCTCAGGAGCAGGATCCTGAAATTCAGAGAATCAAGCAAGGTTTAGCAGAATCAGAAAGTGGAGAGTTCAAAATATCAGATAGCTGGGTACTATATTTCGGCGACAGGCTATGTGTTCCAGATCAGGAGGAACTACAGAAGAAAATCCTAGACGAGGCTCACAAGACTCCCTATGCGATGCATCCCGGCTCCACCAAAATGTACCAGGACTTGAAGAAACATTTTTGGTGGTCTGGGATGAAGAAAGACATCGCTCGATATGTCAGCACCTGCCTAACCTGTCAGAGGGTTAAGGCAGAACATTAGAGACCAGGAGGAGTTTTGCAGCCTATTCAGATTCCAGAATGGAAGTGGGAAGACATTTCTATGGACTTCATAGTGGGATTACCCAGAACCACGAATGGTTTTGATACCATCTGGGTAATAGTTGACAGGTTGACTAAATCAGCCCACTTCTTAGCTATCAGGATATCCTACTCCATGGAGTTGAAGTTTAGAACAGCCTTCCATCCTTAGACAGATGGATAGACGGAGCGAGTAAATCAGGTACTCGAGGATATGCTCCGAGCATGTGCCCTAGATTTCAAAGGAAGTTGGTGCAAATATCTAAGTTTAGCAGAATTTGCATACAACAACAGCTATCAGGCCACTATCGGTATGGCACCTTATGAGGCTCTCTATGGGCGGAGGTGTAGATCTCCAATCTGCTGGTATGAGAGTGGTGAACAGAAAGAGCTAGAACTTCAGACAGATCTAGTGGCAGATACCACAGCAGCTATACAGCAGATCCGCCAGAGGATAGAGACAGCTCAGAGCCGCCAGAAAAACGGCGCAGACCTTTAGAGTTTTCAGTTGGGGATTCAGTGTTCCTCAGAGTAGCTCCCATGAAGGGAGTAATGCGTTTTGGGAAGAAGGGCAAGCTAAGTCCCAGATATGTGGGACCATACCTCATCAGCAGAAGAGTGGGCAAGGTAGCATATGAGCTAGAGCTACCCCAGGAAATGTCAGCTGTCCACAATGTATTTCATGTCTCTATGCTGAAGAAGCATACCCCAGATGCCACCCAGGTGATTGAGCCTCAGTCGGTACAGATCCACGAAGACCTCAGCTATGACAGTCGGCCTATTCAGATAATAGACCGAGCAGTTAAGAAATTGCGGAACAAGGAAGTACCATTAGTCAAAGTCATTTGAAGAGGCAACTTGGGAGACAGAAGCCAGTATGAGACAGAAGTACCCAGAGTTATTCTAAGTTCGAGGTTGAACTTTTTATAAGGTATGGGGGATTGCAACGCCCAAAAATTCTCAAAACTATTTTTATAAATATTCTATGATTTTTATGGAATTTTAGAATATTTTCATGGAATTTTTAGAGTAGCGGAAGTAGCAAAAATAAATAGAAAACGAAAATAGCTTAAGCGGGAATTGAACCCGAGACCTATGGGTCCTATGACTTATGGTGAACCATGGTAACCAAGTGAACCCAGCAGGGCCGTGCTGAAAGGAAAGGGAAACAATTAAATTTATATTAGAGTTGGGCGGAATTACCCACTTAATATAAATAGGGAATTAATAGGTGAAGAGTTATTTTAACGTAACTTTTCCTCTCCCTCAAACCCTCACCGCCGCCCACCTCCCTTCCTCTTCTTCTCTCGGCGCCAACCACAAGCCAAGGCTATGGTTCCGTCCCCTAGGGCTATAGGAGGACTTTCCAGCGACATCTTGGATACGAGGACGCTCCCCTTCGCGAGAGGAACGCTTAGACGCGAGAAGATCGTCGAAAGGATCGTCTCCTCCGGAAATCTAGCGATTAGAATCGTAAGAAAATCTGAACAGGAGGTAAGAAACCCCTCACCTGCAGTATAAGTAGCTTTCGTATGATTGTATGTATTGTTTTAGTCGTATGCAGATTTTTAGCAATAGGGTGTGAATTAGCACACACCAAGCGTTTGATTAAATGCTTAGCTTAGTTAAATGCCATCCTAAGCATTTTAATAGCTTAGATAAATGCAATAGAAGCATTTTTACAGTTCGTATGGTCTTGCTACAGCTTTTATGGAACTAGATGTCCAATGGGTGGGCTCCCACAGTCGCCTCTAGGTTCAGACAACCTAGTTCTAGGTTTAGACAACCTAGTAAAAGCAAGACAAGAATTTATTAGCTTATGTTCAGTATTTTACCTTTTAGTGGCACTGTACTGGATTAGATATCCATTGGGTTGGGCTCCCACAGCCGTCCCTAGGTTCAGATAACCTAGTAGCCCTACTAAATTCGGGACTTGCAAACCCGGTCTAGTTAGGGATGCGCGCATAGCAAGTACAGTTGTCGGACCCAAACAGCAGCATGATTATGTATTTTCACCTATTATATGTATTAAGTTTTTAAACTCTCACAAGATAGTTAGGTGAATTCAGTACAGCATTAGCATTAGCTAGAATTAGCTCAGTTCATCTTTTGTAACAGTGTAGTTTCTGTTCATACAACATGATAGTTTATGATTAGCTCTTATTGCCATGATTAGTTAGCTTTCTATGTGTTGTATGTCATGCCATGTTTAGCATATTCAATTTGTATTTCAAATAGCATGTTTTAAAATCATGAATTGCATCGTATGCATGTTTTAGTGAGGTAGATGGTTTCTTACTAAGCGAAAGCTTATAGATACTTTTTCCTTATACTGCAGATAAAGGTAAAGGAAAGATGGACTAGCGGAGGCTGGAGGGCAATGCGATGAAGATGTGTGTGGGCAGGAACTTGGAATAGAGATCTTAGGGAACTTTAGCAAGTTTGGTTTAAACATTAGAATCTTTCAGTGTTTTAGCATTTTGCACTTTAATATGTTAATTGCTATGAATTAGTTAACCATGCACTCTATTATGCTTAGAACACTATTTTTATGATGTTAGAATGTTAGTTATTATTGTTAGGATGTTCTTAGTCATTTTTGAAATCATTATGTGTGATTTGGCACGAGACAGTGCTGAAATCATATCATTGGCACGAAATCAGAAACTCGAATCGATCAGCCGATCGATTCGAGAGTTTCCAATCAATCGATTGATCGACTGGGCAACTCGTCTCGCGAACAGTAGGCGTCTGGATCGATCAGCCGATCGATCCAGGCAATTCCGTCGCGAACAGAAGGCTTTGGGATCGATCACTGGATCGATTGACCAGTCTGGATCGATCAGCCGATCGATCCAGAATATTGCCCGAGCACAGTAGCGTGCTGGACCGATCACTAGATCGATCCGACATTCCAATCGATCAATGGATCGATTGGGAGGTCTGATATCAGCGGGAAAATGTTTAAGTTCAGTTCCTTGACCATGGGGAAGGTAAAACATGTCATGAATAGTTAGTTTACACCCCTTAGCATGTATAGAACCAAGAAATGTTAGTAGTTTAGCAAAATTTCAGTTAGTACAGCTTCCGCACTTAGTATTTAATGATGGTCATGGATTAGTTAGCACAGATTAATGTAACAATCGGCCTCACAGCCTAGTTAGTAGGAGGTGGGTCGTTACAGTTACCATCCCCTAGGACATAAGGTTGCCACCTTAGGGTTTTCCTCCACCTAGGTTTACCACCCCCTAGGACCTAAGGTTACCATCCCTTAAAGTTTTCCACCACCTAGGGTTACCACCCCCTAGGACCTAAGGCAGCCGTCCCTTAGGGTTTTCTACCACCTAGGGTTACCACCCCCTAGGGTTTTCCACCTGCCTAACCGCATTTAGAACTTTCCTGCAACCTCATTCACACACATTAGATAACAAACCAACTTAACTTGAACCCTTTGACATAATCAAAACACCGGTTCGATCGTCGAATGCTTCCCGCATCAACAATCCCCCCTTTTTGATTATGGCAACACGGTTCAAAATTAAGTAAAAATTATATGACAGTAATTACATAAAATTAAACATGAGCATAAATGTAAAAAACTTTGAAAAACTTATGCTCCTCATTATGTTTAAATTCTTAATTTTTAACTTTGACTTTTCTCTACCCCTTTGACATAAATCAAAAAGAATGAGTAGAGAGAAAAATAGAAAAATATTCTAGTGAACTTTAAGCTTCTCTAAAGGGTAACACTTAGCAAAATTTAACTTTTGAAAACTTAGCTAAATTAGGAATATTTTGAAAAATATCTAACTTTTTCAACAAAAACTTAGAACCTTTTATACCTTTTGTAAAATACCGAACCAGATAATAATTAAATAATAAGATTAATGGGCGAATAATCTTATTAGAATTTTTAGGAATTTTCTAGGAATTAATCAGAACTCGTACGATGTATTTTGAGGGGATGCATTTATGGGCTTGAGAAAAACTCAGTTTGGAATACCCGAAGATGGGAGTTGATTGATAAACTAATCTAGGGATTAATCAAATATACCTTGGTTTATAAATTCCCTTTTCTCTTCTTGCCCGTGCCCTAGCTTCCCACACGACGCCGAATCCTCCTCCCCGAGCCTTCACGCGACGCTGCCCAACAACCCATCGCCGATCGTCTTCTCCATTGAGCCACAGTCGTCGGACACCACATCCGGCGATCCCTCCCTCACGCAAGCAACACAGCGGCGATCTTTCTCCCTCGCACAAGCACCCCAGCCGCCAAATCTTCTTCGCTCTCGAGCCCTACCGCCAAAGCTGTCGTGCCCTAACCCCTCCCCACCGCTTCTCCAGCACTTCTCTCTTGAAGCGGAATTTCTCCTCCAGACCGTGAGAAAAGGCAAGTAGTTCCTTTGTAGATACGGATGGGTGTTGTTTTTCTTCAATGGCCTAGCAGCTAGTTTTAGTTGTCGATTTCCATTTCGCTTAGGGTTATGCGATTTCGACTAGGGTTTGAAAGTGCTAGATGTTATCCCGATGGATTCCTTTGTGCCTCTGCTAGTTTATTTTTGACTCACTGGAACGAATTTAGGTGTTATGATTTCTGATGTTCACGGTGTTTACTGGTAAATTTCTGCATTGGAGAGGTTCTCGTTGAGTTCTGGAATTTGATAGAGATTTTGATTGGGTTTTGATGATTTCGTTGCATCTTTGTGGTAGCTTCGATTCGTCGGGAACAAACATAGGGAGGTTGTAAATCTGATTTACGTTTACCTACTTTCTCAATTTTCTGCAACAAATTTGGGGAGATGGTGGTTGATTTCGGTGTTCCATTATTTCCTCTAGATTATTGCAAATGGCTGGACAAATTAAGGTTTCAAATTGGTTTATTTTTACATTTTAGAATGTTCTTACTTTATCGAGTTAGCACCAAGTTTCTGGACTGATTGGGTAAGTGGTAACTCATTTTCGTTGTGGTCCTCATTTCTTTGAAGATAGCTGTGAATTTGGATGAAGTTGGAGGTGATGAATCAAATTTGATGTGGTTCTTGATTCTTTGTGGTCGCTTGGGATTCGTTTGGACAGATCTAGAGGGATTTGGGTGAATCGAGGTTCATAGTTGGGTTAGGGTTTCCTAATTAAGTTAGGTTTGGGTTTAGCTAGTTGGTGTTTATGAAATTAGCTAAATTGTACATCACATGATTTGCAGGACGTCGATTCGAGACGAGCGTCACGACGTGGGTTTGAGTCTTATACGACTGACATATTAAGGCGGGTACTTCTTGCTTTGTTTTCTTTTAGTACTATGACCTTAGTGCATGAATTGTTTTGGATAAGAACTGTTTACCTTGACTCCACTCTTATTTTCCTGCGCTTGATACTTCTACGCAATCTTTGAGAAATTCGTTCCATATCTATACAGTCTCTTGTTGTTGTCCATGATCAGTAACAGATACTAGATACCATGTTTGTATACTTTGACTGTTATTTATTTTTATATTATGTTGAGCATGCTGGCTTCATGTAGCATACCTGTTTCTGCTTATTTATATATGATGATTGTTGCATTGTTTGCATCATGTCATTGCATGCATGCCGCATCCTCGGCCACTCGAGAGAGTGGTAGCTGGAGTTGATGTCGTTTGCCCTGTCGTGCCGCACTCGGCCACTTGTGTGAGTGGTAGCTGGAGTACGAGCAGCAGGGACCCCATCGCAGATGTAGCTAGTTAGCTACTATGCAACTGTCCCCTCGGCCACTCGTATGAGTGGTAGCTGGAGTGGTGTACAGTCTGTCACTGACCCGGCCTCTTGACCATACAGGGGTCATGGTGCAGAGAGGTGGGCGGGAGTGATCATCCGGGCATACACTGTTGTTATTGTATTTATTTTGGCTGCTACTGTTTGTATATGCTGTTATTGCTTACTTACTGTTGTTGTTCACATATGCTAATATGCTTACTTATGTTGAGATATACCCTCATTGTAGATGTTTAGACTTTGATTTATTCATTGGAAATTTGTATAAACCTTGCTTATTACCTCTGTATTATGAGCAGTACTGTAGCAGATTAGTACTAGTTCTGACCTACTATACCTAGCCTAGGATATGGTTTCAGGTATGTGTTGGAGTGTATACTGAAAGCCTAAGCTTTTGTAAACATTTGTCTTGAATAAAGAATCACATTTGGTCAAATCATCTACATTTGTTTGTAGTTGTTCAATTAATTTATATTGTAGATAACATAGCATGTGGTGTCATATGCAGAAGATAATGTTATCAGTACCTTATAAATTATAAACAGTAGCTCACGACCAAAATGGAAAGGAACAAACCATTAGAAGGTCGTAGTGTAATTAGGTATCCGTTTATCTTGACTGTATAATTACACTAGTACACTTAGAGTGTATTGAGTAGGACCATTTGAGGTCGTTTCTTTTATACTGATTTTATAAAGAAACAAAGACCTCGGTTATTATGGAAGTGTGTGCTCTTAATCCTAATATAATAACAAACACATATATTTGATATTTATTTCTTTAATTTATCAATGGGTGAGATTTAGTTCGATGAATCAATAAGCCCGATAAGTTGGGAAATGGTATCACTTATAGTGTGTGTTGTTGATTATAGAAAGAAACTGTGTCCTAGAGATACTAGGTTGATAATGTCCCCAAGAGGAGCTCATAAGGATTGTCATGTTAAACCCTGCAGGTGGACTTAGTCCGACATGACGATAAGGTTGAGTGGTACTACTCTTGGACTATGATATTAATTAAATGAGTTGTCAGTAACTCACTTTGATCCGGCGGTAAGAATGGGGGACCCATTTCCTGAAGGGTCTCAGCTTGATGACCGATGAAGGGCTGACTAAGCGGTTAATGGCTACGCTGAGCAGCTGAGTAGGTCCGAGCGGAGCTAGAGATAACACATCCAGGGGCTTGGGTTTCCGACGCCAAGGCAGGAGAATCGAAGGGCCGAGCGGGAGCTGCTCGGCTGGAACCAAAGGGCCGAGCGGGCCGTCCGTTCGGCCAAGATAAGGGCGAGGGAACAAATGTGGCCGAGCGGCCTATGCGCTCGGCTCGGGATATGGGACATCAGCAGAAGCATGTCTGATGATTAGGCCGTACACAAGATCGCACAAGGGAGGATCTTGCCGTCACATCATGGCAAGGTTGATATAGTAGCAGTATGGCCTCATGAACATCTTCCTGACAGATCCATATCTAGGCATGGCCCTTCTGACAGACCCATACCTGGGCATGGTCAAAGGCAGGTGGTTACTTTGATTGGTGCGCCCAGGCTTCTTCGGGAGGTCTATATAAGGCCTCCATTTCTTCACCGGAGGTATGAAAAATCTGGATCTGGAGACCACCTTCTTGTTATTCCTCGCCTGACTTGAGCGTCGGAGGGCCGTCGCCGGGACACCCCTCCCGGCTCGGTTTTGCTGCAGGTTCACCGGAGCCCTCGAGGACCCAGCAAGGAGCGCCACATCCCCAGCGTTCGTTGACCCTTGGTTCGAACAGGATCAAATTGGCGCCGTCTGTGGGAACGCACCTGCATTCGAACAGGAACAATGGACGAGGCTGGACGACAACACACCGTGACGCTTTCAACAGAAGAACTCGATGCTCTAGTCGAGATGAGGGCCACCAAACTTATGGAGCAAAACAAAAGCATCACCGAGCGGCCGGAGCAACAAGCAACATCTGCGTCGGTGGCCGAGCGGAAGCACCTCAAGCCACCGTCGCATTCCATCGGGCCTTATTTCGCACCCCTGAAGCCGCACCAGCTCGAAGAGATAGAGGCTCTTCTTCAACAAAATGCCAAGGCGGGATGACAGAAGGGAAAGCTCCCGAGCGGACTCATCTCCCGAGCGGATCAATCGTCAATTCTCGGAGGTTATTCTACGAGACCCTCTGCCCAAGCACTACGTGCCTCCGACGATCGGCGAGTACAATGGAACAACGGACCCGGATGATCATCTGGGTAAGTTTGATAACACAGCTACGCTCCATCAATACACAGATGGAGTAAAGTGCCGAGTCTTTCTTACCACTCTCTCGGGATCGGCTCAACGGTGGTTTCGGAGGCTGCCGGACGGATCCATCACAAGCTTCAAGGACTTCCGAACGGCCTTCCTCCACCACTTCGCTAGCAGTCGGCGTTATCGGAAGACAAGTGTCAGCTTGTTTGCCATCAAGCAAGAGTCGAGAGAATCGCTTACATCCAGCGATTCAACCAAGTGGCGATGGATATCCCAACGGCCACATCGGAGACGATGATGAATGCCTTCACTCGGGGCCTTGTGGATGGGGATTTCTTCCGGTCGCTCATCCGAAAGCCGCCCCGAGATTATGATCATATGCTACATCGGGCCAACGAATACATAAACGTGGAAGAAGCACAAGCCGCCCGGAAAAAGGAAACTCCCACCGAGCGGGCACCTATTCATGCCGAGCGGAGACAGCACGCCGCTCAGCAGCCACCTAGAGGACCAAAAACTGAAGCAATCCGATCCCCCCACGCCAGGACAAGAAGTGGTTGCCGCTCGGGCCAAGCCAAAAAAGAGGTGGACCCCTATGTTCTGCTCCTTCCACCAGACGAATACGCACAACACGAAGGATTGTCGAAGTCTTCCCTTCGTGGCCAATCCCGTTCCCAGGAATGCCGAACGACGGTCTCCTCCCATCGACAGGAGACAAAGGACCCATGAAGCTGACCGGACCCGCACTGAAAGGCGACATCAACAGACACCCGATCGACACCGATCTCCGAGACAGGAGAATCGCCGGGCGTCCAGAGAACGGTCACGACCGTCCGCTCGGGAAGAGGAAAACAGAAGCAATACTTCCCGGGGCGAGATTAACGTTATTGCTGGCGGGCCGACCGGGGGAGACTCCAACCGAGCCAGAAAGGCGGGCGTCCGGCAGCTACAGATCCACGCAGTTGGTTGTAGCCAAGAGCGGGCAAGTGGACCGGAAATCACTTTCGGGCCCGGAGACTTAGAAGGAATAGACGTGCCCCACGACGACGCTCTGCTCATCAAAGCGGTAATAGCAAATTACACTATTCATCGCGTATTTGTTGACACAGGGAGCTCGGTCAACATTATATTCAAGAAGGCATTCGATCAGCTGCAAATTGATCGAGCCGAGTTGCTGCCCATGACAACGCCGCTCTACGGGTTCACGGGTAACGAAGTGCAGCCGGTCGGACAAATACGGCTGGCTATCTCATTGGGGGAAGAGCCGCTCAGGAGGACGCGAACAGCAAATTTCGTGGTGGTGGACTCTCCCTCATCATACAACGTCATTTTGGGACGACCGGCGCTCAGTGAGTTCCGGGCGGTCGTCTCCACCTTCCATCAGAAGATGAAGTTCCCCGTCGAAGACAAAGTGGGAGAAGTACGGGGTGATCAGTTAGCAGCTCGGCGATGCTATATCGAGATGGTCCGAGCAGAATCCAACTCTGCTCGGAAGGCACCCCGAATCGAGGTAAATGTCATCACTGAAAAGCCGCCCTCTTTAATTTATGAAGAAAAAGAGGAAGTACAGATTCACCCGACCCGATCGGAGGCTACAACTTTTATCGCCTCTGATCTGGAGGAGGAACAGAAGAAGGAACTGATCTAATGTCTCCAACGAAATCATGATATCTTCGTCTGGTCGACACATGAGTTGCCCGGGGTTTCGCCAAACCTAGCGCAGCATGAATTGCATGTCCGACCGGATGCTCGGCCAGTGAAGCAGAGAAAAAGGGATTTCAGTGCTGAGCAGAATGCTATAATCCGGGCGGAAGTAGAAAAACTTCTGGAGGCCGACCACATACGCGAGGTGCAGTTCCCGAGCTGGCTGGCCAACGTGGTATTGGTCTCCAAGCCGGGCGGCAAGTGGAGAGTCTGCATTGACTTTCGGGATTTGAACAAAGCATGCCCCAAGGACTTCTATCCTCTGCCCCGGATAGATCAGCTGGTGGACTCTACGGCCGGCTGCGAATTAATTTGCATGCTTGACGCTTATCAAGGATATCATCAAGTGCCGCTCGCCCTGGAAGATCAAGAAAAAGTAAGCTTCGTAACGGCCGACGGCACATATTGCTATAATGTGATGCCGTTCGGATTGAAAAATGTCGGAGACACCTATCAACGCTTGATGAACAAGGTGTTCAGGGAGCAGATAGGGCGAAATCTGGAAGTCTATGTGGACGACATTCTTATTAAATCCGCACGAGCGGCCGATCTTTTCAAGGATATGGAAGAAACCTTCCGAACGCTGCGCATATACGGAATCAAGCTAAATCCCCAGAAATGCCTGTTCGGAGCCAAAGGAGGGCGTTTCTTGGGGTACATAGTGACCGAGCGGGGAATCGAAGCAAATCCCAGCAAGGTGAAAGCTCTGCAAGACATGCCGCCCCCAAGAAATACAAGAGAAGTGCAAAGGTTGACCGGTCGGATAACTGCTTTGTCTAGATTCATCTCCAAAACCGCCGACCGGAGCCTTCCATTCTTCAAGATTCTACGCAAGGATACCAAGTTCCAGTGGGATGAAGAATGTGACCAAGCATTTGAAGAGTTGAAAACATATCTAAATTCTCTGCCTGTACTGGCCAAGCCGATCGGGGGTGAGTCACTTTATATGTATCTGTCGTCAACTGAGCATGCTGTAGGATCAGCACTTGTGAGGGCGAGCGGTGAAGAGCAGCCGGTGTATTTTCTAAGCCATATTTTGAAAGATGTTGAATCTCGTTACACTGGGCTCGAGAAGTTGGCCTTTGCTTTAGTTCTAGCCGCTCGGCGCCTTCGACCGTATTTCTTGGCTCACACCATCATTGTCCGGACGAACAGTCCACTCGGAAGAGTACTGTTAAATCCAGAAGCGTCCGGACGGCTCATCAAGTGGACGACAGAATTAAGTGAATTTGACATCCAATATCAACCCCGCTCGGCGATCAAAGCCCAATCCCTGGCTGATTTTGTGACCGAAGTGCAAAGGCCAGAGCCGGAAGTTATGTGGAGAATATATGTGGATGGGTCCTCTACTCGGCTCGGAAGCGGGATTGGAATATTGCTGCTCTCACCTCAAGAAGAGAAGATGCACCTATCCGTCCGGCTGGATTACAAAGCTACCAACAACGAAGCAGAGTATGAGGCCCTCATAACCGGATTGCAGGCAGCCCGGCATGTGGGTGCCGGTCGGGTGACTCTCTATTCGGACTCGCAGTTGGCCACTCAACAACTTTCTGGTACCTTTGAAATCAACAGCGTTCGGCTTAAGCTCTACGCTGAAGCCTTTGAAAAACTCAAAGCCACTTTCCGAGAGGTCCTTGTTCAAAAGATCCCCCGAACGGAGAACCAGGCAGCAGATGACTTAGCCAAGCTAGCAAGTTCTATAGTGCCGGTCGCCATTCAGCAACCTATTGAAAAGGTACTGCTGATAGCGCACATCGACCGGATGGAAAACCTCACGTTTCCAAGCGACTGGAGGACCCCCATCATAGAGCACCTCCGCTCGGGCACCACACCCTCCGATGAATATGCAGCCCGACTCCTCAGGAGAAGAGCCGGTTGGTTTACACTCATTGGAGATCAGCTTTACAAGAAAGCTTTCTCACGCCCATTGCTGAAATGTGTAAGCTCGGAGGACTCAGCTTACATCCTCCAGGAAGTACATCAAGGATCATGCGGGGGTCATCCGGGCGGGCGCTCATTGGTCAAGAAGATCCTCTTGGCCGGATACTTTTGGCCAACTTTACAAACAGACGCCGCTCGGACAGTATCTACCTGCCTTTCATGCCAGAAGTATCACAACTTCTCCCACCGATCGGCCGAAGAAATGAAGGCGTCAAGCGTTTCATGCCCGTTCGACCAATGGGGAATGGATATTGTCGGTCCATTTCCGATGGCGTCCGGACAAAGGAAATTTTTACTAGAGGCGGTCGACTATTTCTCCAAATGGGTGGAAGCCGAGCCGCTGGCAAAGATCACTGAACAAATGGTTAAAAAATTCATCTGGCAACACATCATTTGTCGTTTCGGCATCCCTCGTCGACTAGTGTCTGACAACGGGCGGCAGTTCACAGGGAAGATGTTAGAGGATTGGTGCAAGAGCTACAGCATTGAGCAACATTTCACATCCGTGGCCTATCCTCAGAGCAACGGTCAAGCTGAAGTGGCCAACCGGGAAATTCTCCGTATCCTGCACGCTCGGCTCGACCACTTGGGAGGAAGTTGGCCAGATGAAGTGCCGAGCGTTTTATGGGCCATCCAAACAACTCCTAAGGAAGGAACGGGCGTTACACCTTTTCATCTGGTGTACGGAGGTGAAGCGGTCATTCCGGTTGAGGTCGGCGTTGAGTCCATCCGGGTCCAGTGTTATGATGAAGGCAACGCCGAGCGGAGGAATATGGAGCTGGATTTGGTCGACGAAGAGCGTGCCAAGGCATCCGTTCGGCTGATGGCGTGTCGTCAACGGATGAAGCAAAACTACAACCGGCGCGTCATCCCCCGATCATTCCAGGTCGGCGACCTTGTCTGGAAGAAAGTCAAGCCGGTCGGCGACGTCGGCAAGCTTGAAGCTCCGTGGGCAGGTCCCTTCAAAATCATCGAAAAGCTCCGCTCGGGCGCATATTATTTGGAGGATGAGGACGGTCGGCAGTTAGATAGGCCGTGGAGCGCGAACTACCTCCAGCCTTACCGGGCGGGGTGAAAGGTGTGCCAATGTAAATCATCCTATGTACTTTTTTCAACTAATACTAGAAATGCAGAAATGAAGAATCAAGAGAACAAATATAAGGCATTGGCAAGAAACGAAGGCCACGAGCCGCTTAGCCGGAGGTAAATGGGTCGAGCCAAGCGCTCGAGGATCAAAGACCCAGTACCTTCCGGATGGAGATAAATTATCCGAGCCAAAATGCTCGAAGCAGACCCTGAGCCGTTCGGCCAGGAGTACGTTCTCCAAGCTGGGTAAAAGGGGCATATGGATTATCCGAGCCAAGCACCCGAATAAGTGAAGGCCTCCTAGCCGATTAAGTTCGCAAGCAAATGACCCATGCCGTTCGGCCGGGCACAAAGACTGTTCAAGCGCGAGATAAGTTATGAAGGCCAAGGTCGCTCGACCTGGTAAGGAGTTAGCCTTGAAGGCCGTCTAGCCCAGACGTTAAACCGTAGAGCCGCGCCGACCGGCTATAAATAACCGCGCCGTCTAGCCCAGACGTTAAAACGTAGAGCCGCGCCGACCGGCTATAAACATCCGCGCCGATGAGCACCGTCGTTAAAAATCGAGAGCCGCGCCGACCGGCTATAAACATCCGCGCCGACGAGCACCGTCGTTAAAAATCGAGAGCCGCGCCGATCGGCTATAAACATCCGCGCCGACGAGCACCGTCGTTAAAAATCGAGAGCCGCGCCGATCGGCTATAAACATCCGCGCCGACGAGCACCGTCGTTAAAAATCGAGAGCCGCGCCGATCGGCTATAAACATCCGCGCCGACGAGCACCGTCGTTAAAAATCGAGAGCCGCGCCGATCGGCTATAAACATCCGCGCCGACGAGCACCGTCGTTAAAAATCGAGAGCCGCGCCAATCGGCTATAAACATCTGCGCCGACGAGCACCGTCGTTAAAAATCGAGAGCCGCGCCAATCGGCTATAAACATCTGCGCCGACGAGCACCGTCGTTGAAAATCGAGAGCCGCGCCGACCGGCTATAAATAACCGCGCCGACGAGCACCGTCGTTAAAAATCGAGAGTCGTGCCGACCGGCTATAAATAACCGCGCCGACGAGCACCGTCGTTAAAGATCGAGAGCCGCGCCGATCGGCTATAAACATCCACGCCGACGAGCTCATGATCGTTCACAAGTACCAGATTGATTAATGTCGGTCGGCCGTCGGTTTGCCAATACTTCGCGTGCACTGAATGCAAGCAGTATGGTTAAGCGCTAAGTGCAAACAATATGGTTAAGCGCTAAGTGATTTTGAGGAAGCGAGTCAATTGATTAACCCGATCGGTCGTTTAGTAGGAAACCCGGGGAGCCCAACAGATTATACGAATGAGCAGCAACGCATTAAAAAGGGGCAATGAAAGGCAAACAAAAAATACAAGGCACATAAGGGAGCCGAACGGCACGTACAATAAAGTTTTTGCATCCGCCGAGCGGATGAAATACAAAAAGCACTTGAAAGAACTCGCCTCACTCCGGGTCTTCAAAATTAAAAAAGGCGTCCGGGATGTCATCAATCATGGCCGCCAGGTCGGAGGCGGGAATATGCATTCCCTCGGGAAGGTGGCCACCCTTCTTCAGGTACGCCAGGGTGACCTTGACCGCTTCGGCGAACGTAGAAGAGACATTGTCGCCGAACTTCGCGCCGAACCGCTCCGAGTGGAGATATTCTTGGCGCGCCGCTGCTAAGCGACTCGGCTCTCCCTCCTTATACCTTTTAAGCACCGCCCGGGAGGCAATTAGGGAATCTTGGACTGCCTTCAAGTCCATCGCAGCTTTTGTGTGTTCTGCCGAACGGATCTCCCGCTCGGCATTCAGATCGGCCTCTAGCTTCTTAGACTGCTGATCTAGGGCCCGGACTTCGACTTTCATTTTGTCCAGATCAGCAATCGCCCGCCTCTTCCGGCCACTGGCGCGTTTCACGTCCCCGTCCCGCTTCTTCACCAAGTCTTCGAGTCGGGCCACCTCTGCAGCCAGATCAGCAGCCTTCTTCTGTTCGGCCTCGAGAGTTTGTTTCTCCCGCTCGGCCGATGGACCCCCTGATACTTGGAGTTTTTCCAGGAGATCCTCCAGCTCGGCCAGCCGGTGGCTGGTGGCGATTTGCTCAGCCCGACGCTATAAGGAAATAATAAAATCAGGAGTCAAACAATAGCATGGCACATGAAGAAAGATGAATTTACCTGTGTGGCCTGTTGCATATTGTTATCGCCGAGCTGCTTGGGCGTCATGAGGGCAACCTGAATCTGGGCGTCCTCAAAAAGCTTGGCGAGCGGACCCGTCAAGGTTATTTCGTGAATAGGGCTCGATGGCCGATCGGCAGACAGTAAATATTCCTCCGATGGGAATCGGAGGGTGGTCTTGATGGTCGGATGGCCGGACGGCGCTTCTTCAGTTGCAGCCGCTTGTTGCGAAGACTCCCCTATGGTGGAAGTTTCGCCCAACCGACGTAAACGGCGACGAGTCCGGGGAGGAGAGCCGGAAGGCTGTGCGGTAGGCGAGGCCGCTGGAGTCCCTCTTGTGGCGGCGGAAGGCTGGAGTCTCTTCGACGCTTTCGCCGAACTTCCAGCGGTGGATCCCCGACCTGAGGGACCCCCAGCTCGGCGGGGGCTGAGGAAACAGGATCCGCCTCAACCTCTGTTGAAGCGGATGGGGCAGCATCTGTTTCAGGGGCGGACTGCGCCCCCCCTCTCCCGCGTCTGCCGGGCGGCTGGGAATGAGACCCCGCTCGGCGAGCTCCTTTTTGGTGGCCGCCTCAATTTCCACGGCCTTCAGTTTCAAATGAGCGGTAGCCTTAGAGCGCCACATGACTTCAGCTGCAGTAAATGAAATTAAAATCAATTAGACAAAAAAGACTAAGAGAGTAAAGAATCCTTACTCATGCGGACGGGGAGATTTGCCCGAACGGGAGACAATCCGAAAATATACAACACCCCCTTGAGCAGCAGCTGATCGATCTTGTATCGCTGACCGGACAACCAGTTCGCCGCATGAAGATAGGCTGGATTGCTTCTGAACTTGCCGAGCTCCGGCTGAGTCGGCACAGCGGTCTGCCATTTGGTTCGGAATGCTGGCCGCTCGGGAAGTCGGATATAAAAGAAAAACTCCTTCCAGTGTTTGTTAGAGGTCGGCATATTGTCAAAAAATTTAAAGCCTATTCTACTTTGGAAAATAAAAGTCCCCAGCTCGGATTGTTTGGGGTAGAAGAAGAAGTGGAATATTTTAGGGTCAAGAGGGATACTGTGCAGCTTGAAGAGGACGACCATCCCGCTCAGCAGCCTAAAGGAATTCGGCACAAGTTGGCCGAGCGGGATGCGAAAATAGTTGCAAACCTCTAAAATAAAGAGATGGGTAGGAAATCTAAGGCCGCCCTGGAATTGGTCTAGAAAAAAACAAATGGTGCCGATCGGGGGGTCATGGGGCCGGTCAGTCGGGTTGGCTACAACTATTTCATAGTTATCGGGAATCCCATATGTCCGAACAAGGCGCCGAGCACCCTCCTCATCAAACCGACTCTCCATGGTCAGGTACCAAGGGCCGTGAACACCAACAGCGGGTTCGGAGGAACTTGCCATCTCGAAGGAGCAAAAAGACAGCGAGAAATCGAAGGAATGGGAACAAAGGAGGCAGAACAAGTTGGGAAGGCCTTGTAAGGGAAGGGAGAAGCTTACTGAGGGAAGGTAGACAGAAAGGATCACCAAAGAGCCGAAGACCACCAAGAGGCGAGAGTTGGGACGGCCGGAATGATGCAGCAGCAGCGGGCACCTTCGACGGAGAATACGCGATGAAACAGAAAATGCGGCGTAAAAGGCGAAGACGAGGGCTTTATACAAACGAGGCTGGTCAGCCTCGTCCGTCGGATGCAGGTCACGGAAGATGAAGTCATCATCTAGCCGTCTGTTTCAAAATGACCAGCGTCCCATCGTGAGTGACGCCGCCGTCACACAATGGTCGACACGTGGCGCCCTGTCACCGAGTGCAATTAATGCGCCCATACCGCGCATGCTCCGACTTAATGGAGAGGATTTGCATGATTTTCGAGAAGATCTAGACAAGCAAATATCCACATTAAGCGACAAGACAACCGAAATGAAGAGCCGAACGGCTGAGTTTGGCAGAAGGGCCGAACGGCCCCAGGGATATTATAAGCTACGGAAAGGCGGCGACCGCCCGCTCGGACACATATAGTCCAGTCAGTCGGACTCACTGCCTCCTTCGACTAGACTTGAAGGGAAGGCAAGTGATCCGGCGGTAAGAATGGGGGACCCATTTCCTGAAGGGTCTCAGCTTGATGACCGATGAAGGGCTGACTAAGCGGTTAATGGCTACGCCGAGCAGCTGAGTAGGTCCGAGCGGAGCTAGAGATAACCCATCCAGGGGCTTGGGTTTCCGACGCCAAGGCAGGAGAATCGAAGGGCCGAGCGGGAGCTGCTCGGCTGGAACCAAAGGGCCGAGCGGGCCGTCCGTTCGGCCAAGATAAGGGCGAGGGAACAAATGTGGCCGAGCGGCCTATGCGCTCGGCTCGGGATATGGGACATCAGCAGAAGCATGTCTGATGATTAGGCCGTACACAAGATCGCACAAGGGAGGATCTTGCCGTCACATCATGGCAAGGTTGATACAGTAGCAGTATGGCCTCATGAACATCTTCCTGACAGATCCATATCTAGGCATGGCCCTTCTGACAGACCCATACCTGGGCATGGTCAAAGGCAGGTGGTTACTTTGATTGGTGCGCCCAGGCTTCTTCGGGAGGTCTATATAAGGCCTCCATTTCTTCACCGGAGGTATGAAAAATCTGGATCTGGAGACCACCTTCTTGTTATTTCTCGCCTGACTTGAGCGTCGAAGGGCCGTCGCCGGGACACCCCTCCCGGCTCGGTTTTGCTGCAGGTTCACCGGAGCCCTCGAGGACCCAGCAAGGAGCGCCACATCCCCAGCGTTCGTTGACCCTTGGTTCGAACAGGATCACACTTAATTAGTGGACATTCGATATCTTAAACACAGGGAGACTAACACACTTATAATAAGAAGGAGCCCAAAAATGTAATTTGGGATTGGTGCGGTAGTTCAATGATAGTTCTCTAGTGGAATGAATTATCATTGATAAAAATAAGTTGTGTGTTCGGGGCGAACACGGGATGCTTAATTTTATCGGGAGACCAAAACCAATTCCTCCTCTCGGTCCCTATCGTAGCCTCTTAATTATAGAATTCTATACCCACCTATACCCACCTTCTATACCCACCCAATAGGGGCCGGCCAAGCTTGCTTGGGAACAAGCTAGGGCCGGCCTAGGTATAAGATTGGGTGGCCGGCCCTAGCTTGAACCCAAGCTAGTAGGGCCGGCCAAAATAAATTAAAAAGAATTTTAATTTTAATTTTTATTATGTGGAAGAAATAATTTATTAAAGAGAATTTAAATTAAATTGTCTCTCTTGTAAAATTTACAAAAGATTAAAGAAAGAGATTAGATCTCTTTCCTTATTTGTAGATTGGTGAGATATTTTATTTTCTCTTTAAAAATTATTCACATGTTGTAAAATTAAAATTATAGAAATTTCTTTTATTAACCATGTAGATATTTTTAAAGAGAAATTTTAATTTTAAAATTTCCGGAAACAAATTAGGAAGTTTTAATTGTTGATTGAAACTTGTCCAATTTGTTCTCCAATGATGTGGCCGGCCAATGTAGATTTAATTGGGAAAATTTATTTTATTTTTCTCAATTAAATCATGTCAAGGAAACTGAGGAAATTTTATTGCAATTAAATTTCCTAATTTGCCTAGGCCAAGGAATATAAAAGAAGGGGTGAGGGTGCCTTCATGAGACACAACATCTATTATTTCTCTCCCTCTTTTGTTCCTTGGTGTGGCCGGCCATCCTCTCCCTCTCTTCCTCTTGTGGTGGCCGAATCCTCTCTCCCTTGGAGCTCTTGTGGTGGCGGATACTACTTGGAGAAGAAGAAGAAGAAGGAGAGAAAGCTAGCATCTCTTGGAGCTTGGTTAGTATTTTGGTTTTTCTCCTTGGTGAAGTTTTCCTTTGTGGTCGAACCTTGCTTGGAGGAGAAGAAGGTGGTTGGTGGTTTCTCATCTCGGTAGATCGTTGCCCACACAACGTCCGAGGTTAGACGAGGATACGGTAGAAGATCAAGAGGTTTTTCTACAAGGTATAACTAGTAATTTTTATTTCCGCATCATGCTAGTTATTTATGGAAATAATACCAAATACAAGAGGCTTACGTTCTAGAATTTTGAATATGTTTTTTCGATGCTGTGTTCTTTTGTTTTTTCTTTTCCTTGTGATTTGATTGTTCTCTTTGGTTAACCTAAAGTTATTTTAGGAAATTAAATATTAGCTTTCTATAAAAGGTTTTGTCTAGTCGGTGGTGGTTGCTCCCATATCCAAGAAGGTCATGTGCCTCGCCACGTCAGTACTGGGAACCAATTATGGAAATTAATATTTAATGGAATTAATAACTTAAGGAGACTTGGGTCGAACGTGTTAAGTTTCGCAGGAGATCCAAGTCAAAACCTAAAAGAACAAATAGATTAAGTTTTGGATCAAACGTGTTAAGTTCCGCAGGCGATCCAAAATTTAATTTAAAAGAACACATGGTAGCTAGGAAAAGGTTCAGACCTTTGTACAAAATTTTTGTACAGTGGAACCTCTAGGTTTTCCGAGTAGCAACCAACAATTGGTATCAGAGCTAGGGTTTTGCCTCTGTGTATTTGGTATTTAGTTTAATTATGCACATGTCATACATAATTTAGGCAGGTTAATAGTAGGATGTGCTAACTTTGTGGATGCAGGATCCAACTATTATGGCTTTTAGTTATTATGTGTGTGATTGGACCCTTGGACATGTCAAGGGCATTTATCTGTGTGTGCATGATTGTATTAAAATACAGCAGGAGCTGTATTTAGTTTTATTAGGATTTTATTTTTGATCTAGATACATGTACATTCCTTTTATGGAATATAGGATCAAAATGTAAAATTCTATTTATGTCGCGGATCGAATCTTGCAAAGCGTGGAACCTTCTAAGGACCAGAGGCGCAGCTAGGAGCAAGATGGATGCGACAGCTAGATCCGGTGGCGGTGGCCAAATATGGCAGCAGCTAGGGATGACAACACACGGAGGACAATTAGTGATAAAAGCCATAATAGTTGAAAATTAAATTTTCTATTTATTGCTTTTATATTATGCTGTGTGTGCATGTTAGTTTACAAGTTTTAGTAGGCTAGCATAGTTAAAATTCCTCATTTATAAATAACTAAGTGGGAGAGGGATTTTTAAATAAATCCCATGGTCTCCATTACTGGTTTGTAAGTGATGCAAACAAGCTTGCGCGTTGGCTCTGAGTGCCTTCCTCCATAACGGATCAGCTTGTTTGTGGATCACTAGAACAGACTTCCATTTTTGGATGACTATAGGAAGTTAATTAAGAGCGTGTGATCTTCCCCAACGGAAGGGGCATAATCTTATTAATGAACTTAGTGTCAAGTAATGGTATACACTTAGACACATCTAATAGTATCCTCCCCATCGGAGTCACTGCTATTATTTGTGTGACCAAACGACACCAACTATTAATTTTATTTGTCAAAAAGTTAGGTTGACAAGATAATAAAATTAATGGGATAAAACCCTCCTTTTACAAATGTTGAATTTGTATACGTCCACACTAACATGGCATACAAAATTCACGATGTTTTGAGGTGTTGGTTAATTTAAAATAGTATTGTTTGAGGAATCAATATTATTCTAAATTTAGAGTTCTGACCAAAAGTTATTTGTGATTCTTAGGATGTCTTTCAACCCACTGTCCATCATACTTCAACAGAATAGACTTACTGGACCAAACTACATAGATTGGAAAAGAAACCTGGACATTGTTCTTACTGCTGAAAGCTACAAATTTATACTAACTGAGCAATGCCCTGATGCACCTACTGGTGAATCTACCCAAGAGGAGATTGAATATCATAGGAAATGGGTAAAAGAAGATGAGATGGCGCGATGTTACATTTTGGCTTCAATGTCAAATGTATTGCAACATCAGCATCAAGATTTACCAACTGCATATGATATTATGAACAATCTCAAGGAACTCTTTGGTCATCAGGATAGGGCTTCTAGGCAAGAAGCCATGAGAAAGATAATGACAGCCACCATGCAAGAGGGTACTCCTGTAAGGGATCATATCCTAAAGATGATGGCTTATCCGAACGAGATCTGATCCTTGGAGGAGAAATTGATGGAAACCCGGATCGATATGATCCTCCAAACGCTACCTAAGTTTTGACAGTTCCGTTTGAACTATAATATGAATAAGAGGGTTTATTCATTAGCGGAACTCTTATCAAGAAGCAGAAGGATTATTTCGTCACAATGCTCAAATTCACTACTTTGAAAATGGTTCTACTTCTAAACCGAAAGGAAAGAAGAAGAAGAAACAAGTGGTTCAGAAAGAAAGTGAATAAATCTCAGTACAGGATTTAAAGTTGGAATGAAGAAGAAGGGCAAGTGCTTCATCTGAACGAGGACATTGGAAGGCGGACTGTCCTCGTAGGAACCAAAACAAAGGTATATCTCATACTCTAGTTGTTGAAACATGTTTAGCGGTGTTATCTACCAGCACCTGGTGTGTAGATACGGGAGCCACTGATCATGTCTGCAATTCCTTGCAGGGGTTCCAGGAAACCCGACGACTATCTGAAGGAGAAATTACCGTCTACATGGGCAATGCTACTAAGGTGGCAGCTGTTGCAGTGGGAGACGTCTACTTATCTTTTAGTAGAAATAGAAATTTGATTTTAAGAAATTGTCTTTATGTACCCAGTTTTAGAAAGAATTTAATTTCAGTTTCTAAACTATTTTTAGATGGATATTCAGTTTCTTTCAGTAACGATGTAGTTATTAAAAGAAATAAAGTGATTATCTGTTCTGGTGCATTAGTTGGCAATTTGTATACTTTAAATCCAATTTCTTCCACAAAGCAAAACATGGAAATTTATAACTCATCTTCTAACTCTAATAAGAGAAAAGAACCTTCGGAAATGAACCAAGCATATCTTTGGCATCTAAGGCTTGGTCATATTAACTTAAGTAGGATTCAAAGGCTTATAGCCGATGGACTTTTGAGTTCATTTGAGTTGGAAAATTTTCCAACTTGTGAATCTTGCTTGGAAGGTAAAATGACCAAGAGGTCGTTCAAGGCCAAGGGGTATAGAGCCAAAGAAGTGTTAGAATTGGTTCACTCTGATTTGTGTGGTCCTATGTCTGTCCAGGCAAGAGAAGGTTTTGAATATTTTGTCTCTTTCATAGACGATTATTCAAGATATGGATACATTTACCTAATGCGCAAGTCCGAGTGCTTTGATAAGTTCAAAGAATACAAGGTGATGTGGAGAAGCGACTAGGTAAAAGTATCAAGACACTACTGATCGGATCGTGGTGGCGAATACCTCTTAGGAGAGTTTAGGAATTACTTATCGAGGTGGGATTCACCAACTGCACCTGGTACACCTCAACAGAATGGTGTGGAAGAACGAAGGAATAGGACTCTTATGGAAATGGTTAGATCGATGATGAGTTATTCAGAATTACCAAATTCATTTTGGGGATACGCTCTGGAAACGACAGTGTACATTCTGAACTTAGTACCTTCTAAATCAGTTTTTTCTACTCCCATAGAATTGTGGAATGGGCGAAAGCCCAGTCTAAAACATATTCGGATTTGGGGTAGTCCAGCACATGTGCTGAAACCAGATGCTAATAAGTTAGAATCTCATACAGAAGTTCACGTGTTTGTAGGATATCCCAAAGGAACGAAAGGTGGTTTATTTTATAGTCCTAAAGACCAGAAGGTCATTGTTAGCACCAATGCCCAGTTTTTAGAAGAAGACTATATAATGGATCACAAGCCCAGTAGCAAAGCTGTTTTAGAAGAACTTAGAGAGGACATGTCTACTTCAGTACCAACAGTACAAGATGAAGTACCACAAGAGACTGCAACACGTGTCACACATGATACACAACCACAGACAGTGCCTCGTCGTAGTGGGAGGGTTGTAAGGCAGCCTGAAAGATATAAGTTTTTGGGAGAGTCTTCGAACTTGATCCCGGGTAAACATGAACCTGATCCACAAACATACGACGAAGCACTCCAAGATATAGATGCAGCATCTTGGCAAAAGGCAATGAATTCTGAAATAGAGTCTATGTACTCTAATAAAGTCTGGGAGCTTGTAGAACCACCTGATGGTGTAAAAGCCGTTGGATGCAAGTGGATCTACAAAAGAAAAAGAGGGACAGACGGGAAGGTAGAGACCTTCAAAGCTAGGCTTGTTGCGAAAGGGTACACTCAGAAAGAGGGAATCGATTATGAGGAGACCTTTTCACCGGTAGCCATGCTTATGTCTATCCGGATACTCTTATCCATTGCTGCTCATATGAATTATGAGATTTGGCAAATGGATGTCAAGACAGCTTTCCTTAATGGAAGTCTTGAAGAGAACATTCATATGAAGCAACCAGAAGGGTTCATTGAAAAAGGCAAAGAGCATCTAGTGTGCAAGCTCAATCGGTCCATTTATGGACTGAAGCAAGCTTCAAGGTCTTGGAACATCCGGTTTAATGAAGTAATCCAGTCGTATGGATTTATTCAGTGTCCGGATGAGTCTTGTGTATACAAGAAGTGTAACGGAAACGTGGTGGTATTTCTTGTACTATACGTAGATGATATTTTGTTAATTGGCAACAATGTCAAGGTATTATCAGACGTAAGGGTATGGTTGTCCAAACAATTTGATATGAAGGACTTAGGAGAGTGTGCACACATTCTTGGGATCAAAGTGATAAGGGATCGCAAGAAAAGAATGTTGTGTCTGTCCCAAGCTTCATATATAGATACAATCCTTGCTCGTTTTAGTATGCAGGATTCCAAGAAAGGTTTTTTACCTTTTAGGCATGGAATAGCTCTATCTAAAGAGATGTCTCCGAAGACATCAAAGGAGATAGAAGACATGAAAGCAGTTCCTTATGCTTCGGCTGTAGGAAGCCTTATGTATGCAATGCTATATACGAGACCTGATATTTGTTTTGCCGTGGGCATGGTCAGCAGATATCAGAGTAACCCTGGACAAGGACATTGGACTGCGGTAAAGCATATATTAAAGTACCTGAGAAGGACTAGAGATTATATGCTAATTTACCAAGCAGACGATTTGCTCCCTGTGGGTTACACGGATTCAGATTTCCAATCAGATAGGGACAATAGTAAGTCTACATCAGGCTATGTGTTTACTTTAGGAGGTGGAGTCATTTCATGGAGGAGTGTTAAGCAGAAATGCGTATCGGACTCAACCATGGAAGCTGAGTATGTAGCAGCCTCTGAGGCAGCTAAAGAAGCAGTATGGCTCAGGAACTTTCTAATGGACTTAGATGTGATTCCTGGTTTGCCCAAAATTATCACAATTGTGATAATAGCGGTGCAATTGCAAACTCGAAGGAACCACGAGCTCATAAAGCAAGTAAACATATAGAGCGCAAGTACCACCGATACGAGATATCGTGAAGCGAGGAGAAGTTGTCATCGCCAAGATTGCATCAGCGGATAACTTGGTAAGGCCCTTCCGGCGAAAGCTTTTGATCGGCATGTGGAGGGAATGGGAATCAGATGTATGGTAGAAGATATGGCAGCTTAGTCATTAGTATAAGTGGGAGATTGTTGGAGTGTATACTGAAAGTCTAAGCTTTTGTAAACATTTGTCTTGAATAAAGAATCACATTTGGTCAAATCATCTACATTTGTTTGTAGTTGTTCAATTAATTTATATTGTAGATAACATAGCATGTGGTGTCATATGCAGAAGATAATGTTATCAGTACCTTATAAATTATAAACAGTAGCTCACGACCAAAATGGAAAGGAACAAACCATTAGAACGTCGTAGTGTAATTAGGTATCAGTTTATCTTGACTGTATAATTACACTAGTACACTTAGAGTGTATTGAGTAGGATCATTTGAGGTCGTTTCTTTTATACTGATTTTATAAAGAAACAAAGACCTCGGTTATTATGGAAGTGTGTGCTCTTAATCCTAATATAATAACAAGCACATATATTTGATATTTATTTCTTTAATTTATCAATGGGTGAGATTTAGTTCGATGAATCAATAAGCCCGATAAGTTGGGAAATGGTATCACTTATAGTGTGTGTTGTTGATTATAGAAGGAAGCGTGTCCTAGAGATACTAGGTTGATAATGTCCCCAAGAGGAGCTCATAAGGATTGTCATGTTAAACCTCGCAGGTGGACTTAGTCCGACATGACGATAAGGTTGAGTGGTACTACTCTTGGACTAAGATATTAATTAAATGAGTTGTCGGTAACTCACTTAATTAGTGGACATTCGATATCTTAAACACGGGAGACTAACACACTTATAATAAGAAAGAGCCCAAAATGTAATTTGGGATTGGTGCGGTAGTTCAATGATAGATCTCTAGTGGAATGAATTATCATTGATAAAATAAGTTGTGTGTTCGGCGAACATGGGATGCTTAATTTTATCGGAGACCAAAACCAATTCCTTCTCTCGGTCCCTATCGTAGCCTCTTATTTATAGAATTCTATACCCACCTATACCCACCTTCTATACCCACCATAGGGGGCCGGCCAAGCTAGCTTGGGAACAAGCTAGGGCCGCCTAGGTATAAGATTGGGGTGGCCCTAACTTGAACCCAAGCTAGTAGGGGCCGGCCAAAATAAATTAAAAAGAATTTTAATTTTAATTTTTATTATGTGGAAGAAATAATTTATTAAAGAGAATTTAAATTAAATTATCTCTCTTGTAAAATTTACAAAAGATTAAAGAAAGAGATTAGATCTCTTTCCTTATTTGTAGATTGGTGAGATATTTTATTTTCTCTTTAAAAATTATTCACATGTTGTAAAATTAAAATTATAGAAATTTCTTTTATTAACCATGTAGAGATTTTTAAAGAGAAATTTTAATTTTAAAATTTCCGGAAATAAATTAGGAAGTTTTAATTGTTGATTGAAACTTGTCCAATTTGTTCTCCAATGATGTGGCCGGCCAATGTAGATTTAATTGGGAAATTTTATTTTATTTTTCTCAATTAAATCATGTCAAGGAAATTGAGGAAATTTTATTGCAATTAATTTTCCTAATTTGCCTAGGCCAAGGAATATAAAAGAAGGGGTGAGGGTGCCTTCATGAGACACAACATCTATTATTTCTCTCCCTCTTTTGTTCCTTGGTGTGGCCGGCCATCCTCTCCCTCTCTTCCTCTTGTGGTGGCCGAACCTCTCTCTCCCCCTTGGAGCTCTTGTGGTGGCCGGATACTACTTGGAGAAGAAGAAGAAGAAGAAGAGAAAGCTAGCATCTCTTGGAGCTTGGTTAGTATTTTGGTTTTTCTCCTTGGTGAAGTTTTCCTTTGTGGCCGAACCTTGCTTGGAGGAGAAGAAGGTGGTTGGTGGTTTCTCATCTCGGTAGATCGTTGCCCACACAACATCCGAGGTTAGAAGAGGAATACGGTAGAAGATCAAGAGGTTTTTCTACAAGGTATAACTAGTAATTTTTATTTCCGCATCATGCTAGTTATTTATGGAAATAATACCAAATACAAGAGGCTTACGTTCTAGAATTTCGAATATGTTTTTTTGATGCTGTGTTCTTTTGTTTTTTCTTTTCCTTGTGATTTGATTGTTCTCTTTGGTTAACCTAAAGTTATTTTAGGAAATTACATATTAGCTTTCTATAAAAGGTTTTGTCTAATCGGTGGTGGTTGCTCCCAAATCTAAGAAGGCCATGTGCCTCGCCACGTCAGTACTGGGAACCAATTATGGAAATTAATATTTAATGGAATTAATAACTTAAGGAGACTTGGGTCGAACGTGTAAAGTTCCGCAGGAGATCCAAGTCAAAACCTAAAAGAACAAATAGATTAAGTTTTGGATCAAACGTGTTAAGTTCCGCAGGCGATCCAAAATTTAATTTAAAAGAACACATGGTAGCTAGGAAAAGGTTCAGACCTTTGTACAAAATTTTTTGTACAGTGGAACCTATATGTTTTTCGAGTAGCAACCAACAGTATGAGCATTTATTTTGGTTCTATTATAGTATCTGCTATTTCTCTTATGAGACTGTATTCCTTTTGACATTCTCTATTGGTTTATTATGTTCATGCACTATCTCTTTCTTTACCCGCTGAGCTCCAATACTCACCACCCCACAAAATGGTTTTCTTTCGCCAGGTAACAGATAGATGAGTCATGGATGCTTGGAGAGATGTCGGCTGCCAGTCCTGGGTCCTACGTCACACTCGAGGATAGTTTTCGTTTTGGTTTTGTTATCGTTTGGGGTGATATATTGATTTTGTGTAGTTTGTTTTTCAATAAGTCGATGTGAGTTTTGGGTCAAGTCTGTGATGACAGGTATTTTTGTTAGTGTTGTTGTTGGTTTTACGTTCGTATCGTTTTATGTCTTCCGCTGCTGTGTGTTTACGTTCAGCTGTGTAGGCTTATTAAACTGCGTGGTTGTATTTATTTTGTTCCAGCCGAGTGGGCTGATGATATAAACTGCGTGGTTGTGTTTATTTCATTTTTGTCCAGCCGGGTAGGCTGAGTATATTAAACTGTGTGTTTTGTTGTTTATATTTTGTATATGTATATTCCAGCCGAGTGTGGCTGAGGTATATTTTGTATGTAGTAATGCTTCAGATTGTCACCCGTACAGAGGAGATGCTGCTGAAATTTCTCGGACAGGGACTCCTCTGGGGCGTGACAATTTAGTAGTATCAGAGCGGGTTTGCGATTCCTGTTTTCGTATTTTGAATTTTCGAGTTAATCTGATACCAATTTAGTGGTATCAGAGCGGGTTTGCGATTCCTGTTTTCGTATTTTGAATTTTCGAGTTAATCTGATACCAATTTAGTGGTATCAAAGCATGGTTCGAGTCAAATGCTGTGTTTTATGTTTTGAAATATCGATTTATGATTTTCGGTGTTTCGATTGTTTTGTTTTTCCTTTGTAAGTTAATCCCTCGATGTGACTCTCGAGTTTTGGGACCAGGCAGCGGCAGGATATCTCCGAGCTATAGGATGTAAGTGGTTTACTGCTAAATCATTTTCCTTACATACTTATTATTAACAGGAATGACACGAAAAGGGTCGACTGCTGTGCATCACCGTGGACAAGGTCGACCACGAAAACAACCCACGGTATCGATGGGTCCCGAACCTACTGGCCAAGAGACGGAGTTTACAGGAAACCCGAATGAGGTTGATTCAAGTAGCAGTGATCGGAATCCTCCAACCTCTACTAGGGAGCATGAGTTACGGACGCCGGGAGTACCACCTTCTATACCTGCTCCAGACACTACTGGTTGGGTGATGGATAGAGCCCGAATACCCTTGTTGGCGAAGTCTGTGAAAGATCGAACTACTCTGTTCCATGGGGGTGCTGACCCTTGGGCGGCTCGTAGTTGGTTGAAGAACTTGGAGGGCACATTTTGGTACATGAAGTGTACAGATGAAGAGAAGGTGGAGTTGGCTGCATATCATCTTCGGGATCAAGCCGTCATTTGGTGGGACATGCAGAAGGCGATCTTTGGGGAACAACATATCACGTGGCAGATGTACCGGGAGGCATTTGAGAGACAGTATTTTCCGGTTACATTTTGTCTAGCCCGTCGTCAGGAGTTTCTGAACCTCAAGCAAGGCGACCGTTCTGTGATGGAGTATAATGCAGAATTTAGTAGATTGGCTGAGTTTTGTCCTCATCTGGTGGCTCAGGATTATGATCGGATGCATCAGTTTACTCAGGGACTTGCGGCATACATACGACTCAAGATGTCTAGATTTCCCGGTAGTTCTTATCGAGAGGTTTTAGATCGGGCATTATTCATTGAGATGACTCAGCAATAGGTGAATCTCGAAAAAAAGTAATAATAAACAAGTGACGCAGAAGAAGGAGAAAAGAGGACAGAGCTCACAGGTTACCTCTGGAGGATCCTCTCCACCTCAGAAGACAAGGCGAACCTCGGATGGGGGTTCTCGTTCTTCTCAACGAGATCGGAAGAACGACTTTGGAGGGATCATGTGTTTTCAGTGTGGCTCCAAGAGTCATACCAGGAATGATTGCCCGTTGGATCACGCTATATGCTTCTATTGTAAGCTTCCAGGGCATGAGAGTCGAAATTGCACTCTGAAGGCTCAATTAGAGACGACTAAAGAGACCACTCAGGGAGGGCGACCCACCCAGCCACGACAGCAGAAAGGATCTCAGAGGACTCAGAACGCTTCATATCAGCCGTAACTGCAGGGGCCCCAGGGAAAAGTGTACCATATCCAGAGTCAGGAGTATCTAATGATGCCAGCGACCACGCAGTACTCTACTGTGACGTCCCCTTATCAGACATATCCGGTACAGCAAGACCCTGCACTTCCATCTCAATCTTATTCGGCATTTCAGCCGCAGACTCAGCCTCAGTACCCGCAGCAGCAGCAGGGTGACACTCCTCCGATTCCACGTCAGCCTACTTTAAGGATGCCACCATCGAGTGCAGAGGTGGGACGGGGTTATGCCGTCACACGGGAGGAGGCACAGCGGGCTGAGGGATTGGACTTCCGAGGTATTAGCCACTCTATACATTTAGTGTAGATCTATTGATAGATATTGGTAGTTCTCATTCGTTCATCTCTCGGGTATCTTTGGATAAGATCGGGGGGTATCTTTGGATACTGTTAACATGAGTTAACAGTATTTGTACCATCCAAAGGGGGGTGCTTATTAGTAGTCAAGAAGTCAAAGAATGTTCTTCGGACTTTGATGGTCAGGCACTTGAGACGGATCTACATATGTGGGGAATGGTGAGATTTGATATCATCCTGAGCTTAGATGGGATGACTATAGAACATGCCACTTGTTGTTCAACGTACTTAGGTCGTAAATTTGGGGACCAAATTTTTTATTAGTGGGGGAGAATGTAAAATACCGAACCAGATAATAATTAAATAATAAGATTAATGGATGAATAATCTTATTAGAATTTTTAGGAATTTTTTAGGAATTAATCGGAACTCGTACGATGTATTTTGAGGGGATGCATTTATGGGCTTGAGAAAAAGTCAGTTTGGAATACCCGAAGATGAGAGTTGATTGAGAAACTAATCTAGGGCTTAATCAAATATACCTTGGTTTATAAATTCCCTTTTCTCTTCTTGCCCGTGCCCTAGCTTCCCACACGGCGCCGAATCCTCCTCCCCGAGCCTTCACGCGACGCTGCTCAACAACCCATCACCGATCGTCTTCTCCATTGAGCCACAGTCGCCGGACACCACATCCGGCGATCCCTCCCTCACGCAAGCAACACAGCGGCGATCTTTCTCCCTCGCACGAGCACCCCAGCCGCGGAATCTTCTTCGCTCCCGAGCCCTGCCGCCAAAGCTGCCGTGTCCTAACCCCTCCCCACCGCTTCTCCAACACTTCTCTCTTGAAGCGGAATTTCTCCTCCAGACCGTGAGAAAAGGCAAGTAGTTCCTTTGTAGATATGGATGGGTGTTGTTTTTCTTCGGTGGCCTAGCAGCTAGTTTTAGTTGTCGATTTCCATTTCGCTTAGGGTTATGCGATTTCGGCTAGGGTTTGAAAGTGCTAGATGGTATCCCGATGGATTCCTTTGTGCCTCTGCTAGTTTATTTTTGACTCACTGGAACGAATTTAGGTGTTATGATTTCTGATGTTCACGGTGTTTACTGGTAAATTTCTATATTGGAGAGGTTCTCGTTGAGTTCTGGAATTTGATAGAGATTTTGATTGGGTTTTGATGATTTCGTTGCATCTTTGTGGTAGCTTCGATTCGTCGGGAACAAACATAGGGAGGTTGTAAATCTGATTTACGTTTACCTACTTTCTCAATTTTCTGCAACAAATTTGGGGAGATGGTGGTTGATTTCGGTGTTCCATTATTTCCTCTAGATTATTGCAAATGGCTGGACAAATTAAGGTTTCAAATTGGTTTCTTTTTACATTTTAGAATGTTCTTACTTTATCGAGTTAGCACCAAGTTTCTGGACTGATTGGGTAAGTGGTAACTCATTTTCGTTGTGGTCCTCATTTCTTTGAAGATAGCTGTGAATTTGGATGAAGTTGGAGGTGATGAATCAAATTTGATGTGGTTCTTGATTCTTTGTGGTCGCTTGGGATTTGTTTGGACAGATCTAGAGGGATTTGGGTGAATCGAGGTTCATAGTTGGGTTAGGGTTTCCTAATTAAGTTGGGTTTGGGTTTAGCTAGTTGGTGTTTATGAAATTAGCTAAATTGTACATCACATGATTTGCAGGACGTCGATTCGAGACGAGCGTCACGACGTGGGTTTGAGTCTTATACGACTGACATATTAAGGCGGGTACTTCTTGCTTTGTTTTCTTTTAGTACTATGACCTTAGTGCATGAATTGTTTTGGATAAGAACTGTTTACCTTGACTCCACTCTTATTTTCCTGCGCTTGATACTTCTACGCAATCTTTGAGAAATTCGTTTCATATCTATACAGTCTCTTGTTGTTGTCCATGATCAGTAACAGATACTAGATACCATGTTTGTATACTTTGACTGTTATTTATTTTTATATTATGTTGAGCATGCTGGCTTCATGTAGCATACCTGTTTCTGCTTATTTATATATGATGACTGTTGCATTGTTTGCATCATGTCATTGCATGCATGCCGCATCCTCGGCCACTCGAGAGAGTGGTAGCTGGAGTTGATGTCGCTTGTCCTGTCGTGCCGCACTCGGCCACTTGTGTGAGTGGTAGTTGGAGTACGAGCAGCAAGGACCCCATCGCAGATGTAGCTAGTTAGCTACTATGCAACTGTCCCCTCGGCCACTCGTGTGAGTGGTAGCTGGAGTGGTGTACAATCTGTCACTGACCCGGCCTCTTGACCATACAGGGGTCATGGTGCAGAGAGGTGGGCGGGAGTGATCATCCGGGCATACGCTGTTATTATTGTATTTATTTTGGCTGCTGCTGTTTGTATATGTTGTTATTGCTTACTTACTGCTGTTGTTCACATATGCTGATATGCTTACTTATGTTGAGATATACCCTCATTGTAGATGTTTAGACTTTGATTTATTCATTGGAAATTTGTATATACCTTGCTTATTACCTTTGTAGTATGAGCAGTACTGTAGCAGATTAGTACTAGTTCTGACCTACTATACCTAGCCTAGGATATGGTTTCAGGTATGAGCATTTATTTTGGTTCTATTATAGTATCTGCTATTCCTCTTATGAGACTGTATTCCTTTTGACATTCTCTATTGGTTTATTATGTTCATGCACTATCTCTTTCTTTACCTGCTGAGCTCCAATACTCACCACCCCACAAAATGGTTTTCTTTCGCCAGGTAACAGATAGATGAGTCATGGATGCTTGGAGAGATGTCGGCTGCCAGTCCTGGGTCCTACGTCACACTCGAGGATAGTTTTCGTTTTGGTTTTGTTATGGTTTGGGTGATATATTGATTTTGTGTAGTTTGTTTTTCAATAAGTCGATGTGAGTTTTGGGTCAAGTCTGTGATGACAGGTATTTTTGTTAGTGTCGTTGTTGGTTTTACGTTCGTATCGTTTTATGTCTTCCGCTGTTGTGTGTTTACGTTCAGCCGTATAGGCTTATTAAACTGCGTGGTTGTATTTATTTTGTTCCAGCCGAGTGGGCTGATGATATAAACTGCGTGGTTGTGTTTATTTCATTTTTGTCCAGCCGGGTAGGCTGAGTATATTAAACTGTGTGTTTTGTTGTTTATATTTTGTATATACATATTCCAACCGAGTGTGGCGGAGGTATATTTTGTATGTAGTAATGCTTCAGATTGTCACCCGTACAGGGGAGATGCTGCCGAAATTTCTCGGACAGGGACTCTTCTGGGGCGTGACACCCTTTTTGAAAAACAAATTTAGCTAAATTTTCAATTTTAAAATGGTTGCATTTGGAAAATGCCTTGCTAAATAGCTAAGTTTAGAACATACTTTAATGAATTTAATGTTTAGTTTTGAGCAATAAAAAACTTAGCTGAATTTAATAAACACTTAGGTTTTTTTTAAAAAAAATTAGTTAAATTTTTTCTTTGTAAGCACTTTTATCAAAGACTCAGCAAAACTTTTGAAGATAATTGTTTTGTCAAGTATTTAGCTTTCAAAAGAAGTTGATTAAAAACTTAGCTCTAAGAGACTTTGATAAATCCTTAAAAAAAACTTAGCAAAAAAATTTGATAAAAAGATGTTGATATAAGCTCAATTAAGTATTTAGATTAAAATGAATTTTCATAAAAAACTTAGTTAAGTACTTAGCTTAAAGGGATTTTTCATAAAAGCCTAGTTCAGTACTTTTTATTCATTATGCCTTACTCTATAAACCTTTCAATATAAACTTTTCAATCTATGAATACAAATCTATAATCTATTAGGGCTAAAAATTATTATACAGAGCTGAACAACAGACAATGGAGTAGAAAGGCTTACGATCGAGAATGGAGAGAGGTGCTAAGTCAACCAACGTCGACTATGTATTCGGTGGTAGTTTGGGGAGCTGCTAGCCAGCTAGTGAACAAGCAAGCGACTGTAATGTGGGTTTAGCTTGCAGCGCCTTTGCTTTTCTTTCCCAGTAGGAGTGCAAGGTCCGACGGACAATGACGGAGAAGGAAGGAGTGAGAGCAAGAGAGAGAGAGAGGGGGAATTTAGATTTGGTCAAATTCCTTCGTCTCTATTTTTAATAGAAGACGGAAGGGGAGTGAGAATAAAAAAAAAATTTTGCAATGAAATTGAGTTGATAATGCCAAGTTTGCACATCGCTCATGGTCGCGCACAAAGTGTCGCCTAGCATATCATTTATGTCGGGCGAGATCCTCTGGTCTCATTTGCCCTAGTCCGCTCTTGGACCAGGGACAGTGATAGGTGGATTCAATGACCCCCACTTATTTAACATATGAGGGTTCATTAAATTCTACCTATCACTGAATTGAATTGAATAAGGACCCTGATCCGTTATATATATATATATATATATATATATATATAAAATATAAGATGATTTCTAATACCCCACTTTTATTCTTTTCAATGAGGATATTTCTTCTCATGGGAACATAAATATCCTCTCTAAATATTTTAATTGGATGTCCATAGGACAAAAAGGTTTAAGGAAATTGGGCTTATCAGTTCATCTCCCATGGTCACTTAAAATTGGGTGTGCAGGCTGTATATGTGTTTTGAATGTATTTGAGTAATTAATAAAATTTTTACCTTGTATTTTAAATTTCCTTGTTTAAAATGTTAATGGAAGGAATATAATTATAACTTATAAACTTAATCGCATTTAAAGATGGTATGGGTAATTTGTCTAATTGCTTTATTTGTTATATTTTTTATTTTGTTTTTTACTTTTAGCAACAATATATATATATACTCATTCTACACCATAATTTAATACATACTTTTGAGTAATTCTTGAATATCTTACTATTTTATTAAAAATCTCCTCCTTTACTAACTAACTTTGATAAAGCCTAAAATAAATTTACGTTAATCTCTTTTTTTTTCTATTTTGCGGAATATTATTATGAATTTTTCTCATTATTAATTTTCTCTGGTTATTTTATATAAAAAAATATAGTTCTCTTTAGTCCCACATCTTAAAATTGACAATAATATGATCAAAGAAACTTCTATAAATATTTTAGGCCGACAATGTTAAAAGAATATACTTTTCTTAGTTTTTTTTACTAAGATAAGTATAATATTAAATTAAATTATTTTTTTTCATAGGGAAACCGTAAAGGTGACACTCGAAAACTAAACAATTCGGATTTTCAAAGACCCAAATAATTCAGATTTTTAAATATTTTACCTTAATGACTCTACTTTAGTAATTTAATGCTAAAATACTTTAATTAATATAATTTTATTATAAAGGGTCAATGTGATTTCAATGTATTATATTACACACACGATGCTTCCTCTCTTTAGGAATTTTAAGTTTTCTTGGAAAAATTTAATATATAATTATACCTTATAAACTAGATTATATTTAATTGTAAATGTAATATATAATTAAAAATTATAAGGTTAATAGCATTTATAACTACTAAGAATATTATGTATACTCAATTTACACCACAATTGAAATGCATACATAGCATACAAAACTTTGAAAAGAATTACTACTGCACTATGTCTCGAGTTATAATTCTCTGTGTCTTTCTTATCTTTACTACGTTTTGCCTTGCAAGTAAGTTAACATTGTTATTTAGATATTTCATGATAATTTTATTAAATTTATTTGTTACGTATTTTTCATGTTTACAAATATTGATTATTCATTTTTGTTTTAAATTGAAGATGTTTCTGATGCTGTTTCGCCTCATTGTGGTTGGGAGTCTCGCGTATGGGGTGATGGGTCTGGCCGAGTAAATTGTCTTACTAGCGAGCAAAATGCTGCTTGCAACGCTTGGTGTTCAAGGAAATGCAGTGGAGGAAAATGTAATATTAGACAAAAACATTCAGTTTGTTCATGTTTTATTTTTTAATTATTATGTCAAGATGGGGAATAAATCTGCTTATCCATCTTGGTTGGTGAAATAAAATTTAATTTTATATATGTTTTTTTTATTTATTTAAATTGTATGCATAATATAAATATACATTATAAGAGAAACAACCATTTGCGATAGATATTTTAGTAGCTAAATGTGTTGAGCGACTCATTGACGATTGAAATACTCGATCGTAATTTTTTCCATCTCTAAAATGATATTTTCATCAGTTGTTAAATGTATTTAGCAACTGATTAGGACTGAAAAGAATAAAAGTATGTTGAAACCTTTAATGTTGGATCAAATTCTCATTGACAATTAAAACTCTTTCATCTCCAACCCTTTTTCGTTTACTTATATCCAATCAAATCATCCCTGTCGAGATTCCCTCGAAGACAGATCGACGACCCCCAAAAGCTACAACTTTCCTACTACTAGAGGTTCCACTGTACAAAAATTTTGTACAAAGGTCTGAACTTTTTCCTAACTATCATGTGTTCTTTTAAATTAAATTTTGGATCGCCTGCGGAACTTAACACGTTTGATCTAAAACTTAATCTATTTATTCTTGTAGGTTTTGATTTGGATCTCCTGCGGAACTTAACACGTTCGACCCAAATCACCTTAAGTTATTAATTCCATGAAATATTAATTTCCATAATTGGTTCCCAGTACTGACGTGGCGAGGCACATGACCTTCTTGGATATGGGAGCAACCACCACCGACTAGAGAAAACCTTTTATAGAAATCTAATATTTAATTTCCTAAAATAACTTTAGGTTAACCGAAAAGAACAATAAAATCACAAGGAAAAATAAAACAAAAGAACACAACTTCGAAAAACATATTCGAAATACTAGAACGTAAGCCTCTTGTATTTGGTATTATTTCCATAAATAACTAGTATGATGCGGAAAAGGAAAAACTACTAGTTATACCTTCTAGAAAGACCTCTTGATCTTCTACCGTATTCCTCTTCTAACCTCGGATGTTGTGTGGGCAACGATCTTCCAAGATGAGAAACCACCAACCACCTTCTTCTCCTCCTAGCTAGGTTCGGCCACAACAAGGAAGCTTCACCAAAGAAGAAGATCGAAACACCAACCAAGCTCCAAGAGATGCTAGCTTTCTCTCCTTCTTATTCTTCTTCAAGTAGTATTCGGCCTCCACAAGAGCTCCAAGCAATAGAGAGTTTCGGCCACCACAAGAGAAAGAGAGGGAGAGGATGATGATGGCCGGCCACACCAAGGAACAAAAGAGGGAGAGAAATAATAGAGGTTGTGTCTCATGAAGGCACCTCCACCCCTTCTTTTATATTCCTTGGCCTAGGCAAATTAGGAAATTTAATTACAATAAAATTTCCTTAATTTCCTTGACAAGATTTAATTGAGAAAAATAAAATAAAATTTCCCCAATTAAACTATAATGGCCAGCCACATCAAAATAAATTAGACAAGTTTTAATCAACAAATTAAAACTTCCTAATTTGTTTCCGAAAATTTTAAAAATAAAATTTCTCTTCAAAAATCTCTTCATGGTTGATAAAAAGAAATTTCCATAATTTTAATTTTACAACATGTGAATAATTTTTAAAGAGAAAATAAAATATCTTACCAATCTACAAATAAGGAAAGAGATCTAATCTCTTTCTTTAATCTTTTGTAGATATTTTACAAGAGAGATATTTTAATTTTAATTCTCTTTAATAAATTATATCTTCCACATAATAAAAATTAAAATTAAAATTCTTTTTAAATTTAATTTGGCCGGCCAGCTAGGGCCGGCCACCCCAATTTATGCTTAGGCCGGCCCTAGCTTGGTTCCCAAGCTAGCTTGGCCGACCCCTATTAGGTGGGTATAGAAAGTGGGTATAGGTGGATATAGTACTCTATAAATAAGAGGCTACGATAGGGACCGAGAGGAGGAATTGGTTTTGGTCTCCCGATAAAATTAAGCATCCCGTGTTCGCCCCGAACACACAACTTAATTTTATCAATAATAATTCATTCCACTAGAGAACTATTATTGAACTACCGCACCAATCCCAAATTACATTTTTGGGCTCCTTCTTATTATGAGTGTGTTAGTCTCCCTGTGTTTAAGATATCGAATGTCTACTAATTAAGTGAGTTACTGACAACTCATTTAATTAATATCTTAGTCCAAGAGTAGTACCACTCAACCTTATTATCATGTCGGACTAAGTCCACCTGCAGGGTTTAACATGACAATCCTTATGAGCTCGTCTTGAGGACATTATCAACCTAGTATCTCTAGGACACAGTTTCCTTGTATAATCAACAACACACACTATAAGTGATACTATTTCCCAACTTATCGGGCTTATTGATTCATCGAACTAAATCTCACCCATTGATAAATTAAAGAAATAAATATCAAATATATGTGCTTGTTATTATATTAGGATTAAGAGTACACACTTCCATAATAACCGAGGTCTTTGTTTCTTTATAAAGTCAGTATAAAAGAAACGACCTCAAATGGTCCTACTCAATACACTCTGAGTGTACTAGTGTAATTATACAGTCAAGATAAACTGATACCTAATTACACTACGACCTTCTAATGGTTTGTTCCTTTCCATTTTGGTCGCGAGCTACTGTTTATAATTTATAAGGTACTGATAATATCATCTTCTGTATGTGACACCACATACTATATTATCTACAATATAAATTAATTGAACAACTACAACTAAATGTATACAATTTGACCAAATGTGATTCTTTATTCATAATGAATGTTTACAAAGCTTAGGCTTTCAGTATACACTCCAACAAGAGAAAGAGAGAGAAATTTAGATTTGACCAAATTCCTTCGTCTCTATTTTGAATAGAAGACGGAAGGGGAGAGAGATTAAGGGGGTGTTTGGTATAGGAGAATAGGAGTGGGGAATGAGAATGAGAATCATTGATTGCTATTGTTAATGTTTAGATTATAGAAATAGGAATACAAATAAGGGAATGAATCCTTGAAATTGGGTAATAACTCATTTCCATGTACATCTCCTTCAATGAGCCATTACCCTATTTTCATCAATCAAAATATTCCCTTATTTCAAAAATACCCTTGACCTAAAACTAAAATCTTCTCCTTTAATATCAAATATCAAAATATATTTATTTATTTTTTTCTTTCATATAACTTCTCTCTCCTTGTTCTCTCTCATCATATTTCCTCTCTCATCATATTTTCTCTGTCATCATTTTATCACACACTTTCTCTCTCCTTAATCTCTCCTATCACACTCTCTTTCCTTTTTTTTTCTCATTACATTTTCTCTCTCCTCAATCTCTTCCATCACACTCTCTTCCTTCTTTTTTTCTCATCATACTTTCTCTCTCATCATACTTTCTCTTTCCTCAATATCTCCCATCACACTCTCTTTTCTCTTTTTTTCTCATCACACTTTCACTCTCATCACACTTTCTCTCTCCTCAATCTCTCTTGTCACACTCCCTCCTTTTTTTTCCTCAACACACTTTCTCTTTCATCATACTTTCTCTCTCCTCAATTTCTCTTATCACACTCACTATTCTCTTTTTCTCTCATCATACTTTCTCTCTCATCATACTTTCTCTCTCACCATACTTTCTCTCTCCTCAATCTCTCTCATCACACTCTCTCTCCTCATTTTTTCTCATTACATTTTCACTCTCTTCATCCTCTCCCATCATATTTTTTCTCACATCATATTTTCTCTCTCATCTTATCTCATCATGCTCTCTCTTATCACACTCTCTTTTCTCATTTTCTCTTATCACACTTTCTCTCTCATCATACTTTCTCTCTCATCATTCTCTCTCATATCTATTTTTTTCTCTTCTTTTCCTTTAAGGGTAAAAAAGGAAATTTTGATTCATTCCGATAGAAAATATGCAACTAACCAAACATTACTTTTAAAAGTGATATCCATGCTCATACCTATTTTCATTCCACAATACAATGATTCTCATTCTGATTCCTATTCCTAAGAAGAACCAAATGCCCCCTAATTTTTTTTTTTGCAATGAAATTGAACTGACAATGCTAAGTTTGCGCGTCGCTCATGGTCGCGCACAAAGCGTCACCTAGCATATCATTTATGTTGGGCGAGATCCTCTGGTCTCATCTGCCCTAGTCCGCTCCTGGACTAGGGACATTGATAGGTGGATTCAATGGCCCTCACTTATTTAGCAGATGGGAGTTCATTAAATTCTACCTATCACTGAATTGATTAAGGACCCTGATCCCAGTTTTATTCTTTCCAATGAGGATATTTCTTCTCATGGAACATAAATATCCTCTCTAAATATTTTCATTGGATGTCCATAGGACAAAAAGGTTTAAGGAAATGGGGCTTATCAGTTCATCTCCCACGGTCACTTAAAATTGGGCGTGCAGGCTGTATATGCATTTTGAATGTATTTGAGTAATTAATAAAAATTTTACCTTGTATTTTAAATTTCCTTCTTTAAAATGTTAATGGAAGGAATATAATTATAACTTATAAACTTAATCGCATTTAAAGATGGTATGAGTAATTTGTCTAATTGCTTTATTTGTTATATTTTTTTATTTTGTTTTTTTTTTACTTTTAGCAACAATATATATATACTCATTTTACGCCATAATTTAATACATACTTTTGAGTAATTCTTGAATATCTTACTATATATATATTTTATTAAAAATCTCCCCCTTTACTAATGTGAAGCCTAAAATGAATTTACGTTAATATTTTTTTTCTATTCACACTAAAAATAATTTCAAAATTTATAAGTAACTCCACGAGTGAAACAATTAGTGATATAGAATTCGAGATGCGGCATATTATTATGAATTTTTCTCATCATTAATTTTCTCTGGTTGTTTTATATAAAAATAATATAGTTCTCTTTAGTTCCACGTCTTAAAATTGACAACGCTATGATCAAATAAGGTTCTATAAATATTTTAGGCCGACAATGTTAAAAAATATACTTTTCTTAGTTTTTTTACTAAGATAAGTATAATTTTAAATTAAATTAATTTTTTTCATAGGGAAACCGTAAAGGTGACACTCGAAAACTAAATAATTCGGATTTTCAAAGACCCAAATAATTCAGATTTTTAAAAGTCAGGTACTTTACCTTAATGACTCTACTTTAGTATTTTAATGCTAAAATGCTTTAAGTAATATAATTTCGTTATAAAGATTGATTTCAATGTATTATATTATACACGTGACGCGTGTGCACGATCACTAGTATATAATTAATATTCGCTTCCTCTCTTTAGGAATTTTAAGTTTTCTTCGAAAAATTTAATATATAATTATACCTTATAAACTAGATTGTATTTAATTATAGAATGTAATATATAATTAAAAAATATAAAGTTATTAGCATTTATAACTACTATATGAGTAATTTGCTCTTAATTATGTTTCTTTATTTGTTAGATTTCCTTTTATTCTTTTCATAAGAATATTATATATACTCAATTTACACCACAATTGAAATACATACATAGCATACAAAACTTTGAAAAGAATTACTACTGCACTATGTCTCGAGTTATAATTCTCTGTGTCTTTCTTATCTTTACTACGTTTTGCCTTGCAAGTAAGTTAACATTGTTATTTAGATATTTCATGATAATTTTATTAAATTTATTTGTTACGTATTTTTCATGTTTACTAATATTGATTATTCATTTTTGTTTTAAATTGAAGATGTTTCTGATGCTGTTTCGCCTCATTGTGGCTGGGAGTCTCGCGTATGGGGTGATGGGTCTGGCCGAGTAAATTGTCTTACTAGCGAGCAAAATGCTGCTTGCAACGCTTGGTGTTCAAGGAAATGCAGTGGAGGAAAATGTAATATTAGACAAAAACATTCAGTTTGTTCATGTTTTGTTTTTTAATTATTATGTCAAGATGGGGAATAAATCTGCTTATCCATCTTGGTTGGTGAAATAAAATTTAATTTTATATATGTTTTTTTTATTTATTTAAATTGTATGAATAATATAAATGTATATTATAAGAGAAACAACCATTTGCGATAGATATTTTAGTAGCTAAATGTGTTGAGCGACTCATCGACGATAGAAATACTCGATCATAATTTTTTCCATCTCTAAAATGATATTTTCATCAGTCGTTAAATGTATTTAGCAACTGATTAGGACGGAAAAGAATAAAAGAATGTTGAAACCTTTAATGTTGGATCAAATTCTCATTGACAATTAAAACTCTTTCATCTCCAACACTTTTTCGTTTACTTATATCGAATCAAATCATCCCTGTCGAGATTCCCTCGAAGACAGATCGACGACCCCCAAAAGCTACAACTTTCCTACTACTAGAGGCGTAGTTTGGGAAGGAGGAGAAGACCGGAACTGCTCGTCCGGTAATCGTGCTTCTTGACTCGGGGAGGAGAAGACCCGAACTGCTCGTCCATAGGGTTCTGTTAAATGCAAACAAAAGATAAATATTGCGTGTGTGGTCTGATCCATGATTCATGATCACAAACTGCTGTAACATGAAATGCTACCAACCAGTTGCCCCTGAAGATTGGATACAGAAGGAAATTAACCAGAAAATTAATATTTATTGTTTGTAAAGACAAAGTTTTGATTGCCACTGTAGCTTTCATTTCAATGGATCACAATCGCAGCACGGCAGCAGTTATGAGTGGTATAGCATTTTTGTTGTTTTTTTATATGTGAAATTTAGTTGCTCCAAAGGGCCGGAATTGTTAGTTGCATGAAGAAAAATAGCTTAAGTATTGTAGTATATGTCCATGGGTGGGTTTAGGGTTCATGAGAATTATATAAATAGAAAAATATGAATATTTACTTGAAATGTAATATAAATAGAAAAAATATAAACTAATGGAAGCCTAAGTACAACCGTAAAATTATTATCGTATTATATAAATTCGTTTATCAGAAACCATCTTTTATTTTTTAAAATAAAGTAAAATTGCTTTTAATAAACTATTCTTCGAAACAAGAGTTTTGTGTACCTATCTTTTAGAAGTAATAATGATAACTAAAATATATTATTGGATTGAGACGCGCTTGAGGGGGAATGAATAGCGCTCATGACTATTTTATTTTTGAAAATGTTCGAGTAAATATGCAGCGGAAAAGTAATAAACACAGAAGTAATGCTAACACTGTTTCTTTTACTTGATTCGGAGCCTGTGACGACTCCTACTCCAAGGCTCGCGATCGTTGATCGCTTTTGTTGGGCAATCACTATAGATCCGAAATTCTTTACAGGAATGTAAATACAAGTACAGAAAAAGTATGATTATACCGACAATACAAAATGAAGAAATTACTAGAAATATAGCCTATTACGACATTTTCTTCATGACATTTAATTTTAAATATCACTATAAATATTTTTTAATGACATTTATCAAAACGGATCATTTTAAATATAAAAATATTATGTTAGATAATATATAGTGACAAATTTCACCAATATCACCATATACCATCCTAATAATCACTTAATAATTAAGTTTTTTGTTTTTTTCCCCTACCCTAACGCTAACCCCTTCCCTCATCACACGCCGATTTTCCTTCTCCTCTGTTCTCACTCGCCGCTCACCCACCCTAAGCGCCGCTCCGATCCTCTCCCTTTTCTCTTCCCTTAGCTGCTCTCGTCATCGCTGCTTTTCTCCTTGCTCCCCCCTAATCTGCTCTCGTCGGCGCTCCTCTCCCTTTCTCCTCCCTCTGCTCTCGTTCGTTGCCGCCCCTCTCCCTAATCTGCTCTCACTGTCACTGGGATCTTCACCCACGCTCACGCATACCTGTGCCGCCGCCGGGCTCCACCACGATTCCTCCACAGCACTGCCTACACGTCGTGATTCTGCCTGTCTCCTCCCAAACTCATTCTTGTCGTCGCTGTTCCCTAATCTGCATATCTCACCGTGATTTGTAATTTGTTTTTTTAATGTTATGGATTGGAAGTTTTGTATTGTATATGCTCCTAACTAATTTCTTGTTTTTTTTAGGTTGTGGATTGGAAGTTTTGATAGTCACCTTGCTTCTTTCTACATAATCGAATCAAATAGGTATATATAATAATAGTTTTTTAAGTTTCAGTCCTTATCTAACAAGCTTCACTTGTATATGTGTTTGGTTTTTTTTCTTTGAATTTTGATGGATATGTTTCTTTCTTATGTAATTTCTTATGTAACGTGTTCAATCTTAGTGAGTGTTATGAGATCTAAGGATTCTTTAGTTTGCTCCACTTGGCTAATGATGTCAGCTATGACCTTGCTCATCACCTAAAGGTACTTCATTAGTAAATTCACCCTTATATCTTGTGCTTTGCACAAAACATAACTAGCTTAAAGACATCCTTTGAAAGGTTCGACAATAGAGCCATGGAGTGGTTGTATCGCTTGTAGTTGTGATCATAATTTAGTTGCTTTGCACAAGAAGAGTACAAATGTTTGATCTTGTGAGACTTTTAGAGATTCTTAATTTCTTGAACTTGGTCACCTCTACATCTCATGCTTATTCCCAATATAACATAGAGGTGTTGGTTCTATGAAATTACCTTATTATTATGGCTGAGTTGGAGACTTCTACTAAGTCAGTTTTCTACTCATCCTAATTGTCAAAACTTACAAAATCATGGGAGTTGATTCCTCAATAGTTGAGGTAAAACTCCACACTCACTTGCATGCAACATGAGAGCATGCAAGATACCAGCCATCATCACATTAAAATAACCAACGTGCAAACACAATTCCAACATGCGGATTTGTGTTCACACTTACACCTCACCAACATCACAAGGACATGTAATCAAACAATTACAAACACAATTACAAAATAAAAAAACACCACAGCATTCTTAAGAAGACAGCACCGACTTGGCTTCATCAACATATGACATTATAGAAACCCAGCCAGCTCCATCTAGCCTTCATCACACGGACAGCAGCTACAAGAAATCCAGCACGGCCTGTGACAATTCCAGCATATCAAGAACACATCAAAATCGGACAGCAATTCCAAACTCAGCTTCACACGGACAGCAGCTTTACTTAGCACGGTGACAATTACAGCACATCAGAATTCCAGCACACACAGTAATGGATTGGAGCAAAGTACCTAAAATAGAATGAAAAGAATTAAGAGAAGCATAAATGAGATTGATCGATCCACCTTGTAGAGCAGGAGATTTGAAACCATAGTATAGATTGTTGATTGCTATGCTTGCACTTATATTTGACTTAACAACTTGAGAGTTGTAGAAATGAGATCCTCTCAATAGAAAAAAAATGGAGAAATTGGAAGTCTGAACTAAAAAGAAAGTACTATGATCCTGAGTTGTCAATTCAAATTCTTTTACAACAAAGAGATGAAAAAACTCAAGTAGAACAATATATGAGACTAGTTGCTTTTTGGAACATAGAAAAATCAAAGGTATGTATTTTTTTATTTAGAATATAATGTTAGTAGACTTTTATTTTATGTATTATGTGTAATTTAACATATTAGGAAAGAAGTGAAAAGAATAAAAATGTAAGAAAGCAAAGGATAATGAATCGAACCACGGGAAGGACATCTTTTTCTCAAGTGCAACAAACATTGATAGATCACTTTATCATATTATATTCTTTATGTGCATTGATTATAGAAATTAGTAACCAAATATATTTCAGCAAAAAAAAAAAGGGACATCCTCCAACACGAGTTGAATTATTTCATGCATATTTTACTCATGATAATGGAACTCCCTCAAGTAATATTGTAAAAGAAAGATTGGTAAGATGTTTTATACTCTTCATTTATTTTATTTTAAAGTATTTTTTAATTATCATTATGTATTAACTAAATCTTAACATGTCTTGAAGGCTGCAATGAAAGAACTAGAAAATCAACTTCCTGAAGATTATAATGATCATGTGAGCCCGAATGATATATTTGCTCAAATCATGGGACCAGATAAACCTGGTCGAGTACGTATGCTTGGTGATGGAATTAGCCCATTTGATTTATGGGGAGTAGTTCCTAGCCATGGCACATGCAATCGACTAGTTATGGAACAAAATGCAAAGTTAGAACAGATGAATGAACAAATCAAAAAGCAAGGCCAACATATTACAATGTTAGAAACAAAGATTTCTGAACAATCAAGCACAAATCCTCTTCCAAATTGTAATAATAGTCAACACACTTCATCGAGTAGCAATCCATAAGGTTCTATTCCATCTCGTCCAACCTTACGGGTAAGATTTTTTTTTTTAAATTTCTATTTTATTATATATTCTACACATCATGAAAAATTGTTGTTATATCTTTCACTTTCATGTAGATTGGAAGTTCTGTCTTGATCAAAAGTTTATTTGATTCAACAAAAACTGTGGCAAAAGGAGTGCTCCTCAATATGGATCCAAATAATATAGTAGGGAGACAAAAACTAGGACCAAATTGGTGTGAAGTACAAGTACTAGTTGTTCTAGAACCCGAAGAAAATTTAATTAGACCTTATGATCTTTTACAAAGGTTTGAGGATACACTTGTAGGACTGATAGCTTGGCCTTGTCATTTGATATGATTTAAACATTTTAGTGAAATATTATTAATTTTTTATATTTATCATGTTATTAAAATTTTAAATAAATATGAAATGTATTTGCAGTTGACAATATGCAAAGATTTCTATTAGTGCATATAGAATACTACTTTATATGTTTCTCATTCGGTATGATTTTCAATCTTTTAAATTATGTTTATTAGGTTTATATTTTCATTGTTTAATTTACTTATACAAATTTATTGATTGTATTTGTAGGTGACAGGTACTTGGATTTTGCATATGATGGTTTAAGATAGTTAAAGATGGTTGATAATAAATTAGTTGGTTTTTTATTTTATAAGACTTTGTTAGTTTTAAAACTCAATGATTTGTTAGTATTAGTTAGCATTGGATTCAATGCTTTTACATTAGTAATGCATTTGTACTTTTGTGATGATGAGATGAATTATATATGATGATATGACAAATGAATTGGATATTTTGGATATAAAATGTTTCTATTCTTATTGTGATGATGGTTAAATTGTGATGATGTGTAACTTTTTCTATTATGTGATGAATGTTTTGTGTTCAGAATAAATATTATTAATTTATTGCGGTGTATTCTAAATATTTTTATTTATTGTTTTTATAAAATATTATAATTAATATTTCATAATGTCATTATAGATTATATAAGATGACAATTTAAAATACCCTTATAAATTATCATTACTAACATAATTTATTGTCCTTATCTAAAAATTTAAAAGATTTATAATTGTCAATATAAATTAGTTTAGGTGATATTTATATTTGTCCTTATTTACATAATAAAAAGGCATGCATAAATGTTCATGAAATATGTTTTCGTAACATTTTCGATTGTCATTATATTCCTATATTTAAGACACTTTTGAAGTTAGCATAACTATTTTATAATGACATTATATAAATGTCAGTAATACTAGACGGGCTATGCTAACATCGCATATCAATATATTTTTTGGTGGTGTCATCATAGCTTTAGAGTCACTAAAAGTATACTATAAGGGCATTTATGTGTGTCCTTAAAGACCATAATTCTAGTAGTCAAAACAAGAGTTTTGTGTACCTATCTTTCAGAAGTAATAATGATAACTAAAATATATTATTGGATTGAGACGCGCTAGAGGGGGGATGAATAGCGCTCATGGCTATTTTGTTTTTGAAAACGTTCGAGTAAATATGCAACGGAAAAGTAATAAACACAGAAGTAATGCTAACACTGTTTCTTTTACTTGATTCAGAACCTGTGGCGACTCCTACTCCAAGGCCTGCGATCGTTGATCGCTTTCGTTGGGCAATCACTATAGATCCGAAATTCTTTACAGGAATGTAAATATAAGTACAGAAAAAGTATGATTATACCGACAATACAAAATGAAGAAAGTAGTCATCGATTGTCGGAACAGCAGAGCGTTGTTGAAGCGTTCGGAGCAGCGCACAGGAGCACATGTTGTTCTGTTTTCGTTGTTGTCGAAGCTGCTCCCCGAGGCTCCTTTTATAGCCTCTGCAGGACTGATCCAGATCCTTAAAGCTCGGGATCAGGTTTGACCCGAAGCAGATCAGTCGACCGATCCCCACGTTTGGTCGACCGATCAGATAATCTCCTCCTCATCCGATCTGATCCCCCCGGCTTCGATCTGGTCAACTCTCATCCTTGGTTTGGTCGACCGATCCCTCAACGGAACCCGGTCTGCAATCTGGAAATCTGGTCCTTTTGGTTGTGGTTCGGTCGACCAATCAGATCATTCGGTTGACCGATCATGGCTAAGTCTGACCCTGTAGAAATGTTAGTTTCTTACAAAACAGAGTTAGACAAATAGCATATAAAACAAATAAGTTGTCAGCTTTTGGACTGTTCGGTTCTTACTTCGAATTTCCTACCGGAAACCCTAGGTCGAACCGACGCCTACTGTTCCCTCCGCGGGGAATGCGTCCTCACCTACTCCACTCAGGAGAGCATACTTATTGCCAGTCTGGTCCTCCAGACCGACTGGACTTTCTGCCAAGGGTTACCATCCCCTAGGACCTAGGGTTACCACTTCCTAGGGGTTTCCGCCACCTAGGGTTACCTCCCCCCCCCTCTTTGGATTTCCACCACCTAGGGTTACCACCCCATAAGACCTAAGTTTACCGTCCCTTAGGGGTTTTCACCACCTAGGGTTACCACCCCCTAGGACCTAAGGTTACCGTCCCTTAGGGTTTTCCACTACCTAGGGTTACCACCCTCTAGGACCTAAGGTTGCCGCCCCTTAGGGTTTTCCACCACCTAGGGTTACTACCCCCTAGGACCTAGGGTTACCACTCCCTAGGGTTTTCCACCTGCCTAATCGCATTTAGAACTTTCCTACAACCTCATTTACACACATTAGATAACAAATCAACTTAACCTGAACCCTTTGACATAATTAAAACACCGGTTCGATCATCGAATGCTTCCCGCACCAACAATCTCCCCTTTTTTATTATGACAACACAGTTCAAAATTAAGAAAAAAAAATATGACAGTAACTACAGAAAGTTAAACATGAGCATAAATGTAAAAACTTTGAAAAACTTATACTCCTCCTTATGTTTAAATTCTTAATTTTTAACTTTGACTTTTCTCTACCCCTTTGACATAAATAAAAAAGAATGAGTAGAGAGAAAAATAGAAAAATATTCTAGTTATCTTTAAGCTCCCCTAAAGGGTAGCACTTAGCAAAATTTAACTTTTGAAAACTTAGCTAAATTAGGAATATTTTGAAAAATATCTAACTTTTTCAACAAAAACTTAGAACCTTTTATACCTTTTTCGAAAAACAAACTTAGCTAAATTTTTAATTTTAAAATAGTTGCATTTGAAAAATATCTTGCTAAATAGCTAAGTTTAGAACATACTTTAATGAATTTAATATTTAGTTTTGAGCGATAAAAAACTTAGCTGAATTTAATAAACGCTTAGGTTTTTTTAAAAAAAAAATTAGTTAAATTTTTTCTATGTAAGCACTTTTATCAAAGACTTAGCAAAACTTTTGAAGATAATTGTTTTGTCAAGTATGTAGCTTTCAAAAGAAGTTGATTAAAAACTTAGCTTTAAGAAATTTTGATAAATCCTTAAAAAAAACTTAGCAAAAAAATTTGATAAAAAGATGTTGATAAAAGCTCAATTAAGTATTTGGATTAAAATGAATTTTCATAAAAAAAAACTTATTTAAGTACTTAGCTTAAAGGGATTTTCATAAAAGCCTAGTTCAATACTTAGCTTGAAAAATACTTAGCCTTTAAAAATATTTTCTTCTAAAAATATTTAGCTAAGAAAATAATTTTTTAGAAAAATATTTTTTAAAAAAAATATCAAGTACTTAGCTTAAAGGGATTTTTCATAAAAGTCTAATTAAGTACTTAGCTTGAAAAATACTTAGCCTTTGAAAATATTTTCTTCTAAAAATATTTAGCTAAGAAAAAGACTTTATCAATTACTTAGCTGTTGAAAAGATTTTTTTAAAAAACTTAGTTAAGTACATCGACACTTAGAAATTTTTTTTTCAAAAATTTATTTTTCTAGATACAAAAATATTTGAACTTGATGAAATATTTGATGTTTATTTAAAAAAACAATTAAATTCCTTTTAAAAAGAAATCTTTAACTTAAAAAAAACTTGAGTCCCTTCACTCCCCTTACTTGATACCTTAATAAATTCTTAGGGTCCTAGAATTCAAGCATAGCAATTGTTACATATGATTTTTCTATATTTCCATCTCACTCATTCTAGGTTATTAAGCATGTTCAGCTTATGAGTGTGAGACGGAGTTAACTTTATTTAATTCCTATCAATATTTGAAATTGAGATAAGTTTGAAAATTTAGTGAGTTTGAATTTCAAATGAGTAAACTTATAAAATTTTGAAGATTTTAGAAATATAATTAATTTGAAAATATGATTTGAGAATTAATTGAGATTTTAAAAATTAATTATGATTAAGATTTTGAATTAACTATAATTTGAAAATTAATTATTATATGAATTGAAAATTGAAATTTTGATAATTAATTATTTGAGTTTTGAAATTATTATGATTTGAAAATTATAATTTTATAGATAATAATTTTAAAAGTAATCATAATTTAATTATGATTTAAAATTAGTTGACATTTTGAAATTAATTAAGATTTAAAATTAAATGAGATTTTAAAATTAATTATGATTTTAAAATAATTTTTAAATAAATTGAGATTTTGAATTTAATTATGATTTTTAAAATAATTATGAAATTAGTTATGATTTTTAAAATAATTATGAAATTAATTATGATTTCTAAAATAATTATGAAATTACTTGTGATTTCTAAAATAATTATAATATTAAGTAAGATTAAAATTAATTAAGATAAATTTATTAAATTGATTAAGGTTGATTAATTAGATTAAATTAACTTAGGTTAAATAAATTTGACTAAGTTCATTCTAGATCCATCTCACTCGATTATAAGTTATCAATCAGAGAATCTTAAATAGTTTTGTAAGATGGTTATCTTTTAATTTAGATTATGCCTAAGGATTAATTTATATTTGAGTTAGACTTAGGTTTTCCAATTAGTCAATTAAATACATATTTCAAGGATCGACTCCTAGGCTGTGACGAGGCACTAGGTCTTCTTGGGTATGGGATCATCCACCACTTCTAGACAGAGTCTTTCAAAGAAATCATATATTTAATTTTCTTTTTGAAACCCCTAGGTTTAACTAAACAAGTATAAATTACACCTAGGTCCTTAATCTATCCTAATCTAAACATACATATTATAAAGAAAAAAAAGTAAGCAATTATCAAGAGATTTTATCTATTCATCCAGATAGTTTTTCGATTGGCCCCCCTAGATCATAGCCTTAATATGGTCTATCAAGGTAATGGACTAGATCCTTGGGGACCCAATATTGATCAAGTCTAACTTTATTAGTCAGGTTTGACTTGGGGACCCATGCTTGGACTAAGTTTCTATTATTTCTATTACAAGTGATATGTAAGGCTTATATTTGTGTTTGGTCTTAAATCCATGTCCGTATTTGTTGTAAACAACTCGCTGTTTTCCAAGAATCAGATTAAGATTCTTGGAACTCAATGTAAACTGTTCCAACGTGTCTTTAAGTTCTTTGACTTGTGTTTTTAAAATGAAATTTTCTTCCTCAAGTTGTTGGACTTGAGTTGAACTTCCAATTTGAACTGGCTCAGTCAAAGGACTCGACTTGCAGCGCCTTTGCTTTTCTTTCCCAGCAGGAGTGCGAGGTCCGACGGATGATGGTGGAGAAGGAAGGAGCAAGAGCGAGAGAGAGAGAGAGAGAGAGAGAGAGAGATTAAATTTTTTTTTTCAATGAAATTGAGCTGACAATGCCAAGTTTGTGCGTCGCTCATTGTAAAATACCAAAAAAATGGCAGATAATAATCAGGGAATTTTCTGAAATTTTAGAAATTTTTTGAGAATTTTTATGAGCTTGTATGGACGAGTTAACGGGGATAAAAATGAGGCCCGGAAAAGCCTGTTTAGGCTACCCCATTTTAACGAGGAAAAGTTTTCTTTTCCTTTTTATTTTTTTTCTTTTCTTTATTTGCTTTTCTCCTCCCCCGTGCGCGTGGTCGACGTCGTTCCTCGACAGTTTTCTTCTTCACCACTTCTCATCTTCTCCACCCTCCCATGCTGATAGCCGCCCCTCGCAGAGTGATTCCGCGAGCCACCGCCGGCTGAGCCGCCCTCCTGATTCTTCCTCCTCATCCGAGCGATCCTAGGCCCTAGGTGCCGACGCCACTCAACGCCACACCCCTCTTCCACTTCTCTCCGAAGCCGCACACTGCCGGCCGCCTGTCCTCAGCAAAGGAGCGCCGACCGCCGCCTTGGTCCTTGCTTAAGCAGCCGACGATTGCCAGGATCCTCCTCACCCATGCTGTGTAGGACATCTTGAGGTATTCCCTGCTTCAAGCTTCATCTTTCTCCCTTTCTTCCTCTGCCCTAGCCCTAGTCCCGGATCATCGCCGAGCCCCCTATTGATCGGCAAGCCGAACCCTAGGTCTGGTCCTTGGGCGCTGGCCGAAGCTTCCCTTCCTCCTTGTGCCTCTGATCTGGTGCAATTGCTGCCTTGTTTCTGCCCTAGCGCCAGCAGCCCAAGATCCCTCCAGTCGATCGCGTCTGACTTGTGCCCTGATATCGAACCGTTAATCTCAGTTTTGCCGATCTCAACAACTGCTTGCTGTGGTTTTGGACTGGAAGGAAACTACCGGCACAAGGATTGGGTAAGGCATTTTGATTTTTGTTCTAAGTTTGTAGAGGTTTGGATGCGATGTTGGAATAGGAGGATGCGTTAACTGTGTCTTTGCTTCTGGCAGTGATTTTTATTAACTTCGGACAGCAATTTCGGCAACTATTTTCTTTGTGGCCGCGAGTCACCAAAGAGGGAGCTATGAGTCAGATCTGAGGTAAGTTATATTTCCAAACTAGGGTGGAATAAACCTAATTACTTCATTAGGTGGAATGGGATCTGAATTTATCCTATCCAGGACTCAGTGTAAGTTGCCATTAATATGATTTTTTCCTTTGATTAATATTGTAGATGATCTACGTTGAAAGAGGATCCTGTGAGTTGTTGATTCATGTCTTGATTAAAAAGAAGAAAATGTGAAGGAATGATATAGTTCTGATTGAGGTTCGGTTGAGGATGTTGGGGATCTTTTGAGGTGAGTGATATTCCGTTTGTTAGGTTAAATCTGTATGCTAGAATGATTTGGATTTTTCCCTAATTAGGCATGAGTATTTTATTTAGATGTTTAATTCATATGAGTTTGGCTAAATAAAATATATGTATTGATTTATACAGGATTCGGATTTGGAATGAGTACTTCGACATAGAGGTTGATTAGCTCGATCTATTTGAGGCGGGTACCTCTTGACTTATCTTTTATGATATTGTCAAATGGATATGTATAGTATTTTATAGCTACAAGTAATGATCATGTTTGTCTTTGGTATGTCACGGTTTGATACTCATAGCATGTTCTGTTTTGTTGCTTGTTATGTATCCATGTTTATACCTCGTGATTATTGCCATGAGTACCTTAGTTCCTAGAGTAAGTGATATACCATGTTTTACTGAGCTTAGGACTAGATACTGGATTTTTATTATCTGGCATGTGTACCTATATTTTTATATCATATCTGATCTGTGTACCTAGGCTCTTTTGCTTTGATCCATGTATATTGTTGGTACATATTTTATGGAAGTGGATATGTTCAGGACCTAGGTTTTTATGTATACCATACCTGACTTGTCGCCTTATTATGTTGAGGACCTGGGTTTTTATACCCTACCTGATCTGTGCACCTTAGATCTCCGGATTTGACCGTCAATATTTCGGTACACATTTTATATATGTGGATTAGTTCAGGATATTGTCATGCTTAGTGTCATGCATCATTCGCATGATTACATGCTGTGTGATTTTCAGCTCCATTATTGTTGAGCACATCGCCAGTTACATGTATCTACACACACGACCATTCATGGGTTAGTGGTATATTCAGGCAGAGTGTGTTGCAGCAGGTGCTCTGTCAAGGGCTCCGTTGGTCCACTCATGGGTTAGTGTGATGCAGCGTTGTAGCAGGACAGGAATCCCTTCCCATCATCGTGTACCGGGAGATGAGAGCATTGAGCTCCCCCATTTATGATTTGGGGTAGGAGGATAGGTGTACTCCGACAGCATCCCGTTCATTCGGTCACTCATCAGGAGCAGTGACGTCAGAGTGCACGGTTGTCACAGCCCTACCCACTCGGTCTCACCATCATGTGTGAGACGGCTGACTGGAGAGTAGGGGTGACCAGGACATGTCATTGGCATCATACGCATTTATACATTTATTGCTTGTGCTTGCTGCATTTATTTGTTGCATTTGGTTAGATGCATATGTTTGACATGCATACAGGATTTATGACACTCTCAGTTTGACGACCCTTTTGTTCTGGATAGGATTTCCTGGTGAGTACAGCTACCTCAGTTAACTTTCAGATTTACATTTTTCCTATATATGATTAGGAAGCTGTATTCCATGTTTATTGCTGTTAGATATATCTTACTGGGCATGTCTATAGGTATTCGCTGAGTTGTTGAACTCACCCCCCGTGGACACTATATTTTTCAGGTACCAGGTTGTTTACGGAGACGCTTAGAGCATCTTGTCTGCCGATCCCCACGTCACATCAGAAGACATGTCTCCGCCTTTTTGTTTATTTTATCTTGGTATTTGATATGTGTGTACTTGGCTTTGTGTTCCGGTTTTGTTTCCAGAGTGTTGTGTCGTTGTGTGGTGTAAGCCTAGCCGGCTAGCAGTGTTTTGTTTTGTTTTATTTTGTTTTGTTTTGTATGGACTTGTATTTATGTTTTTCCGTTGTGTTGGTTTTGATTATAGCTGAGTGGGCTAAAAAATATATATATAACTGTGTGGTTGTTGTATATTTTGTTCCAACCGAGTGGGATGATGATATAAACTGCGTGGTTGTATATATGTTCCAGCCGTATGTGGCTGATGTATATTTGCCTATAGAAATGTTTCAAATTGTCAGCCGAAATTTTCTTCGGACAGGGACTCCCTCGGGGCATGACAATTTAGTGGTATCAGAGCAGGTTTACGATACTTGCTATGTGTTCTGGATTTTTGAGATTTATCTGATACCAATTTATTTGGTATCAGAGCACAGTTTACGAGTCGTATTTCCTGTGTTCGGATTTCGTGATTTGATGTTCTCGATGTGACTTTTCGGGTCTTGGGACCTGGCAGTGGCAGGACATCTCCAAGCTATAGGAGGTATGTTGGTATCTGTTGACTATTACAGTTTATGACATGTATTAGCATTCTTTATTAGTACCTGTCTAGTTGATATAGCATATATTTTATGTGTTAGGTAAACTCATGAGCATTCTTTATTAGTACCTGTCTAGTTGGTATAGCATATATTTTATGTGTTAGGTAAACCCCTGATCATGGTCGACTTTAATAGAGATCGAGGATTACAGTCTCTGGTGATTTTTTATATAATATCACCAGTAGTTTTAGCTTCTGTTACTACTAGTTGGTTAGAGGCTGGAGACACATACCAGTCTCTGTTGTTATTAGCTAGGTGTTAGATAATGACTAGTAAGTACATATTTTTGTTGACTCAGCCAGTAGTGTACTGATATACTTTAGTTAGTTTCATCAGTAAATGATTGATTTACTCTGGTTAGATTGGTCAATAGAAGACTGATTTACACTTGTTGATTTGGATAGTTGTGGATTGATATACCTTAGTTGTTTGTGGAGGATTAAGATGTTCTTGAATAGTTAGCAGATGACCGATTTAGTTTGTTGGTTCGATCAGTGGGGGGTTATCATACTCTATTTTTAGAGGTTCGGATATTTGGGTTATTCGTGCTTAGTTGGATATCTTGAACACATTTGAGTACAGGGCTTGTACCGACGTGGAAAAGACTGAATTAGCTGTATACCATTGTCGGCTTGGTCAGTTTATAGAGGATCGATGTATCCTATTCTATGGGTACTTTAATTTTTAGACTTTATATACTTGGTTGGATAACTTATATGTAGCATGGGAAATATCAAGTTGATTGGATGCTGATTCTGCATATCTATGTGGTGTGTACATATGATTATTATGCGTTGTAAGAGTGTTATGATGGACGGTCTAATTGTATGTAGTGGGTGTATACTTTTCCAGTTATGATTGAGGTGGATTTCTAGTAGATTATACCCGAGTGGTTTGATTGGTTATTGGAGGTATTTTATCGATTAAATCTATGTTGTGAAATGTGCACATGTGTTTGAGTGTTTTATTGGAGGTATCTTATCGATTTAATCTGAGTTGTGATATGTGCAGATGTGTTCGGTGTAATATTTGAGGTATCTTGTTCATTATATTTGTTATGTGTGTACACACGTGTCGATTATAATTTGTTAGAAGTATTACATTGATTATACTCTTGACATAGGTGTATATATGTCATGTGAGTATTATTTGAGGTGTATTGTCGATTATACCTATATTGATATGTGCACACGGGTTCGGTATGCATTGTTGGAGGTATCACGATGGTTTATACCTTTGTTGTGAGTATGTTTGGTGTGTACTAATTGGAGGATTATGTCGATCATACATATGTTGTGTGTGCATGTGTGACAGGTGTATGGTTGGTAGTATCATGATGATTCTATCTATGTTGAATGTAGAATATGGAATGTCTACATTATGTCATTTGTTGTATTACCCTGTCAACTAATTCTCCTATTAGTGAGTGACCGACCCACTAGGATGATGATAGAGTTGACTATGGATTTGATTTACTTACTGGGTTGTTATACCCTAGGCTACCCATAGTGATATGTGGTAGAGAGATCTCGTGCAGTCTTTAGTTGGATAGTTAGGTGCCTTGGGCACTTATAGATTGTTGTGGTGGAGCATTGCTCCCACATGTTATGGATCGTTTGTGGTGGAGCGTTGCTCCCACATATTGCGGATTGCGTGTAGCGGAGCATTGCTCCCATATTTATTGTAGATACATATTTCAGATTATTTATGGTGGAGCGGTGCTCCCATATATGTGGTATTTCGTGTGATGGAGAGTTGCTCTCACACTGGAGGAACTATTCTTTGGTGATTTATATCGTTGGTGATCAGATTCCTGACTTGTTGTCGGGGATCTTATGGTTAGGAATGTCTGTGATACGGACATTATGTGTCTTGGTTTTACCATTAGGGCTTGCGGAGCCTTAGATGTTTTCAGGGACTCGATGAATTTGGTATTCCTAGGGTGTTTGGATCAGTTTCCATTGTCTTTGTTGATGATGCTGTGATCTATTTCGGATCCAAGGTGGGTCACGTACACCATCTTCGCATAGTTCTAGAGATGTTTCAACGGAAATGTCTATATGTGAAGATCAGTAGTATGTATTTTGGTTGTCTTCTGTGAGATGTTTGAGACACATGGTCACCAGTAGGGGTATACCGTTGATCCACAGGAGATAGAGGTTGTTACGAGTTGGGAGTTGTCATAGTTTATACATGAGACTCACAACTCCCTTTGTCGAGCTAGTTATTACCGGAGGCTCGTTGGGGGTTTTCCACGCGTTGCTATGCCACTGACACGCCTGACCAGGAAAGGCATGAAGTTCACGTGATTCGAGGACTACGAGACCAGCTTCCAGGAGCTGAAACGGAGACTAGTGTCGGCTCCGATTTTGTTTTTTACCTTCTGGAGAGGACGGATTCGTGCTTTATACCCACTCATCTCTATAGAGTTTGACCGCTGTTTTGATGTAGCATAACAGGGTAGTCTCCTATGCTTCTTGACAGTTGAAAGAGTATGAGAAGAACTACCCAGTACATGATTTGAAGTTAGCCGCCATTATTTTTTCCTTGAATATTTGGCGGCATCACCTTTATGGTATTACAGTTGAGATTCTCACTAATCATAAGAGTCTCAAATAACTTTTTACTCAGAAGGAACTTAATCTCTGATAGAGGAGATGGATGGAATTCCTGAAGGATTACGATTGTACCATTAGCTACCACCCGGGGAAAGCTAATGTGGTTGCCGATGCACTCAGCAGGAAGTCCAGAGGGACTTTGGCTTGCCACTGAGTTTTAGTCACAGACTTGGTTCAGGGTTTTCCCGAGTTGGGCCTTTAAGAGCCGGGACAGACAGAGCAGGGTATTCTGGTTACCATGGTTGCTCAGTCGTCGATCAGGACGAGGATCTGAGAGGCCCAGGCCAGTGATCAGCATTTGCATTTATTGGCAGCCAGATAGCTTCCGGGCAGCAGACCGAGTTCACACGAGACGAAAAGGGTATTATATATTTCCAAGGCAGATTATGTGTACCTCAGTCTCACCCGGTTTTACAGGAACTACTTCAGGAGGCTCATTGCTCTCGATTTGCGATCCACCCAGGCGTGCACAATGTATTCCACGTATCTATGCTGAGGAGATACATACCTGATCCGACACATGTGTTGACAGATATCTCCGTTCCCGTTCAGCCTGACGTCACTTATGAGGAGGTTCCGGTACGGATTCTGGACCGGAAGGAGCGTCAGTTGTGGAACAAGATTATCCGGCTGGATAAAGTCGGATGACAGCATCATTCACACGAGGAGGCTACCTGGGAGCTTGAGGATACTATCCGAGCTCGATACTCTCATCTGTTCACTTGAGATATGTAATTTTATTTACCGTTCAGCATTTATATTCTTTACCCGTTGTTAGTATTTGTTGATGGTAGATAACGAAATTTGGGGACCAAATTTTTATTAGTGGGGGAGAATGTAAAATACCGAAAAATAAAGGATAATAATAAGGGAATTTTTCGGAATTTTTAGAAATTTTCCGGAAATTTTTCGGAGCTCGTATGGACGAGTTAACGGAGATAAAAACGGGGCCTGGAAAAGCCTGTTTAGGCTACCCCATTTTAACGAGGAAAAGTTTTCTTTTCCTTTTTATTTTTTTCTTTTCTTTATTTGCTTTTCTCCTCCCCCGTGCGCATGGTTGACGTCGTTCCCCGATGGTTTTCTTCTTCACCACTTCTCATCTTCTCCACCCTCCCCTGCCGACAGTCGCCCCTCGCAGAGTGATTTCGCGAGCCACCGTCGACCGAGCTGCCCTCCTGATTCTTCCTCCTCAGCCGAGCGATCCTATGCCCTAGGTGCCGACGCCGCTCGACGTCGCACCCCTCTTCCTCTTCTCTCCCGAGCCGCACACCGTCGGCTGCCTGTCATCAGCAAAGGAGCGTCGACCCCCGCCGTGGTCCTTGCTTGAGCAACCGACGATTGCTGGGATCCTCCTCACCCATGCTGTGCAGGCCATCTTGAGGTATTCCCTGCTTCAAGCTTCATCTTTCTCCCTTTCTTCCTCTGCCCTAGCCCTAGTCCCGGATCACCGCCGAGCCCCCTATTGATCGGCCAACCGAACCCTAGGTCTGGTCCTTGGGCGCTGGCCGAAGCTTCCCTTCCTCCTCGTGCCTCTGATCTGGTGCGATTATTGCCTTGTTTCTGCCCTAGCGCCAGCAGCCCAAGATCCCTCCAGTCGATCGCGTCTGACTTGTGCCCTGATATCGAACCGTTAATCTCAGTTTTGCCGATCTCAACAACTGCTTGCTGTGGTTTTGGACTGGAAGGAAACTACCGGCACAAGGATTGGGTAAGGCATTTTGATTTTTGTTCTAAGTTTGTAGAGGTTTGGATGCGATGTTGGAATAGGAGGATGCGTTAACTGTGTCTTTGCTTCTGGCAGTGATTTTTATTAACTTCGGACAGCAATTCCGGCAACTATTTTCTTTGTGGCCGCGAGTCACCAAAGAGGGAGCTATGAGTCAGATCTGAGGTAAGTTATATGTAACACCCCAAATTTCATGATTTGGAGTCCTAAAAGACCTTATTAAAATCTAGAAATGTTTTAAAAAAATTCTAGAGATTTTTAGGAATTTATAGAATATTTTTATGTAATTTTTGGAGGTCGTTTGGTATTTTTACTAAACGAAAGAAGTTTCGACAAAAAAATGTCCAAGCTGAAGTTTGAACCGGCAACCCATGACCTGGGCAAAACCCGGCTAACCAACTGAGATAGTAGTTATTAATTAACCATGTAAAGGGAGAATTTTATTTAATGAGTAGAAGTTAATAAGAAGAATTAATGGGCAGAAAATGGTTGCAGCCAAGTTTCGAACCTGCAAACCAAGCCTTAAGCAAAACCTAGCTAACCAACTGGGCTAGCAGTTATTATTTGATTTAATAAAGGAAGAATTTTATTTAAGTAATAGAAGTTAATAGCGAGAAATAATAGAAAGAAAATAAGTTGCAACCGGGATTCGAACCCACGAGCTGCGCCTTAAGCCGAACGCAGCCAACCAACTGATCCAGCGATCATTTCTTATTAAAGAAGGAGAAGAATTCTATTTAAGCATAAGTTAGGAACAGTAAAATAATAGGAAATAAAATGGTTGCAGCTGGGATTTGAACCCACGAGTTGGGCTTTAAGCAGAACGCAGCCCACCAAGCGAACCAGTCGTCAATTTTGTTTAGAAAAGGTAAGAAAATTTATTTAACAAGTGAACAGAATATGGAGATTATAAAAAAAGAGAACTTACGTGTTAATTCCCGTGACCTAAAATCCCGTTTCACTCTTCCCCTTCTGCGTGTGCGACGGCGGGATCGGGCGAAAACGAAGCCGAGAAGAGATTAAGGTTTTCTCTTCGGCGGCCGGCCAAAGGGGACTTCTCCACGAGCTCTTCTTGGATTCGAGCTCCTCTCGTCAAGAAGGAACAGTAGGCACGAGGAAGAGGGCGAGTTTGCGAGATCCTCCGCAAGCCCTAGAAGCATTGGAAGCTTTCTTCTCCGGCTGTAAGTCCAAGAAAAGCCTAAGGTAAGTCGCTTACTCACCTGCAGTAAGATAGCTTCGGATTTCTATTTCTTTTGTGTTTCGAACTTGTCCTGTGAAGAAGGATAGATTAGGGTTGCTGTCGCAAATCGTTTTTCTTGTGTTTTCGGATCATGTATTGCTGAGTAGTTGCAATTTGAGTGTCCTGTTGTAGCATTTCTAAAAGGGATTCGATTGTTTCTTTTAAAGTTTCAGCTGTGCCAAATTTTCAGTTTGTAGTTTAGCAAGCTAGATTTCAGTTTGTACCTTGGTTGTTTCAATGGCTATGATCCGAATTCTAGTCATCAGATTGTCATGTAGTATCAGATTTATATCCAAAGAAACTTAGTTAAGCATTGTCAATTAGAGGAGCAACATGAAAGAGGAACACCAATATAATATACCATACTGCATGTTCTTCACTTCCTTGATGCTTTAATTCTTCCAATAATATGTAGAACTATGGGTTAAGTATAGATAACATTCCAGGTGGCCTATTTCATAATGTAAAGGACACACAAGTAGGATGGAATGAAATAAGTATTTAAGGAAGAAAGAAGATGATTGGTATAGCTTGAGAATGTAATTTGAATTCATTCACCTTTATGATTAGTACATCAAATTTAGACGTGTTAGGATTGGTTATGCTGTGGTTTCTTTAAGTTTCGGCAGCTTTCTTTTATTATAGTTTTGAATGCATGTGGGATTGATTAATAACACAGATTTAAGTTCTTCCTTGTCACTTTAATGGGCATGATCAGTTTATGGATATTCCAGCAAATTCAGTTTTTGGTTTGATTTGCTTTATGGATTATTGTTTTAGTTCTTTTTAGTATGAGATAGTTCTATGCTTTTAGGTTGCTTGTGACCTTAAACAGATTCAGTTTTGTTTGTTTAAGCATTCAATTCTAGGTTGTTTAAGTATTTACATTTCAGTTTTGTAAGAAGCAATCTTTTATTAGAAGTATTAATAAGAACAAGTATTTTACTTGAACAAGTATAAGAAAGCTAAAGAAAAGAAAGAAAAGGCCGAGGCCTTAAGTAGATCCCAAAGTCGAGACTTTAGGGATTTTTAGCACACAAGGTGCCTATTAAAATGCCAAGGCATTTAAAGAAAAAGTAATTAAGATTATAAGTATTTTACTTTTAAGAAGAGGCTAGTACCCGACATCCAAGAGCTTGTCGTTAAACAAATGCAGGTGACCATTTCCGAGGTCTTGGCCCTGGTAGACCGAGGTCTGCTCTTTTAGGATTGGTGGCTCGCTACCACAGCCTATTAGGGAACGCGCATAAGATGGTACTATGCCTGGGCCCAAGAAGAAGTTGATTATTATTTTGAAGTATTACAAGTATAAGCTTTTGAACTAATAAAACAATGTGTTTACAAAAGTTTACAAGTATTAAAGAATAAGTTTAAATAAGTGAAATAAAAGAATAAGTTTTTAAGTGAGTTTAATAAGAATCAGAAAGTGTTTAGAATTCAGTAAGTTAAATTCTTTATGCTAGCATGATAGTATAGACTTGTCTTACATGTTTAGCCTTTCAGTATGTTTCTTTACTATTAGGAGAGCATGAGTTAGCTTACTGTTATTTGCTATTAATGAGCATGAGTAGCCTTCGTAAGCATTCGGTTAGCATGTTTATTTATATACATGCATATCGAGTTTTTGTGAGTTAGATAACGCTTACTAAGCAAATTTTGCTTATAGACTACACTTCCTCTTACTGCAGATACAGGAAAGGAAAAGATATAGAAAGGAAGGCGACAAGGAGGTGTTCGAGGGATGTGTGATGCCAGGACTATGGAAGCCTTGGGACTTAGTTTAAGAATTTATTAAAAATGTATTAGATGAGTCATTTAGTCTTCCGCTGTTAGTTAACTGTATGTTTTTATTTTGTTTCCGCTGTTTATTACTTGCGTGCTTGGATTTCATTAAACTGCGTGGTGATGTTATTCCTTTTAGTTGTGAAAATATATGTTCCAGCCGCCTGTGACTGAGTATAGTTTGTTTGTATTGTTGATTTGGTCACCGGTACAGGGGGGACTCTGCCGAAATTTTTCGGTAGGGTTTCCATGTGATTTTTAATCATACCGGTTAAGTAGAGTTAGTAGTTAAGTAACGGTCATCCTTAGAGAGTAGTAGTAGTAAGAAGGGTGGTCGTTACATTATATTTCCAAACTAGGGTGGAATAAACCTAATTACTTCATTAGGTGGAATGGGATCTGAATTTATCCTTATCCAGGACTCAATGTAAGTTGCCATTAATATGATTTTTCCTTTTGATTAATATTGTAGATGATCTTCGTTGAAAGAGGATCCTGTGAGTTGTTGATTCATGTCTTGGATTAAAAAGAAGAAAATGTGAAGGAATGATATAGTTCTGATTGAGGTTCGGTTGAGGATGTTGGGGATCTTTTGAGGTGAGTGATATTCCGTTTGTTAGGTTAAATCTGTATGCTAGAATGATTTGGATTTTTTCCTAATTAGGCATGAGTATTTTATTTAGCTGTTTAATTCATATGAGTTTGGCTAAATAAAATATATGTATTGATTTATACAGGATTCGGATTTGGGACGAACACTTCAACATAGAGGTTGATTAGCTCGATCTATTTGAGGTGGGTACCTCTTGACTTATCTTTTATGATATTGTCAATTGGATATGTATAGTATTTTATAACTACAAGCAATGATCATGTTTGTCTTTGGTATGTCACGGTTTGATACCCATAGCATGTTCTGTTTTGTCGCTTGTTATGTATCCATGTTTATACCTCGTGATTATTGTCATGAGTACCTTAGTTCCTAGAGTAAGTGACATACCATGCTTTACTGAGCTTAGGACTAGATACTGAATTTTTATTATCTGGCATGTGTACCTATATTTTTATATCATATCTGATCTGTGTACCTAGGCTCTTTTGCTTTGATCCATGTATATTGTTGGTACATATTTTATGGAGGTGGATATGTTCAGGACCTAGGTTTTGATGTAAACCATACCTGACTTGTCGCCTTATTATGTTGAGGACCTGGGTTTTTATACCCTACCTGATCTGTGCACCTTAGATCTCCGGATTTGACCGTCGATATTTCGGTACACATTATATATATGTGGATTGGTTCAGGATATTGTCATGCGTAGTGTCATGCATCATTCGCATGATTACATGTTGTGTGATTTTAAGCTCCATTATTGTTGAGCACATCGTCAGTTATATGTATCTGCACACACGACCACTCATGGGTTAGTGGTATATTCAAGTAGGGTGTGTTGCAGCAGGTGCTCTGTCAAGGGCTCCGTTGGTCTACTCATGGGTTAGTTGATGCAGTGTTGTAGCAGGATAGGGATCCCGCCCCGTCATCGTGTACCAGGAGATGAGAGCATTGAGCTCCCCCATTTATGATTTGGGGTAGGAGGATAGGTGTACTCCGATAGCATCCCGTCTAGTTGTCACAGCCCTACCCACTCGGTCTCACCATCATGTGTGAGACGGCTGACTGGAGAGTAAGGATGACCAGAACATGTCATTGGCATCATATGCATTTATGCATTTATTGCTTGTGTTTGCTGCATTTATTTGTTACATTTGGTTGGATGCATATGTTTGACATGCATACAGGATTTATGATACTCTCGGTTTAACGACCCTTTTGTTCTGGATAGGATTTCTTGGTGAGTACAGCTTCCTCAGTTACCTTTCAGATTTGCATTTTTCCTATATATGATTAGGAAGTTGTATTCCATGTTTATTGTTGTTAGATATATCTTACTAGGCATGTCTATTGGTATTCGCTGAGTTGTTGAACTCACCCCCCGTGGACACTATCTTTTTCAGGTACCAGGTTGTTTACGGAGACGCTTGGAGTATCCTGTCTGCCGGTCCCCACGTCACATCAGAAGGCATGTCTCCGCCTTTTTGTTTATTTTATCTTGGTATTTGATATGTGTATACTTGGCTTTGTGTTCCGGTTTTGTTTCCGGAGTGTTGTGTCGTTGTGTGATGTAAGCCTAGCCGGCTAGCAGTGTTTTGTTTTGTTTTGTATGGACTTGTATTTATGTTTTTCCGCTGTGTTGGTTTTGATTACAGCCGAGTGGGCTGAAAAATATATATATAACTGCGTGGTTGTTGTATATTTTGTTTCAGCCAAGTGGGCTGATGATATAAACTGCGTGGTTGTGTATATGTTCCAGCCGTATGTGGCTGATGTATATTATGCCTGTAGAAATGTTTCAGATTGTTAGCAGTACAGGGGAGGTGTTGCCGAAATTTTCTTCGGACAAGGACTCCCTCGGGGCATGACACTCATGGTCGCGCACAAAGTGTCGCCTAGCATATCATTTATGTCAGGCGAGATCCTCTGGTCTCATCTGCCCTAGTCCACTCCTGGACTAGGGACATTGATAGGTGGATTCAATGGCCCCCACTTATTTAGCAGATGGGGGTTTATTAAATTCTACCTATCACTGAATTGAATAAGGACCCTGATCCACTAAATATTATATATATATATATATAAAAGATGATTTATAATACCCCACTTTTATTCTTTTCCATGAGGATATTTCTTCTCAAGGAACATAAATATCCTCTCTAAATATTTTCATTGGATGTTTATAGGACAAAAAGGTTTAAGGAAATGGGGCTTAAAATTGGGCGTGCAGGCTGTATATGCGTTTTGAATGTATTTGAGTAATTAATAAAATTTTTACCTTGTATTTTAAATTTCCTTCTTTAAAATGTTAATGGAAGGAATATAATTATAACTTATAAACTTAATCGCATTTAAAGATGGTATGAGTAATTTGTCTAATTGCTTTATTTGTTATATTTTTTTATTTTGTTTTTTTACTTTTAGCAACAATAAATAAATATATATATATATATATATATATACTCATTTTACATCATAATTTAATACATACTTTTGAGTAATTCTTGAATATCTTACTATATATATATATATATATATATATATATATATATATATATATATATATATATATATATATATATATATATATATATATATATATATATATATATATATATATATATATATATATATATTATTATTATTATTAAAAGTCTCCCCCTTTACTAACTAACTTTGGTGAAGTATAAAATGAATTTAGGTTAATATCCTTTTTTCTATTTATACTAAAAATAATTCTAAGGTTTATTAGTAATTCCACAAGTGAAATAATCAGTGATCTAGAGTTCGAGACTCAGCTGCGGCATATTATTATGAATTTTTCTCATCATTAATTTTCTCTGATTAATTTATATAAAAATAATATAGTTCTCTTTAGTCCCTCGTCTTAGAATTGACAACGCTATAATCAAAGAAGCTTTTATAAATATTTTAGGCCGACAATGTTAAAAAATATATTTTTCTTAATTTTTTTATTAAGATAAGTATAATATTAAATTAAATTAATTTTTTTAATAGAAAACCATAAGGGTTACACTCGAAAATTAAACAATTCGGATTTTCAAAGACCCAAATAATTCAGATTTTTAAAAATCAGGTACTTTACCTTAATGACTTTACTTTAGTATTTTAATGCTAAAATTCTTTAAGTAATATAATTTCGTTATAAAGGGTTGATTTCAGTATTATATTACACACGTGACGCGTGTGCACAATCACTAGCATATAATTAATATTCGCTTCCTCTCTTAAGAATTTTAAGTTTTCTTGTAAAAAATTTAATATATAATTATACCTTATAAACTAGATTTTATTTAATTGTAAATGTAATATATAATTAAAAATTATAAGGTTAATAGCATTTATAACTACTATATGAGTAATTTGCTCTTAAATATATTTCTTTATTTGCTATATTTCCTTTTATTCTTTTCATAAGAATATTATATATACTCAATTTACACCACAATTGAAATACATACATAGCATACAAAACTTTGAAAAGAATTACTACTGCACTATGTCTCGAGTTATAATTCTCTGTGTCTTTCTTATCTTTACTACGTTTTGCCTTGCAAGTAAGTTAACATTGTTATTTAGATATTTCATGATAATTTTATTAAATTTATTTGTTACGTATTTTTCATGTTTACTAATATTGATTATTCATTTTTGTTTTAAATTGAAGATGTTTCTGATGCTCTTTCGCCTCATTGTGGTTGGGAGTCTCGCGTATGGGGTGATGGGTCTGACCGAGTAAATTGTCTTACTAGCGAGCAAAATGCTGATTGCAACGCTTGGTGTTCAAAGAAATGCAGTGGAGGAAAATGTAATATTAGACAAAAACATTCAGTTTGTTCATGTTTTGTTTTTTAATTATTATGTCAAGATGGGGAATAAATCTGCTTATCCATCTTGGTTGGTGAAATAAAATTTAATTTTATATATGTTTTTTTTATTTATTTAAATTGTATGCATAATATAAATATATATTATAAGAGAAACAACCATTTGCGATAGATATTTTAGTAGCTAAATGTGTTGAGCGACTCATTGACGTAGAAATACTCGATCGTAATTTTCTCCATCTCTAAAATGATATTTTCATCAGTTGTTAAATGTATTTAGCAACTGATTAGGACGGAAAAGAATAAAAGTATGTTGAAACCTTTAATGTTGGATCAAATTCTCATTGACAATTAAAACTCTTTCATCTCCAACCCTTTTTCGTTTACTTATATCGAATCAAATCATCCCTGTCGAGATTCCCTCGAAGACAGATCGACGACCCCCAAAAGCTACAACTTTCCTACTACTAGAGGCGTAGTTTGGGAAGGAGGAGAAGACCGGAACTGCTCGTCCAGTAATCGTGCTTCTTGACTCGGGGAGGAGAAGACCCGAACTGCTCGTCCATAGGCTTCTGTCCTCTCTCTCTCTCCCTCGCTACCTCCCTCCCACCCTTCGTCGCTCTCTCTTTCTTTATCGTGCTCTCATCTTTTTCTACAGCGGAGATAGAAGAATTAATAACTGCTTTTGGACCCTGATTTCTTTTTCCAGAGCAGGCTCGGGTTTTGCTTAGTGCTCTGCTTTGATGCTTTCGCTGTAAACACCTAATTCATTAGATTAGCCACACCCTCCAAGGAAAAGAGGATAGTTTTGAAAGACACTTGTTTCCCCAGAATACCGTCGTCACAGCTGTTTGCTGATCTGTACCAATCACCATGCTTGTTGGGTTCCAACAAAAGTCTCATCTTTCGATGAAGGCTTCTGCCACGCCATCAAGCACTTTCAATAAAGTTTTTTTTTTTCAAAATCGTTGAAACAAATTTTTTTTTTTATTACTGTCATTGGTAGTTCTATCTGAAATCGCCAGCCATGAGATTATCTCTCCTGTCCACTTCACAAAAATCCAATAGGCATGGTTTTAATGCCAAAGAACTCTGGTTTTTATATTAGAGAACTAAAATTATAATTTTAATGGTTGTGAATTTCCTTTCCTTCCTAAGAATTCATCAGTAACTTAAAAAAAAAAAATAAAGATTTTGCCATCTTGATAGTTGGCACATCATATTTTTTAACAAGACAAGATCAAGCAAAATTATTAACTGAATTCTTCAAAAATATATATATATATATCAAATGAGAAAGAGAAAAAACAATGGTAAACTTAAATGCAAACAAAAGATAGATATTGCTGTGTGTGATCTGATCCATGATTCATGATCACAAACTACTGTAACATGAAATGCTACCAACCAGTTGCCCCTCAAGATTGGATACAGAAGGAAATCAACCAGAAAATTAATATTTATTGTTTGTACAGCCAAATTTTGATTGGCACTGTAGCTTTCATTTCAATGGATCACAATCGCAGCACGGCAGCAGTTATGAGTGGTAGCATTTTTGTTGTTTTTTTATATGTGAAATTTAGTTGCTCCAAACGGTCGGAATTGTTAGTTGCATGGAGACAAATAACATAAGTATTGTAGTATATGACCATGGGTGGGTTTAGGGTTCATGGGAATTATATAAATAGAAAAATATGAATATTTACTTGAAATGTAATATAAATAGAAAAAATATAAACTAATGGAAGCCTAAGTACAACCGTAAAATTATTATCGTATTATATAAATTCGTTTATCAGAAACCATCTTTTATTTTATAAAATAAAGTAAAATTGCTTTTAATAAACTATTCTTCAAAACAAGAGTTTTGTGTACCTATCTTTCAGAAGTAATAATGATAACTAAAATATATTATTGGATCGAGACGTGCTAGAAGGGGGATGAATATCGCTCATGGCTATTTTGTTTTTGAAAACGTTCGAGTAAATATGCAACGGAAAAGTAATAAACACAGAAGTAATGCTAACACTGTTTCTTTTACTTGATTCAAAACTTGTGGTGACTCCTACTCCAAGACCCGCGATCGTTGATCGCTTTCGTTGGATAATCACTATAGATCCGAAATTCTTTACAGGAATGTAAATACAAGTACAGAATAAAGAATGATTATACCGACAATACAAAATGAAGAAAGTAGTCGTCGATTGTCGGAACAGCAGAGCGTTGTTGAAGCGTTCGGAGCAGCGCACAGGAGCACAAGTTGTTCTGTTTTCGTTGTTGTTGAATCTGCTCCCCGAGGCTCCTTTTATAGCTTCTGCATGACTGATACATATCCTTAAAGCTCGGGATCAGGTTTGACCCGAAGCGGATCAGTCGACCGATCCCCACGTTTGGTCGACCGATCAGATGATCTCCTCCTCATCCGATCCGATCCCCCCGGCTTCGATCTGGTCAACTCCCATCCTTGGTTTGATCGACCGATCCCTCAGCTGAACCCAGTCTGCAATATGGAAATCTGGTCCTTTTGGCTGTGGTTCGGTCGACCAATCAGATCGTTCGGTCGACCGATCATGGCTAAGTCTGACCCTGCAGAAATGTTAGTTTCTTGCAAAACAGAGTTAGACAAATAGCATATAAAACAAATAAGTTGACAACTTTTGGGCTGTCCGGTTCTGACTTCGAATTACCTACCGGAAACCCTAGGTCGAATCAACGCCTACTGTTCCCTCCGCGGGGGAACGCGTCCTCACCTACTCCACTCAGGAGAACATACTTATTGTCAGTCCGGTCCTTCAGACCGATTGGACTTTCTGCCTAGGGTTACCATCTCCTAGGACCTAGGGTTACCACTCCCTAGGGTTGTCCACCACTTAGGGTTACCTCCCCCTATGACCTAATGTTACCCCCCCCCCTCTTAGGATTTCCACCACCTAGGGCTACCACCCCCTAGGACCTATGGTTGCCGCCCCTTAGGGTTTTCCTCTACCTAGGGTTACCACTCCCTAGGACCTAAGGTTATCGTCCCTTAGGGCTTTCCACCACCTAGGGTTACCACCCTCTAGGACCTAAGGTTATCGTCCCTTAGGATTTTCCACCACTTAGGGTTACCACCCCCTAGGACCTAAGGTTGCCGCCCCTTAGGGTTTTCCACCTCCTAGGGTTACCGTCCCCTAGGACCTAAGGTTACCACCCCCTAGGGTTTTCCACCTGTCTAATCACATTTAGAACTTTCCTGCAACCTCATTCACACACATTAGATAACAAACCAACTTAACTTGAACCCTTTGACATAATCAAAACACCGGTTCGATCGTCGAATGCTTCCCGCACCAACAATCCTCCCTTTTTGATTATGACAACACAGTTCAAAATTAAGCAAAAAAATATGACAGTAACTACAGAAAGTTAAACATGAGCATAAATGTAAAAACTTTGAAAAACTTATGCTCCTCCTTATGTTTAAATTCTTAATTTTTAACTTTGACTTTTCTCTACCCCTTTGACATAAATCAAAAAGAAAGAGTAGAGAGAAAAATAGAAAAATATTCTAGTTATCTTTAAGCTCCCCTAAAGGGTAGCACTTAGCAAAATTTAACTTTTGAAAACTTAGCTAAATTAGGAATATTTTAAAAAATATCTAACTTTTTCAACAACAACTTAGAACCTTTTATACCTTTTTCGAAAAACAAACTTAGCTAAATTTTTAATTTTAAAATGGTTGCATTTGAAAAATGCCTTGCTAAATAGCTAAGTTTAGAACATACTTTAATGAATTTAATGTTTAGTTTTGAGCAATAAAAAACTTAGCTGAATTTAATAAACGCTTAGGTTTTTTAAAAAAAAAAATTAGTTAAATTTTTTCTGTGTAAGCACTTTTATCAAAGACTTAGCAAAACTTTTGAAGATAATTGTTTTGTCAAGTATTTAGCTTTCAAAAGAAGTTGATTAAAAACTTAGCTTTAAGAGATTTTGATAAATCCTTAAAAAAAACTTAACAAAAAAATTTGATAAAATGTTGTTGATAAAAGCTCAATTAAGTATTTGGATTAAAATGGATTTTCATAAAAAAACTTAGTTAAGTACTTAGCTTATAGGGATTTTTCATAAAAGCCTAGTTCAGTACTTAGCTTGAAAAATACTTGGCCTTTAAAAATATTTTCTTCTAAAAATATTTAGCTAAGAAAATGATTTCTTTGAAAAATATTTTTTAAAAAAATTATCAAGTACTTAGCTTAAAGAGATTTTTCATAAAAGTCTAGTTAAGTACTTAGCTTGAAAAATACTTAGCTTTTGAAAATATTTTCTTCTAAAAATATTTAGCTAAGAAAAAGACTTTATCAATTACTTAGCTTTTGAAAAGATTTTTAAAAAAACTTAGTTAAGTACATCAACACTTAGAAAAAAAAAATTTCAAAAATTTATTTTTCTAGATATAAAAATATTTGAACTTGATGAAATATTTGATGTTTATTTAAAAAACAATTAAATTCCTTTAAAAAAGAAATCTTTAACTTAAAAAAACTTGATTCCCTTCACTCCCCTTAATTAATACCTTAATAAATTCTTAGGGTCCTAGAATCCAAGCATAGCAATTGTTACATATGATTTTTCTACATTTCCATCTCACTCATTCTAGGATATTAAGCATGTTCAGCTTATGAGTGAGTGTGAGACGGAGCTAACTTTATTTAATTCCTATCAATATTTGAAATGGATGTAAGTTTGAAAATTTAGTGAGTTTGAATTTCAAATGAGTAAACATTTAAAATTTTGAAGATTTTAGAAATATAATTAATTTGAAAATATGATTTGAGAATTAATTGAGATTTTAAAAATTAATTATGATTTAGATTTTGAATTAACTATAATTTGAAAATTAATTATTATATGAATTGAAAATTGAAATTTTAATAATTAATGATTTGAGTTTTGAAATTATTATGATTTGAAAATTATAATTTTGTAGATAATAATTTTAAAATTAATCATAATTTAATTATGATTTAAAAATAGTTGACATTTTGAAATTAATTAAGATTTAAAATTATTCATAAAATTAAATGAGATTTTAAAATTAATTATGATTTTAAAATAATTTTCAAATAAATTGAGATTTTGAATTTAATTATGATTTTTAAAATAATTATGAAATTGGTTATGATTTTTAAAATAATTATGAAATTAATTATGATTTCTAAAATAATTATGAAATTACTTATGATTTCTAAAATAATTATAATATGAAATTACTTATATATAGAGTAATTCTTGAATATAAGATGATTTCTAATACCCCTCTTTTATTCTTTTCAATGAGGATATTTCTTCTCAGGGACCATAAATATCCTCTCTAAATATTTTCATTGGATGTCCATAGGACATAAAGGTTTAAGGAAATGGGGCTTATCAGTTCATCTCCCACGGTCACTTAAAATTGGGCGTGCAGGCTGTATATGCGTTTTGAATGTATTTGAGTAATTAATAAAATTTTTACCTTGTATTTTAAATTTCCTTCTTTAAAATGTTAATGGAAGGAATATAATTATAACTTATAAACTTAATCGCATTTAAAGATGGTATGAGTAATTTGTCTAATTGCTTTATTTGTTATATTTTTTTATTTTGTTTTTTTCACTTTTAGCAACAATATATATATACTCATTTTACACCATAATTTAATACACACTTTTGAGTAATTCTTGAATATCTTACTATATATATTTTATTAAAAATCATCTCCCTTTACTAACGTGAAGCCTAAAATGAATTTACGTTAATATCTATCATATTATTATGAATTTTTCTCATCATTAATTTTCTCTGGTTGTTTTATATAAAAATATTATAGTTCTCTTTAGTCTCACGTCTTAGAATTGACAACGCTATGATCAAAGAATCTTCTATAAATATTTTAGGCCGACAATGTTAAAAAATATACTTTTCTTAGTTTTTTTACTAAGATAAGTATAATATTAAATTAAATTAATTTTTTTCATAGGGAAATGACACTTGAAAACTAAACAATTGTGATTTTCAAAGACTCAAATAATTCAGATTTTTAAAAGTCAGGTACTTTACCTTAATGACTCTACTTTAGTATTTTAATGCTAAAATGCTTTAAGTAATATAATTTCATTATAAAGGGTTGATTTTAATGTATTATATTACACACGTGATGTGCACGATCAATAGTATATAATTAATAGTATATAATTAATATTCGCTTCCTCGCTTTAAGAATTTTAAGTTTTCTTGGAAAAAATTTAATATATAATTATACCTTATAAACTAGATTGTATTTAATTATAGAATGTAATATATAATTAAAAATTATAAAGTTATTAGCATTTATAACTACTATATGAGTAATTTGCTCTTAAATATGTTTCTTTATTTGTTAGATTTCCTTTTATTCTTTTCATAAGAATATTATATATACTCAATTTACACCACAATTGAAATACATACATAGCATACAAAACTTTGAAAAGAATTACTATTGCACTATGTCTCGAGTTATAATTCTCTGTGTATTTCTTATCTTTACTACGTTTTGCCTTGCAAGTAAGTTAACATTGTTATTTAGATATTTCATGATAATTTTATTAAATTTATTTGTTACGTATTTTTCATGTTTACTAATATTGATTATTCATTTTTGTTTTAAATTGAAGATGTTTCTGATGCTCTTTCGCCTCATTGTGGTTGGGAGTCTCGCGTATGGGGTGATGGGTCTGACCGAGTAAATTGTCTTACTAGCGAGCAAAATGCTGATTGCAACGCTTGGTGTTCAAAGAAATGCAGTGGAGGAAAATGTAATATTAGACAAAAACATTCAGTTTGTTCATGTTTTGTTTTTTAATTATTATGTCAAGATGGGGAATAAATCTGCTTATCCATCTTGGTTGGTGAAATAAAATTTAATTTTATATATGTTTTTTTTTATTTAAATTGTATGCATAATATAAATATACATTATAAGAGAAACAACCATTTGCGATAGATATTTTAGTAGCTAAATGTGTTGAGCAACTCATTGACGATTGAAATACTAGATCGTAATTTTTTCCATCTCTAAAATGATATTTTCATCAGTTGTTAAATATATTTAGCAACTGATTAGGACGGAAAAGAATAAAAGTATGTTGAAACCTTTAATGTTGGATCAAATTCTCATTGACAATTAAAACTCTTTCATCTCCAACCCTTTTTCGTTTACTTATATCCAATCAAATCATCCCTGTCGAGATTTCCTCGAAGGCAGATCGACGACCCCCAAAAGCTACAACTTTCCTACTGCTAGAGGCGTAGTTTGGGAAGGAGGAGAAGACCGGAACTGCACGTCCAGTAATCGTGCTTCTTGACTCGGGGAGGAGAAGACCCGAACTGTTCGTCCATAGGCTTCTGTCCTCTCTCTCTCTCTCCCTCGCTACCTCCCTCCTCCCACCCTTCGTCGCTCTCTCTTTCTTTATCGTGCTCTAATCTTTTTCTGTTGGGAGTAAACCCGTTACAATCTGTGTGATCGTCTCAGAAGTTTTTTTCCATGCTTCTGAGTGCGTACCAGTGTCACAAGAACTTACAATCAAGTAAGTTTGAACTGATAATCTCAAACTGTCGACTCTAGCGAGCCGAGCCACGCGCTGAGTAGATAAGTCGTGGACACCGTGAGTTGTCGAGCGGCGCCACGTTGCTGCCGAGAGTTGCTGACAGGATGTCGAGAGCTGCAACACGAACTCAGAGTGGATGCCGAGTCCAGTAGAGCGTTGTCTCCTTAAAACAGATTCGGCTCCTCCGCGGTGCTTAGAGGATTAGGTGGACGTCTGTTTCCCAAGTTAAAACGGCAAAATCACGAGCACAACCGAGCACTGGTTGTCGTGACGATCTGAACTAGATCCGAAAACTATCATTATGTCTGTTGAGCAAAAGAAGTGCACAACAGAAGGGAAGGAAACATGGGGATTCAAGGAGGACAAAGCTCACATCACTTGAGTTTTTTCTCTCCTTTTTCTTTCTTTTTCTCTCTGCCTTTTGCTTCAATCCGCTCAAGGCCTTATATAGACCTCTGTTGCCTTTGTTATGCTGCTTGCAAACTCGTTGCAAGCACAACGTGGTTTGCATGCAAGCCACGTTGTGGCTTGCTGGCATTTTTGGCAAGCTTGCCACGTGTTGTGGCTTGCTTGCAAGCTTGCCACGTGGTGTGCATGTAAGCTGGCAACCTTCCTTGTCTTGTATGCTGGCCAACAAGTTGTCTGACTGATGTTACAAATAATGAAGTTCACAAAAAAACCCCTCGGGTTGATGTCATCCGGGCCCTGGATTTTCATCCCCTTTGTTCTGAATCAACAGAAAGGCTTCACTTTCTTTGTGGGACTAAAACCCACATGTCGTATTTCCATTCAAGTTTTTCCAACAATCCTCTACATGAATGGAAACAAGGATGTGTGATAGTCTTCGACAGTTGAGTCGAGTATAGGATAGGTAGGTGTTACCCTTTGAACCTTCCCTTGTAAACTCTGTTTGCTCACTGGCTGATTACTAGACGTGAGGTCTTTGAACTGTTCGACCGTTGGTGTAAGCATGGACAGAGGTGTACCCATGACTCTCCCTGATATAACTCAGGTCTTATGAGTGTGTTCGTTCTTGGCCATGAACACGCCTGATTCTGTGAGAAGTTCTAAGAATTGTGCCTTCAATTCTTTTCGAAGCGGCCTCACTTCTTTTGCACATAGGTGATCCCTCAAGAGTTACACTTTACTCTTCTTGATCATTAAAAGTCTATCGGCTTATCCTGGTCTGGTCACTGTTTCATTGGGCTACCCACAATGTGTCTAGTCAGTGCAGATTAGTTGGCCCTTTGAACCTAGTTCTTGGGATCTCCAGTCAGCATAGGTTGGGTGTCCCCTGCACTGATTGCTGACAACGACATCATGCCCATTCCCTGTGATGACATGTCCAGGAAATGGCTACACTAGCTAGAGTGAAGACATGTCCAGATATCCAACTTGCATCGTTGTATCCTTCCATCACAGCAGGATATCTTATATAGTGCAGTCCATATTCACGAGTGTACCTTAAGTACCTCAGTACTCTTGTTATCCCTTTTCAGTGCTCAATACCGGGATTACTCGTGTATCTGCTCAGTTTGCTTACTGCGTAGGCTAAGTCTGGTCGTGTATAACTCATCAAGTATATCAGACATCCAATCACTCGAGAGTATTCTATCCGCGAGATGCTTTCACCTCGATTTTTCGATAGATGTTGACTCGTATCTATCGGCGTTCGTGCCAACGCAGTATCACTCTTGGTGAATTTCTCAAGAATCTTGTCCACATAATGAGACTGACTAAGAACATGTCCATCTGTCGTTCTAAGAATTTTGATTCCTAGAATCACATCAGCTAGGCTCATGTCTTTCATGTCAAATCTTGAGTTCAACATATCTTTAGTGGATTCGATTATCTTATCATTACTTCCAATGATAAGTATATCATCTACATAGAGGCACAAGATGACATAGTCACTCTCTGTGATTCTCATGTAGACACATTTATCACATTCATTGATCTTGAAGCCACATTCTTTCATGACATTATCAAATGTCTGATGCCACTGCTTTGGTGCTTGTTTCAAACCATATAATGACTTTACCAATCTACAGACCTTGTTTTTCTGTCCTGACACAGAAAACCCCTCAGGTTGATCCATATAGATTTCCTCTTCTAAATCCCCGTTTAGAAAGACTGTCTTTACATCCATTTGATGTATTTCGAGATTCCATAGAGTAGTGATAGCCAACAATACCCTAATGGAAGTTATTCTAGATACCGGAGAGTATGTATCGAAGTAATCAAGGTCTTCTCGTTGTCGGTATCCTTTGATTACCAATCTGGCCTTATATTTATCGATTGTACCATCTGATTTCATTTTCTTCTTGAAGATCCACTTACACCCTAGTGGTTTACTTCCCGGAGGAAGATCCACAAGTTCCCAAGTGTGATTTTGCAAGATAGATTCTATCTCAGATGCAATTGTCTCTTTCCAGTGAGGGCCATCAAAAGAGCTTACAGCTTCTGAGTAACTTCGGGGCTCACTTTCCAACATGAATGTGATAAAATCCGATCCATAGGATTTTTCTACCCGAACTCTTTTGCTCCGTCTAGGCTCAACCTCCACGGTTTCCTCGTCATCATCATCTTCTTCTTCGCCTGGTGTTTCGGTTGCCCGTTTTGAGGAGCTAGCATCCTCCCGGGTCTTATATGGAAACATATACTCGAAGAACGAGGCATTTCTCGATTCGATTATCGAGTTTTTGTGTATCTCCGGTATGTGTGACTCATACACACAAAATCTATATGCAGTGCTGTTTTGTACATAGCCAATGAAGATGCAATCAACAGTCTTTGGTCCTATCTTAATCCTTTTCGAATTAGGCACCAACACTTTGGCAAGACACCCCCACATTCGTAAATATTTGTAGGATGGTTGTCTTACATTCCACAACTCATAAGGACTCTTATCTATTTTCTTCTGGGGCACCTTATTTAAAAGGTAATTAGCTGTTAATACAGCTTCCCCCCACATGAACTCTGGCAGTCTAGAGCTTAATAGAAGAGCATTCATCATCTCCTTTAGAGTTAGATTCTTTCACTCAGCAACTCCATTTTGCTGAGGAGTATAAGGAGTTGTTGTTTCGTGTCTGATCCCATGTTCATCACACAACTCAACGAATGGTGATATATATTCACCGCCTCGGTCACTTCGAACCATCTTAATCTTTCTATTACGCTGGTTTTCAACTTCATTTTTATAGAGAGCGAATTTCTCTATAGCTTCATTCTTACTTTTGAGAAGATACACATAACAGTATTTTGTGTTATCATCTACAAAAGTGATGAAATATTTATTACCATCACGTGTTGGCGTACCTTTTAGATCGCACACATCAGTGTGGATTAGGTCAAGTGGTTCATTACTTCTTTCAATATGTTGAAAGGATGACCTTGTCATTTTCGCTTCAACACAAATCTCACACTTGTGTTTTGGGTCAAGGTGGAATGTAGGTATGCTTTGCATGTTTATTAATCTACGTAATATATCGTAGTTAACATGTCCTAGTCTACCATGCCACAAACACGAAGACTCAAGTATATAAGTGGAAGTGTAAAATATGACAACAAAATAATAATTAAAAATAGGGTTATTTGACAAATAGTCTTATTAGATTTTTCAGGAATTTTTAGAAATTTTCTGGGATTTAATTGGAACTCGTATGATGTATTTTGAGGGGATAAAATTTTAAGTTTTGGAAAAGGTCCGTTTGGAATACCCAAATATGGCAGTTGATTGAGAAATAAACTTAGGTTTTAATTTATCTAAACCTAAGTTTATATTATAAAAACATCTCTCGTGCCCTCGCTCCCTTATCCGCCGAAACTCATCTTCCCCGTGCCCTTACCTCTCTGTGTCGCCTCCCCTCTTCGTCGGACCTCTTCTCCCCAAACCCGCCGCTCTCTTCTCCTCACACAGAACCCTTCGTCCCCAATCCACCGCCGGCCTCTCCTCACATGGGCGCCACAGCTGCCAAGCCATAGCCGCGATTCTCCCTCACGCGAGCCAGACAACCAACAATCACAGCAACCAGCGACCTCCCTTCTTCGCGCGCGAGCACCGCAGCTGCCGGCGATCGTCTTCCTTCCCTCGCTTGAGCACCACCACAGTAGCCGCCGACCTCCTCGCTTCGCGTTATGCCCTAATTGATCCGGCAAGTATTCTCCCCTATGTCTATATGAGATCTGTAAGGTATGGGGTAGGAACGTAGAGGTCGTGAAAAGTTTGTCTTTGTGATTGGTTCGGTGATATGGTTTACGATTGGTTCTTCCCTATAGAGTTGTGTTTCAGCTTGAGGTTCCGTTGATGTCTTGCTTGGTGCGCATTACTTCTGGATTTTTGCCATTTTATTCTATTTTGATGGAGTTCGGTCTCCGTAGAGTGTTCTTCTCGTGGTCCTTCTGGTGTCCGATGGGTTGTGTTTGAGTGTGGATGTGATTTCTTCCGTGATGTTGATGTTTCGAGTTTTAAGGGTGTCACTTGTTTGTTTAAATTCTTGACTGAGATGTCAATTGGGGGAATGAGATGTGTATTGAGTTTTTATGAAGATCTAGATTCGGTTTGGGTTTTCCGTGATATTCTCGATTCGATTGAGGTGTTTGGTGATGTTCTTGATTCGGTGATGAAGTTTTTGGAATTGGATTCGTGATGGTTCCGGTTGTAAGCAATGGTATCTGTTCTTTTGTTGTTCGGCTGGGTTCAATTGAGTTCTTGTATTATCAGAGTCTTGGGTTTTGACCGGCGAAGCTCTGATTTTCTTGTGGTATTCAAATCATTGATCGGTTGCGATGTGGAGCAAAGATGTCTCTCTCCTTGGTGTTTCCACTAATGCTTCCTAGGTGGAGAGATATTCCCAGTAGAATAAGCTACTCTGGAAATTGGTTGTAGCTTCCTTAGTTTTCCAATTTTTGCTATGGGCTGGATTTGTGTGGATTTAATTTCGTGGAATGTTCTGTTTTTCTGGTTATGCTGAGTAATCTAGATCTAAAACCATGCCATATTGTCTCTTCGTATGACTAAAGTTTTATTGTTTGGTTTCTCATTTAGCTGGGGATTGTTTTGGGGAGTTTGAATTTAGGTAGTTTCTTATATGGAAGTTAGCTTAATCAGTAAGCATGTCTATTTGTGAAGAATGATATGAATGAATTAGGTTAAGGATAATGAGGATAGATTTGTTCAATGGGTACTCGGGTCTCCTGGATAAGGTAATGTATAATAGAGTTGTTCCTCCTTTAATGTCTTAGGATGTGTATGATTATAGATCGAATAGGATTTAATAGAGTTAGCTGTAGATTTGTGAATGGTTATGATGTTCTCGGGTTCATGAATGGAGTCATGCCTACCCAATACGAATGACTAGTTAATGATGTGCACGTGTGGTGCTATTATTAAATTGGGTTTGGGTTTAGCTAGTTGTGGTTTATGCAATTAGTTAAACTGTACATTATGTGATTTACAGGACTGTAATTCGAGACGAGCACTTTGACGTGGAGATTGTTTAGCTCAGTCTACATTTAAGGTGGGTACTTCTTGCTTTGTTTTCTTTTAGTACTTTGACCTTAGTGCATGAATTATTTTGGATAAGGATTGTTTACCTTGACTTCACTCTTACTTTCCTGCGCTTGATACTTCCACGCAATCTTTGAGAAATTCGTTTCCATACCTATACAGTCTCTTGTTGTTGTCCATGATCAGTAGTAGATACTAGATACCATGTTTGTATGTTTTGACTGTTGCTTATTTATGTACGATATTGAGCATGCTGGCTTCATGTAGCATACCTATTTCTGCTTATATATATATATATATATATATATATATATATATATATATATATATATATATATATATATAATAACTGTTGCATTGTTCGCATCATGTCATTACATGCATGCCGCATCCTCGGCCACTCGTAAGAGTGGTAGCTGGAGTTGATGCCGCTTGTCCTGTCGTGCCGCACTCGGCCACTCATGGGCAGTGGTAGCTGGAGTACGAGCAGCAGGGACCCCGTCGCAGATGTAGCTAGTTAGCTATTATGCAACTGTCCCCTCGACCACTCGTGTGAGTGCTAGCTGGAGTGGTGTACAGTCTGTCACTGACCCAGCTTCTCGACCATACAGGGGTCATGGTGCCGAGAGGTGGGCGGGAGTGACCATCTGTGCATACGCTGTTGTTATTATATTTGCTTTGGCTGCTACTGTCTATATATATGTTGTTATTGCTTACTGTTGTTGTTCACATATGCTGATATGTTTACTTAGGTTGAGATATATTCTCATTGTAGACGTTTAGTCATTGGAAATTTGTATATACCTTGCTTATTACCTCTGTAGTATGAGCAGTACTGTAGTAAATTAGTACCAGTTCCGACCTACTATACCTAGCCTAGGATATGGTTTCAAGTATGAGCATTTATTTTGGTTCTATTATAGTATCTGATATTCCTCCTATGAGCCTGTATACTGTTGACACTCTCTACTTATATGTTATGTTCATGCACTATCTCTTTCCTTACCCGCTGAGTTCCAATACTCACCACCCCACAAAATGATTTTCTTTCGCCAGGTAACAGGTAGATGAGTCATGGATGCTTGGAGAGATGTCGGCTGCCAGTCCTAGGTCCTACGTCACACTCGAGGATAGTTTTTCGTTTTGGTTTTGTTATCGTTTGGGGTGGTATATTGATTTTGTGTATTTTGTTCTTCAACAAGTCGATGTAAATTTTTGGGTTAAGTCTGTGATGACAGGTATGTTTGTTAGTGTCGTTGTTGATTTTACGTTCGTATCGTTTTATGTCTTCCGCTGCTGTGTGTTTACGTTCAGCCGTGTGTGTATATTAACTGCGTGGTTATATTATTTCTGTTATTGATATTTTGTAGATATTCCAGCCGAGTGTGGCTGAGGTATATTTTGTATGTAGTAATGCTTCAAATTGTCACCCGTACAGGGGAGATGTTATCGAAATTTCTTCGGACAGGGACTCCTTTGGGGCGTGACAGGAAGAGCTTTCATTTTTATTTATCTTGAGCCTAATGGTCATTACATTAAGCTTAAACAGCCCATCAGATACATAGCCCTTCCTATAAACACTCCGTTCTTGGACAGTACAACTCTGTTTGACTCAAAGACAATGCGAAAGTCATGCTTGCTTAACAGTGATCCGGATACTAGATTCTTTTGAATCTCTAGAACATACAGCACATTGTTCAGAGTGAGATCCTTGCCCGAGGTCATCTTCAGCACCACCTTTCCTTGACCCATTATGTCCAAGGTTGCTGAGTTCCCCATGAACAGTTTGTCTCCAGTGACTTCTTTGAAGTTGTGGAGTAGCTCCTTGCTGCAGCACACATGTCTGGTGGCTCCAGTATCGATCTACCATTGCCGAGGATTGGAACCTATTAGGTTCACCTCAGAGATCACGGCGCAGAGATCCATATCCTGTTCTCCTGCCAGGTTGGTCTCAGGCTTTTTCTTCTTTGGCCTTTTACAGTCTGAAGCCTTGTGACCCATACGATCACAATTGTAGCATTTCCCTAAGAACTTCTTTTTCATGTTTTGTCATTTGGGTTGCGTCGTGGAAGATTTTGGATGCTTCTGTTTTGAGCTTTATCCGTGTTCAATAACATTGGCTTTTACAGTAGCCTGAGAGAACAGTTTTCTCTCCGAATTCTTGTTGTCTTCTTCTATACGAAGGCGAACAACAAGTTCCTCCAGGTTCATTTCCTTCCGCTTGTGCTTCAGATAATTCTTAAAGTCCTTCCAGCCAGTTGGTAGCTTTTCGATGATAGCTGCCACTTGGAAGGTTTCGCTCAGAGTCATACCTTCTGAGTGAATTTCTTGTAAGAGTACTTGAAGCTCCTGGACTTGACTGATTACAGACTTCGAGTCACTGATCTTATAGTCCAAGAAACGACCAACAATAAATTTTTTGGCCCCAACATCCTCCGATTTATATTGCTTGTCCAGAGATTCCCACAGTTCCTTTGCCGTTTTCATCTCACAATACACAAGATAGAGTGAGTTGGCAAGATTGTTAAGGATGTAGTTTCGACAGAGGAACTCAGAATCGTTCCATTCGTCGATCAGAAGGAGAGTGTTCACCTCATCTACACCCTTAACAACCTTGGGAGTTTCCTCAGTCAAGATACGTGCCAGACCTAGCGTGGTTAAGTAGAAGAACATCTTCTGCTGCCACCGCTTGAAATTCACTCATGTGAATTTTTCTGGCTTTTCCCCATGATTGATTGGCACATTCCCAATCGGGGCGGAGGAGGCCGGCACATGTTGAGCCTGTTGCATCTCAACATTTTCTGCCGCCATGGTAACAGAACGAATCTGTTTTAAGTTTTGTTGGGAGTAAACCCGTTACAATCTGTGTGATCATCTCAGAAGCTCTTTTCCACGCTTCTGAGTGCGTACCAGAGTCACAACAACTTACAATCAAGTCGGTTTGAGCTGATAATCTCAAATTGTCGACTCTAGCGAGTCGAGCCACGCGCCGAGTAGATGAGTCGTAGACACCGTGAGTTATCGAGCGGCGCCACGTTGCTGCTGAGAGTTGCTGACAGGATGTCGAGAGCTGCAACATGAACTCAGAGTGGATGCCGAGTCCAGCAGAGCGCTGTCTCCTTAAAACAGATTCGGTCCCTCCGCGGTGCTCAGAGGATTAAGTGGACGTCTGTTTCCCAAGTTAAAACGGCAAAATCACGAGTACAACCGAGCACTGGTTGTCGTGACGATCTGAATTAGATCCGAAAATTATCACTATGTCTGTTGAGCAAAAGAAGTGTGGAACAGAAGGGAAGGAAACATGGGGATTCAAGGAGGACAAAACTCACATCACTTGAGTTTTTTCTCTCCTTTTTCTTTCTTTTTCTCTCTGCCTTTTGCTTCAATCCGCTCAAGGTCTTATATAGACCTCTGTTACCTTTGTTCTGCTGTTTGCAAACTCGTTGCAAGCATAACGAGCAAGCCACGTTGCCAAAAATGCCAGCAAGCCACAACGTGGCTTGCATGCAAGCAGTTGTGGCTTGCATGCAAGCTGTGGCTTGCTTGCAAGCTTGCCACGTGTTGTGGCTTGCTTGCAAGCTTGCCACGTGGTGAGTAAGCAAGCTTGTCACGTGGCGTGCAGGTAAGCTGACAATCTTCCTTGTCTTGTATGCTGGCTAATAAGTTGTCTGACTGATGTTACAAATAATGAGGTTCACAAAAAGACCCCTCGAGTTGATGTCATCCGGATCCTGAATTTTTATCCCCTTTATTCTGAATCAACCAAAAAACTTCATTTTTTTTATGAGACTAAAATCCACACGTCATATTTCCATTCAAATTTTTCCAACATTTTCTACAGCGGAGAGAGAACACTAACTGCTTTTGGACCCTGATTTCTTTTTCCAGAGCAGGCTCGGGTTTTGCTCACTGCTCTGCTTTGATGGTTTTTGTCATTGCTTTTGCGTCAGTGTAAACACCTAATTCATTAGATTAGCCACACCCTCCAAGGAAAAGAGGATAGTTTTGAAAGACACTTGTTTCCCCAGAATACCGTCGTCACAGATGTGTCCTGATCTGTACCAATCACCATGCTTGTTGGGTTCCAACAAAAGTCTCTTTCGATGAAGGCTTCTGCCACGCCATCAAGCACTTTCAATAAAGTTTTCTTTTTCAAAATCGTTGAAACAATTTTTTTTTTTTTTTGATTACTTTCATTGGTAGTTCTATCTGAAATCGCCAGCAATGAGATTATCTCTCCTGTCCACTTCACAAAAATCCAATAGGCATGGTTTTAATGCCAAAGAACTCTGGTTTTTATATTAGAGAACTAAAATTATAATTGTAATGGTTGTGAATTTCCTTTCCTTCCTAAGAATTCATCAGTAACTTAAAAAAAAATAAAGATTTTGCCATCTTGATAGTTGGCACTGTTAATTAGAGGCCTAGAACCAATCATTTGATGATTGTATTTTGGACTTATTGTATCATATTCTATATAAATAAAGGCATTTTGATTTTGATTATTATACTTACTTGTATTGGTGCCAAATAAACTAAGTATAATAATGTCATTGAGTAGACGGTTCTCACCTATATCAATCGGTTAGTTGAACCGATAGTGAGATGATATAGGGAACACTACTCTTAATCATTCCTAGTCGAGTATTAACATTCAGGGACAATGTTAATGCAATAAGACTAGCATGTAGGTCAACTCGATGACTTGATCTCACAAGTTATGGATATAGAGATATCAAGTTGACACATGGGTATACATTAGAGAATGTATACTGAATGACCCGCCATGAGAAAGTATCATGGATCGTTATATGAATGTCATATACTTTCTCATGTGGCTATTAGTATGACTACTAGTCCTTAGGCCTGAAGTCACCATAGATCCCTACATAAGGAGTTATGTACTTTGGTTTCGTCAAACGTCACCCGTAACTGGGTGGATTATAAAGGCGATTACTGGGTATATAACAAATTATGCAGAGGGATGTGAGTGATGTAGATGGGATCTATCCCTCCTATATGACGGGAGAGACATCGGTATTCTTGATAGAGTGAGACCACGAAGTGCATGGCCATGCCCAAATGAGTCAATATAGGATATTGAGCTCATTTGATTTAGTGAGTCTACTTGGAGTTCAAGATTTAGATTGGTCAGAGGATGACACGGTCTATGCCTCACATTGACCAATCTAGATGTCTAGGATAGAAGGACACTTGTCATATATTGTGAAGAGTCACAATTAGTAGTCACAAGGTGATGTTGGATCTCAATATTCTTGTAACTTGGGTAGTAATGATGTGTTGCTAGATACCGCTCATTACTTATGCTCCTAAATGGGTTTAGGGCATTGCCAACGTTACAAGAACCTATAGGGTCACACACTAAAGACAATTAGATGGAGATTAGGTTCATATGATGAACCAAGAGGATTAGATTCATTTGATGAATCAAATTGGATTAAGAGTAATCCTAATTGGGCTAACTTGAGTTGGACTCAAGTGGATTCATGTATTCAATGAGTCTAATTTAGATTATGACTCATTAAATCAACTTAATTTAATGAATTAGATTCATTATATTAAGTTGGCTTGAATCAAATGGTTAGATTAGATCAACCATGGAAGAGATCTGGTCAAGTTTGACTTGACTTGAGAGGAAGATTAAAAGTCAAGTTTGACTTGACTTTATGCCACCTCATTGTGAGTTGGCATTGATGTGGACTAATGATGTTACTCCACATCATCATGGGTGCCACCTCATGGAAGTTACAAAACCATTTTCTTTAATAGCTTCACATTAATTGCACTTAATGCAATTTTTTGGGAGTTACACAACTTGAAAGTGACCGGCCACTTTTGAATGGGAATGAAATTGATTTTCCTCATTCAAGTGCATTGTTCCTTCTTCTTCCTCTTGGAGCTCTCTTCCTCTCCCTCTCCTCTTCTTGTCGTGACCTATCAAGGTGCTAGCACACCTTTGTTTAGGTCTTCTCCATCTAAGTTTTCCGTGTGGATACTTCTAGAGGAGTATCTATCTTGATACTCTTGAGATCCGGCACCGTTTAGACGAGCGGGAACGCGAAGGGCTTCGCTTCAAAGGTATAACTCTTTTCATGTAGATCTAGGAGTAGATCTAAGAAGAAACTCGTACTCGTAATTTTGTTTTTTTAATTTTCTTCGCACGAGATCCGTTGGCTAGGGTGATTCGGGGTTTCCGCGACACGAAAACGCGATTTTCACAGCCCAAAAAACCTAACAGTGGTATCAGAGCCACGTGCGAAGTGAGTACGAGTTTAGATTCATATTTTTATGAAAATATAGATCTGTAAACTTTCTATAAATTCATGTTTTTATAGTTTTAATGGGTAATTTTCTCGTAGAAGCGAAGCACAAGTGTTTCGGCACTTGTAGGCTTCGACTACCGAGAAGTTTTTCCAAAAACGGTAATGTTTCGACCCAAAATCTTTTGGGACAGCGGGCTAAGGCGCTCTTGGATCGCTTAGGAGCAACTCGTGATGGTTAGATCGCAGGTAGGGGTACTGCCCCTAACCCCGCAAGGGGATTTGCTCCGCGATTGCGCCCGAAATCGCTAATCGGGACCGCAGGGAAAATTTTACTCATAAAATCTGTAAAATTATGAAAAATTACAGAAAATTATGAAAAATATATAATTTTGAATTATATATTATTTTTGTGATAGTCATGGCCCAAAGACACAATTCAATTGGACAATTGTGTTGTAATTCATAATACGGCCTGTGTGCCGTTATGTGATGTGCGTGCTTGTATTTTTATTTTTTATTTTATTTTCGCAACCTGCGCGTCGTGCCTTTCTTTTATTCTGGTTGTAAATTAGATTTATACTCGAATGTAACTCGAGTTTTAAAATTGTAATGTAATTTTGAAGCGGTGGAAGGTCCACACGAGACGGAGTTACGAGGAGGGTGCGAGCAACACAAGGTGGTCAAAGGAAGAAGCTTGAGAAGTTGTTGACCTTAGGTTGACCATCCGATCTTCTCATTGGCTTGAGAAGATCGTAGTAGGGTCATGACACAATCACAAAATAATTTAATTAATTGCTTATATGTATGTGATGCATGTTTAATTAAGTAGTTAATTAGTGCCTAGCGATTAGATAAGATCTAAATCGTGCATATGATGCACCCCACGATTAGATTAGATCTAAATCAAGTATTTGATACGCATCATCATTTAGATTAGATCTAAATTAGGTCAACTCTAATGCCTACCGTGTCGTGATACCTACTACTACCTCGATCGCATGTAGTTGTTGAATCTGCCAAAGCAGAGCAACACATACTATCTTGGTAGGGTACGGAGGGACAATCTTGGTCCCGCCTATCAACGCATGGGTGAGTACAACTCAATTAGATTGAGTATTCCTAGTTAACTCGGTTTGATCGAGTATAACTATAGGCATTCTTCCAACGGTTGGAAAGTTAGGTCAAAATCACATATATATTAACTCTCGGGCGTATTAGCCAAAGCTAACTCGAGTTTTAATATAAATGCGGATTTTGATTCTATAAACAAGAGTTGCATAGAGATGTAATTGGTAATCGTTACCTACCGATCATACTAAGTCTTGGGCGTATTAGCCAAAGCTAACTCAAGGGTTAGTATGATGTGGATCTTGTCCCACATGAATTATAGAATTCAGTGGGAGCATCATTTAGTTAAAGGCCTAATTAAATGATTAAGAATATGATATTTATTTCTGCTTTTATTTCTGTTGTAGATTACCATGACGTCGAATACGAACACCTTCTCCCTGCGATCTGTCCTCGAGAAGGACAAGCTCAACGGAGCAAACTTCCTGGACTGGTACAGGAACCTGAGAATAGTTCTCACCCAAGAACGTAAACTGCGGAGGCTCCTCCTGCCACTGCCCCGCGAGCTGACCGAGATGCTTTCAAGAAGCATCAAGATGATGCATTAGATGTGTCTTGTCTAATGCTCGCGACCATGAACTCTGAGCTTCAGAAGCAACATGAGTTAATGGGCGCTTACGATATGGTTAAACATCTTCGTCAACTGTATCAAGGTCAAGCGAGGCATGAGAGATTTGAGATCTCCAGGGCACTGTTTCAATGCAAGATGTCAGGCGGGGCTCCTGTAGACCCATATGTACTCAAAATGATTGGGTACATAGAGAACCTACAAAGGTTGGGGTTCCCACTTGGCCAAGAGCTGGCCACTGATCTGATCTTGCAATCCTTGTCGGATAGCTATAGTCAGTTCGTTCTAAACTACAATATGAACGAGATTGACAAGCCACTGCCCGAGCTGCTTAGCATGTTAAGAACTGCTAAGCTAAACCTTAAGAAGGCTAAGCCCACAACTATTCTGATGGTTCAGAAACATAAGGGCAAGGGCAAGCCCAAAGGCAAGGGAAAGTCCCAAACCAAGGGCAAAGGCAAGGCACTGAAGCCTAAAGGAGGGGTCGCCAAGGATGCTACCTGCTTCCACTTGTTAGAATGCATACTGAGAGCCAAGGTTTGGAGGATCTTAAGAAGAAGCGAAGTGAGACTTCCACTTCAGGTATATATGTTATAGAAGTCAATCTATCTATTTCTACATCATGGGTATTAGATACTGGATGTGCTTCTCACATTTGTACTGATGTGCAGGCGCTGAGAAATAGCAAGGCATTGACAAAGGGCGAGGTGGACCTACGAGTAGGCAATGGAGCACGAGTTGCTGCTGTTGCTGTAGGGACTTACTTTCTATTTCTGCCCTCTGGGCTTGTACTAGAGTTAGTCGATTGTTGTTATGTGCCTGCATTAACTAAGAACATTATATCAGTTTCTTGTTTGGACAAGAAAGGTTTCTCGTTTACTATAAAGACCAAATGTTGTTCCGTCTATTTAAACGATATGTTCTATTGTAGTGCACCTCTGATAAATGGACTCTATATTCTAGACCTTGAGAGCCCTATCTATAACATAAATACCAAGAGGATCAAGTCAAATGACATGAACCAAACCTACCTCTGGCACTGTCGCTTAGGTCATATAAATATCCTAGCTACATAAGGATGGTATGCTGGACTCATTTGATTTTGAATCATATGAGATATGTGAGTCATGCCTACGAGGCAAGATGACCAAGACTCCCTTTAGTGGGCACAGCGAGAGAGCGACTGATTTGTTAGGACTCATACATAGTGATGTATGTGGCCCTTTCAATGTCGCTGCTAGAGGCAGTTATATGTACTTCATCACATTTACTGATGACTTCAGTAGATATGGTTATGTGTACTTGATGACACATAAGTCTGAATCCTTTGAAAAGTTCAAAGAATTCAAGAATGAAGTACAGAACCAGCTTGGCAAGAGTATTAAGATACTTCGATCCGATCGAGGTGGAGAATACCTTAGCCATGAGTTTCGTGACTACCAAGCTGAGTGTGGGATTCTATCCCAACTCACTCCTCCTGGAACACGACAGTGGAATGGTGTATCCGAAAGGAGGAATCGTACCCTATTAGATATGGTGCGATTTATGATAAGTCACACAGATCTTCCGACATACCTTTGGGGTTATGCTCTAGACACGACAGCTTTTATACTCAACCGAGTTCCATCCAAGGTCGTGATAAAGACACCATATAGGATATGGACTGAGAGAGATGCCCAGGTGTCTTTCATGAGGATTTGGGGATGTGAGGCTTACGTTCGACGTCAAGTCTCAGACAAATTAGGACTCAAATCCGACAAGTGCTACTTTATTGGATATCCCAAGGAAACTAAGAGATATTACTTCTACATTCCCAGTCAGCACAAGGTAGTTGTGGCAAAGACTGGGGTCTATCTAGAAAGGGACTTTGTTTCTAGAAAGACTAGTGGGAGCGCGTTCGATCTTGAAGAAGTTCAAGATGCGAACAATAGCACTGATGCCTCGATGGAAATTGAACTGGAACCACAAAGTGTTGTGGATGATGTTGTTCCACAAGGAGTTGAGGAACAACAACCAGTTCAAGTAGACATACCTCTTCGCAGGTCTGATAGGGTACGTCATCAGCCTGAGAGATACTCATTTCTCTTGTCTGACCATGATGACGTTGTGCTCATAGAGGATGAGCCTACCACCTATCAGGAAGCTATGATGAGACCAGATTCCGAGAAATGGCTAGAGGCCATGAGATTCGAGATGGAATCCATGTACACCAACTAAGTATGGACTTTGGTTGATCCACCTAAAGGGGTAAAACCCATTGGGTGTAAGTGGGTCTTTAAGAGAAAGACTGACATGGATGGACTTATCTATAAGGGTCGTTTGGTAGCTAAAGGTTTCAAGCAGATTCATAGTATTGACTATGATGAAACCTTTTCTCCAGTAGCGATGTTTAAGTCCATTCGGATCATGCTTACTATTGCAGCCTACCATGACTATGAGATATGGCAGATGGATGTCAAAACTGCGTTTTTGAATGGAAACCTACTCGAGGATGTGTACATGACACAACCTGAGGGTTTTGTAGATCCACAGCATGCTAGCATAGTATGCAAGCTGCATAGGTCTATTTATGGACTAAAGCAAGCTTCTCGGAGCTGGAATCTTCGATTCAATGATGCAATCAAACAGTTTGGTTTCATCAAGAACGAAGATGAGCCTTGTATCCACAAGAAGGTTGTAGGGGATATAGTTGTCTTCCTCATATTGTATGTGGATGACATATTACTCATTGGGAAGGGCATCCCTATGCTTCAGTCTGTCAAGACCTGGCTAGGGAGTTGCTTCTCAATGAAGGACTTCGGTGAGGCATCCCGCATTCTAGGGATTCAGATCTATAGAGATAGATCTAAGAAATTGTTTGACCTAAGTCAGAGTACATACGTTGACAAGGTACTCCTACGGTTTGCCATGCAGAACTCCAAGAAGGGATTTCTGTCGATGTCACATGGCGTGAGTCTTTCGAAGACTCAAGGTCCCTCTTCTAGAGAGGAGAGAGACCGCATGGATCAGATCCCTTATGCCTCAGCCATAGGATCGATCATGTACGCCATGCTATGTACTCGACCTGATGTCTCGTATGCTTTGAGCATGACGAGCAGATACCAGTCAGATCCAGGTGAAAGTCACTGATAGCGGTCAAGAATATTCTTAAGTACTTAAGAAAGACTAAAGAATATTTCTTGATATATAGATGCAATGATGAGCTAGCTGTAAAGGGTTACAGTGATGCTAGCTTCCAGACCGACCAGGATAACTATAGATCGCAGTCGGGGTTCGTATTTTGCATTAATGGTGGTGCTGTCAGCTGGAAGAGTTCGAAGCAGGATACAGTAGCTGATTCTACAACAGAAGCCGAGTAGGCAGCAAAGGAGGCAGTTTGGATCTGCAAGTTCATCACTGAACTTGGGGTGGTTCCTAGCATTGCTGACCTCATTGAGCTCTATTGTGACAACAATGGAGCTATAGCACGGGCGAAGGAACCTCGCTCACACCAGCGGACCAAACACATACTACGGCGCTTCCATCTCATTCGAGAGATCATCGAGAGAGGAGATGTGAAGATTTGCAGAGTACCTACAGAGGCTAACATCACAGATCCCTTGACCAAGGCTTTGGCACAGAAGAAGCATGATGGTCACACTAGGTCATTTGAGCTTAGAGCCTACACTGATTGGCACTAGTGCTAGTGGGAGATTGTTAGCTAGAGCCCTAGAGCCAATCATTTGATGATTGTATTTTGGACTTATTGTATTATATTCTATATAAATAAAGGCATTTTGATTTTGGTTATTATACTTACTTGTATTGGCGTCAAATAAACTAAGTATAATAATGTCCTTGAGTAGACGGTTCTCACCTATATCAATCGGTTAGTTGAACTGATAGTGAGATGATATAGGGAACACTACTCTTAATCATTCCTAGTCGAGTATTAACATTCAGGGACAATGTTAATGCAATAAGACTAGCATGTAGGTCAACTCGATGACTTGATCTCACAAGTCATGGATATAGAGATATCAAGTTGACACATGGGTATACATTAGAGAATGTATACTGAATGACCCGCCATGAGAAAGTATCATGGATCGTTATATGAGTGTCATATACTTTCTCATGTGGCTATTAGTATGACTACTAGTCCTTAGACCTGAAGTCACCATAGATCCCTACATAAGGAGTTATGTACTTTGGTTTCGTCAAACGTCACCCGTAACTGGGTGGATTATAAAGGCGATTACTGGGTATATAACAAATTATGCAGAGGGATGTGAGTGATGTAGATGGGATCTATCCCTCCTATATGACGGGAGAGACATCGGTATTCTTGATAGAGTGAGACCACGAAGTGCATGGCCATGCCCAAATGAGTCAATATAGGATATTGAGCTCATTTGATTTAGTGAGTCTACTTGGAGTTCAAGATTTAGATTGGTCAGAGGATGACACGGTTTATGCCTCACATTGACCAATCTAGATGTCTAGGATAGAAGGACACTTGTCATATATTGTGAGGAGTCACAATTAGTAGTCACAAGGTGATGTTGGATCTCAATATTCTTGTAACTTGGGTAGTAATGATGTGTTGCTAGATACCGCTCATTACTTATGCTCCTAAATGGGTTTAGGGCATTGCCAACGTTACAAGAACCTATAGGGTCACACACTAAAGACAATTAGATGGAGATTAGGTTTATATGATGAACCAAGAGGATTAGATTCATTTGATGAATCAAATTGGATTAAGAGTAATCCTAATTGGGCTAACTTGAGTTGGACTCAAGTGGATTCATGTATTCAATGAGTCTAATTTAGATTATGACTCATTAAATCAACTTAATTTAATGAATTAGATTCATTATATTAAGTTGGCTTGAATCAAATGGTTAGATTAGATCAACCATGGAAGAGATTTGGTCAAGTTTGACTTGACTTGAGAGGAAGATTAAAAGTCAAGTTTGACTTGACTTTATGCCACCTCATTGTGAGTTGGCATTGATGTGGACCAATGATGTTACTCCACATCATCATGGGTGCCACCTCATGGAAGTTACAAAGTCATTTTCTTTAATAGCTTCACATTAATTGCACTTAATGCAATTTTTTGGGAGTTACACAACTTGAAAGTGGCCGGCCACTTTTGAATGGGAATGAAATTGATTTTCCTCATTCAAGTGCATTATTCCTTCTTCTTCCTCTTGGAGCTCTCTTCCTCTCCCTCTCCTCTTCTTGCCGTGACCTATCAAGGTGCTAGCACACCTTTGTTTAGGTCTTCTCCACCTAAGTTGTCCGTGTAGATACTTCTAGAGGAGTATCTATCTTGATACTCTTGAGATCCGGCACCGTTTGGACGAGCGGGAACGCGAAGGGCTTCCCTTCAAAGGTATAACTCTTTTCATGTAGATCTAGGAGTAGATCTAAGAAGAAACTCGTACTCGTAATTTTGTTTTTTAAATTTTTCTTCTCACGAGATCCGTTGGCTAGGGTGATTCGGGATTTCCGCAACGCGAAAACGTGGTTTTCGCGGCCCGAAAAACCCAACAGGCACATCATATTTTTTAACCAGACAAGATCAGGCAAAATTATTAACTGAATTCTTCAAAATATATAGATTATTTTATAGTTTTTAATATTTAATTAAATTTGAATCATGCAAATCTAGATTATCATGCACCATATTTGGGATAATATCATATTTATCTAAATTATCATGCAAATTATTTAAACTATTATTGATAGGGGTATTTTGGTAAATTATACTAATATTAAGCGCACCTCCTAATTCAATAGGCTTCTCCGTTAGATTTTACTCGAGCCTGAATTCACTTTTGACTTGATCCTCTAGCGTCAATGACTCCTCATGAAGCTTGGTCAGGCGGGTCCAAAACTTGTGACCATCTTTGACCTTTACTATTCTGCATGTAACTTGGTTAGGTAATAAATTTAAAATTAACTTTATTATCTTTTGGTTTGCTTCCGAGTTCTGAGAAGATTGCTTTAGCGGTATGCCACCATTGAAGTCATTCATCAGGACGAAGCTTTCCATTTGCATCCTCTATAGATTGAATTCATCCTTGTATATCTCATATATATGGAGGTGGTTTGTTAACATTTCACCCGAGCATTTCTTTGTTCACCATTTTCCAACACCAAAAAGAACTCATGAAAATTCTAAGACTATGTCTTGGGGTAAATAGTGTGGGAGATAAAAAAAAAATAAAGGTGTTTCACTAATTTTGAGGAAAAAATAATAAAATATTAAAAAAAATAATGACAAATTTTGCCAGAAGAGATATTTCACTAATTCTGACTAATGATGAAAAAAAATAAAAAAGGAAAAAAAGGTGTAAAAATATTTTTTTAATAAAAAATGATATATAATTTTTTTTAAAAAAAGAACCCCCTACTTGATTGGTGGTTTCACAATTCAGAGTTGCCTTGCTCTTATATCACTTGTTGGATTGAGATCCACTTAAAAGGGGGGTGAATCACATATTTTTAGAAAAACTTGTCTTTTTTTTTTGAAATCAAAAGTACGCAGCAGAAAAGATAGAAACAGAGATGAAAAAGAAAGAACTCAAGTATGCAAACTTGGATAATTTTACTTGGTTCGGAGTTTTCAGTGACTCCTACTCCAAGACCTAGGTCCCACGGACATATCGACGGATAATCCACTAAAGACCTCTTCCGAAACCGCCAAAAGAGGGGATTGAGTACAAAAAGGAATAGGAAAAGTGTAACAAGCTACACTTTCCTTTATACAACAATTAGCTACAAAATGAAACTTTGTTATCCAACACTTGTAGTTTTAATGGATCGAGCTCAGTGTTGGACGACTTCTCAGTAGTAGTTGGGCATAGTAGTATCGTAGCATAGCAGCAGCACAAAGTTGGAGCACTCGGAATGTCGAATGAACGCGTAGAAGCTTGTAGTAGAAGTGTGTACAATGTCTTGGTCGAGTATCCCTTTAAAAGGGGATGGAAGGCGCCTTCCACACTAACTCTTATCCCCCAAAAATTAGCTCTTATTGTTGTCGAGGTCTTTTGCATTATCTGACTAAAGGCATCTTCCAAACTCTCAAAGGTGCCTTCCATAGCCCTGCTCAAGGCGCCTTCCATTGCTTAGAAGGCGCCTAAGGCACTGTTCATTCAAGATATTTTGTGCTCCTTTTGCACTGTAAAATATGTTAGTTCAACACAAATATCTAACCTGTAAAATAAAGTTAGCATAATAATAAAATAGCAGTAATAATTAGTTCCTATCCTTCTAAGACCAGGAACTAGTCAAAATCTCAGTTTAGAGATCTAAAATAGACCTAAACACAACAATGCCTACTGTCCCCTCAAACAGAACGTGTTCTCACTAAGTCACTCTCTTCTAGTGACTTACCTCCACTTACCAAATGTCAAGTTACCTCCTTGACGTCCAATCTGATCCACCATGTCTTTTTGTCAGAATCACACATCCGAACTTCGCCAATCGAGAATCGAACATCTCGACCTCCTGCCGAAATCATACATCCGGATTTCAACCCTTCGAGAATCGAACATCCCAACCCTCTACCAGAATCTCATATCTGGACTTCGCTAATCAGGAATCGCACATCGACTGGACTTCCTGCCTGGTGTCTGGTTCTCTTGACCCGTCAAGTTAGTCAACCATGCGCATTCGGTAATAAGATTAAATTAACAAAACATATAACTTTAATTCACTCGTCATTCATCAAAACTTAGATTTAACCATTGGTGTCAAATGCACCAACACCCTTGACCTACTTGGATTTTTCATTGCCTAGCATTCGTTCAATTTTGACTTGCTAAGACTTGCTCACGAAGTGTCCGGTCAACCGTTGACCCACTTGAACATTTCATTGCCTAGCATCATGTCAACCTTCACCTACTAGGACTTGCTCATCAAGTGTCTGGTTATTCTTGATGCACTTGGATTTTCCTTTGCCTAACTACAGGTCTAAGCATTCGATAGACTTCCACCTTGTCTAACCTTAGTTAAGGCTTTCCTTTACCAACATGTTATCCTCCTTTACTCACTTGGAATTTCTTTTGCCTAATCCTCAAGTTAGGACTAGTCACTCGGTAGACTTCCACCCTGCCCAACCTCACTTAGGGCTTTTCTTTACCTAACCACAGTTAGAACTTTCTTTTGCCAACGTGTTATCCTCCTTGGCCCACTTGGACTTTCCCTTGCCTAATTCTCAATTAGAACTTTCCAATCAAGTATCCGGTCCTCCATAACCTACTTAAATTCTATATCACATATCGTCAAATATCCTGTCAACCATAACCTATTTGAACTCTTTCCACCTATTGTCCAAACATTGAATCTCAAGTTCAAATCTACTCGAGATTAGTTAAACTAATCAACCTTAATCCGAGGAATATGATTATACTAAAAATCTTCCAACAACAACAACAACAACAACTCACAGCAAAGCAAAATTTCATTTTATTAATTATATAATATATTACATGACAATATATGGAAAATAGACAAATGGACCACATTAAAATAAAACTACAACTAATTGTTTATTAATAATTACCGCAGTCCATCTAATATATTTTAGTTATCATTATTACTTCTGAAAGATAGGTACACAAAACTCTTGTTTTGAAGAATAGTTTATTATAAGCAATTTTACTTTATTTTATAAAATAAAGATGGTTTCTGATAAACGAATTTATATAATACGATAATAATTTTACTCTTGTACTTAGGCTTCCATTAGTTTATATTTTTTCTATTTTACATTTCAAGTAAATATTCATATTTTTCTATTTATATAATTCCCATGAACCCTAAACCCACCCATGGTCATATACTACAATACTTATGTTATTTGTCTCCATGCAACTAACAATTCCGACCGTTTGGAGCAACTAAATTTCACATATAAAAAAACAACAAAAATGCTACCACTCATAACTGCTGCCGTGCTGCGATTGTGATCCATTGAAATGAAAGCTACAATGCCAATCAAAATTTCGCTGTACAAACAATAAATATTAATTTTCTGGTTGATTTCCTTCTGTATCCAATCTTGAGGGGCAACTGGTTGGTAGCATTTCATGTTACAGTAGTTTGTGATCATGAATCATGGATCAGATCACACACAGCACTATTTATCTTTTATTTGCATTAAAGTTTACCAATATATATATATATATATATATATATATATATATATATATATATATATATATATATATATATATATATATATATATATATATATCCGTCCATTGAATCAACGGATGCTGGACACGTGGCGCTCTCTGGTTGCTGACGTGGGTCTTCGAATGCTGGTGCGAACTTCTGGCGATTCTGCAAAGAAGTCAGGCCGGGAAGGGGTTTCCGGCGACGACCCTCCGACGCTCAAGTCAGGCAAGCGGACAGCAAAAGGTGTCTCTGAATATCAAAAAACGCGTACCTCCGACGAAGTATAAGGCTCCTTATATGGAGCGGTGAAAGAGCTCACGCACACCTACCGAGGCAGATACATGTCCTTAGCCCATACCTCGGTATGTGTTTGTCAGAAAGCTTACCTGACACCATACTGCTACAGTCCAGGCACGTTTTCGATGGGACAACAGAACACCTTGCCGCCAGATTTGGAGTATGGCCTAGTCATAGAACTTGACAGCTGTCATAAGATGTTCCTTGTCCTTCTCTCCCTACTCCATGCCGGGGTGTCCGGTCGGCCGGCACTCATCTCCCGTCCGGCCGGCCGGCACTCGTCTCCCGTCTGGCCGGCCGACACTCATCTCACATCCGGCCGGCCGGCACTCACATCACGTCCGACCCTCCATATGCATCGGTATGCTGGAGAGATCCTCGGTAAGGTGCTATGGGGGGACTGCTAGCAGTATGTTACCTTATGTGTACGGCTGAGCATGACTTCCGCTCGGCCCTTCGTTACTGTTCAATTGAGCGCCGGAACCCCGACTCCTGTCGGGGCGCCTTTTGCCATCGGTTATTCACCGGTCGGCCGCCCGGGAGGTCGGCCCATCCTTCTCCGGTCGGCTGACCGGTCCGCCCTTCTCCGGTCGGCCACCTGGCCCTTTGACTTCCACGTGGCGTTGACCCCTCAAAATGGGGGTCCCCTGTTCTAACCGCCGGATCACTTGCCTCCCCCTCAAGTCTAGTCGAAGGAGGCGAAGTCCGACTGACTGGACTACCGATCTGACTGAGTAACGGTCGCTACATTAGTCCACTCGGCCAGGCTTAGGGATGCTCATCCGTTCGGCGGTGTCTTGCCCGTGCCTTGTATTCCCTTGGAATCCATGCTTAATCCTCTCCCCTAATGCCAATCACGTGTGTTGTGCGCGGTAAGGGGCGCTCATTAAATGTGACCTGTATCCTGCTGACACGTGGCGATCTCGCTTTTGTCAGCGTATGGCGGTGGCGTTACCTCCGATGGGACAGCCGCCGTTTGAAATGAACGGCTGGATGATGGCCTCGTTCTTCACGACCTGAATCGGACGGTGGAAGCTGCTTGCGGCCGACGTTATAAAGCTCGCAACTTCTCTTCTTCGCCGCATTTCGGCTTCATCGATCCCCGACGCCCCGCTGCTCCTTTCTTCTCCGGCGACATCAAGGCCCCTTGCGACCATCCTTTTGCTCGTAAGCCTTTCTTTTCCTCGCTTCCTCCCTCCTTTTCTTCCTGTTAGTTGTCTCTATCATTCTGCCCCCTTCTTTCCTTGCTTTATTTCCTTTTCCTTTCATTCCGCGTTCGTTCCTTGCCTTATACCATGACTAGTACCTCACAGCCGACCGCCGGCGCTCCCGGTCTTTGGTACACGACCATGGAGAGTCGGTTTGATGAGGAGGACGCGCTGCGCCTCGCTCGGACCTATGAAATCCCTGCCGACCACCACATAGTATTAGCCACTCCCGCCGACCAGCCTCATGAACCGCCGCCCGGCACCGTTCTTTTCTTCCGAGACCAATTTTTGGCCGGGCTACGCTTTCCACCCCATAAGTTTTTCTTGCAAGTTTGCAACTACTTTCGCATCCCACTCGGCCAGCTAGTTCCGAATTCAATCAGGCTGCTGAGCGGGGTGGTAATTCTGTTTAAACTGAACAACATCCCGTTGGACCCCAAAGTGTTCCACTACTTCTACTACCCTAAGCAAGCCGAGTGGGGTACTTTCGTTTTCCAATCTAAGATAGGTTTTGTCCTTTTTGATAATATGCCGAGCTCCAACAAACACTGGAAGGAGCATTTTTTCTACATGTGTTTCCCCGAGCCACCGGCCTTCCGCATCAAATGGCAGACGGCGATGCCAGCGCAACCGGAGCTCGGCAAGTTTAAAGGCGATCCGGCCTACCTTCATGCAGCCGACCGGCTGGTCGGCCAGCGCTATCACATCGACAAGCTGCTCCTTCCGGGAGTACTGTATATATTCGGCTTGTCTTCTATCCCAGCCGATCTGCCTTGCAGCATGAGTAAGTTCTCTTATCTTCCCGTTTCTTTTGTTCTAACTGATTTATTCTTTGTTTCTGCAGCCGAAGTTATGTGGCGCGCAAAGGCTACCGAGCGGCTGAAACTGCGAGCCGCTGAGATCGAGGCGGCCAAGAATAGGGAGATCGCCGAGCGGAGCTTGAACTCAGCTGGTCCGGCCGGCGGAGAGGGTGAGGGGACTCAGAGTGTCCCCGAAGCCTTAGACGCTTCTGCCTCTCTCGGCGAGGCTGCGGGCGATATAGAGCCTTCTACTCAAGTCGAGGTAGAGGGCCGTTCGGCCGACGAAGTTCCCCTGGCAGCTAGGAAACGCAGACGGCCAGAACCAGCTTCTCAACCAATTCCATCTGATGAACAGCAGTCCGTGCGGGGCGATGAAACTCCAGTGCTGTCCGGGACGGTCTCTATAGAGAGTACCCCCACGCCGCGCGACTCTCCAAGGGCTACCTCTGAGGTGTTGCCCGCCAGTCCTCCTCGAACCATGCGTCGCCTTAGGCGATTGGGCGACCTTCCTTCCTCAAGCGGTGAGCCGTCTAGTAAAGCGGCTTTGTCCCAAGGTGATCCGAGCGGCCCAAGATTGATAAAAACTGTCCTGCGCCTTCCATCGGAGGAATATATGGCGGCTGCTGATCGGCCAATGGTCCCCGAACAGCAGATCACCCTTACGGGCCCTCTTGCCAAAGCCTGGGAGGATGCTCGGCTCCGAATTGCAATGATGACTCCCGGTCAGCTAGGCGACGACAATTTACAACAGGCGACTGGGGTATGTTCTTTGCCTTGTTAGTTGTTTGGATTTAGTTTCTAACTTGCTCCTGTCCGTTTGCAGAATTGGGTGGAGCAGATTGCTATCAGCAATCGCCTAGCCGAACTGGAGGACGAGCTGAAAAAGCTCAAAGCAGCGGGAGAAAGCAGACAGTCAACGACCGCTCTGGAGAAGGCCAAAAAGCTGCTGGAAGCCGAACGGGGTAAGTCTTCTGGCTTGTCGAGCGAAGCGGCTCGACTCGAGGCTTTGGTCAAGCAGTGGGACAAGGAGATAAAGACCGCGACCACCCGGAAGCGCCAAGCCATCGACGACATGGATATGATGAAGGTAGAGAACCGGGGGCTAGAGCAGCGAGTGAAGGAATTAGACGCCTTGCTCAAGACTGAACGGGAGGGCCGCTCGGCCGACCAGGTTAAAGCGGAAGGGGCTTTGCAAGATCTCCAGGCGGCCCTTGACGCTTCCGGAGCCACTCTTAAAGAATATCAAGATGGGGAGCCAGGTCGGTCGGCGGAAGCGCGCAAAGCATTCGTCCGCTCGAATGAATTTGGCGAAAAGTTCAGCGACAAGCTGTCCTTAACTTTTGAAGAGGCGATCAAAGTGGCAGTGGAATATCTGAAGACCAAAGGCCACATACCTACCGAGCTGTCCGTCCCCCCCCCCCCCCAAAGATTTGGCGGCCATGATGGGCTCCATCCCCGACTCTCTCTTTAACTTTGATGATAGTGAATAAGGGGTTTATGTAATTTCTCTAAGTGTGCAATCTTTTGTATGCCTGCCGTTCGGGGCGAATATTATAAATTTTGTCTGTCCGCCGCTCAGCGTAAGTGGATTGTCTCCTTTTGTTATTTGTTTGTTGGACCAGCATCCCATCTTTACTTTCGTCTCGGTCACAGTTTTCTCGCGTCCCATGTACATTTTATAAAGGAGCCACTCGGCCCCACGCTTTCTTTATTCTTGCCTCATCGGCATGCCCGATCTGAGGTCGGCCTTTACAACCGAGTAGGACCACGCAGAGAGCTACCCGTCCTGTGGCTTTATAGGCTCCGATTGCCCTCCTTTTAACGTCGATTTTTACCATCGGAGCTCGACGGTCTTCCGCTCGGCAGATTTATAGACGCCGGCTCGTCTCTCGATTTTTAACGTCGGAGCTCGACGGTCTTCCGCTCGGAGGGTTTATAGACGCCGGCTCGTCTCTTGATTTTTAATGTCGGAGCTCGACGGCCTTCCGCTCAGAGGGTTTATAGACGCCGGCTCATCTCTTGATTTTTAACGTCGGAGCTCGACGGTCTTCCGCTCGGAGAGTTTATAGACACCGGCTCGTCTCTCGACTTTTAACGTCGGAGCTCAACGGCCTTCCGCTCGGAGGGTTTATAGACGCTGGCTCATCTCTCGATTTTTAACGTCGGAGCTCGACGGTCTTCCGCTCGGAGAGTTTATAGACGGCGGCTCGTCTCTCGATTTTTAACGTCGGAGCTCGACGGTCTTCCGCTCAGAGGGTTTATAGACGCCTGCTCGTCTCTCGATTTTTAACGTCGGAGCTCGACGGTCTTCCGCTTAGAGGGTTTATAGACGCCTGCTCGTCTCTCGATTTTTAACGTCGGAGCTCGACGATCTTCCGCTCGGAGGGTTTATAGGCCGCGGCTCGTCTCGATTTTAACGTCGAGCTCGTGTCTTCCGCTCGGAGGGTTTATAGGCCTCGTCTCTCAATTTTAACGTCGGAGCTCGACGGCATTCCACTCGGAGGGTTTATAGGCCTCGTCTCTCGATTTTAACGTCGAAGCTCGGTCTTCCTTCGGAGGGTTTATAGACGCCGGCTCGTCTCTCGATTTTTAACGTCGGAGCTCGACGGTCTTTCGCTCGAAGGGTTTATAGACGCCGGCTCGTCTCTCGATTTTTAACGTCGGAGCTCGACGGCCTTCCGCTCGGAGGGTTTATAGACGCCGGTTCGTCTCTCGATTTTTAGCGTCGGAGCTCGACGGCCTTAAAGGCTAACTTTGACACAGCCGCTCGGCGAACACATTAGCCGTCCTTTAAATCATTTTTGCTTCCTGCATTACAAGGACATGGGCGACTAGAATATATACAAAAATGAGTTACATCAGTGCACCTTTCACCCAGCTCGATAAGGCTGGAGATGATTCGCGCTCCAAGGTCGGTCCAGCTGGCGCCCGTCTTCATCCTCCAAATAATAAGCGCCCGAGCGGAGCTTTTCGATAACCTAGAAGGGGCCCGCCCAAGGAGCTTCCAGCTTGCCGACGTCGCCGACCGGCTTGACTTTCTTCCAGACAAGGTCGCCGACCTGGAATGATCTGGGTATTACGCGCCAGTTGTAGTTTTGCTTCATCCGTTGACGGTACGCCATCAGCTGGACGGACGCCTTGGCTCGCTCCTCATCAACCAAATCCAGCTCTATGTTCCTCCGCTCGGCGTTGCCCTCATCATAATTCTGGATCCGGACGGACTCGACGCCGACTTCGACAGGAATCACCGCTTCGCCGCCGTATACCAGATGGAAAGGCGTGACGCCCGTTCCTTCCTTTGGAGTCGTTCGGATGGCCCATAGGACGCCCGGCACTTCATCCACCCAACTTCCTCCCAAATGGTCGAGCCGAGCACGCAGAATGCGAAGAATTTCCCGATTGGCTACTTCAGCTTGGCCATTGCTTTGGGGGTATGCAACGGACGTGAAGTGTTGCTCAATGCCATAACTTTTGCACCAATCTTCAAGCAACTTCCCAGTGAATTGCCGTCCGTTGTCGGAAACAAGTCGGCGAGGGATGCCGAACCGACAGATAATGTGCTGCCAGATAAATTTCTTGATCATCTGCTCAGTGATCTTGGCTAGCGGCTCGGCCTCCACCCACTTGGAAAAATAATCGACCGCTACCAATAGAAATTTCCGCTGCCCAGTTGCCATGGGAAATGGACCCACAATGTCCATTCCCCATTAGTCGAACGAACAGGACACAGTAGCTGCTCTCATTTCTTCCGCCGGTCGGTGTGAGAAGTTATGATACCTTTGGCAAGAAAGGCACGTTGACACGGTCCGAGCGGCGTCTGCTTGCAAGGTTGGCCAGAAGTATCCGGCCAGCAGGATCTTCTTAGCCAGCGATCGTCCACCCGGATGCCCTCCGCATGATCCTTGATGTACTTCCTGGAGGATGTACGCTGAGTCTTCCGAGCTCACGCATTTCAACAACGGGCGAGAGAAGGCCTTCTTGTATAATTGATCTCCAATGAGTGTGAACCGGCCGGTTCTCCTCCTTAATAGCTGGGCTTCATCCCGATCGGACGGTGTGGCGCCCGAGCGCAAAAACTCCATGATGGGTGTCCTCCAGTCGCTCGGAAACGTGAGGCCCTCCATCCGGTCGACGTGCGCCACCAAAGATACTTGTTCAATTGGCTGCTGGATGGCGACCGGCGTTATTGAGCTTGCAAGTTTGGCTAACTCATCGGCCGCCTGGTTCTCTGTTCGGGGTATCTTTTGGATAATAACCTCTCTGAAGTCGGCCTTGAGTTTTTCAAAGGCTTCGACATAGAGTTTGAGCCGAGCGTTGTTAATCTCAAAGGTACCTGTGAGCTGCTGAGCGGCCAACTGAGAGTCTGAATGCAGCATCACCCGACCGGCACCAACATGCCGAGCTGCTTGCAAGCCAGCTATGAGGGCTTCATACTCAGCCTCATTGTTTGTAGCTCTATAATCCAGCCGGATGGATAAGTGCATCTTTTCTTCTTGGGGAGAGAGCAGCAGTACTCCAATCCCGCTTCCGAGCCGAGTGGACGATCCGTCCACAAATATTTTCCACATAGCTTCCGGCTCTGGATTCTGCACCTCAGTCACAAAATCTGCTAAGGACTGCGCTTTCACTGCCGAGCGGGGTTGATATTGAATGTCGAATTCACTCAACTCCGTTGTCCACTTAATAAGTCGTCCGGACGCTTCTGGATTCAATAATACTCGTCCGAGCGGGCTATTAGTTTTGACAATGATGGTATGCGCCAGGAAGTATGGACGAAGGCGCCGAGCGGTGAGGACCAGAGCGAAGGCCAACTTCTCGAGCCCATTGTAGCGAGATTCAGCATCTTTTAAAATATGACTCAGAAAATATACAGGCTCTTCTCCGCTCGCCCTCACTAATGCCGAGCCGACTGCTTGCTCATTTGAAGATAAATAGATACAAAGAGGCTCACCTACGGCTGGCTTGGCTAGCACAGGCAGAGAATTCAGATATGCCTTTAGTTCTTCGAACGCCCGATCGCATTCTTCGTCCCAGTGAAATTTAGTGGCCTTGCGCAATATTTTGAAAAAGGGTAGGCTCCGGTCAGCGGTCTTGGAGATGAATCTGGACAGAGCAGTTATCCGACCGGTCAAACGCTGCACTACCCTCAAATTTCTTGGAGACGGCATATCTTGTAGAGCTTTCACCTTACTGGGATTCGCTTCGATACCCCGCTTGGTCACTATGTAACCCAAGAAACGCCCTCCTTTTGCTCCGAACAGACACTTCTGGGGGTTTAGCTTGACTTCATATTTCCGTAGCGTTCGGAAAGTTTCCTCCATGTCTTCGAAGAGATCGGCCGCTCGGACGAACTTGATAAGAATGTCATCCACGTATACTTCCAGATTTCGCCCGATCTGCTCCTTGAACACTTTGTTCATCAGACGCTGATATGCGGCTCCCGCGTTCTTCAATCCGAACGGCATCACATTATAGCAATAGGTGCCGTCGGCTGTAACGAAGCTGACTTTTTCTTGATCTTCACAGGCGAGCGGCACTTGATGATAGCCTTGGTAAGCGTCGAGCATACATATCAGCTCGCAGCCTGCGGTGGAGTCCACCAGTTGATCGATCCGCGGCAGAGGATAAAAGTCTTTCGGGCAAGCTTTGTTGAGATCCCGAAAATCTATGCACACTCTCCACTTGTTGCCCGGCTTGGAGACTAATACTACATTCGCCAGCCAGCTCAGGAACTGTACCTCGCGTATATGGCCGACCTCCAGAAGCTTCTCAACCTCCGCCCGGATGATGGCATTCTGCTCGGCGCTGAAATCCCTTTTTCTCTGCTTCACCGGCCAAGTCAGGCAAGCGGACAACAAAAGGTGGCTCCGAATATCAAAGAACGCGTACCTCCGACGAAGTATAAGGCTCCTTATATAGAGCGGTAAAAGAGCTCACGCACACCTACCGAGGCAGATACATGTCCTTAGCCCATACCTCGGTATGTGTTTGTCAGAAAGCTTACCTGACACCATACTGCTATAGTCCAGGCACGTCTTCGATGGGACAGCAGAACACCTTGCCGCCAGATTTGGAGTATGGCCTAGTTATAGGACTTGACAGCTGTCATAAGATGTTCCTTGTCCTTCTCTCCCTACTCCATGCCGGGGTGTCCGGCCGGCCGGCACTCATCTCCCGTCCGACCGGCCGGCACTCGTCTCCCGTCCGGCCGGCCGGCACTCATCTCACGTCCGGCCGGCCAGCACTCACATAACGTCCGGCCCTCCATATGCATCGGTATGCTGGGGAGATCCTCGGTAAGGTGCTATGGGGGGACTGCTAGCAGTATGTTACCTTATGTCTACGGCTGAGCATGACTTCCGCTCGGCCCTTCGTTACTGTTCAATTGAGCGCCGGAACCCCGACTCCTGTCGGGGCGCCTTTTGCCATCGGTTATTCACCGGTCGGCCGACCGGTCCGCCCTTCTCCGGTCGGTCACCTGGCCCTTTGACTTCCACGTAACGTTGACCCCTCAAAATGGGGGTCCCCTGTTCTAACCGCCGGATCTATATATATATATATATATTGCCGGCCACACAAAATGAATGGGGAATGAATTTTTCATTCAACTCTTCTTCCTCCTTGAGTTCTTTCTTCTCTCCCTCTCATCCTACCTTGGTCGAACCCTACTAAGGTGCTAACACACTTTAGTTTGGTTATATCCTTCTTGTGTTTGTGTGGATACGCATAGAGAGTTGTCTACCTTGACAACTTGAGATCCGGCATCTCCTTGGACGAGCGGAATTCGCGAAAGGCACGCATCAAGGGTAAAACTCATACTCTAATGTAGATCTAGAGTTTATAAACTCGTACTCATAAGTTTTCGAAAATACAAATAACAAACTAACGACGTAGGGACTTAACCTTATCATGTCTGGATTATTTTTCCCACATTACTCCCCCTAATCCTGACATGGTTGTAAATCACGGACGCTGAGTCGTTGTCGCATGGCAGCTAACTTCACTCATGGCAATGCTTTAGTTAACGCATCGGCTCGTTGTTCTCCGGTATTAACGAACTCAATCACAATCTGTCCCTTGTGCTTGACCATATCTTGGCTTCATTGGCACCCACGAACAATCCATCTGTCCATCTTTGGCACCACGAACAAGTCTTGTCTGTTCGTTTCCTTGGCGCCACGGGCAAGTCCGTTTGCCCGCACCTTCGTTGCCACATACAAGTCCCATTTGTCTGCTCCTTCGGCAACACGAGCAAGTCCATCTGCTCGCACAACGGACAAGTCCATCTGTCCGCCTTTGCTGCTTGGCATATGTTGCATACATACCACGCTCGCTTCGCTGACAAGTCCTCCTCCTACAGACTTGGGCTTGGGCAGTGCCCAGTGCATTGCCAATCCTCTGCTTGGCATGGCTTGCGCCCATGCCATGCTTGCTAGTTTGCCAAGTCTTCCTCCTGTATGACTTAGGCTTGGGCAACCCCGCGCTGCCGCTCCGCTTGGCATGCCTTGCGCACATGCCCAGACTCGGATGTATGCCAAGTCTGCCTCCTGCAGACTTGCACATGGACAGTGCCCCGCGCACTGTCGGTTCACTGCTTTGCATGAGCCCTAATCAGGTTGGGTCTTCTGGTCTTGCTAGGAGACACACTTGCTTGAATATCTTCAAGGTTATCTTGTACAAGTGATTCTGTGTTCGCTTTACCAGCATCAAGATCTTCCCGCTCCTATCAATCACCTTCATAGTATCTCTTTTCATGTGCACCTCGTTCCCAGTTTCTGTCAATTGATCGAGACTTATGATATTACTACAAAGTTTCGAAATATAGTATACCTCATGGAGAGCCTTCCGATCGTCGTTCTTGCATTCGAACACAATCGTCCCCTTGCCTATGATCTCAATGGTTGATCCATTGTCAAACCTCACCTTCCCGGTGATGGTTTCATCTAGTTCTTGAAACTTCTCACGATGGCCAGTCATGTGGTTACTGGCACCGTTGTCAAGGTACCAGACGTCTTTATCTCCTTTATTAACGTCGCAGTACATCTCCGGTAGCAACCTATCTTCACTAAGCAAAATGGTATCCTGCCGCTCACATCTAGTGTCAGACTCCACGTGGGACACGGTCATCATCAGTGTTGGCTCTTCATCGGTGGCGCAAGTGAGGTGAGCCTCATCATCACGCCGCTTGTTGTAGCATTCAGACGCATAATGTCCCATTTTCTCGCAATTGAAACACTTTATATGTCTCTTGTCACGAGTGCCTCTGTCGTTGCCGCTAGTGCCTCCTGTACTGTCTTGGCTTGGCGTACCACGGCCACAACTGTGCCATTTGCCACGACTAGGGCTGCTGGACCCACGCCCCTTTCCTCCTGACGAAGTGTCCACGTTGCTCCCCTTCTGTCGCATTTGTCATTCGGCATGAGTAAGTAGGAGCTCTCCTTCAGTGTTGTTGGTGTTACCGCGTAATCGTAATGTTCGTTCCTCGTACACCTTCAGTCGTCCAATAGTCTCCTCAAATGGTATCGTCTCAAGATCGTGAAACTGCTCAATACCGGCAACAATAGGGAAGAACTTATCAGGAACAGAATCAAGTAACTTCTTTACCAAAGATGAATCTTCAAGCGTGGCACCAAGAGTGGAGAACTTGCTGCTCATAGCACTAAGTTTGCCAGCAAACTCATCAATCGTGTCGGTCTCCTTCATCCGAAGGGCGTCAAACTCGCTCTTCAACGTTTATATGCATGCCTTCGTCACTCGATCACTTCCAAGATACCTCGTCTTGAGGTTGTCCCAGACTTCCTTCGGCGTCTTCTTTTTTGCGATCTGGAGAAGTATGTCTTCGGGGACACACTGCAAGATGTATGCACGTGTCTTTTTATCCTTCTTTGCATCCACCTGAGCTCCTTCCACTGGCTCCACCGCCTCCCAGACTCCCTGAGCATCAAGAATCGCTTCTGTCTTTATTTCCCATACAGTATAATTGTGAGGGCTTAGCATTGGATAGGGAAATGGCACTCCGCTGTTCTCCTTCACAGCAACTTGTGGGATGTCAGACATTTTTGTGGAATCGTAGATTCTTGGGTGTTCTGTACTACCAAGGCTCTGATACCAGATGTTGGCTTAGAATCAAAGAATAGCACACCCAATACACAGCACACAGGAGTATACAAGAAGAATAGGACAAATAGAAATTTAACTTAGGAAAGAAAACCTTACGTCGAGAGATACCTTCTACACGTCTCTATAACTCTTTAAATACACCACAAATGATAAAAGCAAAGATTATGAGATATATAAAAATAGGATCGGATAAACACTAGATCTATAAAAATAGGAAGACCGAGTAATAAGAAATTATCAAAAAAATAAATAAAAAAATACAAATAACAAATTAACGATGTGGGAACTTAACCGAGTAATAAGAAATTATCAAAAAAATAAATAAAAAAATACAAATAACAAATTAACGATGTGGAAACTTAATCATATCATGTCTGAATTATTTTCGCCACAGACATGGTCTAGCCATGCCGTCGAGCACCTCTTTCGTGGCCCATGTCTGCCAAATACAAATCATCTTGAACAATATGCATGCATGCTTACATCTATCTTTGGAACATATTTCTCTCAATGATGTCAATTTTCTCCGAAACCATTGAGAATCTGATATGTAATCTGAATAGAGGCGCAAAAAAAAAAAAAAAAGGAATATATTTAGTTTTCTTTATTTAACAATAATATATAATAAGTTAGGAATTATATGGTTTGGTATGATGATAATGATGATCAAAATTAAATGTAGTTTACACAATTAGAAAATTGTGGCATCACCACCATGCCTATACTTCATTAATGTCATTATCTTGTCTCTTCGGATGAATCTAGTGGTCAACGTATGAGGTATTACTATCATGAGGTTTGGGTTCGAATCTTGACAAAGTCAAGATAAATATCTCCCTTATGTGCTAGTCATTATTCCAAAGGTTAATAATCATCCGTGATTTACTTCATCCGTTGACCATGAGATAAGTTAGCAGGAGCGCTGAGGATGAACGTATTCATCTTTATGCCACCATTGATGTCATTGCCTCGCCACTAGTCATTGGGGTCAGCCACTCACTAACCACGGTCGGTTATAAATTAATCCTATAATTTACCTATAAATTTCATTACAAGTATGCTTTGGTTGATCATGAGAACACAATTAATGGAAGCAATTGGCAGCAATATTATCATGGAATTCCTTCCTTCTTTTTTTTTTATTAAAAGGGATCTCCTATATTTGACAAGTACTAGTTAGGGATCGATTCTCAGAAATTGATGATCTAAATTTTATCTTATCATGCACTTGATATATCTCATCATGCACTTGATCCCGCGGGTCATCCGAGATTGTATGTGGCGGGTGTTGCCACAATAAGGTCGCAGGATCGATCCTCGAGGCAGCTGGGGAATAAATCCCCTATCCCCGTATTACACCCTGTCTGTCACATGCTCGCTCGAATGCTACGATTTACCTTTCTCGTGATGGCCTTGGGTCGGATACGACGGGGGTGCTAGGGACAAGCGTTTCACCTTTTTACCACAATATATATACCTATATGTACCTCATATCACATCGATAAAATTGCCATTAATATAACGGATCTATAAACACACCGACGTCAACTAGCCAACGCTGGATTAATTCCTCCGCCCAAGCCAATTTTTCTATGAACAAATCAACTGGCTGCCAAGATATTTACTTAATTTTACGCACAACAAAGATTAAAAAATACACTAAATAAAACCATGCATTAATGATTTCCCTAATTAATTAATAGAACACGCAAGGGAATATGCAACAATCACGGCCGTGGCAGTGCCGGCAGGATTTATCTGGTCTGATAGAGCGAAGGCCTCCGCGCGTCATTCGGTTCTGTAGGGTACTGAAAGCGTATCAGATTCGAAATGTCGAGGTGAACTTCGATGGCGATGAGATACTTGGAGTTGGAGCAACCGTGGAAGCCGCAAAAGTTGTGGAAGTTGAAGCTAAACGGCGTACCCTCTTCGGAGCCGAACGGCCCGAAGGAACCAAGGTTGGTGTCGAAGCGGAGCGACCTGATCACCGTGTAGTTGGTAGTTTTTGTCACTCCGAAGTACCCTCTAACGGAGGTAAAGTGCTCGTTGAACCTAAGGCCCATCTGCTAGGATAATACTTTGTGAACTTGAAAATAGAATAGAAAGAATAAAAATTATATATATATATATATATATATATATAGCGAGAAACTAAATAACTTACAGCGTACAAATTATCGCCGTCACCGCCGCGCCTAGGAGTGAGTTTTAGTTTTTCATTTTGTTCGTAGGCAATTTGGATAGAATTGATGGCATCCTGGCTGTAAGTGATAAGGATCTGCTTCACCCTTCCGTCGCCTGACAATTCATCCCAATTTGCAGAGGTTATATCGAGCAAGTCACGCTTTGTTCCGAGCTTAACAATGATCTTGCCGTTCAAGATTTTGACCTGCAAGCAATTGCAATACAAGAAAGCAAATACAGCAAGAGAGTAAGAAGAGAAGGATCGAAGGAGAGAATTAATATGAATATGAATATGAATGCTTACTTCCATCGTAGAAACAGTTTGCTCTTTTGTGCCTGACGCAGAAAATTGCCTGACTTCCATCCTTTAAACAGTTTGATCTTCTTCCTGACGCAGAAAATTGTGTGTAGGTTTGGGATTTCTTGCCTTATATAATGTGCATTTTATATTTGGGTAATGTTAAATGGTCAAAATCTGACCAGCTAGAATCAATACATGCAAGTGTATACATGGATATTTTAATAATATCATCTGTGTACATTAATTACATGCATGTACATGCATGCATTCTAATTGGAGGATAAAAAATTCTAGCTGACCAGATTCTGGCCAACAAAAATTACCGTTTATATTTCGATAAAGGATGGGAGATGAGCAGACGACGTGGATATCGAGATGTTTAGCCACAGCAAACAGCAAATGCCCCGGAAGACGAGAAGGTTGCGTCGGAAGCAGAGGCCAACGGGTAGTACGTAATTAGTGGATGACAATAACTCCAGTGGATTGATACACTTCGTTGTTCAATCCAAGCCCGAGTAATTAAATAGGACGACTTGTTCTTCAAGTATCTATTTTTCTCATCTTATATAACCATATAGCAATATAGCATACGGAGGTAATACATGCGATTCACACCCTTATATAAACAATTTTATCGGCAATGGGTATATGTACATCAAGTTATAATGCTCAAGTGTGCACAATGATGATGATTCTCATCTTGGTAAAAAGAGTAAACATATATATACATACATAAGCAAGAAGAATCCCGTGATTATTAAATTCACTATGGTTGATCGGCAGGTAGAGCGAACTATTTCAATTATGTTAATTAACAGAACCAAAGGTGTTGCAGTGAGTGGACCATCTAGAATTGGAGCCTGAAATATGTGATTCGATCACCACTCATTGATGGATTCACCACCAATAAACAATAATGTTACATGCCTCTGATTTCATGAATTAACTTATGGAGATCAGGTGATATACTTCTGCATTGCCAAACACATTCCTCGAGCTCGAGTTTATGAGGGTTGTAAAGATGCATTTTGGTACATAGGTTTACTGAGAATTCGAACCCATTTTCCAGAGATTTACATGATAATAGAACCATGCATTGCGACGTAGGAAGTGAGGATTTGTTTGGCATTTTATCTTCTAAGAAGCTAGGTGTGTGGTCATTCTCTGAGAAACAATTTAACATTAGCTATGGCAGGGCATATAAACTTGTGACCAAACGTTTTGGGGCCGTAAGTTATGTGTCATCGTCGTCGTCGTCCCCACCCAAGTGATTGCCATCATAGCCCTCTTGTTCTCCAGCTCTAGCAATCATGTGATTTCTCCATCCCCGATCCCGCTCCATGGATTGCCCATGTGAATACTGGTGCTTGCCTTCTTCTGCCAAGGACAAAAGGCAGCAAATTAGTTTCAGTGAGAAAAAACCTGAAAGAAAGTGACTAATAGTGGAAAATCAAAGAAGGAATTTTCAGTTGATTAATTTGAATTGCAAATTGCTTAGGAACTGTCATATGCGAAACCTACAATGATAAAATGAAGGAAATAGATAGGACAACAGTATCTATCATGCATATTTACCACTTTCACCATCTGATACATCAGCAAGCCTTGCAATTGCAGCAATCAATGATTGTTCATGAGTCTGCAAGCATAGCTCTCGACATTAATTTAGAACAATATCATGCGAAATACATGGAATGGGCAAAATTTTCTTACTTTCAACAAGTTCTTGGCATCCTTCATACCCTTAGGATCAGGCTGGCTTGCGCTAAAAACCTTCTCCACCTGATTGAAAGGTAAATTGTGTTAAAAATTACTTGACTGGCAAAAGGCACAGTGAAGTTCTACAAGTCATACTTCTTTAATAAGTATCTTGGTGTCAAGGATCTCAATATCACCAGTGTTCTTGCCAATGCCATCCTGGGGTGGTTGTATAGGTTTCTTTGTCTGATTTTTCATGATTCCTCTACCTCTTCCTGCTCCTGGAATTGCTCTGCTACGGCCTGATGGTTTTTTAGCCCCACGTTCAGGGACACCTGGAGCAACACCTAGACCAGGACGATGACTGATACCTGGATTGTCACAATCCCACCTTAAATCTTCAGGGGGAATCTGCATATCATGGGAGTTACATGATTAAGAAACGTCAATTGACATCAAACTAGATGATAAATCATTATTGCTCATGATGTCAATCCTGAAGCCAATAATGATTTTTCATTAGTTGGGACTGTCCTAAGCTGATGGATTATGCACTAATAACTAAAATTTGAGAAGATTTAGTTAATAATCACTTGCCACTCAGCAATGTGGTAAATGGTGGTAAGCGTAGGCGGTGCCTAGCCGTTGAATTTTTTTACTATTTGTATACGTAATATTATTTATTATTCATTATCCACCATTAAGCTTCAATAATTAAATAAATAATAAAAAATTAGGAAAAAAAACTTACTATAAAAGATATTAACTTAAAATAAAAAAGTTAATCTAATTTATATATATATATATAATAGGATAATTTTATTAGGCTTTAATTAAGTCTATTTAAATAGTCTATTTAAATTATCTCAATCATAGATAGGGGTTGATTAAAATTATTAATGTAAAGTTTTAATTAAATCTTAAGTTAAAAAAAAAACTTGTTTGGTGTTTCAACTTCGGCATCGGACGTGTCGTTGGACTCGGGCGATGCGTCTAGACACATCGCCTGAGCCCAACGATGAGTCCAAACCCGTCACCTAAGCCTAGTCGCGTCACCCAAGCGTGGCGATGGGCCCGGAAGCAATGTCTGAGCCCGACAATGGTATCGGATGCGCCACCAAAGAGCGATGCGTCCAAAACCGGAACGCTTAACCTAATAATGGTGTGGCAACAACGACAGCAACGATGGTTCAGTAGAAGGAGGTTGGTTGTTTTGAAATCACTAACACACCGCGTAGGTGGACTTTGACCGTCATAAATCGCTGCCTTCCATAAATGCGGTGTTGTTGAGGTCCGCCTCCTGCCTAGGCGCCACCTCAACCGCCATTTAGCACATTGCCACTCATAAGGCATCAAGTAAAAAACTTGTTAGCTATGACAAAGTCATTGCCAAACTTAACAAATCACTCCAGGTTTATTTGTGATGAATAAAAAGGGCAGCCTGGTACACGAAGCTCCCGCCATGCGGGGTCCCGGGAAAGGATCAATTGTACGTAGCCTTACCTTGCTTTTTGCAAGAGGCTGCTTCCAGGATTCGAACTCATGACCTTTTGGTCACAAAGCAATAATTTTACCGTTGCGCCAAGGCTCCCCTTCCTAATTAATTAAAAAAAAAGTGCCCCCAACTTTAGAATTTAAGAAAATGGTCTAATATAGCAAGAAGATGAAAAAATTATGCAATAAAATGAGAGAAGCTTGGCAAGCTAACGGTAAAACAAAACACATCTTCAGCTTCAAGTTTAGTAAAGGAGAATTCTTTTCACTTGTATCATACTGTCTGCGTTAATTTGTTCCCAAGATAAGAACCAAAAGAAATGCTTAAAAAAAGTATTTTATCAGGTAAAAAAACAAATGCAAAAATATTAGGAGGTCGATGAGGCAATATGTAAACAACATTTTTAAAAAGAAAAACAATCTTTTGAGCATTCTGTGAGATATTTGAGGAACACAGAGAAAACATAAAACCATGTAAACACTCTCCTATGCCCCTATGCAGAATAATATACAAGTCATCTACCTATTTATCCATCTCTGGTTCAACAAATGAAACTGCTAAAAACAGGTCTCTCTGACAAGGGCAGTCACCTTACACACACCATGTAGTAATCAATGATGCCTTGACCACTACTGAATAAGTACTCTGACTGATCCAAATTCACATAGCTCTGACCAAAATTAAAAATTCCTATAATACCTCTAATTCATCCACTAAAGAATAGCGAACAGCAGTGTCCACCATCATTGTTGGTCGTCTTCCACCTCCTCAGAGTGATTGACACCCAACATACAATCAAGTGGAAACATTAAACCTTGTGTGGATCACACTTACCTGATGTTTTGCACATAATTTCCTATTATTGTTTAGATGCTATTTTCTACTAATAAATGTATTTTAAAAAACCAATGAAACCCCATCTAAAATCAGAAAAGAGTGAGCAGAGTTTCCATAAATGTGAAGCTTTGAGTGCTGCCCCCCAGATACTTAGATGGTTGGAACAGTTGGACGTCAATTGGCAACTGCATGAACATAGGAAGGCAACATGGAGGACCTTACAAGAACAGCAATGACACAGACATATTCAATTTCTTGTTTAAACCCTGACTCACATCAGCCTAGCCCCTCCTCTTCCATTTAACCTTCCAGCGAGTAAGACAGACTCGTCTCAGCAAAATTGCCAATACAACTGATCTGGGGATGGGAACCAGATTCCATTGCATTTAGTGAGGTTCCAAATCACTATGCATGATTTGGGCCCTAGGATAATGTGATTCTATGGTTGGAATATGATTGTGTTAATCTTGGTTATAACTACTCAAATTGTTAGAAACAGTTAAAGAGCAAAACATGAATCATGCAGTTCTTAAATAAAAGAAACAATCAACTTACCTCCTTCAGATTAACCCATTCCCATGTCTCGTGCTCCGTGCCAACATCATAAACCAGTGCATGCAAACCCTGTCAAGTGTTGGTGCCCAGAATATTCGAGAGTTAATAATGCAGTAAAAAAGATGAGGAACAGTAAAATCACTACACAGACTTACTTCCACTGAGTTGTAATCATGAATAACAGCTTCGTAGAAGTTATTATCATCAGGCCATCTAGTCATGACTTTACGCCCAATTAGTGGGTCATATAGTGCTGCTTTAGCTAACCCAACTGGACCAGGTGCACTAGAAGAATTCTTATTTGCCATATGGCCTCTTCCACTAGGACCTGAAGAAGAATACTGCATAGACTTCATTGAAGAAGCACCAGGTACTGCCTGACCCTGCAATATCAATATCACTTAAATAGAAGATGTAGGAGGCATCTATAAGTTGCGTAATGACTAAATCACAAATAACTACAAGATATTTTTCATCAACCAGATAACTTACAGTCTTAGATTTCTTGCCTTTGGGTCCTGTTGTAGTTGTCCTTTTAGCAGCTGATGGTGATGGCTGCATTGGAACTGCAACAGGCTGTGAGTGCAATCCCGTAGATGGTACATCCAAGGACAATGATGGAACAGGCTGTGTTCGTTGCCTTTTTCTGGAGGCTGAAATAGTAGGACTGGGTGCAGGAACATCTGATTGAACATTACTAAAAACCCCAGACTGATGTCCACCTTCTTGTCTCCATTCCCTATAAAAAGTTGATAACTATAACAAAACATATTAAACTGAGTCTAGATTCATTAGCATACCTTATTCTTCGAATAATATCATCTGCATTCACCCTATTTAATAGTTCTCGATGTTCTTCATCTGACACTTTGAGCTCCTTTCTTAGTTCAGTTATTAGACTTTCTTTTTCCTGAAGAAATCGCTCCATCAGGCATACAACATGAAAACCCAAACCAATGGAGTAGCTATGACAAATCAAGCAAACAATTACCCATGTAATGGCATCAGATTGAGCCTTAAATGCTCGAAGAACTGAAGTGTATGCTTCCTGCTCAAGACGATGTATTTGGATCTCCATATCACTTTGCACCCTAGCATATGGAATTGCACCAACTGTTGTCCTCCCATTACCAGTCATATGTTGTCTTACACCTCTGTTTTGAAGGGGTGGTGGAAAATCATCATCAGTTCCTGCATCCACTCAAATACCATCACACTCCAAGCAAACTCGTAAAAAAAATGTAGGGAACTTGATATTTTGATGTATAATTTCTACTAATATATGGGATTCATCATTCTGGAAAAAAAAAGGGTGCACATATTACATTTAAGTTCGACTCATATAAAAATAGTTTCAGCTAACACAAGTGTGGCATGTCATCATAACTCTGAAATAGAAATATACAGGACGAAACAATGAAGAAACACGAAGGAATCTAGATCTCAAAACCTCACAGTAGCAAAGATAACTGAACAAACAAGTCAATTCGAAGTTGAGCTCCTCAATCATTTCATGTGTTGTCATTCTTGTCTTCCTTGTTCTCTTGTCAACCAAAGACAGTATTGACACTTGACAATGACAATAAAATTGAAAATGAATCGATGAATATCTACTACAATCAAAGAAAGTGAGTTTAGAAATTTTATATTAAAGTTTATTTTGGAAAAATCACCTCCTTAGAAAAATAAGCTTTTAAGTTTAAGAGGAAGTGCTTCAAGATGGAAATCATTTTATTTTAGGGTGTTAAATAGTTTTGTTAAATTTAATTTATATGATACTTTTGGTAGGAGTTTAATGTAGAGTGATCTATTTCCTAGTTTGCAATTCGATTATTTCCTATTTAGGTTAGCATTTGATCCTGTCCGAATGAAGGAAACTGGAAAGCTGGGGATGAGGTGATTGCTGACGGGATGAAGACTTTAATCCTGCAAAACAAAACCAAAACCAGGGAAGGGGTTCCTGGTGTTGACCCTCCGACGCTCAAGTCAGAATCAGGAAGAGAGAACGAGTATTTGAGAAATAGATAAATCTTGTCTTCCTCATATCTGGCATACCCTTTTATACCTTTTTCTCTGATCATTCATCTGCCCTTATTTAATGATATTAATTGTCATAGGAAGGCTTCTTTGTCTTGACTTCCGTGCATTGATGATAAATGTAGTGTTCTTTTTTTGTCTTGGCCTCTTCATATTTAATGATAGCCAGCGTGTTCTCTTTTTCTTTCTTGTCTTCTCCAGTGTAATGGCATTCCTTGCACAGAACGGGCGATCTGAACGGCTCATTTTCCTGTCAACCGACACATGATGCCCCGACCGGCCGGGTGATGTCCGCTCGACCACTCCTTTATCGATCGGGATAACCGTAAGCCAGGCGTTGATCGCCTGTTGACCGCCTTGACTTTAACCGACACTGTGTCATTTGACCCATAACAGGTGGGCTCTCCCTTATCACCGCATCACAAGTCTCCCCCTCAAGTTTAGTCGAAGGAGGCTACAGGTCCGACTGACTGGACAACTGGTCCTTGGCGATTTTTACATCCGATCGGAATGTTCGGTCCCTTATGTCTGATCGGAGCATCAACCAACGGCGTTCGATCATTGTCTAACCATGGTCAATGGACGATCGGAGTGTAACCTGTTCTCTATGTAGAGCGGGGCAATAAGCGGCGATACTTGGAGAATTCTCCGAATGCGCTTCTTCGAGCGGTCTTCGTCGTCGCTGATGTCACCCATATTTCTCAAAGCCCGTGGAAATCCTTGACAATTATGGTCGAGCGCGGTCATCCCTTTTAATTAAATTCATTAAATGATACCTGATAACCGTATGCCTTGTGTTCCTCTTTCTGTCGCCGCACGCCAGACAAGACAGGCAGATATCCTTTGCTGACGTGACTAGTGTCATTTTGAATTCCACGATCAGATCGTCTTCTAGGTTTTCGAAACCTTGGATCGAATAATTGAGTGCGATCGGCCGTGAGGTGTATAAGCCTCGCGTGTGTCGTCGTCTTCTCCACTTCGTGCCTTCGTCTTCGAGCTTCGTCGTTGTGGCATTTCGCTTATTCGCCGGTGATCCTCCTATACTCTGGTAACCTCCCGCTTCTTTGATCGATTCTGTGTAATCTTCCGTGTAAGGTTTTCGATCGATTCGATCTAGTGTTCATTTATCGTTCATCTTCGATCTCGCTCTTTCAATGGAAAGCTCATCTCAGCCTCCCACCGTCGTCCCTGGACTCTGGTATACCTTCATTGAGTCTAGGTTCGATGCAAGCGATGCGGAGAGTATGAGGGTTGCATATGAAATTCCGCCTAACTATCAAATTGGTCTTCCTTCTTCCTTTGACCGTTCGGATGAACCGCCGTCCGATTTCGTAACATTTTTCAAGGACCAATTTACCGTCGGTCTGCGGTTCCCGATCCACCCTTTCTTCTCAGCCGTTTGCAAATATTTTCGTATCTCCTTACATCAACTAACGTCGAACTCCTTTCGACTGCTGTGCGGGGTCGTCATTCTATTCCGCCTACACGGCATACTCCTTACTCCTCGGCTCTTCCATTATTTTTACTATCCCAAGTTGTCCGAGCAGGGGACTTTTCTTTTCCAAGCCCGAGTGGGCCTTGTTTTCTTTGATAAGATATCGTCCTCCAATAAACATTGGAAGGAATACTATTTTTTTGTTCGCTTTCTCGAGCAGTCGAACTTCCCAACCATATGGCAATTAGAAGCGTCAAATCCTCCAGAGCTCAAGAAATACAAGAGTCGACCGGACTACCTTGACGCAGCTTCACAATTGGTCGGGCAAAAATACCTTATTCACAAATTGCTGCATGAGGGAGTCCTCTACGTATTCGGCCACAGCCTGATCCGCACGAAGCTTCCGTCTAGCCTAGGTACGCTCTTTCTTGGCTTAACTTTTGAATTTAACTGATTTTTCCTTCTCTTTTGCAGCTCATGTCATGTTGCGTGCATGTCTGGCCGGCAAAGTCAAGCTTACGGACGCTGGGATCAATGTGGCGGTTGTGGCTGAGTTGGAGAGCCACGGTTTGCAGTCGATCGGCTTGCAAGAAGACCCGCTCAAAGAGAGTGTGAGAGCGCTATCACTAGTGAGCGAAGGGATAGCCAACCAAACGCCCAGCAGTGGAGCGGTTGGTGCATCGAATCCTCCCCCCGCACGGCTGCCGGTGATTCCGGTGGAGGGGGCGTCGGACTCGACCTCTTCTGGGGAGCCACTGATAAGCCGCAAGAGGCGTCAGGTGGAGGCTACATCCCGCTCCACTTCCTCCATTGTGCAGACCCCCACCAGAACTAGCCCCCGCCTTCCCTCCGCTGAATAGGTTAAAACTTCGACGCCAGCTCCTGCCACGGCGACCGTTCCCTCTATGTCATCTGATCGTACACCATCCCTATTCGATCTGCCACAGGGAACAATTTGCGCGCCGTCAGTTACTTTCATGTCGCCGCCCACGAAGATCAAAAGTCTGGCATCCAGTCAATGTCTCGGTCGTCCAGCAGAGCGACCTTGGCCCAATCAGCCTCGAGCAACCAACGCCACATAACGGCGGTTCTCCATCTTCCGAATGAGGAATGGCGCGAGTCGGACGACGCTGAATCTCGAGCCCCCGAGCACCAAATAATCATTCAGGGGTCGCTCGCACAGATATGGGATGACGCCCGAGCCCGTGCAGCAGTCATGCCTCCGAAGGCACTCGTGGACAGTCATACCCAGATGTCCACTAGGGTAAGTTTTTGTATGCCCTTAATTTATCTCCAATCGACTTTTATATGTTTCCGGTTCCTCGCAGTATTGGGTAGAGAGTCTTGGGTAGAGAATCTGGCCATGTGTCAAAGGCTTGCTTCTTTGGAGCAAGAAGTTAAGCAGCTGAAGACGCTGAACGGCTAATCATCTGCTTCTCAAACGCAGCTGGAGCAGATGAATACTGAGATAGCTCAACTAAGAGTCGATCTGGCAAAGAGCACTAAGCAGCTAGAGGCGGAGAAGGGAAAAAATACCGAGCAAGCCACCCAATTAGCTCGACTCAATAAACAGACCAGCACCTTTGAATCCAAAATCCATTCGGCCAACATTAGGAAACTCCGGGCCATTGAAGATCTAGAGATAAAAAATAAAGAGTTTCAGGTGTTGGCCCAAAACTTGAAGGATGCTAAGGTTGCCTTGAAGACAGAGCGGGATGGATGGTTGGCCGAGCAGACTGCAACAAAGGCCCAGCTCGACGCCAAAGATGAAGAGCTGAGCAAGTTAAAGGAAGACCTAGAGGCCTCCCGAGCGGCTTTGAGACTTATCAGGAAGCTAAGTCGAGTAGATTTTATCTCATGAAGCAAACATACATCCGCTCAGATGCTTTTAATGACAAAGTCGCCGATCGGACTCTTCGTCTGTTCGACCTGCCGATTGAAGGGACGTTTAGCTAACTCAGGGAAGGCGACTACTTCCCCGCCGCTCTATCAAGCAAGGTCATCAATCTGGACAAACTGACTTAGTCACTGCCCGATGATGTCTTAGATTATATGGAGTGAGCCAGTTTGAGCGTTTTGCCTCTCTAAAAATTTTAAAGTTTCAATGAATGCTTGTCCATCCGACTAACCTTTATTTTCTTCTAATATTTTAATTTTTCAGCTCAATTTTCAAGCTTTATTTTCTTCTCGTGTGGCCTCATGTTTCTTCCGATTGGCAATGGCTTATCTACTTAGCCGGTCGGTCCGTTTTGTTTTCAAAGTTGTCGCTTGACTGTTTTAGCGTAGACATGGGTTTAAGGTCGTCGCTCGATAGCTGACGAAGACAGGGGTTTAAGGTCGCCGCGATCGTTGACAAAGATAGGGGTTTAAGGTCGTCGCTCGACCGTTGATGATGACAGGGGTTTAAGGTCGCCGCTCGACCATTGATGGCGACAGGGGTTTATAGTCACCACTCGACTTTTAACATGGCCTGATCGGCCCAAGAGTCTGGAAAACTTTGGTTTTTATTCATATTGGTCCTACATTCAGAAGGCATATACACAAGTACATTTATATTTGCTCACGCACCTCTCACCCGGGCCTGTAAGATTGAAGATGATTTGTGCTCAACGACCGCTCAAGTCGTTTCCCGTTTTCGTCTTCCGAGTAATAGGCCCCCCGAGCGGAGTTTCTGTACGACCTTGTAAGGTCCCACCCATGGAGCTTCGAGTTTGGTGACGTCGCCGACCGACTTGATTTTCTTCACACTAGATCACCGACCTGGAAGGACCTTAGGATCACCCTCCTGTTGTGCCTCATCCGCTGTCGATAAGCCATTAGCCGAACGACCACTTTATCCCGCGCTTCATCCACCAAGTCAGCTCCATTAGCCTTCGCTCGCCATTCCCTTCGTCGTAGAGTCGCACTCGGTCGGATTCTACTCCAACTTCTACATGAACCACCGCTTCTCCTCCATACACCAGCTGGAATAGTATTACATCGGTCGCCTCCTTTGGGGTCGTGCGAAGTGCCCACAAGACACTTGAGAGCTCGTCGGCCCAGCTACCTCCTGCATGGTCGAGCCAGGTTCGTAAGCCTCTGAGGATCTCTCGATTTGTAACCTCCGCCTGGCCGTTGCTCTGAGGATAGGCGACTGAGGTGAAGGCCTACAGGATGTAAAAGTCTTCGCACCACTACCCGAACTTCTGACCCGCGAACTACCGCCCGTTATCCCAGACAAGCCGGGAGGATGCCGAACCGACATAGGATGTTCTGCCAGATGAACTTGATGACCATCTGCTCACTTATCTTCGCCAGGGCTCAGCCTCTACCCATTTTGAAAAGTAGTCCACAGCAACGAGTAGGAACCTTCGCTGACCTGTTGTCATGGGAAATGATCCCACAATGTTCATGCCCTATTGGTTAAACGGGCAAGATACCATGGATGACTTCATCTCTTCGGTCGGTCGGTGCAAAATATTGTAATACTTTTGGCAGGACATGCATGTGGCTGTCGTCCGAGCGGCATCCTCTTGGAGAGTTGGCCAGAAGTATCCGGCCAGGAGAATCTTTTGAGCTAGCGAACAACCGCCTGGATGGCTCCCACAGGAGCCTTGGTGCATTTCTTGCAAGATGTATACTGCGTCCTCTGGTCCAACACACTTTAGCAAGGGCCTAGAGAAGGCTCTTTTGTATAGCTGATCTCCGACCAATGTGAACTGTCCGACCCTCTTCTTTAATAAACGTGTCGTCTCCTAATCGATCGGCGTACAACCCGATCAGAGAAATTCAATTAATGGTGTTCTCCAGTGGCTCGGAAAGGCAACTCCCTCCATTCGGTCGATGTGCGCCACCAATGAAACATGCTCGATCAGCTGACTGATCACGATCGGTGATAATGCACTAGCTAACTTAGCTAGTTCATCTGTTGTTTGATTGTCCAATCGAGAAATCTTCTGCACAGTGACTTCTTGAAAATTTGTCTTTAACTTCTCGAATGCTTCTGCATATAACTTGAGTCGGGGGTTGCTAATCTCGAACGCCCCCGCTAGCTGCTAGGCGGCCGAATAAATGAGGACCTTTGTGGCTCCGACATGCCTCACTGCTTGCAAGCCGGCTATCAAGGCTTCATACTCAGCCTTATTATTGGTGGCGCGATAATCCAGCTGATCGGAAAGTTGCATTCGGTCTTCCCTTGGAGAAATGAGCAAGATGTCGATCCTGTTGTCTTGTCGGGTAGAAGAAGAGTCATCAACATATATTCTCCAAGTTGCTTCTAACTCGTCGTTCTGGATTTCTATGACGAAATCAGCCAAGGCCTGAGCTTTTATCGTCGTTCGGGGCTGGTATTGGATGTCGAACTCACTTAGTTCAGTTGTCCACTTGATCAGCCGACCGAATGCTTCTACGTTGAGAACTCTTCCTAAGGTACTGTTGGTCATCACGATGATTGGATGGGAGAGGAAGTACGGGCGGAGTCTCTGAGCGGCTAGTACAAAAGCGTAAACTAATTTTTTCATACCACTATAGCGGGATTCAGCATCTTTCAATATATGACTTAAAAAATACACGGGTTGTTGCTTTTGCTCATTCTTTTTAACTAATGTCGAGTTGACCGCATTATCAGTGGACGACAAATAGATCCAGAGCGGCTCTCCTATGCTCGGCTTAGCTAATATAGGCAAGGAGTTAAGATAATCCTTGAGCTCTTCAAACGCCCGATCGCACTCCGCATCCCACTAGAATTTTGTAGCCCGACGCAGCACCTTGAAGAACAGTAGACTCCGGTCGAATGATTTGGATATAAATCTGGGCAGAGAAGTAATATGCCCAATCAGCCGTTGGGCTTCCTTCAAGTTGCGTGGTGGCGGCACATCTTGCAGAGCTTTAACCTTGCTCGGATTCGCCTCGATCCCTGACGATGTATCCCAAGAATCGGCCGCTCTTGGCGCCGAACAGACACTTGTTCGGGTTCATCTTTATTCCATAAACCCTCAAAATTTGGTAGGTCTCCTTGATGTCTGTGCAAAAATCACTAGCTCTTAGAGATTTTATTAATATGTCGTCGACATATACCTCTAGGCTACTGCCGATCTGCCGCTGGAACACCTTATTCATGAGCCTCTGGTAGGTAGCGTCGGTGTTCTTTATTCCAAACAACATGACATTGTAACAAAATGTTCCATCAGTCGTGATAAACCTGACCTTTTCTTGATCTTCTCGAGCGAGCAGCACTTGGTGATAACCTTCATATGCGTTGAGCATCTAGATCAGCTCGCAGTCGGCCGTAGAGTCAACCATCTGGTCTATCCAGGGCAGCGGATAGAAATCCTTCGGACACGCTTTATTCAAGTTGTGGAAGTTATATAGACCCTCCATTTGTTGCCTGACTTGGGACTAGGACGATGTTAGCAAGTCAGCTCGGAAATTGTACCTCTCGTATGTGGTCGACCTCCAACAATTTCTCTATCTCTGCTCGGATAACCAAGTTTTGTTCCGTGCTGAAATCCCTTTTCTTTTGTTTCACTGGCTGAGCGTCAGGTCGGACGTGTAGCTCGTGCTGAGCCACACTTGACGAAATACCAGAAAGCTCATGTGTCAACCAAGTGAACACATCGTGATTCTGTCTAAGGCAAGCTACCAGCTCCGCCTTTTTCTCACTCTCCAGATCAGCAGCGATAAAGGTAGTTGCTTCCGAGCGATTAGGGTGGATCTGAACTTCTTCTTTCTCTTCGTAAACCAGCGCGGGGGTTTTTCAATGATGGCGTTCACCTCCAGGCGAGGTGTCTTCCGAGCGACTCATGCTTCCATTCTGACCATCTCGACGTAACAACGTCGAGCGACCTATAACATTATTTGGCCGATGAAATTTGTGGTCCTTGTCCTCTTCAAGGGTTCTTCTCCGAGTGAGATGACCAACTTGATTTGGCCGATCGACAACTCTTCGTTGCCCGTGAAGCCGTAGAGCAAAGTCGACATAGCAGCAATTCACTTCGGTCAATTTGCAATTGATCAAATGCCTTCTTGTACAGGATATTCACCGACCTCCCTGTATCAATAAAAGTGTGATGGACTATATAATTGGCAATTACCGCTCCGATGATTAATGCATCGTCATGGGGGACCTCCACTCCCTCCAAATCCTTAGGCCCAAAGCTAATCTCGAGTCCCTCAACTTTCTCCTTGATGCAGCCAACGATGTGGATCTCAAGACATCGCGCATGCAACTTCCTTGCTTAGTTAGAATCTCCGCTGGTCAGCCCGCCGGCGATCATGCCTATCTCTCCCCCCCCCCACGAGTGGCGTTACTTCAATTATATTCTTCCCTTGTGGACGGTCTGGTCCGTTTGGAGGAGGCTCGGGCAGGGATTTAGTTCCTTTGGTGGTAGCATGGCTCGGTCGTCCTTTCCTCCTTCCTTCGTTCTGCAGATCGGCTTCGGTGACGCCGATCTGAAGGTGGCGATCGACGATGGTATCCACGCAAAACCGACCTACTGGCTGTCAGATCGTAGCAGTCCCTTGTGTTGTGCGTCGTCGACTGGTGGAAGGTGCAAAACATTGGTACTCATCTCTTGCCTCGTGGACGAGCGATCGCCACTTGCTGTACGGCATGCGGCCTAGTCTCCTGATGTGAAGGGGCTCTCGACCGGGGCTCTTTAGGTGGTTGATGACGGCTCGGTTGACGCCGCTCGGATGCTCCTGTGGGCTCGGCGGCCGTCTTTTTCTTCCTTGTCGCCTGGGCTTCTTCTACATTAATGTATTCGTTGGCCTTCTTTTGGAGATGACCAAAGTCCTTCGGTGGTTGCCGAATGAGCGATCGGAAGAATTCTCCCTCGATGAGACCTTGGGTGAAGGCGTTCACCAACACATCTTAGGAGACTGTTAGAATGTCCATCGCCACATGATTGAAGTGTTGTATGTAGGCCCTTAGGACCTCTCAGGGCCCTTGCTTCACCAAGAACAGATTCACACTCGTCTTCTGGTGGCGGCAACTATTAGCAAAATGATGTACGAATGTCGCTCAGAAGTCTTTGAAGCTGTGGATCGAGCTATTCGGTAACTATATGAACCATCGTTGCGCCGATCCAGATAAAGTGATAAGGAAGACTCGACATTTTACCCCGTCCGTGTACTGGTGAAGGGTGATCGCGTTGTAAAACTTGGCCAAATGGTCATCGGGATCGGTTGCTCCATTGTACTCCTCGATCGTCAGCGGGGTGTAATGCTTTGGCAGAAGGTCGTTCAGGATCCCCTCCGAAAATTGTTGGTTGACCCGCTAGGGGGAGTTGTCTTCCCTCGGCGTTTTTTCCTTTTGTGCGTCCCGTATGGGCGCCTCATCCGAGGAAGATCCCCGGTCTCTATTCGCTCGACCCCTTTCTTCTGGGGGAGCCCAGGGTAGCACTCGATTAAAGGGGACTGGCATATTACCAGTGTCCCCATAAGAGCCAATCGGTCTCCTATTTAGCTCCCGAACGGGAAGTTGATCCGCTCGATCTTCTCTTTCAGTTTGTCAATCTGCTGCAGAGAAAACAGGCTCATGTCTTGGTCGATCGTCCAACGTCTATTACTGTTGCTCCAATATCTTCGTCACTCGAGCTTGTATCAGTGCATCGAGATCCTCTTGCGTCAACGTCACTGTTGTGAGTCGTCCAGCGTCTTCCACCTTTTTATTCGGATGCAGGCTACGTTCCCACAAGCGGCGCCAAAATGATCCTGTTCGAATGAAGGAAGCTGGAAAGTTGGGGATGAGGTTATTACTAACGGGATGAAGACTTTAATCCTGCAAAACAACCAAAACCAGGGAAGGACTCGCTGGCGTTGGTCCTCCGACGCTTAAGTCAGAATCAAGAAGAGAGAACGAGTATTTGATGTGCGTAGATATTATGATCGTTTATGCATGCTTTAACGCACATTCACTTGCTTTGTTTGTATATATTTTTTGCACGATTATCTCTCTTATCGTTTATTCAGTATTTATTACTCTTTTGTCGGAAATCTGCTCTTTATTTGGTTTTGTGTTGACAGGAACAACTTTTGGAGCGAAAACGGCGATTGTCGATGCACCTGAGCAAAGCAGAGCACAACCGTGCACCCCTGCATGGTCGTGTGGCGATTCCAGACAGAGAGCAGAGCACGGTCGTGCAACCCTGCACGGCCGTGTGGCCATTCACCGAGAGAGAGTAGATTACGGCAGTGCAACCTTGCACGACCATGCCTCACAACCAGCAGCCAAAATCCACACGGTCGTGTGAACCTCACACGATAGTGCAATGCAGCCTGAGCCAAAGCAAGACACGATCGTGCAAACGTGGCACGGCCGTGCCACTTTACCCGAAGACAAGAAGAGCTTGGGCATGCAGATTTCGCACGGTCGTGGCACGGGCCGTGCGGCGCCCGTGCCCTAGCCTATATAAAGGTTTTTAGCTCTTCTTCTCGGGGGGAGGAGGCGAGACGTCAGAAAGGATTTACCTTAGTGTCATTCCATGCTATCCCGGACTTCCGAGATCACCGTCATCATCGCATCAACTCCAGAAGCAAAGGATTAGATCCGAAGATCACTCGACGTTATTGGATAAGTATCTTTTCTCTTTCTCTCTTCTCGTTTGAGGATTGTATGCTTACTTTTTATTATGTCTTTGGGTTTTTCTCCGGCATCTATGGAGTAGATCCCTTGTTCTAGGATCAGGGAGTAGTTGTGGATAGGGTTTGATGTAAGACTCATATTTATGCCTTTACTTATTGGATGATTTCGTTTGCTTTGTTTCTATTTGATGTGCATGAGACTCGCTGCTGAGATTATCTCTTCATATTAGTCGATTCTGTAGAATTGCTAATTTCGTAAAAAAGGATCTTAGATCGTATACCCGAAGGGCCCTAGTGACAAGGATAACCTGTTCACGGACATCTAGGATACTCCCTTGAAAGGAGAGGCAACTTCTCCACAAGGAAGTAAGAGACCGAACCAAACACCCATCTTTATCCTTAATGATACCGATTAGATTTGTATTCTTACGATCTACCGAGGCGCCCTAGTGACAGGGGTTAACCGTAACAGGATTTCACAGGAACTTCTCTGTTTAGTGCTTAAGGATGGCAGCTTTAACTTCCGACGAATGCATGTTGATTGACAATAAGGAAAAGATAGAATATGATGCATCAGGTTCCACCACAACGAAACTGAACTCCTTGAACCCTTCCCAAACCAAGTTAACCTTTCTCTCTTTTGCTAGTTCTCACGTCTACTTCCCCATTACCTTTCCTCTTAGGAAATAGTTAACTTATAACCATCGGTAGTTTAGTTAATTCTACGTGAACAATAGCTAGTGCTTATAACCAGTTCTCGTGGGATCGATAATCTTTTATTACTGACGACGTATCCGTGCACTTGCGGAAGCGTAACAGTATTCGATAAATAGATAAATCTTGTCTTCCTCATACCTGGCGTACCCTTTTATACATTTTTCTATGATCATTCATCTGCCCTTATTTAATGATATTAATTACCAGAGGAAGGCTTCTTTGTCTTGACTTCCGTGCATTGATGATAAATGTAGTGTTCTTGTTTGTCTTGGCTTCTTCATATTTAATGATAGACAGCGTGTTCTCTTTTGCTTTCTTGTCTGCTCCTGTGTAATGTCATTCCTTATGCCGGACGGGCGGTCCGAGCGGCTTGTTTTTCTACCGACCGACACATGATGCCCCGACCGGCCGGGTGATGTCAACTCGACCACTCCTTTGCTGACCGGGATAACCGTAAGTCCGACGTTGACCGCCTTGACTTTGACCGATACCATGTTATTTAACCCGTGACAGGTGAGCTCTCTCTTATCACCACATCAGCATCTATAAAGGATGTCCAATTGTCCCAGATTTTTTTTCATCAAGGCATGTCAATTCCATCTCAATTCTTTGTATGAATCTTGATTCGATTACAGTGTTGCATCACTATCCTATTGCTAAATGCATGTTGATTGTGCAATGTCTTATTATTATACAAGAAAAGAAAAAAACTATCGATATCAATCTTGATATATAAATCAATATGAACCAACTGACTTAGATTAAAGTCAACAAGAGCCAATTTGATCCTAACCAATCTCTCGGACATGTTTGAGATACAGCGAAAAACTAAAATTTCCATGGAAAATTGTAAGATTTGTTTGCAGATCTCATTCACCTGAATGAATACATCTAGGGTTAGTTCTAGGAAATGAGGAGAGAACCTGTACATTAGGCAATAGAGAAGCCAACTTGGGAGAAGAGGAGCGATGAGAGTAGAGAGGTCTAACTTCAAGAGAATGAATGAGGAAGCAAAGATGCATTCTATTTTAGGAGAAAAAAGAAGGAAGAGTTTGTGTCCTTCATTTGTGTTTTTTAGGAAGAAGTTAATGACATTAAATTACTTGTAAATGGAAAATCATGCAAAACTTGTGTTGCCCATTTGTGACTTACCATAATACATTACTATGTTAGCACTAATAGAAAAGGGCAATGAACTCCATAAATGTTGCCAATGGCTCCAGGGTATGTAGGCCTTTCAGATCATTTATTGAATACATAGTGTGAGGAGGGAGTGGTACCATCTGATGGAATAGCAACATAAGCACCAAAACCAAAAGGAATTGCTGGTAACAGTGGCAGAATGATGTTGACACGAAAGCATTGTGGAAGCACATGCAATGGCATATTGATCAACATTGAACATAATTTGCCAATTTGGATTGGTGAATGCTTCAGGTATTATCTGAGTTTCCTTCCAAGATGTGGATGTGAAAAGTTGCTCTCACAGCAGTTACAACAATGCCGGAAATAAGGATTCTCCTAGGCGAGGAGCCCTAGGTTGGATATTAAAGTATACTGCACCACTAATGGGAAAATTCCTTGTTTCTCATGAATAACCATGGAAGTTCTTAAAGATGTCGTTAGTACAGATGCCAACAGAGGGGGTCTATAATAAAAGCTAACAGTGTAAAGAACGGGACCAACTGAGTTCAGCACCAACACCGTAGTTAGGTGAAAGTAGGATGATGGAGAGTAGAGAAAGGGTAAGTACTATTGTTTACTTGGCATTACCTTTTATCCCCTTGCTCAGACATAAAAGGAAAGCATCCTTCTAGCGCTCGCTCATTTCCATATTAGCTTAAGCTCCAGATAAATGGAAACCAGGAAAAAAATTCAACTATCCTAATTTCACAACCTTGCCGCTTTCTAGGAAAGAGCTATCTTCGAGAAATTTCTCATACTCACTGGAATTTTTTAATGAAATTCTAGAAAATAAACACCCAAAAAGGTAACCCTAAAATCGTGAGACTATCATGATCTGAAGGAAGGGATGCTAGAGAAAGCTTACCACTGCTATCAGAAGGACCGAATTCCATGTCAGGAATCCCTTGCTTTCTAAACCCCCGCTGTGTAAATCCCCTAGAAACTCCAAACCCGTCGAGTTGAAAGACAGAGGGGTTTCCCTGCACTACGACCCAATTCGCGGCGAACAGATCCGCCGCTTCAGCACCACTTCCCGTAGCCGACGACGAAGAAACTGTCCGAAACGAGCTTGAGAAAGCGGATTCGATCGGCAATCCGAGTGGAGAGCATGGATTCTGGGGGAGATTGGGAGGAAGTGGAAGAAGGTGGCGTGCGGGGCGGAGAGGAAGAGGAGGGCGGAGGCTGTAAAAAGAAGAATCGAGAGGAAGGAAAAGCGTTAAACTGCGGACCGCAACGGATTTTTTAGAGGCAATTCGAACTGTTTCAGTTCCGGGCTTGGCATGGCGATATTCCGACGAGCATCCCATGGCCCGGTCCGGTTCAGACAGTTCCATAAATGAATGAGTTCGTTTTATTTTTATTTTTATTTTTATTTTAAAAAATCAAAATTTTGAAAATTTATGAACTAGATAAAATAAATATTTATCACTCCCTTAAATTTAAGGTGGTCGCATAAAAAAATATAAATATTTAATTTTTTTAAAAAAAATATTTTTTAAAAACAAAAGATTAATAATTGAGTGTGCCAATGTGCTAGAAAATTTAAAATGATGTGGATGCAAATCAATTTGAGATAATATTTAAAGTAGAAGAAGAATACATCCTTCAATTTTAGTGTGTCTCAAAATTGAAAATAAAAAATATATTTTTACAGCTGGTAGTAAAATATAATTATTACGATGCAGTTTTGTAAATATAAACTATCAGAGGTGTTTTTTTTGGTAAAATGCTCAATTGAAAAGAGCGAAGCCATCACCGCCACGTATACACGCCCTTGCCTAGCTGACCCGGTTAAATCGCTTTCTCTACGGACGAGGCCCGCACCTTTTTCTTTCCATCACCATTATGCGTTCTTTTAAACCTCTTGAGCTCTTCCTCCCCGATAGGCCTCCGCCTTCGCCTCCGCGGCTCCGCCTCCGCCGCCACGACCACTAACTGCTATGGCATCCATCGAGAGATCGAGACTGGGCCGATCAATACCCAACATTCATATTCCCATCGAAGATGCTCGAATCCTGCTGCCCCTTTTTTTCTCTTCCCCTTCCACTGCCACCGTCGCTGATTCCAGTGACTCACACCGCATGCCTATTGCTCGCCGGAGACCGTCTCCGCCGCCTTCCACCGAGTTACAGTTCTTTGTCCGATTTCTGTCGCAGGGGATTCTCATCGTCCGCGCCCGCCCATCGGACACCGTCCATTCGGTCATCGAGAAAATCCAATCGATCACCAGGATCCCATGCGCCGAGCAGCGGCTGATCTATTCCGTCCGCCAGATCCATGGCCAATCCACTCTCCTACGTTGCGGGGTAAAGAACGACGGCGAGACTTCGGAGCACCAGGAATTCGGTGGCTTTTCAGATGGCCGAAGATCTCAGGTCTTCCATTTGCTTCCTTCTATCCACCCGTCGGGTACGGGTACCCGACGCCCTCAATCTGCAAAGGAACAACATCGAGCTGCATATGAGACGGTTTCTTCTTCGTATCCCAAAATCTGAACCAAAAGAGGACAAAGAAAAATCTCCAACTTATTTCGACGCTTTATGCTACTCGGGCATTCCATCGCTGCTCGTGAGTTTGTATCTTTCACCTGTTGAAGAGATCCATGACAGTGACCTCAGAACGATTCGGATATTTCTCAACTCGAATGATGCCTTCCTACCGGAGTGCATGCACTTTCAGTGCGCCCCCATTGTCCTAACCTTCTGTGAGTTGATTTTCAGAGCCAAAGGCTTTAACGATCACCTTTACATTGAATGCTGGAGCACATTAGCTAACTTTCTATCTGCTCCCGACGCTGTTCCTCTGGGATGCACTAACTTGCTGTCGGATGTGTATCTGTTTATTGCCGGCCTTGTCGGTCTAGAGGATGTGGCACTTTCAAGGGACACCAACCAAGTCTCAGAAAAACTAGATGGCTTCTTTTGGGCAATGGAAGGTACGGTCAAGAATTGGAGGAATACAAAGGAGGCAATATCTAAGAAGGTCTTCGAGAATGGGAATCAGGAGTATGAGAAAGGCATTGGGTTGTTATATGGGTTATTCATGAAACTCTTGAGTAAGGTCGGACAGTGTCTGAAGAAGGTGGAGGACATCATGGACCGAAAGGGACATACACAATTTGTGAATGAACTTGCAGCTTGGTCTCACTTTCTAGTTGTTTTGACATTGGTAATTTGGTCAGGAACTTCTCTAAGATTTTTTAGGGCGGCAAGCAGTTGATCGATTGGCTTATTTTTGAACGGCAGAGGGCGCTGAAAGTACTTGTTAGACATGCTCGGACTGACTACATGCTTTTGTGGTCTTGGAAATATAAATATTTGATTTTAATACGAGGAGAAAGTAAGTTTTGATGATGCTATATAGGTTCGTAGGAAGGGACACGGAACAGTCAGAACGGACGTTCCGGGGATCTTTTGTTGTTGTTTAGTTTGCATTTAAGTCTGATTTAATTTTACTTTGATTTTATTTTTTTTAATGTTTTGTTAGTATTCAAATAAAAAAAAGAAAGATTTTATATGTACATTTAAATAATGTAAGACTACCAAGCTATAATATGTAAACATATTTTAATTTAAATGTAGCATACTCATTTTTGTTTAAGTTCATCAGCTAAGCTTTTGATTTCTTCTATCATCATTTATTATATATTTGATAAATAATCTTGTTTAAGGTAAGTTTTCAAAAAAAAAATTATTTAATCTAAAAAGTTTTTATTTTTATATTGATGTGGTGATAAAGAGGAGTCTATCTGGCACAAGTCAATTATCACGGTGTAGGTCAAAGTCAAGGCGGTCAACGTCAGGTCATAAGTAAGATTCGGCCACACACGAGCGGGAAGCGGTTCATCTGAAAATCGGAGGGATCATGGTCCGGTCGGCCACCTGAGTAAACCAGTGTCTAGTCAACCCGATCGACAGGAGAGCAAACTTAGCGAGCCAGGAGCCCGAGCCGAGCGGACCACCTGTTCGGCTCGAGGTATGGCATTGGCACTGTACACATACTGAACCGATAAAATAATAAAAGAGGAAAAGACAGATAATTAATAAGGGAAAAAGAAAACAAAAGAGAACACTCCATCTATCATTAAATGAGAAGAAGCCAAGAGAAAGATGTCTTCCATCGATAATTAATATTATCATTAAACAAGGGAAGATGGAGGGTCACTAAGAAAGGTATAAAAGAGTATGCCAAGTATGAAGAAAGGCAAGATGAATCTCTGCCCGAGTACTTTCACTCTCTTCTTCTTCAATTTCTAACTTGAGCGCCGGAGGGCCAACGTCAGGGACCCCTTCCCTAGCTTTGGTTTTGTTTTGCAGAGAGAAGCGAGGTCTTCATCTAGTCAGTGGAACTGCCACATCTCTGGCTTTCCAGCTTCGCACCTTCGAACTGGACCATTTTGGCGTCGTATATGGGAACGTAGGCTACATCCGAACGAGAAGATGGAAGACGTTGGACGACTCACAACAGTGATGCTGACGCAAGAGGATCTTGACGCACTAATACAGGCTCGAGCGACGAAGATATTGGAGCAACAGCAACAATAGGCGCTGGTCGATTGGCAAGTGCAGGAGCCCACAGCTTTCGCGGCAAGTCGCAGGCTGAGCGAGGGGACCGAACGGAACAACTTTCCATTCGGGACCTGAATAAGAGGTCGATCGGTACCTGTGGGGAAGCACCTCATACGATGATCCCCTTACACCGAGTGTCGTTATGGACTCCAGCGAAAGAAAGGGCCCAAGCAGATAGAGACTAGGAATTTCCCTCGGATGAGGCACCCGCTCAAGATACAAGGAAAAGGAAGGCGCCCAAAGAGGATAATTCGCCTGAGCGGATCAATCAACAGTTTTTGAAGGGGATTCTAAATGAACCTCTACCGAAACACTACACCCCACTGACGATCGAGGAATATAATGAATCGACCAACCCCAATGACCATTTGGCCAAATTTGATAACGCAGCCACGCTTCACCAGTACACGGATAGGGTGAAGTGTCGAGTCTTCCTCATCATGTTATCTGGATGAGCGCAACGCTGGTTCAAGTGGTTGCCGAGCAACTCGATCCACAGCTTCAAAAACTTTCGAGCGGCCTTCCTGCACCACTTCGCTAGCATTCACTGTCACCAGAAGACGAGTGTGAATCTATTCTTTTTGAAACAGGGGCCCCGAGAGTCATTAAGGGCCTATATCCAGCGCTTCAATCAGACGACAATGGACATCCCGGCAGTCTCCTCAAACATGTTAGTAAACGCCTTCACCCAAGGGCTCACGGAAGGGGAATTCTTCCGTTTGCTCATCCAGAGACAACCGGAGGACTTTGGCCACCTACAGAAAAAGGCCAACGAATATATCAACGTGGAAGAATCCTAGGTGATAAGGAAGAAGAAGATGCATGCAGAGTCTGCAGAAGCATCTAAACAGCGGCAACCGAGTAGCCATCAACCTCCCAAGGGACCTCGATTAGAAGAAGCCCCACCACACGAGCCTAGGACACATGTCATATAGCATGTGGCGGCCGCTCATCCAAAGGATGCAAAAGGCAAGGTGTGGACGTCGATGTTCTACTCCTTCCACCAGTCAGCAACGCACAACTCCCAGGACTGCTATGACCTGACAGCTAGTAGGCCAACCTAGCAAGGATATCGCCGTCAATCATGGTCACCTAATCGGCGACAAAGACGTCGATCAACCATCCAAAGGGAGGGAGAAAGGACAACGCCCGAACCACGCCGCCATCAGCCTCAGCATGGGAACAACCCAAATCTCGCTCGAGGCTTCATCGAGAGGAATGAACCTTTGGCACGGGAGAAAGAGAACCGGAGTAATGCCGCTCGGGGGGGAGATAGGTATAATCGCAGGTGGTTCGACTGACGAAGATTCTAATCGAGCAAGGAAGTCGCATGCTTGGCGGCTCGAGATCCACGACGTTGGCTACAGCAAGGAGAAAACTAAATGACCCGAAATCAGCTTCGGCCCTAAAGACTTAAAGGGAATAGAGGTCCCTTAGAATGATGCACTGATCATCCGAGTGGTAATTGCCAATTATACAATCCATCAAACTTTTGTTGATACAGGGAGCTCGGTGAACATCATATACAAAAAGGCATTCGATCAGTTGCAAATCGATCGAAGCGAGCTACTACCGATGATAACCCCACTCTATGGTTTCACAGGCAACAAAGTGTTTCCGATCGGCCAGACTAAGCTAGCCATTTCACTTGGCGAGGAGCCCCTGAAGAGGACAAGGACCACAAACTTCATTGTGATAGACGCACCGTCAGCATATAACGTTATATTAGGGCGACCGACCCTAAACGAGTTCCAAGCGGTGGTGTCCATCTACTGCCAAAAGATTAAGTTCCCGGTGGACGACAAGGTGAAAGAAGTCAAAAGAGACTAATTGGCCGCCCGACGATGCTACATCAAGATGGTCAAATCAAAAGCAAGGACCGCCCGGAAAAACCCGCACCTGAAGGTTAACGCCATCATTGAGAAGCCCCCGGCGATGGTTTATGAAGAAAATGAAGAAGTCCAGATTCACCTGAATCGATCTGATGGGACCACCTTCATTGTCGCCGATCTGGAGAGCGAGAAAAAGATGGAGTTGTCCACCTGCCTCAGGTGGAATCATGATGTGTTCGCCTGGTCGACCCACGAGCTCCCTGGAATCTCACCGAGCATTGCCCAACGCGAGCTTCATATTCGACCAGATGTCCGACCTATAAAGCAGAGGAAAAGGGACTTCAACACGGAGTAGAATCGGATCATCTGGGCAGAAATAGAGAAGTTACTAGAGGTCGACCACATCCGGGAAGTCCAATTCCCGAGTTGGCTCTCTAATGTCGTACTGGTCTCGAAGTCGAGCAACAAATGGCGAGTATGTATTGACTTCCGTGACTTAAATAAGGCGTGCCCAAAGGATTTCCATTCGCTGCCCCGAATAGGCCAGATGGTGGACTCTACGGCGAGCTGCGAGCTGATTTGCATGCTCGACGTGTATCAAGGTTACCACCAAGTGTCGCTCACCAAAGAAGATCAGGAGAAGCTTAGCTTTATCATGACTGATGGAACGTTCTGCTACAACGTCATGTCGTTCGAACTGAAGAACGACGACATCACCTACCAGAGGCTTATGAATAAGGTGTTTTAGAAACAGATCGGCCGTAACTTGGAGGTATATATTGGACTGTTACGGGCCGGCTTGAGGGAGGGTTGGATAGCCTGCAAAAACAAAAACAAAAACCAACCCTTCTCAAACTCTCAACAGAACACTTGCATAAATAAATTAAACAAATAAACTAAAAGTAAGAAACAAAAGAAATTTATTTGGTTACAACCGGGGAGATTGTTAATCCAAGGAAGATGAAGCGCACTAGAATATCTCCTTCAGGTGGAGAAGCATCTTATAACGTTTAAGCACAAAAACAGAAGCTCAACTCTAAACTTAAAGCACACAAGCGTTGGAATTACAATTCTTGAGTTCGTTGAAAATCTTCTGGACTAATGTTGTATTTACAGCCTTGGTCGGGGCACCCCGAAGGGATTCCGAGCGCCCTAGGGGGATAAAACTTTATCCCCCAACGTTCAGATCGCGTTTGATATGATCTGGTCAAAAAGTCAACTCCGGACGCCCGAAAGGGTTCCAGGCGCCCCAGAGGTAAAAGTCAACCCCGTTGACTTTTTCCAGCCCGGGTCTTCTACTCCGACTCCGTTTGCCTCAGACCGAGTCTTCCGCTCGCTTGGGTGATCTCTGTCATCCGGAATATGGCTCACTTGAACCCAACTTCCGGTCTTCTCGAGCAGGCTTCCGCTCCGACTTCTCATCCCTCGGAATCACCGCGTGCTTCCTTCTCGTCCGCCAACATACTCATCCGCAGTCTTCGTCCCTCGGTCGCACCTCGTGTCGACCTTCTCGCTAGCTGTGTCTCTTGCTCCTCGAGCAGTCTTCCACTCCGACTTCTCGTCCCTCGGAACCACCGCACGCTTCCTTCTCATCCGCCAGCGTACTCTTCCGCAGTGTCTCGTCCCTCGGACGCACCGCGTGTCGTCCTTCTCGCTAGCTACGTCTTCCGCTCGACTACCTGTGCTCCTAAGCTCCTGTACACTTAGACACAAGGTTAAAAACACAGGACCTGACTTAAATTGTTGATCACACATAATCTTGGGGTTCCAACAATCTCCCCCTTTTTGATGTGAGCAACCCAAGTTAAGTTAGGGTAAAAATAGACATAAAAAAATAAACTAACGAAATTTGTAATAAAGTGTAAAAAATAGAAAAGTTAGATTTGGTCTACCTCCCCCTAGACTTAGACTTTTCCTTCTCCCCCTTTAATCACATAAAAAAAATGGGGTTCCGAAAAAATCTAAGGGTTGAGACTTAGAAAATTTTGAGAGCTTTGAAAATTTTTGCAATAATTTTCACAGGAGCAGTCTAAAAAAAATTTTCTAAGTATCGCTTTAAGTAAAAATAATTCTGACTTAGGCAATTTTGTAAAAATATTTTTGAAAATTCTAAGTAAAAATTTAAGCAGAAATTTCCAATTTCAAAAAAACTTTTAACTTAGGAAAAAATATTTATTTATTTATTTTTATTTAAACAAAATTCATTCTCAAGTTATTGTCATTTCTTTAATATCATTATGATATCTAAATTTTCATTTTAGTCTATCATAATTTCTCAAATCATAATTTTCTAGATTTAAAACAAACAATATTAAGCATGCAGAAAATTCTTTCGACAACATAATTAGTAAAAAATCTTTCGGCAATGTTTCTAATTTGCAAGATTCGTTCAACAAAGTATTTTGTAACTTACAAGAATCTTTTGGCAATGCTTCTAATTTGCTAAATTCTTTCAACAAAAGATTTTCTAATCCGAAAAACTCTTTTGACGATTCAATTTCGAATTTGCAAAAATCTTCAGGCAACTTTTCAATTGATTTAACCAATTGCTCAGAAGGTAGAGACCATACCTGACTTATCTTGTCAGTTGTTGATTCTCCCCCTGTTGTGTTGCTTTCTTCCAAAGTCTCTCCCCCTTCATCGATGCTCATATGGGATGAGCTTTCTATGTCCTCAGGATAGAGTTCGGCTGTCTTGGCAGTTTCCTCATTCTCGGACTGTTTTGATGGTGACTTGGTCCATCGAAGAGTTGGATTCGACTTCAGCTGGTTCTTCATAGATCTTTAAGAACTTTTCCCAAAGTTCTTTTGCGCTTTTGTATTTTCCGACTCTGTCAATATCTTCATCTGGTATTACGCTTAGAAGATGAAATTCAACCCGAGCGTTTGCCATCGATTTGTTACGTTGCTTCTCGTTCCAGAGATATTTCTTGATTTCTTCTCCATTCGTTGTCTTTGGTGCTTCATAATCAAATTTCATAATTAATGAAATACCAAAATCTGTGTTTAGATATACCTTCATGCGTAGCTTCCATAAAGCAAACTCCCCCTCGAATGCTGGTGGGTAGATGTTTGGTCCGGCCATTATCTTTGCTTCGGTTGACGGTTAGTCCTCCTGAAGTGCCTCGACTCTGATACCACTTGTTGGACCGTTGCGGGTCAGCTTGAAGGGGGGTTGGATAGCCAGCAAACACAAAAACAAAAACCAACCCTTCTCGAACTCTCAACAGAACACTTGCATAAATAAATTAAACAAATAAACTAAAAGTAAGAGACAAAAGAGATTTACTTGGTTACAACCAGGGAGGTTGTTAATCCAAGGAAGATGAAGTACACTAGAATATCTCCTTCAGGCGGAGAAGCCTCTTACAGCGTTTAAGCACAGAAATAGAATCTCAACTCTAAACTTAAAGCACACAAGCGTTGAAATTACAATTCTTGAGTTCGTTGAAAAGCTTCTGGATCAAGGTTGTATTTATAGCCTTGGTCGGGGTGCTTCGAAGGGATTCCGGGCGCCCTGAGAGGGATAAAACTTTATCCCCCAACGACCGCGTTTGACGTGATCTGGTCAAAAAATCAACTCCGAGCGCTTGGAAGGGTTCCGGGCGCCCCGGACAGGTCCAGGCGCCCCGATGGGAAAAGTCAACCCTGTTGATTTTTTCTAGCCCGGGTCTTCTGCTCCGGCTCCGTTTGTCTCAGACCGAGTATTCTACTCATTTGGGTGATCTCTGCCATCCGGAATATGGCTCACCCAAACCCAACTTTCGGTCTTCTCGAGCAGGCTTCCGCTCCGGCTTCTCATCCCTCGGAATCGCCACGTACTTCCTTCTCATCCGCCAGCGTACTCATCCGCAGTCTTCATCCCTCGGTTGCACCCCGTGCCGACCTTCTCGCTAGCTGCGTCTCTTACTCCTCGAACAGTCTTTCGCTCTGACTTCTCGTCCCTCGAAACCATCGCACGCTTACTTCTCGTCCACCGGTGTACTCTTCCGTAGTGCCTCATCCCTTGAACGCACGCGTGTCGTCCTTCTCGCTAGCTGCGTCTTCCTCTCGACTACATGTGCTCCTAAGCTCCTGTACACTTAGACACAAGGTTAAAAACACACAGGACCTAACTTAACTTGTTGATCACACCAAAACAACCTTGGGGTTCCAACAGTATATGTCGATGACATATTAATAAAGTCAACCTGAGTTGCTGATCTGTGTGCAAATATCGAAGAAACATGCTGAACCTTGAGGACATATGGGATGAAGCTGAACCCGAGCAAGTATCTATTCAACGCTAAGAGTGGACGCTTCCTCGGATATATCATCATCGAATGGGGTATCGAGACGAATCCGAGCAAGGTAAAGGCATTACAAGACACGCCCCCACTCCGTAGCTTGAAAGAGGCCCAACGGCTAACCGAACAAATCACAGCATTATCCAGATTCATATCTAGGTCATCCGATCGGAGTCTACCATTCTTCAATGTGTTGCGTTGAGTGACAAGATTCCAGTGGGATGTAGAGTGTGACCAGACGTTGGAAGAACTCAAGGAGTATCTTAACTCCTTACCTGTGTTAGCTAAGTCGAGCGTCGGGGAACCACTTTGGATCTATTTGTTGTCCACCGACTATGAGGTCGGCTCGACATTAGTCAAGCAGAACAGCCATGAACATCAACTCATGTACTTTTTAAGCCATATATTGAAAGACGCTGAATCCCGCTACACTGGTCTTAAAAAATTAGCCTACACCTTGGTGCTTGTTGCTCGGAGACTCCATCCATACTTCCTCGCTCATCCGATCATCGTCATAACCAATAGTACCCTAGGAAGAGTCCTCCTCAATCAAGAGGCATCTGAGCAACTAATCAAATAGACAACTGAACTAAGCAAGTTTGATGCTCAGTATCAACCCCGAACGGCGATCAAAGCTCAGGCCTTGGCTGATTTCATCATAGAGGTCCAGAACGCCAAACCAGTAGCAACTTGGAGAATATATGTCGATGGTTTGTCCACTCAACAAGGCAGCAGGATCGGCATTCTTCTCATTTCACCATGGGAAGACCAGATGCAACTTTCCGTTTGGCTGGATTATCGACCCACTAACAACAAAGTTGAGTATGAAGCCTTGATAGTCGGCTTACATGCAACGCGACATGTTGGAGCAACAAAAGTCCTCATTCACTCGGACTCTCAGCTGGGCGCCCAACAGCTATCAGGGATGTTCGAGATTAGCAGCTCCCGACTCAAGTTATATGCAGAAGCTTTCGAGAAATTAAAGGTAAATTTTCAAGAGGTCACTATACAGAAGATCTCCCGATCGAACAATCAAGCAGCAGATGAACTAGCTAAGTTAGCTAATTCATTATCACTAGTCATGCTCAGCCAGCCGATTGAGCAGGTCTCATTGGTGGCGCACATCGACCGAATGGAGAGAGTAGTCTTCTCGATCGACTGGAGAACACTGCTAATTGAGTTCCTCCGATCGGGTAGCAAGTTAGTCGACTAGAAGGCAGCGTGACTATTAAGAAAGAGGGTTAGACGGTTCACCTTGGTCGGAGATTAGCTGTATAAGAGAGCCTTCTCTAGGCCCCTGCTTAAGTGCGTTGTGTTACCCCAGGTAGGCCGGAGAGAGGGGACGTGAACTAGCTGTTAAGAAAAACCTTCCTCGACTTTTAACTCAAATCAGTAGTGACAAAAAAATAGAATAAATGAACAACAAAAAAAATGAGGCCAAAAGAGTTACTTGGTTACAACCGGGGAGGTTGTAATCCAAGATAAGTAAACGCACTAAAGATCTCCTTTTTTAAAGGCGAAAAAACCTCTTACACTCGTTGGAAGCTCAGAAAGTAGCTAGGAAATCAATACATAAGTTGTTACCTATTCCTAGATCCAGGAGTAATTTTATAGTTCCTGTAGAATCTTATCCATAGCTTGAAGGTGCCTTCAATAAAGGTTCAAGGCGCCTTCAAGGGATAGAACTTTATCTGTCGAAGATAAAACATTATCCTCGGCAACGTTCAAATCTGCCAGATTGAAGGCACCTTCCATGTGGGTTGAAGGCGCCTTCCCACTAAAAGGAATGGAGGCACCTTTAACTCCAATGAAGGTGCCTCCAGCAGTTCCACAGCTCCTTTTTGGCTCTTCTGCTGCTTCGTTTGCTAGGGTGATTTCGGCCAAACGGAATAGGGCTCACCCGAACCCATTTTCTGGCCTTCTCCATGAGCAGATTTCCTCCCCGACTTCTTGTCCCTCGGACCGCCGCGTGCATCCTTCTAGTCCACCGGTGTACTCTTCAGCAACACCTCGTTTCTTGGATGCACCGAGCCCGCTGGCTCTCTCCCATGTCGTCCTTCTCACTAGATGCGTCTTCCGCTCAACTTCCTGTATTCCTAAGCTCCTGTACACTTAAACACAAGAGTTAAACACTAACAAGACCCAACCTGACTTGGTCGATCATATCAAAACTACCATGGGGTACCAACATATTGTTGTTGGTCCAATATCCCCTGGGTCAAGGTTGACCAGGTTGACTAAGCTTAAGCAAGGTTTGAGTCTCGATATTTGGGTGTTGATGTTTGACAATATATAAAGATTGCAAGAGTAATCGTCCGATTAGAAAGATTATTGATATAATTCTCCTCTGGTCTAGGACTAATCAGTTAGATGCGAATGAGAGTCAAGTAGGTCAAAGGCTTGACGAAATATTTGACTGGGAAAGTCCTACCTGGAGGTTAGGCAGGTGAAAGACCTAGCAAGTGAAGCTAGGCAGTTGGAAAATCTGGGTGAATGAAGCCAGGTGAAAGACCTAGTGAGTGAAGCTAGGCAGGTGAAAGTCCCAATGAGTGAAGTCGGGCAGTGGGAAAATCCTAGTGAGTGAAGCTAGGTGAAAGTCCTGGTGAGTGAAGTCAGGCAGTGGGAAAATCCTAGTGAGTGAAGCTAGCCGAAAGTCCTGATGAGTGAAGCCAGACAGTGAGAAAGTCCTGATGAGTGAAGGCAGGCAGATGGAAAATCCTGACGAGTAAAGCCAGGCAGATAGAAAATCCTAGTGAGTGAAGCTAGACAGATGCAAAGACCTGGTGAGTGAAGCCAGGCACGTGGAAATCCAGGTGAGTCAAGGTTGACCGGACACCTAGTGTTGGGAAGTCCAAGTAAGTCAAAGGTGTAACCGGATACTTGGCACAAGGAAATCCAAATAGGTCAAGGGTGACCGAACATCTGGTGGAAGGAAGTCCAAGTAGGTCATGGAGGACTGGACACTTGACACGAGATGGTAAGTCCAAGTGGATCAAGGTTGACTGGACACTTGACATGAGGAGAAAAGTTCAAGTGAGTCAAAGGGTTGACCGGACACTTGGTGAAGAAATCCCAATAGGTCACGATTGATCGGATGTTGGGTTTGGGAACCTTGGACTTGAGTTAAGCAAGTCAAAGGAAGGTCAATCGATCAACCGATCGATTGAACTGTGATTCAATGGATCGGTCGATCGATTGAAGGTGGGTTGCGATTGAAGGCTAGCCCAATCAATCGATTGGGAAGCAAAATCGCGAGCACAATATGCTACCCAATTGATCAGTCGATCGATTGGGCACTGCTAATCGATCAGCCGATCAATTAGGGGATGGTTTCCTCACATGATCGCGAGAAAGCCTGAATCGATCAGTCGATCGATTCAGATAGTTTCCAGTAAAGCATAGAGGTGCTCTGAATCGATCAACCGATCGATTCAAGTCTCCCCAATCGATTGGGATGTGACCATTGCGAAGGAAGCATCGAGTTTAAATTCATCTTCCTTGCAGCAACTCGACATCTCTCGAAGCTCTCCTCTCTTACGATTCTCACAGGTTTCGCCAGTTCTTGAAGCTTCTTGGAGCAAAGTGTTGCTGCACTTCCAAGGTCAAGAAGTGTTCCACACAAGAAGAAGAAGCTAGCTAGGGTTTTATTTGTGTAAAATCTTGTAAGATTTTCTTTATATTTGCTTCTTCGTTTTTTCTTGCTGTATTGTGAGCTTGTACGAGATTTCTCTACCTCCGGTAGTTACCGAGAAGGAGTTATTTCATAATGGATGAGTGAGTGAGGGTCAAATCTTTGGATTAGTCACCTTTTCTTGAGGTGGATACCAAGTAAATCTCTTGTGTTAGCATTGTGAGAGTTGCTTAAGTGTTTTCTGCTGTAACAATATCATCAAAGCAAGCAACTGAAGCACAACAAGTTATTCACCGCCCCCCCCCCTCTAGCTACAAATCGATCCTAACAAGTGGTATCAGAGTGAGGTCACTCTTCACTGGAATCATCGCCGGAAATGGCAACGAGCTAGAGCAAGAAGAAGTTGAAGCAAAGTTCAACAAATTCAAAGACTTCATCAAAGGTTCAACTTTAAATGGAATTCCAAGATGGACTTGGATACGACATAAGGGTGTCTCCACCATTCACAATGACAAGCTTCGATTCTTGGAAATCAAGAATCGAAAATTTCTTCATGATAGAGATAGAGTAATGATTTTCTCTAATGGAAGGTTTTGAAACTCCAAGAGATTCAAAAGACAAAATTCTCATGAAAAGCAAATGGAGCCAAGAGCAAATTCAAAGAAGCGAGGTGAATGACAAGGTAACCAAATTATTGGTTAGTCTATTGCCAAGCACAATCATTTGCAAACTTGGAGAATACAAGGATGCAAATGAACTATGGAGAAAATTAGCCAAGCTTCATGAAGAACCCTCCACTGCACCAAACTAAGAGAAATCCAAAAAGGGTGACTCATTAGAGCAAGACCAAGAGGAAGAGAACTCCAAAGTTGAGAGATGCTCAACTTCCGAAGAAGAAGTCCAAGAATCTTCATCCTCAAAGGAGTGCAACCAAAAGAGCAAAGAGGGAGTATACTCTTTGTTTCATGTGCAAGAGGATGAAGATGAAGAGGCCTCCACCTCTAAGATTGAGGGGGAGCGTTATTCACTGACATCGGAGCAAGAAGAGGCTTCCATCTCGGGGTCAAATGAAGAAGAAGAAGATGGTGCCACCTCTGCAAATCAAGAAAAATCAAATAGAGAATTATGTGCCACCCCTACAAGCAAAGAAGGTATAACTATTTCAATTTTAAATAATAAAAGTCACATTATATGATTTGAGTATAGGGGAAAAGGACACTACAAGAGTAAGTGTCCCAAATTGGCTAAGAAGAAGAGCCAAATGACACCTAAGGGCAAGGAGAAACCCAAAGAGATCACTCCCGTGACAAAGAAGAGCAAAGAGCACGTAGTGTGCTTCTTGTGCAATCAAAGAGGGCATTACCGGAGTCAATGTCCTAAGGGAAAAAAATGGGTCAAAGTCAAAGTCAAAGGAGGAAACTCAAGTCAAGGGGAAGCTTCTAAAAGGAAACTTAAGGTATCATTTGTTGAACCAATTCCTTTGGCACATGATAAAAAGCATGCTAGGTCTAGTTTATATCACTTTAATGCTATTTATCATGAAAATAGAAGGCATGATAGAATTAATGAAAATCATGTGGCTTATCATGCTAAAACAACTCAACCTAGGGCTAGGAGGGTAGAAAACAATTTAGCCAATAACTCTAAGGATTCTAGATATTTGCCTAAGAAAAAGAAAAATCAAGGCTTTAGTGAAAAATCTAAGGTTGAGGTGTTATGGAAGGAAAATCAAGTCTTGATGTCAAGACTTGATAAATTAGAGAGGACCCTTAGAAAAATCACACTTGAAAAACAAGGGTCCAAAAATAATAACTTAGGTTTAGAACAAGGGGCATCCAATGGTCATAGAGGTTTGAGATACAAACCTAAAACCAAGAAGGATGTAGCCTCTTATCATAAGGTTCCATATAGTTATGGAACCAACCCTAGGTCTAGCAGTCAAGTCAAAAATACAAAGGAAGTTATCCCTAGGAGTATTTTTGGAAAGACTAGTGTGACAAAGATTTCTAAGAAGTCCAAGAAAGTCACTAAGAAGGTCACAAGGGAAGCAATCCTTAGAGTTGACCTAAAGGAAGTGACCAAGGCTTCTAAGAAACCTAGAAAGATCATTAGGAAAATAACTAGGGAAGTTATCCCTAATGAGTACCTAGAGCATCCAAGGAGCACTAATAGGTTTTGGGTTTCGAGGAGCATATTCTCTACACCCTAGATGGGTTTAGAGAGTGTCAACTCTAAATGAGTAGGGTGGTTAATCGAACCTTGATAAAGTTGGCACTTGGAGGCATTTTCAAGGTCTTTGTTAACCTTTGAAAATGAAAATGATTAATTGATTACTCTTTGGAAGAGTAAAATGTGTCAAAATTTGAGGAATTGGACTTAATTTTAATTGGCACAACTAAGAAAAGGTAAAAGAAATGTCAAGTTCTAGGATCATCTTTAGTTTAGCTAAGGATTTAAGATACGTAGATAGATTATCTAAGTATATTTTATTTATGCTAATTGTCATGATTATTTGCCCATTATATGCAATGACATCATATTTTGCATTCATGCTTGTTATGAAAATAAACAAAAATACCATATCATGTCATACATACATCAGGTTAGCTATAATATATTTTCTTTTTAAAATTACTTATTTTGATGTATGTTATAAATCATCATGCATCATTTTAATTTTCTTGTAATTAAGGACAATGGAATTTACTAACAAGTGACATTCTAGATAGATGTTCATAATTCCTAAAATGCCTAGATAGATATGCATGATCCTTAGTTTAGGGCAAAATCAAAATCTATATCTCACAAAGACTATAAGTTAACTTGTATGCGTTTTAGTGCACATTAGATACAAGTGAGATATTATGATGATGAACAAGACTCAAGATGTTGATTTAGTGCATGTATTTGAGTTTTGATTTCATCAAAACACAGTGATGTATACTCCAATCATTGGGAAAGCTAATGTACAAGTCATATGTATTGATCCCAAAGAAGATGGTTGGAAATTAGTTTTGAAAATCATTTAAAATATACTTTGGAAAACCTTAGCGAAGGTTATCTTTTGATAGTAATTATCATTGAAAAGTTAAACACAAACTTGGAAGAAACATTGAAGTTTTTACAAGTTTCCAATTTTATGTCAATCTTTGAAAATAAGATGTATTTTCTTAGAAAACTATTTTTCTGTGATAGTATATACCCTAAATAATGTCTACAAGAGTTTTCATGATTTTTAGAATTTTGTAAAATTTTTAGGGTATTTCTAAATTCTGCTAAAATTCACTTTCAGGAAAACAGAACCCCAATCGATCGGTCGATCGATTGGAGGGCCCCAATCGATCAATGGATCGATTGGGATGTGTTTCCTGTGAGCAGAAGGTCACTGAATCGATCAGCCGATCAATTCATTTATGTTGGAGGATCGATGGCCGGCTAGAAGGGGGGTTGAATGGACGGCACCCCCAATAACTCGCTTCCTACGTATTCGTTAGTGCGCAAGCGGAAATACAAATACTAATTACGAATACGAAAGCTAAAGACAAAGAAAAGAACTAGCAAACCAATACACGTTCGTTTAACGTGGTTCGGAGATGATGCTCCTACTCCACGGCTGTCCGTAAGGTGGACGATCCCGATCCTTCGGTGGATTAGCCCCCGGAAACTCCGGCTATCTCAAGTCGCTCCTTGTGGGTGGAGAAACCTCACCACAACACACCAAGACCTCTTGGATTCCACAAACACTTGAGCACTTGTAGACTACTAATTAGACCTTAACCAAGTCTAATTTCGTCGCCTTGGCCGGCCATACCAAGCTCCTTCTTATAGAGCTTGGAACAAATCAGAACCTGATTTGCCCGTTACCAGTCGACTGGTCCTTGCACCAGTCGACTGATGCCAGCCCAACGGCTATCTCAACGGCTCTCTGCTACAGTGGTCCATACACCAGTCGACTGCTACAGTAACTGCTACAATGCGCTACAGTCCCTGCTACAGTGCCGCTACAGTAAAACCTTAAAACTAGGATTTTACTCCGAGTACAATCTCTCATGTACTCGTACCCTCACGACTCATTTGACTCTTCTTTGCAGCCTTGACCTCTTGCCTTCAAGCCTACTTCCTTTGGCTCTCGTCCCTCGGATGCATCCAAGCCCGCGGCTTGTCTCCAATGCCATCCTTCGCGTATGCCTCGAAGTCGCTTCCCTCGGCCCTTGTCCTTGCTGCCTTGTCCACGATCCCTCAGATGCATTCAAGCCCGCGGCTTGTCCTCAATGCCATCCTTCATCGGACCCGAAGCCGTCAACCTGAGTCACATGTGTCACCTGTAGTCCTGCACAACTCAAGTACACATATCAAATAACGAGGGTAAACCTAACTTAAACCCTTTGCCCAAACACCAAAACACATGGTCCCGCGGACCATTGGGATTGCTCCAACAATCTCCCCCTTTTTGGTGTTTGGCAATACGTTTAAGTTAGGGAAAACATATAGCAAATAAGCATGCTAAAAACAATGGACTTACGATGCCAAGGCTACACACTTGGACTTACACCGCCGAATGGACTTACGATGCCAAGGCTACACACTTGGACTTATAACGCCGAATGGACTTACGTTGCCAAGGCTACACACTTGGCAACCACCGAATGGACTTACATTGCCAAGGCTACACACTTGGCAACCGCCGAAACAATGCACCAAGTATTGGAACCTATCACAAGGCTCCCCCTACACCTACGCTCCCCATTGAGCTAGGATTTTATCACAGGGCTTTTTAAGAACCTATCCCAAGGCTCCCCCTACGCAAAAGGACTAAGGTTTTCCCAACTAAACCTTACTTCTCCCCCTTTGCCTAACATCCAAAAAGTTCTCCAACAATATCCCAATTGTTGAAAACTTGTCATCTAAATTGACCCTAAACTCATGTATTAATCCCCCTTGGATCCCATACATCTATGTGAGTTGACATGGTCACAAACCAATGCTGAAGCCAATTTCAGACTGGTATCAGTCGACTGCCCTAAGTGCCAGTCGACTGCCCCCTTCGACAGAACCTTACAGAACCATTCTGTGGTCGAAAAACACTGTTACCAGTCGACTACCATTCTGTGCTCAAAAACACTGTTACCAGTCGACTGGTATCTGCACCAGTCGACTGGTACCCTATTTCTGAAAAAATCAGCCTTTTCAGGCCACCTTCAGAAATGCACCAGAAATTCCCTAGACCTCCAAAAATTCCCAAATTTTGTGGAGAGGTCTATTGTACCCTTGTCTACTTGGGAAAAATATATTAAAAAATATATCTATTACCAATCCCAAGATTGACACAAAATCCAAAACTAGCTAAATGGTTCAATTGAACCTTGACCTAAAGTCCTAGTTTTGGCTTCCTTTTGATGTATTTGCCCATACCAACCCACAATGCATCCCTAGCATTGGTTTATATGGCATATATACATCCAAAACCAATTATCATGCTATATGACCCCAAATGTCATATTTCTTGCATGAAACACAAACCATGTGTGCCAAATCCCTAGGTTTGAGACTCAAATCCATCTCCAAACCATTTGGCACACTCCATGGCTCCTCTAGACCCCCAAGTAGAATCCACCTGAGATCCATTGGCCATGGGTCCCAAATTGACTCTTAGAGCTCCCCCTAGAGCTCTTTGCCTTAGCTTTGGAGGACTCTACCACACAAGACTTGTTGGGGGATCGGTCGGCCGGCTTTAAGGGGGGTTGGATAGACGGCGCCCCCAAATACTCGCTTCCTACGTATTTGTTAGTGCGCAAGCGGAAATACAAATACTAAAGCAATGAATACGAAAGCTAAAGACAAGGAAAAGAACTAGCAAACCAATACACGTCAATTTACGTGGTTCGGAGATGATGCTCCTACTCCACGGCTGTCCGTAAGGTGGACGATCCCGATCCTTCGGTGGATTAGCCCCCGGAAACTCCGGCTATCTCAAGTCGCTCCTTGTGGGTGGAGAAACCTCACCACAACACACCAAGACCTCTTGGATTCCACAAACACTTGAGCACTCTTGTGACTACTAATTAGGCTTTAACCAAGTCTAATTTCGTCGCCTTGGCCGGCCATACCAAGCTCCTTCTTATAGAGCTTGGAACAAATCAGAACCTGATTTGCCCGTTACCAGTCGACTGGTCCTTGCACCAGTCGACTGATGCCAGCCCAACGGCTCTCTCAACGGCTATCTGCTATAGTGCATCAGTCGACTGGTCCATACACCAGTCGACTGCTACAGTACGCTACAGTAACTGCTGCAGTACGCTACAGTAACTGCTACAGTGCCGCTACAGTAAAACCCTAAAACTAGGATTTTACTCCGAGTACAATCTCTCATGCACTCGTACCCTCACGACTCATTTGACTCTTAGAGCTCCCCCTAGAGCTCTTTGCCTTAGCCACCTCCCTAGGTGACTCATCCACAATGGCTAGGCCACAATGGTGCACCTTAGAAGATCTCCTTATCTTCTTGACCTTGGACACATCATCCTTGCCATAATCATATGCAACCCTAGCATATTTCTTCTCATTGGCGTTAGATGACTCTACCTTGCCCTTATCATGTGCCGCCCTAGCACATGGTCTCCTTTTGGCCTTGGAGGGATTAGATCGGTATCCCAAACCCGATCTATCATTGTTGGGTTTTTGGCTACCCAACACCATATTTAATCCCTTAGATCCAATAGTGAATCTCTTAAGGAATTTCTCTAAACCATCAAGCTTTGCCTTCAAAGCTTGATTCTCCCTTTCTAGGTTCCTAAACCTAGAGTCAACATGTCCACCTTGGACATTCCTAGACCTACCCTTTCTAGGCATATGTCTCCCCTTCTTGGGATTAATGCCTTGGTTCTCTATTACCTTCTTCTCCTTAGGTAATGAGAATCTAACTTGCCTAGGTCTATCATGCATAGGTCTCCTAGGGTTATGATCAACATTTACCCTATTCCTATCATGATATCTAATACCAAAATTTTGCATGGGTAAATAATAAGAATTATTCCTAGCATGCATGGAGGAATTTAAATTTGACTTCAATTTTAAATTAGGGTTTACCTTACCCTTTACCTTTGGAGCTCCCCCTTGACATGAACCTCCATTCTTCCTCCACTTCTTTTCCCACATCTTCAAATGCGCCAACTTCTTGAGCTCTTTCTTCTTTGGGCATTTGGTGTGGTAGTGCCCTATTTCACCACAAGTGAAGCATCTAATGTGCTTCTTCTCCTTCTTCTTCTTGGCACCATCATTTCTACAACCCACATTAGTATTCAAATCAACTTGAATGAGTTTAGAATTTACCTTTTTCTTACCCATAGGACATCTACTCTTGTAGTGTCCCTTCTCATTACACCCGAAGCATATTATATGGTCTTTTGACTTCACTTCGGTGGAGGTGCTTGCTAGGTTGATTTCCAAGACTTCTTCTTCTTCGCTTGTCTTGGATTGTTCTTCAACCTTTGAGGATGTCTCCTCATCCACCTTCTCCTCCTCGGATGTTGAGTGTGACTCAACTTCCATTTGCTCCTCCTCAACTTGAGCAATTAAACCTATCTCCTTAGGTTCTTCTTCTTCTTGTGTAGGTTTAGGTTCTTCTTGTAGAACCATCTTCACCTTGCTCCACAACTCGTGGGTGTTCTTATACTCACCTACACCACTTATCACGTTAGAAGGCAAATTTTCAATCAAAATCGATATTACCTTTGAATTTGCCTTTGACCGTGAGGTTTGCTCTTCCGTCCAATATCGCGGTCGGAGTTTCTTCCCTTTCTTATCCTTCGGGACTTCGAACGGTTCATTTACCACCATCATGGTGTCCCAATCCGTGTCGAAGAAGGTCTCCATCTTCATCATCCAATAGGTGATGTCCCCAAGGCTTCCTCCTTCAAACTTTGGAGGGACAATCAACCCGGCCATCTTCTTATGTGTTGCTCTTCTCGGCGGTTAGCCCGATGGAGAGCGTCCTCGCTCTGATACCACTTGTTGGAGGATCGGTGGCCGGCTAGAAGGGGGGTTGAATGGACGGCACCCCCAATAACTCGCTTCCTACGTATTCGTTAGTGCGCAAGCGGAAATACAAATACTAATTACGAATACGAAAGCTAAAGACAAAGAAAAGAACTAGCAAACCAATACACGTTCGTTTAACGTGGTTCGGAGATGATGCTCCTACTCCACGGCTGTCCGTAAGGTGGACGATCCCGATCCTTCGGTGGATTAGCCCCCGGAAACTCCGGCTATCTCAAGTCGCTCCTTGTGGGTGGAGAAACCTCACCACAACACACCAAGACCTCTTGGATTCCACAAACACTTGAGCACTTGTAGACTACTAATTAGACCTTAACCAAGTCTAATTTCGTCGCCTTGGCCGGCCATACCAAGCTCCTTCTTATAGAGCTTGGAACAAATCAGAACCTGATTTGCCCGTCGACTGGTCCTTGCACCAGTCGACTGATGCCAGCCCAACGGCTATCTCAACGGCTCTCTGCTACAGTGCATCAGTCGACTGGTCCATACACCAGTCGACTGCTACAGTACGCTACAGTAACTGCTACAGTACGCTACAGTCCCTGCTACAGTGCCGCTACAGTAAAACCTTAAAACTAGGATTTTACTCCGAGTACAATCTCTCATGTACTCGTACCCTCACGACTCATTTGACTCTTCTTTGCAGCCTTGACCTCTTGCCTTCAAGCCTACTTCCTTTGGCTCTCGTCCCTCGGATGCATCCAAGCCCGCGGCTTGTCTCCAATGCCATCCTTCGCGTATGCCTCGAAGTCGCTTCCCTCGGCCCTTGTCCTTGCTGCCTTGTCCACGATCCCTCAGATGCATTCAAGCCCGCGGCTTGTCCTCAATGCCATCCTTCATCGGACCCGAAGCCGTCAACCTGAGTCACATGTGTCACCTGTAGTCCTGCACAACTCAAGTACACATATCAAATAACGAGGGTAAACCTAACTTAAACCCTTTGCCCAAACACCAAAACACATGGTCCCGCGGACCATTGGGATTGCTCCAACAATTTATGCCTGGATCGATCGAGCAATCGATTTAGAGGCATTTTCTATGAACATAACCTCGTTGAATCGATCAGTGGATCGATTGAGCAAGTGGCAATCGATTGAGCCCCAACCCAATCGGTTGAAAAGGCTGATTTTGGTTGGAAAAGTATGTTTTCCGTACTTTAAGCCATTTTTAGTCCCTTTAACCACTCCTAGCCCCTTAGAATATATTTATATACATTTAAGAGTGGTTTTCATGATGAAAACAAGGAGAATTGGTTAAGGAACATTAGATTGAAGTTTAGGATGAGGTTGGTTTTAATATTGAATCTTTTAAACCTCAAAACTTCACGTTTTTGGGTTTCCTAAAGGTTTAGGTATTTCAAGTCATTGTTGGTGCAATAACATAAGTTTAGAGCATGTCTTTAGGGGGAGTCACTCTTTAAGGACATGAAAGATATCTTTTAAAACCATGGAAGGTGGTTTACCTTCTTTAGAGAAAATGCTCTAGGATGAGCATTATGAAATGATTTAATGCTCAAGGTTAAGCATTGGACATAATGAAGGGTATGCGACCTTTATTGTGGTGTTGTAAATAATGAGTGAAGTTATGAACAACGTATGAGTAACTCTTCAGGGGGAGAGTTTTTTATGTGTGTCACAAGGGAAGAATGTAAGGTTTAAGTTAGACCTTCATTACCTTAAGAGAGAGTTTGCCCTCTAGGAAATGGAGAGAATGAAGGAAACCCTCATTTATGATTTGGCATGAAGAGAAGTTGAGGCTATGGGATTAGCCTAACTTAAGGGTATTGTCAAACATCAAAAAGAGAGAAATTGTTGGTGCAATATCCCCTAAGTCAAGGTTGACCAGGTTAACTAAGCTTGAGCAAGGTTTGAGTCTCGATGTTTGGGTTTCGATGTTTGATAATATATGGAGATTGCAAAAGTAATCATCCGATTGAGGAGATTGTTAATACAATTTCCCTCTAGTCTAGGACTGATCAGTTAGATGTGAAGAAAAGTCAAGTAGGTCAAAGGCTTGATACTTGACTGGGAAAGTCCTAACTAGAGGTTAGGCAGGTGAAAGACCTAGTGAGTGAAGCTAAGCAGTTGGGAAATCCTGGCGAGTGAAGCCAGGTGAAAGACCTAGTGAGTGAAACTAGGCAGGTGAAAGTCCCGGTGAGTGAAGTCGGGCAGTGAAAATATCCTAGTGAGTGAAACTAGATGAAAGTCCTGGTGAGTGAAGTCTGACAGTGGGAAAGTCCTAGTTAGTGAAGCCAGGCAGTGAGAAAATTCTAGTAAGTGAAGCTAGGTGAAAGTCCTAGTGAGTGAAACAGACAGTGGAAAGTCCTGGTGAGTGAAGCCAGGCAGATGAAAAGTCCTAGTGAGTGAAGCTAGGTAGATGCAAAGACCTGGTGAGTGAAGCCAGGCACGTGAAAATTCAGGTGGGTTAAGTTTGACTAGACACCTGGTGTTGGGAAGTCCAAGTAGGTCGAAAGTGTGACCGGATACTTGGCATAAGAAAATTCAGATGGGTCAAGGGTGACCGGACATATGGTGGAAGGAAGTCCAAGTAGGTTATGGAAGATCGGACACTTGGCATGAGACGGTAAGTCCAAGTGAGTCAAGGTTGACCGGACACTTGGCACGAGACGGTAAGTCCAAGTGGGTCAAGGATGACCGGACACTTGGCACGAGGATAAAAGTCCAGGTGGGTCAAAGGGTTGACCGGACACTTGGTGAAGAAATCCCAACAGGTCACGGTTGACCGGATGTTGGGTTTGGAAACCTTGGACTTGAGTTAAGCAAGTAAAAGGAAGGTCAATCGATCAGTCGGTAAATTGAAGGTGGGTTACGATTGAAGGTTGGCTCAATCGATCGATCGATCAATTGGGAAGCAAAATTATGTGCACAGTATGCTACCCAATCGATCAGTCCGTTGATTGGTCACTGCCAATTGATCGGTCGATCGATTGGGGGCTGGTTTTCTCGCACGATCACGAGAAAGTCTGAATCGATTAGTCGATCGACTCTAGCATTTTCCAGCAGAGCACAGAGATGCTCTGAATCAATCAGTCGATCGATTCAAGTTTTCCCAATTGATTGGTCAATCGATTGGGATGTGACCGTTGCGAAGGAAGCGTCGAGTTTAAAGTCGTCTTCCTCACAACGATTCGACATCTCTTGAAGCTCTCCTCTCTTACGATTCTCACAGGTTCTCATCAGTTCTTAAAGCTTCTTGGAGCAAAGTGTTGCTGCACTTCCAAGGTCAAGAGGTGTTCCACACAAGAAGAAGAATGTAGCTAGGGTTTCATTTGTGTAAAATCTTATAAGATTTTCTTTGTATTTGCTTTTTCATTTCTTCTTGTTGTATTGTGAGCTTGTATGAGACTTCTCCACCTCCGGTAGTTACCAAGAAGGAGTTATTTCATAATAGATGAGTGAGTGAGGGTCGAATCCTTGGATTAGTCACCTCTTCTTGAGGTGAATGTCAAGTAATCCCTTGTGTTAGCGTTGTGAGAGTTGCTTGAGTGTTTTCTGCTGTAACAACATCATCAAAGCAAGCAACTGAAGCGTGACGAGCTATTCACCCCCTCTAGCTACAAATCGACCCTAACAGTTAGATCAGACAACTCAGAGTACATCCTGCAAGAAGTGCATCAAGGATCCTGTGGAAACCATCCGGGTGGTCGTTCGTTGACTCTAAAGATTCTCTTGGTCGAATACTTTTGATCAACTCACTAAGAGGATGCCGCTCGGACAGTAGCCACCTGCCTGTCCTACCAAAGGTATCACAACATTCCGCATCAAGCAACCGAGGAGATGAAGACATCCACAGTGTCTTGCCCATTCGACCAATGGGGCATGGATATCGTAGGACTGTTTCCCATGGCGACCGATCAGCCGAGGTTCCTGCTTGTCATGGTGGACTACTTCTCAAAGTGAGTGGAGGTCGAGCCGATAGCAAGGATAAGTGAGCAAATGGTCATCAAATTCATCTGGCAAAACATCTTGTGCCGATTTGGCATCCCCCACCGGCTCTTCTCGGATAACAGGAGGCAATTCGTGGGTCAGAGGCTCAAGTCGTGCGAAGGTTATGACATCCAGCAGACCTTCACCTCAATAGCCTACTCCCGAGCAACGGCCAGGCGGAAGTCACAAACCAGGAGATCCTTAGAGGCTTACGAGTTCGACTCGACCATGCAGGAGGCAGCTAGATCGACAAGCTCCAAGTGTCTTATGGGCACTTCTTACGACTCCAAAAGAAGTGACTGGCGTAACACCATTCCAGCTGGTGTATGGAGGGAAGGCAGTGGTCCCTGTGGAGGTTGGAGTAGAATTCGACCGGGTGCAGCTCTACGACGAGGGAAACACCGAGCGGAGGTTAATGGAACTCGACTTGGTGGATGAATCGTTGGATAAAGCCACCATCCAACTAACGACATACCGACAATGGATGAGGCAGAACTACAACTGAAGGGTGATCCCGAGGTCTTTCTAGGTCGGAGATCTGGTGTGGAAGAAAATCAAGTCGGTCGACGACGTCACCAAACTCGAGGCATCATGGGGAGGACCTTACAAGGTCGTACAAAAACTACGCTGAGGGGCCTACTACTTGGAGGACGAAAACGAAAGGCGGTTCGAGCGACCATGGAGCACAAATCATCTCCAACCCTACAAGGTTGGGTGAGAGGTGCGTGAGCAAATACGAATGTACTTGTGTATTTGCCTTCTGGGTGCGGGACAAACATGAATAAACGACGAAAGTTTTCCAGACTCTTAAACTTATCGACCAAGTTAAAAGTCGAGTGGCGACTATAAATCCTTGACGTCATCAACGGTTGAGCGGCGATCTTAAACCCTTGTCTCCGTCAGTGGTCAAGCGTGTTGGTGCAACATTCCTTAGGTCAAGGTTGACCTGGTTGACCAAGCTTGAGTCTTGGTTTGGATTTCGATGTTTGACAATGCAAGGTTGATTGAAGAAGAGTCAAGTAGGTCAAGGATGACCGGATACTTGACTAGGAAGTCCTAACTGGGATGTTAGGCAGGAGGAAAATCTTGGTGAGTGAAGCCAGGTGAAAGACCTAGTGAGTGAAGCTAGGCAATTGGGAAGTCCTAGTGAGTGAAGCTAGGCAGGAGAAAAATCCTGGTGAGTGAAGCCAGGTAAAAGACCTAGGGAGTGAAGCTAGGCAATTGGGAAAGTCCTGGTGAGTGAAGCCAGGCAAGAGAAATCCAGATGGGTCAAGGTTGACCAGACATCTGGTGAGAGTTCAAGTAGGTCAAAGGGATTGACCGGATACTTGGCACGAGAAAGAAAAGTCCAATTAGGTCTTAGGGAGTGACCGGATACTTGGCAAGAAGAGAAAAGTCCAAGTGGGTCAAAGGGATTGACCAGACACTTGGTGAGAGAGTCCTAGCTGGTCAAGGGTGACCGGATGCTAGGTCTTATGTACCAACAAGTCATGGTTGACTAGATGTTGGTTTAGGGGCTTTGGGCTTGGTTTGGGCAAAACCAAGATCAGAATTGGATTGATCCGGCGGGTGGATTGATCCGTGGATTGATCCGAGAGTTTGGATCGATCCGTGGATCGATCCAGGATCCGGATCGATCCACCGATCGATCCGGTGAGTCCTCGCAGAACCCCTTTGGATCGATCCGTGGATCGATCAGAGGTCCCAATCGATCGCTGGATCGATTGGGACGCCAGCGCGATTAGCGCTGGATCGATCCGTGGATCGATCCAGTTTTTCGAAAGCAGGCGCTCGGATCGATCCGTGGATCGATCCAAAGCCTCCCGATCGATTGGGAGCATTCCAATCGATTGGGATCCGACTAAGCGTCGTAGGCGTTCATTTCCTTCGGTAGAACTTCACCGATTCATTCCAGATCTTCACCAGCTCCTCCACAACTCTTCTCAAGCTTGAGATCGCCAGTTCTTGAAGGTTCTCGGAGGCTCTTCCAAGTCAAGAGGCGGATCAAAGCAAGAAGAAGAAACTAGGGTTAGGGTTTGTGCACTCATTGTAAGCTTATAAGCTTGTATTTCTTTACTACCCTTTCTTCTTCTTGTATTGAGTCTTGTAGGGCTTCTCCGCCCTTGGTAGTTACCATAAAGGAGAGTTTCATTAGTGGAGGGTGCGTGCGTTGTGTGGATCCTTGGATTAGTCACCTCCCTTGGAGGTGGATACTAAGTAAAATCCAAGTGTTAGCGTGTTTGTATTTGTTTCTTTGTATTTTCGCTGTGCATCCTTAAAGAAACAAGCAACGCCGAGCAATGAGCACGCGAAGAGCTATTCACCCCCCCCCCCCTCTAGCTACTTTTCAGTCCTAACAAGTGGTATCAGAGCGAGGTCGCTCTTCACCGGAATCATCGCCGGAAGGGTCAAGCATAACAAGAAGAGCTAGAGGGTGAAGAAGTTGAAGCAAATTCATCAAAAGTCAAAGATTTCAAGAAGCTCAACTTCAAGATGCAATTCCAAGATGGACTTGGATTTGACACAAGGGTGGCTCCACCGTACACATCCACAAGCTTCGATTCTTGGAAATCAAGAATCGAAAATTTTCTTATGATGGAGATAGAGCAATGGTTTGCTCTAATGGAAGGCTTCAAAGCTCCAACAAACTCCAAGGGCAAGCTTCTCAAGAAAAGCAAATGGAGCTTGGAGCAAATTCAAAGGAGCGAGGCAAATGATAAAGTGACCAAGCTTTTGGTCAACTTATTGCCTAGCCATATTTTGCCTCAAATCGGAGAATTCAACGATGCCAAGGAGCTTTGGAGCAAATTGGCAACAATCCATGAAGAACCCTCCACTGTACCGAATCAAGAGGAATCCAAAGAGGGAGACTCATTGGAGCGAGATCAAGAGGAGGACTCCGAGGTTGAGAGATGCTCAACCTCCGAAGAAGAAGTCCAAGAGGAAGCTTCATCTTCAAGGGAGTGCAATGAAGAGAACAAGGAGGGAGCATACTCCTTGTTCCATGTACAAGATGATGAAGCCTCCACCTCTAGGATTGAGGGGGAGCAATCTTCATTGACACTGGATCAAGAGCAAGAAGAATCGTCTACATCCGGGTCAAGAAGAGAAGAGGATGAAGAAGCTTCCACCTCCACAAGTCAAGAAAAATCAAATGGAGGAGTATCACTATCGGATCAAGAGGAAGCCTCTACATCCACATCACATGGAGGAGAAAGCACCACCCCTACACAAGAAGGTATAAATGTTTCAATTAAAAATAAAAATCATATAATATGTTTTGAGTGTAGGGAAAGTGGGCACTACAAGAGCAAGTGTCCCAACTTGGCCAAGAAGAAGGGTCAAGTGACACAAAAGGGCAAGGAGAAGCCCAAGGAGACCACCCCCGGGATAAAGAAGAGCAAGGAACACATTGTGTGCTTCTTGTGTCAACAAAAAGGGCATTACCGAAATCAATGCCCTAATGGGAAGAAGGTGGTCAAGGCTCACGGAGGAAGCTTAACTCAAGGGGGAGCATCCAAGGTAAAAAAGAAGGCATCTTTTATTGAGCCTATTTCCTTGCAAAATGGTAAAAAGCATGCTAGGTCAAATTTATATCATTTTAATGCTATTTACCTTGAAAATAGGAAGCATGATAGCGTTAAGGAAAATCATGTAGCTTATCATGCCAAAACCTCTCAATCTAGGGTTAGAAAGGTAGATAGAAACTTAGGTAAGAACCCTAAGGATTCTAGGTATGTACCTAAGAAGAAGAAAAATCATGATTTTAGTGAAAAATCTGTGGTTGAGGGATTATGGAAGGAAAATCAAGTCTTGAGGTCAAGACTTGATAAATTAGAGAAGACCCTTAGAAAAATCACAAATATGACACAAGGGTCTAAGGATAAAAATCTGGGTTTAGGGGTACAAATGCCATCAAATGGCCATAGAGGTTTGGGATACAAAACCAAAGCAAAAAATGATGTGCCTAGTTATCATAGGGTTCCATATAGTTATGGAACAAACCCTAAGTCTAGAGGTCAAGTCAAGGATACAAGGGAAGATATCCCTAGAAGTATCTTTGCAACCAAAGTGACTAAGACTTCTAAGAAGTCTAAGAAAGTCACTAACAAGGTCACAAGGGAGGCTATCCCTAGAGTTGACCTAGAAAATGTGACCAAGGCTTCTAAGAAGCCCAACAAGGTCACTAGGAAGGTATCTAGGGAAGTTATCCCTAGTGAGTACCTAAAGCATCCAAGGAGCACCAATAGGTGTTGGGTTCCTAGGAGCATTTTCTCTACCCCATAGACGGGTTAGAGAGTGTCAACTCTAAGAAGAAGGGTAGTTAACCCAACTTTGAAGAAATTGACACTCAAGAAGCATTTTCAAGGTTTTTGTTAACCTTTGAAAATGAAAAGGATTATTATTTACTCTTTGAAAGAGTAAAATGTGCCTAATGGTGGAAAATTGATTTTATCTTAAAATGGCATAAATTGGGAAAACCTAGAGAAATACCAAGTTGGGATTTTGGTATTCTTTTAGAAATTTAAGGCAATCCGGGCCTTGATTTATGTGATTACTCTTGAGGAAAAATAGAATATGCCAACATTTGAGGATATGCTTAATTTTTAAGGGGCATAAACAAATCAAGAGAAATATAAATGTCAATTTAGGTTTTGACATTTCTTTGAAGCATTTAGGGCAATTTAGGTTTAACGTTTTCAGTTAAAACAAGTTGTATATTTTGAGTTAGCTAAGTGGTTAAGGATACTTAGATAGGTAATCTAGGTATATTTTATTTATGCTAAATCTTGCCATGATTATTTGACCATCATATGCCATGACATCATGTCTATTTTTGCATTCATGTTTTATTATGAAAAATCCAAAAATACCATGTCATGACATTCATACATCATGTAGTTATAGGATATTTTCTTTTGAAAAATTATTTCCTTTTGATGTATGTCATAACATAGTCATGCATTAAGTTTAATTCCTTGTAATTAAGGACAAATGGCATTTAACAACACTTATTAACAAGTGACATCCTAGGTGGATGTCTAATATCTCTAAAATGCCTAGATAGATATGCATGATCCCTAGAATAGGGCAAAATCAAATTTTACATCTCACAAAGACCTATAAGATGACTTGTATGTGTTTTGCACATTAGATACAAGTGAGATGTTAGGAAGATAAATAAAACTCAAGATGTTGATTTAGTGCATTCTTTTGAGTTTTAGGTTCATCAAAACACATAGTTATGTGTGTTCTCATCATTGGGAAAGCTAATGTACAAGTCATGTGCATTAAGCCCAAGGACCATGGTGGGATATTAGTTTTGAAAATGTTTTCAAAATAATTTTGGAAAACCTTGGTGAAGGCTATCTTTTGATAGTAATCACCATTGAATAGTTAGACACAAACTTGAAGAAAACACTAAAGTTTTTGCAAGTTCTCAAGTTTGTGTCAATCTTTGAAAATATGATGTATTTTTATAGAAAACTATTTTTCCATGATAAATTATACCCTAAATAATGTCTACACAAATTTTTACGATTTTTGGAATTTTGTAGAATTTTCTAGGGGTTTCTGAAATTGGCTGAAATTGAATTTCAGCAATTTCAGGCCTCCAATCGATCAGTGGATCGATTGGAGTGCCTCAATCGATCAGCCGATCGATTGAGAAGGCATTTCTCGCGAGCAGAAGCTCGCTGGATCGATCAGCCGATCGATCCAAGAAGACTGAATCGATCAGTGGATCGATTCAGCATGGTTCAATTGATTGGAACCCAACTCCAATCGATTGAAGATGCTGATTTTGGCTGGGAAAGCTTATTTTCAGCATTTTGAACCTATTTTAGTCTATGTAACCATTCCAAACCCCTGAAAATACATTTGTATACATAAAAAGGGTGTTTTCGTGTGGAAAACAAGGATGGATTGGTTAAGGAAGGCTAAGTTGAAGTTTAGGTTGAGGTTTGTTTCAAATTTTGAATATTTGAACCTCAAAACTTCTAAAATTGGGTTTCCTAAAGTTTTGGGGATTCCAAGTCATTGTTGGTGCAATGACAGAAGTTACCACCATGTCTTTATGGGGAGGGACTCTTTAAAGACATGAAAATTATTTTTCATGAACCTAGAAAGGTGGTTAACCTTCCGTTAAGAACATGCTCAAGGTTGAGCGTTTGAACTTTAATGGGGAGTGGATATCCTCATTGTTCAAGTGGTTTCAAGTGGATAATGCTCAAGGATGGGCATTTGCCTATATTGGGGGAGAATGTAGGGTTAAGGTTAATGAAGGGTATGAGACCTTCATTATCGTGCTGATCACAACGAGTGAAGTTGTGAACGACGATGAGCAACTCTTCAGGGGGAGAGTTTTCAACAAGTGAATCTGTTGATGTGTGCCCAAAAATGGGGCATGGTTTGATGTGTGCCAATAGGGGGAGAATGAAAGGGAGTAAGTTAGGCTTTTATCACCTAGAGGGAGTTTGCCCTCTTAGGGGGAGAATGAAGGGCTTAACTTATGTATTCATTACCTAGTGGCATGAAGAAGGTTTAAGCTATGGGATTAGCCTAACTTACATGTGGTATTGTAAGTGATAGTGTTGGTATTGTCAAACATCAAAAAGGGGGAGATTGTTGGTGCAACATTCCTTAGGTCAAGGTTGACCTGGTTGACCAAGCTTGAGTCTTGGTTTGGATTTCGATGTTTGACAATGCAAGGTTGATTGAAGAAGAGTCAAGTAGGTCAAGGATGACCGGATACTTGACTGGGAAGTCCTAACTGGGATGTTAGGCAGGAGGAAAATCCTGGTGAGTGAAGCCAGGTGAAAGACCTAGTGAGTGAAGCTAGGCAGGAGAAAAATCCTGGTGAGTGAAGCCAGGTGAAAGACCTAGGGAGTGAAGCTAGGCAATTGGGAAAGTCCTGGTGAGTGAAGCCAGGCAAGAGAAATCCAGATGGGTCAAGGTTGACCAGACATCTGGTGAGAGTTCAAGTAGGTCAAAGGTATTGACCGGATACTTGGCACGAGAAAGAAAAGTCCAAGTAGGTCTTAGGGAGTGACCGGATACTTGGCAAGAAGAGAAAAGTCCAAGTGGGTCAAAGGGATTGACCAGACACTTGGTGAGAGAGTCCTAGCTGGTCAAGGGTGACCGGATGCTAGGTCTTATGTACCAACAAGTCATGGTTGACTAGATGTTGGTTTAGGGGGCTTTGGGCTTGGTTTTGGGCAAAAACCAAGATCTGGATTGATCAGCCGATTGATCCAGCAGGTTTGGATCGATCAGTGGATCGATCCAGAAGATCTGGATCGATCCATCGATCGATCCAGCAGATCTGGATCGATCCGTGGATCGATCCAGCAGATCTCAATCGATCCGGATCGATTGGGAGGCTGCTGCCTCGCACGATAAGCGCTGGATCGATCCGTGGATCGATCCAGAAGTTTTTCCAGAGCACAGAGGCGCTCTGGATCGATCCGTGGATCGATCCAAAGCCTCCCCGATCGATTGGGAGCATTCCAATCGATCGGGATTCGACCGTTAGCGTCGATTTAAGCCGCAGGCGTTCATTTCCTTCGGTAGAACTTCACCGATTCATTCCAGATCTTCACCAGCTCCTCCACAACTCTTCTCAAGCTCGAGATCGCCAGTTCTTGAAGGTTCTTGGAGGCTCTTCCAAGTCAAGAGGCGGATCAAAGCAAGAAGAAGAAACTAGGGTTAGGGTTTGTGCACTCATTGTAAGCTTGTAAGCTTGTATTTCTTTACTACCCTTTCTTCTTCTTGTATTGAGTCTTGTAGGGCTTCTCCGCCCTTGGTAGTTACCATAAAGGAGAGTTTCATTAGTGGAGGGTGCGTGCATTGTGTGGATCCTTGTATTAGTCACCTCCCTTGGAGGTGGATACCAAGTAAAATCCAAGTGTTAGCGTGTTTGTATTTGTTTCTTTGTATTTCCGCTGCGCATCCTTGAAGAAACAAGCAACGCCGAGCAACGAGCACGCGAAGAGCTATTCCCCCCCCCCCCCCCTCTAGCTACTTTTCGGTCCTAACAAAGCGGCGACCTTAAATCCTGGTCTCCATCAGCGATCAAACGACGACCTTAAACCCTCGTCTTCGTCAGCGGTCGAGCGACGACCTTAAACCCTTGTCTCTATTAGTGGTCGAGTGGTGACTATAAATCCTTATCGCCGTCAGTGTTCGAGCGATGACCTTAAACCCTTGTTTCCGTCAGTGATCGAACGGCGACCTTAAACCCTTGTCACCGTCAGCGGTTGAGCGACGACCTTAAACTATTGTCTCAGTCAACTGTCGAGCGGCAACCTTAAACCCTTATCTCTGTCAACGATCGAGTGACGATCTTAAACTCATGTCTACGCCATTAAACGGAGTAGCAGCGACCTGAAACCCGAAACTAATCGATCGACTAAGAAAACAGATAGCCCGTTGCCGATCGAAAGAGCATAAGGCCACACGGGTATTAGCAACTCAATTTCAATCAAGTTTTTGTGACAACGCGTAAATTAAAATGCAAGTCGAAAATCGAAAATGTTGAATGGTGAGAAGGGATATAAGGGTTCACCGAACGAACAAGCATTCATTGATACTTTAAAAATTTACAGAAGCAAAACTCACATGAACAAGCTCACTCCAAAAAATCTAAAACATCGTTGGGCGGCGACTCAGTCAGGTTATCCCAACTGATGACCTTGCATGTCAGAGCAGAGGTGAGGTAGCCATCTTCCTTCAATTGATCGAGCGTCCCATCGATGGCAAAGTTGAATAGAGGGAGTGCCCGATAGGCGACCTTATCGTTAAAAGCGACCGAGCGGATGTAGGCCTACTTTATGAGATCAAACCTACTCGACTCAGCTCCCTGATAAGTCTCTAAGGTTGCACGGGAGACCTTCAGCTCTTCCTTCAACTTGGCCAGCTCTTCATCTTTAGCATCGAGCTGAATCTTCGCTGTGGTCTGCTTGGCCGATCGTCCATCTCGTTCGGCCTTCAATGTGGCTTCAACCTCCTTTAGGTTTTGGGCCAACACTTGAGACTCTTTATTTTTGATCTCCAAGTCCTCAATGGCCCAGAGCTTCCTGGTGTTGGCCAAATTGAGTTTGGACTCAAAGGAGCTGACTTGTTTATCAAGCAGAGCCAATTGTGCAGCCTACTCGGCGCCTTTGCTCTTCTCTGCCTCTAGCTACTTGGAGCTCTTATTCAGATTGACTCGTAACTGGGTGATCTCAGCGTTCATCTGCTCCAGTTGCGCTAGAGAAGCAGATGATTAGTCGCTCGGACCACGGAGCTACTGGACTTCATGATCCAGGTAAGTAAGCCTGTGGCACATGGTCAGACTTTCCACCCAATATTGCAAAAAATGCTAAGCATTATACAAACCGAGCGAACGAGAAAAAGGGGAAAAGGTATACATACCCCAATAGACATCTGGTGTGGCTATTAGCTAGTTCCCCCGGAGCTACAATCGCCACACGGGCTCAGGCATTAGCCCATATTTGTGCAAGTTGTAGGTGCAACGGAGGTCGGCAAAAGGGGGGTGAATTGCTTCTAAAAAAATTAAAATGATACCCTCCTCAAATCTTTCAACTCAAAAGTAAAGCAACTATAATAAAAGTAATAGCAGAAATAAAAGGAGACAGAATTTAACCTGGTTACAACCAAGAGGGTTGTTAATCCAGGGCAGTAAGAAAAGCACAATAAGAAAACTCCTTTGCTGAAAGCGGAGAAGCCTTTTACACACTTAAAATGCTCACTAGTTGCTAGGAAGTACTACAGAATTGATTGTTTGAGTTGTTCTATATTCCTAGCTCCAGGGGTCATTTTATAGTCCTTAGAAATTCTATCTCAGAGGTCTAGGGCGCCTCCAATAGAGGTTCAAGGCGCCTCCAAGGGGTGAGCGGATAAAACTTTATCCGCAGCTCAAAACAGTCACTTTGACCAGTTGGAGGCGCCTCCAGTCGGGCGCCTCCAGGTGGATAAATCTGGGCTGTCGCTGCCTTTGTGCACTTTCAGCTTTTTGCTTTTCGACTTCTGCTCTGTTCTTTTGGGTGATTTCGCCAACCGAAATAGGGCTCACCTGAATCCAATTTCCGGCCTTCCTCGAGCAGCCTTCCTCCCCGGCTTAACGTCCCTCGAACGACGCACACGTTCTTCTCGCCCACCAGTGTACTCTTTCACAGCTCTCTCGTCCTTCGGACACACCGAGCCCGTCGGCTCCCTTCCCGTGCCGTCCTTCTCGCTAGCTGCGTCTTCCGCTCAACTTCCTGCGTTCCTAAGCTCCTGCACACTCAGACACAGGGATCAAACACAAAGCAGGACCTAACCAACTTGGTTGATCACATCAAAACTACCACGGGGTCCAACACGAGCAGCCCTTGTATTCTTATTTGATGTTCGGGGAGGAGGGACGTTGGGTCGTCCGAATGGCGGTACTCGTCGGTCAGCAAGTGGATGATTGCTGTTATTGATCTCTAATCGCTTGGGATAGGTGTAGAAGTTACCTGGTTGGTGGGCTGTGAAGAGACTGGCCGGATGCGGGACACCTGTGCCAACGGCAGAGGAGGGGGCATGAAGGCGGCCGACAGTGCGCAGATCATCCCTTGATGCAACCCGGACAATGAAGGTGTCCGGTCGGAGGATAGGGACTTCGGAAGTTCCCCAAGGCCCTACTTGAGAAGTGGAAGAAGAGTATCACCTCGCTCGGATGGGGGTCAAGAGCTGACCATGGTAGGAGTCTATAGGCTGAAGTGGCAGTTCGGGAGGAACTTTTCGCTTGACGCCTTTTGCGGTGTTGCAGTGGCACGTCGAAAGTTGTTGACTCTGAAACAATAACGATTGGGACCATGGGCAACCGTTTAGGCAGAAGGTCCGCTGTGGCATCCAACGCATCACTCGCGGCTGTCTGACTTCCTCCAGCGCCGCTCCCTAGCACTGGAGTTCCCTCCTCCTCGTCGAATGGATCCTTGTGGGAACCAACCAACTGCAGACCACGACTCTCCAATTCGGCCACGATCGTGGTGTTAATGTCTGCGTCCACAAGCTTACACTTGCAGGCCAAACACGCTAGTAACATGATTCGAGCTACACAAAAGGAAGAAAAATCATTTAGATTCAAAGGTTGAGGAAAAGAAAGAGCATACCTAAGCTGGATGGAAGCCTTGTGCGGATTGGGCTCAGGCCAAACACGTAGAGGACACCCTCTAGCAGTAACTTGTGTATATGATATTTCTGACGGGCCAAGCTGGAAGCTGCATGAAAGTAATCCGAGCGGCTCTTATATTTCTTGAGCTTGGGAGGGTTCGACACCTCTAATTGCCACCTGGTCGGAAAATTCGGCCGCTTGGGAAAGCGGACAAAGAAGTAGTAGTCCTTCCAATGCTTGTTGGAGGACGACATCTTATCAAAGAAAACTAGGCCCACTCGGGCTTAGAAGAAAAAAGTCCCCGGCTCAGACAATTTAGGATAATAGAAATAGTGGAAGAGCTGAGGAGTAAGAGGAATGTTGTACAGGCGGAATAGAACGACAACCCTGCACAACAACCGAAAGGAGTTCGGTACTAGTTGATGGAGAGAAATACACAAATATTTACAAATGGTAGAGAAGAAAGTGTGGGTCTGGAACCGCAGACCGACGGTAAATTGGTCCATAAAAAAGCAAACAAAACCTTTAGGCGGTTCATTCAGGTGGTCAAAGGCCGAAGGAAGACTGATTTGATAATCGGAAGGAATTTCAAAGACAACTCTCAAACTCTCAGCATCACCTCCATCGAACCTGGACTCGATGGACATGTACCAGAGCCCAGGGACGGAGACAGGAGGTTGCGAAAAGCTTGCCATCGAAAATAAACGTCGACAACAAACAACAAAGTTGTTCGATTGAAAGGACGCTAAGAACAACTAACAGAGTCGATTGAAGGGTACAAAAAGCATACTAGAGAGATCGCTACGGCTACCAAAAAAGAAGAGGAACGCAGTGTCATCGGAAAGTTCGAAGACCAAGACGCAAAGTGAGGGAGACGAAAACACAGAGTGAGGAAGACGACGACGCACGCGAGGTTTATAAACTTCCCGGTCGATCGACCTCAACCGTCTAATCCAAATCCATAGAAACCTAAAAGCAGATCCCATCGTTGATTTTGAAAAGGCGCACACCTCGTTACAAGGGAATACCCGCCTGTCACGTCGAGCGTGCGGTGGCAGGGAAGGACATGTGTCCTTCAGTCATCGGGTAGCATTTAATGAGCTTAATTAAAAAGGTATTGTCGTGTGCTTGGTCATAATTATCAAGGATTTGCACGGTCTTCAAGAAATTTGGATGATGTCAGTCACGATCGAGCTCGTCTTAGGACGCATAGGGAAAAAGAAAAACATGTGCCAAGTGTTGTTGTGCATCGTCCCAATCGTCCCAAAGAACGGGTCAAAGGGCTGAACCCGACAACGGCAGAATGAAGCTAAAGTGGCGTGGGGTTGTAGGCCGATCAGTGATTACAGACCAATAACAAGTCGATCGGCATATGTGACGAACGGACCTTGAAATCGCTGAAGACATATCTTCTTGTCCAGTTAGTCGGACTTGCAGTCTCCTTTGACTAGACTTAAAGGGGAGGCTTGTGATACAATGATAAGGAGGAGCCTACCTGGCACGAGTCAATTACCACCGTATAGATCAAAGTTAAGGCGGTCAACGCCAGGGCATAAGCAAGACTCAACCGCACCCGGGCTAGAAGCGGTTCATCTGACAATAGGAGGGATCATCGTCCGGTCGGCCACCTAAGTAAACCAGTGTCTGGTCAACCCGGTCAATAGGAGAGCAAACTGAGTGAGACAGGAGCCCGAGCCGAGTGGGCCACCAGTCTGGTTCGAGGTATGGTGTTGGCATTGTACACATAATGAACCGATAAAATAATAAAAGAAGAAAGGACAGATAATTAATAAGGGAGAAAGAAAACAAAAGAGAATACTTCATCTATCATTAAATGAGAAGAAGTCAAGATAAAGATGTCTTCCGTCGGTAATTAATATTATCATTAAACAGGGGAAGATGGAGGGTCACTGAGAAAGATATAAAAGAGTATGTCCGGTATGAAGAAAGGCAAGATGAATCTATGTCCCTAGAACTTTCACTCTCTTCTTCTTCAATTTCTAACTTGAGCGTCAGAGGGCCAACGTCAGGAACCCCTTCCCTGACTTTAGTTTTATTTTGTAGATCAGAGAAGCGAGGTCTTCATCCAGTTAGTGGAACTGTCACCTATCCAGCTTTCCATCTTCGCACCTTGGACATGACCAAATTATTTTTTTAGAAAATGTATTAAAAGGAAACTTAAAATTAAAATGATTATAATTATACTCATAATTACTAATAAATATGTGTTCTAATTACTAGTACTCTAAACATAAATTATAAGTATAAAATTTAATTATGAATAAATAATAGTTTATTATGTGAGTTTTTTTTTTTTTTTTAAGTTTATGAGTCAAGATATGTATGATTGTTTATTTATTTATTAGAATGACACCGAATCTTAATATTGGTTTTGGATCTTATAATAGTCATTATCAAATATTATTACAAAGTTGGCCATCTAATTCTGAATATCTTTCATTAACTTAATCTAATAAATATCTATATGAACAATTTAATACTAACTTATATAGACACTCATATGTTGAAAATCAATTTAATCAATATTCAAGAACAATGTAATCAAGATTTAGTTCTTCCCATCACTCTTCGTGATATTAGTTCTAATAAATAAAGTATAATTTTTTATTATATTTTTTCTTATTATATTATTATTGTATGATAATTACATCAGGATGTATCAATTTTTTATGACTTGTATTTTATTTACTTCGTGATATTAGTTCTAATAAATAAAGTATAATTTTTTATTATATTTTTTCTTATTATATTATTATTGTATGATAATTACATCAGGATGTATCAATTTTTTATGACTTGTATTTTATTTATTTTTTATTACTAATGTAATATTTTAATTTATGTATTATGTGAAATGACATTGAAATTGAAACGGTAGAGTATGCCACAACAATTCTATTCTTGCAAACTCTAGGAGAGATTCAAGAAATACTCATCGACATATCTAGGCTGATGTGAGATTCATTTGAATACATCGGCAAGCTTGATGCTAGTAAAGTGGATGGAGAGATTTTGATGAGGTTCAAAAATGAGATGACCAATGGTTTTGGTGTTCTTAGAGAGTGGATTTGTTTGTTATGTGTTTGTTATGCAGAGAAATTTTTAATCCAAAGTACCCATTTTTCCGGCCATGCCCACACGATCAACGGCGATTCTTTCCCAACCCCTGTAAGTTGATCCACTCTACATTTCCAAATGAATCTAAAGGTTTAGTAAACAAGGAATGAAACATAATATCAGAGCATTAACCTTAAGCTATGTTTCACTAACTGATTCCTAGGCTATGATGAATAAACGTTTTAGGAGAAAAAGCACAGTCCAAAGCAAAAAAACAAAAAAAAAAAACCTTCTAAAATATGAAGAATGATCATGAACACACTAAGTCAGATCCATACATGTTATCAAGCAAGTCTTCCTTGTTCCTAAAGTGGATTTGTGAAATTATATGTAAAAGTGATATGAAGAATGTTGATGTCCTATCCTTCCCTGAATTGAAGAAAATGAATTCTATCATCTTGTTCTATGTATCAGTCTGATTCTGAAATGCTTGTCAGGTTGTTTGTGCCAGAAAACCTCGAGAGGAATATTAGAATGGTAGAAACTTTCAAGAACTTGTTTACTAGCAAGGAGTAGATAATATGAACTACATTTGCCATCCATTCTTTCTTTCTTTCTTTCTGTTTTGTTTGTTGTTCTCCAGTTAATGCATAAGCAATACTTTTTGTTATAGTTATTGTTGTATGTGTCATGCAGCATCTGCAGATAAATTTCAAGTCCTTATGATCAGTTGATCCTTAGCTCCCCAAAGTGAACCTTCACTTCGATCGTTTGTAGATCGTTTGCCTGCTGATGGATTTCCTGGCTTGTTTTCCAAATTGCCCATATGCAAATCATCAAGATCCCAAGGGTCTCTACCGACATCACAAACAAGTTTCTACCGACTTAACCTGCCTGCGTATCAAACTAAAGCCATTATATGAAAGAGAGGCCTCAGCTGATCGCCCAAGAACATCTTAGCTGCAGTTTCGGTAGCAATTAGGTCATAGATAAAGGCAATCTAGGGGCTGTACAGAAGTGTCCCTGCTAAAGTTTGCTGATACTAGTGTGCAAAACATGCATTAGAACTCAGTTTTCCTTTTGTTTTGATTGAAGTGGAAAATGGGAGTATAGAAAGATGTCCATAAGATGTTTCTATAACTAAACTTGTCCCCGGGGCTATGATGCTGCGATAGGATATCCAAGTTATCACTGACAGCCACGATTTGATTCTCAACTATGATATATTTGTAAAAAAAACTTCTCCAAATGGAGGCGCAGTCAAAGGATGCTGAACTTCTGGACTGGTTGTCATGTGCACTTCTCGATTTATCCTGATAGTCAATGAAAAACTTTCATAAAATCAGATCGATCATCCAGAAATAATCAATGAGACTAATTAAAATTATCCTTTTTTTTTCTTCTTCTTCCTTTGTTTTTCTTCTTTTCTTCTGCTGCCTTTCTACACTCACAGGTTGGCACTGGCAAAACTGATTAAAAAACTGCTATTTTAAACCATGTCCGAAAGAATCATTCCTGTTTCCTCGTTTCTCCTCCTCCTTCCTCTACACACTACTTCAGGTCGACACTCAAAAACTGATCCAATCTGTAAACAAAACTGATAGTTTGAAGTTTGAACAATGACCAAAGGAACCCAAAAACAGCAGTTTTTTTCTAACAAAGGTAGATCCATTACATCTATCGTTACAAAACTCTAAATAATACACACCATCTTTCAAGTGCGGGTGGAAGCCATATTAGATCAATTAACACAGCTAGAGAAAGAAAGATTTCTCCGGCGACTGAGTGAATGACAATATGCCTTCCCCAAACAACTGAAACAGTGACGATAGGAGGTTTCCTGCATCAAGATCCTCCTTCCAAGCTTGGGCCAGGACCACCGATCCCTTGGGTGCTCCGCTGCCGCCCTTCTCTCTTCTACTGCCAATTGAATCAATCGATACCTGACCTGGGGCAGAAGATTGTGCTGTACCAGCACCAGATGATTGCGGAGAAAACCCATCCTCTGCTCCTTGCAGGTTGGCTGTTGTTGTAGCAATAGCCTGTATTGTGCCTGCTGGTCCATCAACTGCCATCTTCTTGAAGGGTGGCTGCTGTGATGAGTTATTGGTGCTCAACTTCCGCTTGACTGATTTGAGGAAAAATGTATCAGAAACTATAACCTGACATTTGCTGATATACATGTGCAGTGACATTTCTCTAGTTTAATGAGTCAGAAGTATCAGTGTGCTAAATCAAGAACCCGACGCATTTTCTTTGACTTAATTTTATGTTACTTGGACTTGAAAATGTGTATCCAACATAAGTATGGCTCCAAATGCCAGGCACTACTATTTTAAAAAAAATGTCAGGCACAATATAAGTATGGCTCCAAATGCTCCAATTGTTAGACTATATATTTATTGCTAAAACAGAAGGAAATGACAATGAGATTTCCACAAGAAGATTGTTTCAAATGATTCCAGAAATATTAAATGGAAAACTGGTGAAAAGACTTGAATTGGGGCTTACTCCTGCTTATTGCAATCCTTGGGTTAATCCTCCAGACACCATGTTTTGGTGGAGATAACAAGGTAGGCATCATCTTCAGCCGTTCATACAAACATTTACCAGTGGCACACTAAATATGCAACCAAGGTAAGTGATTATTTATGAAACAATTTTGATTTGAGTAAATGAACAAGAAATACCTGTAAAGCACCATACACTCGCCACGCTTCTTTCCTTTTCATCTCATTCTTCTGCTTTTCTAGTTGCATCTCGGGCTCTAAAAGTTGCAAATACGGTTCAAGATTTGGCAGAACAAGAAGACGTATCTAGCAAAGTGGTATAAAAGTCAGACTAAAGGGAGAAAAGTGACATGAATGACAGAGAAATAGGGTGTTAAGAATTACCACACTTGGTCCCAGTGCAGCAAGCCCTTGAATGGCGCCATAATGTTGTGTGAGTGCTTTAGATGGATCAAGAAAAGCATTAATTAATGTCTTCGTCAATCGCGACTGAAGATTGTGGTACACGTGACCGTATCTGTTGAAAAAAATTATCCAGTAATTATAAACATCAAGCATAAAAATAAAAAACACCACTGTTCAAACCCCAAGTAGATGTCACTTATTGATATAAGAATTTTCTCAAGCAAAATGAAACTGGAAACTGTTATGCATGCAGCGTGAGATAATCGTTGCAATGATAAAGGAGGAGTTTGAATAGAATTTCTTATTTACTTTTCTAGAAAAGAAGCAAGCTTTTAAAGAATGAAGTTTTATATTTACAGCACGATTTCTAACCTTCTACACACTGATGCAGCTAGATTTGCTGAGAAATCACGGAGTTCCCAGTGGTTATCTGCTATTCTACTCCCCAACCTTTTGGCAACGACGCATGTAATAATTGATGGCATCAGCTGATGCAACTGAAGATGATAAATTTTTTAGTTAGAAGAAATGTGAATGGCTGTACAAAATTTTCTGTAATATCTTGTGTATTATTGAATAGAAAAATGACTCACATAAGGTTCTATGTGAATGTGCGGATTTTGGAGAAGGCTTCGAACCACACGCATTAAAGCAAACAAGATAGGAAGATCATTCAAGCTCCGAGCAACCTGTGATGGGAAACTGTCAATAGGTATGGGAACTAAGAAGAATTATTCAATTAATAAGATTGACAAACTTAACCTCATCTGCAATGAAGTAGGAAAAGTATGGAACCAACGGATGAATTCCTGAATCCATTGCTAAACTCACTAAAGCTTCTTTGAAAAGGTTGGATTCAGGTCTTGTAACTGTAAGCTCAGTAATTTTGTCGAAGTAGAGCTGCAATGATCAGTAATAAAAACTAATTACATGGGCAATTTCTCATAGAAGCTCAACAACTTGGGCAGCAAAACCAAGAAAGTTCATGAAGGGACTGTTGGGGAAAAACCTGTAGCTCCCTAGATAATACGTGCTTAACAGGCAGTTTGAGATCAACAAGCAGTCCATCTTCCTTGGTGTTCTCAGATTTCTTATTTTCAGACGGGGATACAATTGCTGGAAAAAAATATTCATGTAAATCAATTTCTCTCAATAAGTTAACATTACTAACAAATGATTAAACCAAAACCAGAGTATACACCAACATAATGGTTTCGAGCCTATAGAAGTTGTGACGCCAATAACACAAAAAAACACAATTGACATATCTCAAATGACTTTGATGAATTAACTAAGAGCACCAAATAGAAATGCATAGTCTTATTCACACCACACCACAAAAGTTTCTTATTTAGAAATAAATAAGTAGCAATTTTACACCCTTTCTGTCTCAGTATATACCAAAATACACATTATCATGTATTGGCACACAGGAGTAGTTTTGGTTTTGAGAAGGCATAAAAATTTAGAATATTTAATGATAACTGCACAATTGAAGTTCATAGACAAAAGGAGACATATCATATCCTATTTCAGGAACTATATTGTACGTCTATAGATTGTGAATAAGATATATTCTTGGTACATGTAGTAATGCACTTATATCCCCATAGCCATTATCAATTGGAACACAGAAGACCTACAGCATATCTCAGTTAGAAATATGGTATGTGCCAAAACACCTTTCTGATTTGTGTGCTATCCAACCAAGAATTACTTATTTGGAAGGTTTCATTTATTCTTATGAAGAACGGCAGTCTACTCCAATAAAGATAGAACAAATTAATTGTCACATAAATAAAACCTTCAACAGGAGAATTTTCAGGAATTGCAGGTTGCACCCCTTCAATAGCAAGCCAGTGAGCCACAACAGCAGTTTCAAGTGGCGCTTTGGGTAATGGTGAATCAATGACCTATATGTTGCAAACAATAGTAAATACAACCATGTTATACATCAAAGAAAATTACACCCAATAAAAACTTCACAAACCTCCTTGAAATCCAAATCTCTGTCATCAAGATAGAACAGATCCTTGTGCCCTACTGCCTTCTTGAACCGCAAGGGATCAGTTGATGCAAATCCATAAATAGGCTGAAATTATAAAGCAACCAGTAATATATTGACTTGAGATAGCTGGCAACATAATGGAGAAAAGAACTATACAAGTTTCGCATGATTTTATTGTGTTTTCCAACCTAACTAGGATCTTCTTAAAGCAGTGCTTCACTCCCATATAATATAAACATAATTCATGGTTCAAGAAAAAAAACAAAATATTATGAAATATTTCTTAATTCTTCTTGAAGAAACAAAAGAAAAGACAGATATTTGAAAAGGGGCTCAAACTAATGTATAATTTTGAATTTCAGTTATGGCTCAAGTTCGAGTAATTAAAGGAAAAAAAGACTACCATCTCCTCCTAATTGCCCCTTTAGGATTTCATTTCTTACGTAAAATTATTGTCTTAACAATTCAAAACAGAATGAAGGCTTTTTAAAATATAAACTACATTCAAACAAACTTTTACAAGTAACAGATCTAACTCTATCAATCCTGGAAACAAATACAAGTACAAAACCAATTAAAGTTAGAAGTCGCAGACAAAGGAAACCTACCTCGACATTCCTCAGACTGAGAGCACTATCCACATCTTCTGCCGTCAAGACCGTCCTTTTAGAGTGGCGCATGCACTTTATTGCCTCCTGCACTTCCCCTTCCAAAGTCAGGGATCACGGAAACCAAAACTAACGAAGAATCAAACTTCAAGCACCGAAACGTCTCAGCCCCGTAAAAACCCTAACCCGAGAAAGAACACAAGCACCACCTGCATGATCTCCCGAAGACGGTACTCAACATCGGGGGCGAGCGCGAGAGAGACCTCAGGGGAGAGGTTAGAGATGCCAATGCTTTGCGCAACCACCTCGATCGTCTCCTTCGGGACGATACTCATCGTCGCCTCTTCCTCTTCTCCGACTACTACTCAACACCACTTCCCTTCTCTCTATCTGTCGGTCAGACGGTCACGGTAAATTTTGCTACAGTGTTTATTTTTCCATTGATGACTTGTCAAATAATAACTTGTTTAAATAAATTTTAATAATTGCATAAGCTAATAATTTAGATAAAATTAAAATTAGCTATTAATTATCCATAAAAATTACCACATTTTAAAAATTAGAATAACTTACCACTAATATATATGTAAGCTCAGCCCTATGTAAAAAAAAATATTCTCAAAAACTTTTTTTTATAATAATTTGTTTCCAATGAGATATAATTTCGATATATTTGATTCTGATTTAGTTAAATTAGGTTGAATTTAGATAAAAATATATTAAATTATAATTTAAATATGCTAAAAGAATTATACCTCATTTTAATTTTTTTTAAAAATGTATATATATATTAGATGTATTAATTAGATGTATTAAGGAATTGGAAGAGAGTTAAAGTAAAGAAAAACTTACATATAATAATTTTTTCCTCAGAAACTAAACACAAAATTGAATTTGTGTGCAGGAGTCTAATCATCCACCCATGAGCACATGTTATCAACATTGTTTTTGCCACAATGTTGATAAATCAAATTGACTATTTTTTTTTTTTTTTGGAGTTTAAGATTTAAGATAGATAAATTTTGCTCACTTTCAATTCTGGAAGTGAGAATTAAAAAAAAAAAACCGAGTCAATTTGAGAGTTACCCATAGATACACACAATCACAATTAAGTTTGGCGTTAACAATTTGTATTTGTTCAAATCGAAATTAATTTCATTTTTGTATCTCAACAACTATTGAAACACGAATCCATCAACAACTTACAAAAAGGTTTCTCATCTTTATTCAGTACCTGTTTAGTTAGCTGTAACATGAGGAGATTTACAAGCAGTATTTGCCTGTAAAATCAAATCATGTAAATGGCAGTTACATTCAAATGATAGATTTCATGCTGAGTGTTCTGGCCAATCGATCAAACTTCACAAGCATCTATCGGTCGCATAGGAGGGAAACAGATCTACAAACATGAGTGGCTCGATTGCGAGAAAAGAAATAATGTGATTTACGCTTTCTGAAGAAGACCTGCATCCTGATAGTACTTGATGCTGTCGACAAGGGTCTCCTCTAGCGTCCTGTGATTCCACCCTAAGTTCTTTAACTTCTCGGAACGCACCACACTACTTTCCTCTACCTCCGTAAAACTGTCATTTAACATGTTTGAATCCATAACTCGTGTTATAAAAATCTTCCAAAAGCATGAACTCTGCGAAATGAAAGAAATGGTTTTAGTTGTATTACTTTTCAATATATTTGTAGTTGGGATATAATCCCTTCAGAACATCCACCAAGTCGCGGAGTTTCAAAGAATGAGATGCACAAATGTGTCGTCCGGCTGCCTTTGACTCCTTGTACACCAGCAGCAATGCGTCGGCTACATCACGAACATCCACAAGATAGATGTCTCGATTCTCTGCAGTTTGACGAACACCTGTAACAGGGGAAAAAGGGTGACTTGACACACATTAATATGGAATTTGCAAAACATGGACTGACTTGACACTAATCCAATTTAGACCTTATCTTATCACAAGTATGGTATGCAGGAAAATGGAGATATAAGACCTATATAACCAACTCAAAAAGTTGAGAGTTACATGAATTTACGATTAGAATACATGCCAGCATATTGGAGGTCACTACAATATCTGGCTGGGGAAGACCAAATTTTCAACCTCTATCAGCCAGGTAGAGTAAAACTGTTGGGTCCTTTATTGCTGATGCAAACTAAGTGCAGACAGAATGATGGTATACCACCGTTTTCGGCTAAGTCGAGATTAGAGTTAGACTCTATCTCTTTAAGACGAATTTGCCCCGCACACGGTGCTCACGGAATACGGCAATCGTCTCCCAAGATACAACGACTTTTATCTTACAATAGCAGCACTGCAAATCGCAAGACCTCCGAACCGAGGAAGCTTCTTGAACTCTCCAATGCAAGAATGCAATGCTTGCTTTGCTTGGAAGGAAGTGAGTGAATGAATGAGTATGTGAGAGACTTTATTTATACATATGAAAGGGTATAAGAACCTCTTGGTTCAATTAGATCTCATCCATCCATTTCAAAATGGGTGATGTAGATCGCATCCTTTCCTAAGAGGCATACTATCTCTTCATTAGATGCACCCTTTAATCATCCAAAAGGCATTAAACCTTTTTGATTATTTTTTCATTTATAATTTCTAACAAAAACAATATGTTGTTTGTGACATACTTCGATTGAAAATGATGAACTACTAATAAACCGCACGCACTAGCGAGCGGAATGTTAAATCAAGGAAACCATAACTATGAACTGAGTGAAGATTCCAAGTGTAAAGAATTTGAAAAACATGAAAATGAGCATCTGCAAGTAATGCATAAAGAAATTTCCTTGCTCATGTGCATGTGTGTGTATATATATATAACAAAGATTCATTATCAACTATTCAAACATTTTTTTTTATCAAACATGGAACTTTCATGATTTACTTCACAATTTAGTATAATATGTCATTCTTAATACAAGAAAAAAGAAATACAGTTTCTCAACTCAATGGAAAAGCAATGAAATCTAAAGTAATGACCTTTTATGAGATTGATGAGATACAAGCTTGATGAATTCAGAGTGGAATGGAGCAATGGTCCAACAACCAGAGATGGGCCAACTGTCACGACGTCGAGTTCATGCTTCTCTGCATAATCCAGTGCCTCATGCTCCGCAAGTGTTTTTGAAAGATAATACCAATCCTAAAATTGCAGGAAGCAGTGAGAACATGATATGCCAGGTGCACAAAAGTGAAACTCGTAAGACGCTGAAGTATAAGGATATATTTCAAAATAATAGATTATCATCGTCCAGGGATGAAATATAAAACATGCCGAGCCAAATACAAAGAAAAATTAAGAGAAAATATATGGCAAACTACCCAACTACAAACTATCAGAATTATTTGAAGAACTCTGAGAATGAACAACTATCACCCACGTAACTGATGTCCAATTGAAACCTTTATTTAAAATTTTTCTCAAGCATAGTACATTAATTACCTGAGATTTACGACAATGTTCTGCATCTGACCAGCAACTCTCATCCTTGATCTTACCACGTGGCCAATTAGGGTTGACTGTCACAGCAACAATTGATGATACCACTACAACACGCTTAACTTTGGCCTCAGAGCTTGCCTTCAGTACATTCACAGTGCCTCCGACAGCAGGAGCAATAACCTCCACCTGAAAGTTAGAATGATTCAAAAAGTTATCAACCAATAGAGTATCTATATAAGAGGGACGCACATGGGTTCTACTTCATCATATATTGACTGCAAAACAAACAAGTATAATGTTGTCGGATAATTATCTTAATACATTTGCGCTCATTTTAATGCAGTGTTCCAAAAGAACATCCTTAACAGATAAGATATAGCAGGAACAACATAAATGTAATTCATAACACAATAATTGAAGGTCGGTGTTTTCCCTCAATAAATGTAACCCCAACTTTCTCTCTACTACTCTTGATATAGGTTAGGTTTAGTAGGTCCCCTATGAAAAGGGGAAAAGAGATAGCAGAGTTAAGCAAGTATGAATATAGGCTGGGATAATAGACTTAAGGAAAATAGGTCAATATCGGCCGGGATAATATGCTTAAGGAAAATAGGTCAATATCGGCCGGGATAATATGCTTAAGGAAAATAGGCAATATCGACCAGGTTTACACGTTTAAGATAGATAAACCAAGATTGTTTAGATTAGTACATCTGGATATATATTAGCATTGGGCGGGCTTATATGATCGCCTGGGTGTGAAAAGATACAAGGTCTTACAAGATTTATAATCGAACGATTAGGACATATGTCGCTCAGACATAATTTAGGTTCAATTCCATCCGATACAAATCATAGTATAAGATCGGACTGTCTATAGCATAATAAAAAATAAGGTAAGCAGGTAGGGACGATAAATATATCTCCATATAACTTATAAGACAGGGCGAGAACAAATATTTCAAGAATATTCACAAATAGCTTAATGAAGATATCTGTAGTATGTGATTGTATAACAGGTTTACTAATTTGACGAGAAGAATGTTTCTAAACTCTTCTACAGGCACTAGGCGACAAAGAAGGTACATTTGGGGTACAAAAAAGATTCCTTAAAAGTTATTTTCTGCAAGTACATGGCTTACGTCATCTCATAACAAATTCTAACAAACCGGGGTGCATTTCATGGCTACGGAGGTTATATGAATTGGTATAAAAAGGGGAATCCTCTCCATTGGGCAGGTATGCTTACGCTCACCACACTCACAACTATCCATTACAAACCCTAATTTCAATCACTGTTCATCTTTTTTCTTTCTTCCTTCCACACTAAGAGAAATCATTGACTTGAGCGTCAGAGGGCCTAGCCAGGGATTCCCACCCCGGTCTTAGGTCACCGACGATAATGTTGGTTGGTCTCTTGTGCGCAAGAAGTCATCGGAGCTCCAAATCTTGGTATTTTTCACAGGATCCTTCCTTCTGTCTTTGGGTCTTTGCACAAGGAGGTGTTCTGTGACTTTATTCTTCCGGATCCGCTTTGATTTTCTCGGATCGGGAGTCCTCAGGTGTTCTTCTTCATCAATAGTAAGTCCTCTCCTTAGCTTTCCATTTTGTCAAGCTTCTCAGACAGGATCAAATTTGGCGCCGTCTGTGGAAAACTTCACCTGAATCTGAGATTGCGAGATGGAAGACGTTGGAAAATCGAACCTACTCACTATTAGTCGTGAAGATCTGGATTTCCTTATTAATACTCATGTCCAGAAGGCTCTACAACAACAACAGCAAGCTCATACTGGAGCTACTCTGCCAGTAGCTCATAATCCGGCGATCTCGACTGCTGATCATCGGAAGGGAAGGGATTTGGAAGAAGAAGATCGAGTGTATATTAATCCAGCCAATGCTTCTCCGACTAGACGCCCTCACGCCTTCCTTCGTACCCCATTTGAGTAGGGAGGGCAAAGGCTTATATTTCAGGAATCCTCTGGCAAGGCACCAGACAAAGATAAGCGCAAAGCTAAGATGATGGTAGCTAGTGATAGCTCACCAGAAAAAATTATTTTTCCATTTTCTCAAGGTGTATTAAATGATCCACTTCCTAAGCAATATCAAAATCTTCAAATCGGCGAATACATAGGAACCACAGATCCAGAGAATCATTTATTAAAATTTGAGAATGTAGCATTATTACAACAATTTTCTGATGGAGTGAAGTATCGGATGTTCCTTACAACACTTGGAGGAGCTGCTCAACGTTGATTCAAAAGATTGCCGGAAAATTCTATCCGAAGATTTAAATATTTCAAGAAGGTTTTCTTACACCATTTCTCCAGCAACAACAGGTATCAAAAAACTCCCTGGAGCTTATTCTCAATTAAACAAGGATCCAAAGAGGTCATTAGAGCCTACATCAAAAGATTCAATCAGGTAGCCATTGATGTACCCAATGCTACCACTGAAATATTAGTAAGTGTTGTCGTACAGCATGTGGAGATGCAACAAGAAGCACCAAGAAGATAGTGCACTTATCACAAGACCAGCAGTCATCATACAAAGACTGTTTTGTTTTGAAAAATAAGAAAGCAAATAGGGATCGTTATCAAAAGCGAAACTACTATCAATATCTCAGGCAGCAAAGTCCACTCAAGATAGAATACCGCCCGGTCGAACCTCAACAAGGGGTATTACCAAACCCGGCCGGTACAACTCAGGCGCTTGAGAAAATTCAGCCGGAGACCATGACAGCCCGACAAGAAGAGAACAGAAGCAATGCCGCTCGGGGTAGCATTAATATGATCGCGGGCGGACCCACTGATGGAGATTCCAACAGGGCCAGGAAGGCACACGCAAGAAGACTTGAGATCCATGCTGTGGGATGCAGCATGGAAAGAGCAGCAAGGCCGAAAATTAATTTTGAGCTCAGAGATCTTGAAGGGGTAGAAATACCCCATGATGATGCGTTAATAATTAAGGTTGTGATAGCCAATTACACTATTTCTCGTACCTTTATAGACACTGATAGTTCCGTCAATATTATTTTCAAAAAAGCTTTTGATCAACTGCAGATTGATCCAAGTGAACTTCAACAGATGGTGACGCCTCTATACGGATTCACTGGTAATGAGATACAACCGCTTGGCCAGATAAAGTTGGCCATATCTTTAGGGGAGGAGCCCCCCTCATGAGAACAAGAAGATCTTACTTCATGGTGGTGGATGCCCCATCTACCTATAATGTGATACTGGGTCGACCGGCCTTAAATGAGTTTAGGGCGGTCGTTTCTACTTTTTGCCAAAAAATCAAATTTCCTATTGAGGACCAGGTTGGGGAAGTACGTGATGATCAGAAGACGGCTCGTAAGTGTTATGTGGAGATCGTCAGAACTGAAGCCAATGCCGCCTGGTTTATGAGGAAAAGGAAGAGGTCCAGATACAGACCGGTCAACCTGAAGCCACCACCTATGTCGTAGCCGATCTTGATCCTGCCTTGAAAACAGAGTTGATTCAATGCTTGAAGAAAAATAAGGATGTCTTCGCTTGACGACCAAAGAAGTCACGGGCATTTCTCCTTCAGTAATGGAGCATTTTTTACATATCTTCCCAAATGCTCGGCCTGTCATGCAAAGAAAGAGGAATTTCAGTGCAGAGCAAAATCAAATCATTAAAGAAGAAGTGACTAAACTAATGGAGGTCGGTTACATTAGGGAGGTGCAATTCCCTAACTGGTTAACTAATGTCGTCCTGGTCTTTAAACCAGGAAATAAATAGCGGGTATATATTGATTTCCGTGATCTTAACAAGGTCTGTCCAAAGGATTATTATCCACTGCCCCGGATCGATCAATTAGTGGATTCTACAGCCGAGTGTGAGTACATTTCTATGTTGGGCGTCTATCAAGGCTATCATCAGGTCCCTCTCACTAAGGAGGATCAAGAGAAGGCCAGTTTTGTAACCTCTGAAGGTACTTATTGTTATAATGTTATGCCGTTCGAACTAAAAAATGCAGGAGCAACCTATCAAAGACTTATGAATAAGGTCTTCCGGAAGCAGATTGGAAGAAATATAAAAGTATATGTTGATGATATTTTAATTAAATCTCTTCGGGCTACTGATCTCTACAAGGATGTAGAAGAAACTTGCGAAACATTGAGACAGTATGGGCTCAAGTTGAACCCGGGCAAATGTTTGTTTGGAGCAAAAGGTGGAAAGTTTCTGTGTTATATATGGTGTCCAAGCGGGAAATAGAAGTCAACCCAAGCAAAGTCAAAGCACTTCAAAATATGGAGCCACCGCACAATATGAGGGAAGCTCAAAGACTCACCAACCGAATCACAACCTTGTCCAGATTCATTTCAAAATCGGCCGATCATAGCTTTCATTTCTTCAAAATACTCCGGAAGGCTAACAAATTTTAATGGGATGAAAAATGTGACAAAGTCTTCCAGGAATTGAAAGATTACTTGTCCACCCTTCCCGTGTTGGCTAAGCCTGTAGTAGGAGAAACCCTATGGGTATATTTGTCGGCCAGTGAAAATATTGTAGGCTCTGTGTTAGTCAAACAGGAAGGAAAAGAGCAACAACCTATGTATTTTTCTAGCCATTTATTAAAAGGAGCTGAGTGTAGATATACTACACTCGAAAAGTTGGCCTATGCATTACTGTTAACTGCCCGGAGGTTGCGTCCATATTTTTTAGCACATGCAATTATTGTATTGACCAACAGTACTCTCGGGCGGGTGTTGCTTAATCCAGAGGCATCTGTTCGGTTGATCAAATGGACGACCGAATTTAGTGAGTATGACATACAATACCAACCTCACTCGGCCATCAAAGCACAAGCTCTAGCAGATTTCATCATAGAAGTTCAACGTCCTGAAGAAGAGAGTGGTTGGAAAGTTTATGTGGATGGATCTTCAACCAGACAAGGTAGTGGAATTGGTATTCTCCTCGTATCTCCAAGAGAAGATAAGCTTCAACTTTCTGTTAGGCTGAATTATAGGGTCACTAATAATGAAGCAGAATATGAAGCATCGATAGCAGGGTTACAGGCCGCTCGGCATGTGGGAGCATCCCGGGTTTATATTTATTCTGACTCCCAGTTAGTAGCCCAACAATTATCAGGTAACTTCGAAATCAACAATGATAGACTCAGGTTATATGCTGAGGCATTTGATAAATTGAAAGTTCAGTTTCAAGAAGTAAATATACAAAAAATTCCTCGATCTGAGAATCAAGTAGCGGATGAATTAGCTAAATTGGCCTCTGCTATAATACCATGGAGCTTGGATCGGTCAGTTGAGCAGACATTATTAGTATCTTGTATTGAAAGACAAGCTGAAATAGAGATACAAGATGATTGGAGAGCACAAATCATATTATATTTGCAGTAGAGCATTCTTCCGATTGATGCAAAACAAGCAAGAGTATTTAAGAAGAGAGTTTTCCAATACACCATGATAGGGGAACAGTTATATAAAAGAACTTTCTCTAGACCTTTACTTAAATGTATTCGAACAGAAGATATACAATTTATCTTGCAAGAGGTTCATCAGGGCTCATGTGGCAGTCATATAGGAGGAAGATCCTTAGCCCGCAGGATTTTACTAGCAGGATATTTCTGGCCTACTTTACATGAAGATGCTGCCAAATTTGCAAGAACTTGCATTTCTTGTCAGAAACATTAGAATATTCCACATCATCCTACACAATTATTAAGAACCTCTATAGTTTCCTGCCCCTTTGATCAATGAGGCATGGATATAGTTGGTCAATTTCTTATGGCAACTGCACAGAGGAGATTTTTATTAGTAGCAGTAGACTATTTCTCTAAATGGGTAAAAACAGAACCACTTACTCGGATTACTGAAGACGCGGTTATTAAATTCTTGTGGAAAAATATTGTTTGCCGATTGGTATTCCCCATAAATTAGTCTCTGATAATGGAAGGCAGTTTCAAGGAGATAGAATCTTAGCTTGGTGTAAAAGCTACGGAATTACTCAAGCATTCACCTCTGTGGCGTATCCACAGAGTAACGGTCAAGCAGAAGTAACCAACAGAGAGATTATCAGAGGTCTAAAAACCAAACTGGATCATGTCGGAAGCAGCTGGGTAGATGAATTGCCCAGTGTTCTTTGGGCAAATCGTACTACACCCCGAGAAGCTACAGGAATTACTCCCTTCCAACTGGTTTATGAAGGAGAAGCCGTAATTCCTATCGAGGTGGGAGTAGAATCCGACAGAAGACAACTATATGACGATGACAATGCAGGTAGACGACTTATGGAGCTAGATCTGATAGAAGAAATTCGAGACAAAGCTACAACTCGTCTTATATCATACCGACAACGAATGCGACAAAATTATAATAGGAGAGTCATCCCGAGATTCTTTCAACTGGGGGATCTAGTATGGAAGCGTACCAAGCCCGTTGGGTATGTTAACAAATTAGCACCACAATGGGAAGGACCCTATAAGGTGGTAGAAAAACTTTCATAAGGCTCATATTATCTCCAAGGAAGAATTCTCGAGCGCCCATGGAGTGCAAATCATTTACAGCCCTACCGAACTTAACAAGCTTATATTTCTGAACGAGCGGACTAACGCCTCCTCAGTATATTCCAATCATCCAATCATGTGAAACTTAGCACGTCCGAAAGAACAAATCAAGTTTACTTTAAGCAATTTCCCTCCGTTCGGCCCTGCGAACAGATAACAAATATGCTCATAATTTATGTACTTCACTTAATTTGGTAAATTCAATGCAGGTCGAGTATCGCCTGAAAAATAAACATGGTTTAAACAGCGTGGTGATTACCGGGCAAACATTTTTATTCTGCTCAAGCGACCGTCAATTGGGAGCTTTAAGGAATGATCGATGAGGTTTCCTTAAGGAATCTCGAAGACGTTAAACCATCACAAGGTTAGTGAAATCATTTTTAATTTCACTCAAATCATAATCGATTGGAAAATCTCTTGAAATAACCCGGGCAGGTCTTCTTGAGAGGAACCGGAGACTTTAAACTAGCATAAATACAGTCGATCGGGAAATCTCTTGAAGTAACCCGGACGGGTCTTCTTGAGAGGAACCGGAGACTTTAAACTAGCATAAACACAGTCGATCGAGAAATCTCTTGAAGTAACCCGGACGGGTCTTCTTGAGAGGAACCGGAGACTTTAAACTAGTATAAACACAATCGATCGGGAAATCTCTTTAAGTAACCCGGACGGGTCTTCTTGAGAGGAACCAGAAACTTTAAACTAGCATAAACACAGTCGATCGGGAAATCTCTTGAAGTAACCCGGACGGGTCTTCTTAAGAGGAACCGGAGATTTTAAACTAGCATAAACATAGACGATCGGGAAATCTCTTGAAGTAACCCGGACGGGTCTTCTTAAGAGGAACCGGAGATTTTAAACTAGCATAAACATAGACGATCGGGAAATCTCTTAAAGTAACCCGGACGGGTCTTCTTGAGAGGCACCAGAGACTTTAAACTAGCATAAACATAGTCGATTGGGAAATCTCTTGAAGTAACTCGGATGGGTCTTCTTGAGAGGAACCGGAGACTTTAAACTAGTATAAACACAGTCGATCGGGAAATTTCTTGAAGTAACCCGGACGGGTCTTCTTGAGGAACCGGAGACTTTAAACTAGCATAAACATAAACGATCGGGAAATCTCTTGAAAAAACCTAGACGGGCTTTCTTGAGAGGAACTGGAGACTTTAAACTAGCATAAACACAGTCGATCGGGAAATCTCTTAAAGTAACCCGGACGGGCTTACTTGAGAGGATCTGGAGACTTTAAACTAGCATGAACACAGTCGATCGAGAAATCCCTTAAAGTAACGAGACTTTAAACTATCATTAGAAAAGCCAAGCAGGATTGAATACCTGATCAAAATATGATAGAGCACAGGACTCTATTGACTCAAATTAATTGAGATTACACGCCCGACCGAAAACTCAAAGGTTGAGCCCGACCGAAACTCAAAGGTTAATGAAAGTATTTGTATTAAATCGTTCGGGATTATACGCCTGGCCTAGATTCAAAGTCATCTGGATTTCTTTATAAAGATCATGCGGTATTACACTCCCGACCAGAATTCAAAGTTCAGAGGGAATTCTTTATATATATAATCCTTTAAAATTGCATTCCCCATCAGAAGTCACATTCATATGAAGTTCTCTATTTAAAATCGCTTGGGATTGTACGCCCGACCAAGAACTTATAAATCCTATTAAGTTCTTCATATAAAATTGCTCGGGATTACACGTCCCTCGGAAGCATTGAGGTCTTTGGAATTCTTTATATACAGTCATGCCTGAATAAAGATTAAGGAGTTTATGGAAAGCTTTATTGTTCAGAGCCATATGATCAATTAAGATATCACAACAGGAAAAGCTTGAGCAAGATAGTACTTATTCTCAGGAAGCAGCAGCCAGATAATAAAGGTCGGAAAAACAGGTAAGTACACATTTTTACAAAAATTGCAAGTACTTAATTACAAGTCTTTTATAAATACACCATCATGCTCACTTAAAGTTGATTGTCAAATTTTCGGGTAATTCCTGGTTAAGTCTGCGACGGTTTATGAATTGAGAGGGGGGTTCGCGAGATAGATAACTACCTTCCCTTAGTTGTTGAATAACCCCGGTCATAGAATGATTGAAAGTTCCAATGATACGGCGGACATATTCGTTAGTAAATTCCGGGGACCTCAGATAAGTTAAGTGTCTATCTTCCCATCAGTCTTCCTCATGCTCCTTATAACTTTAAAATTCAGTTTGTAGTTTAGCAGCTTGGTCTTTGAAAGTGTTTCTTTCTAATTTAAGCCGCTCTAGTTCCATTCGGAGTGAGGGTATCTCTGCATCTTGAGCCTTTCTTTGTTCCTGCTCTTGCAGAAGAACAAACTCGCTTGAGGTTGAATCTTGAGTCTGCTCAGAGAGAAAGATATTGTGAAGTCTCTCCACTTTCTCTAAAACAATGTTCTTATGAGAAACATCTGAAATAGCTTTGTCTTTTAAAGCAATTTCCACCTGGAGGCGAGAGTTTAACTGATCCACTTGTAACTCCAGAGTTTTCCTTTCAAGCTCTTTGTTTCCCAATAACTGCTGCTTATGCTGCAGTTCCTTCTTTATAGCCTCCAATTGTTGAGTCTGTAAAGCTTGTAGGACCGTTGCGGCCGGCTGGAAGGGGGGTTGTTGGATATCCTGCAAAATCAAAACAAGCGACCCTTCCTCGAACTCTTTAAGCTAACACTTACATAAATAGATTAAGCAGTAAATTAAAAACATTAAATAAGAGGCACGAGTGTTTACTTGGTTACAACTGATGTGGTTGTTAATCCAAGGAAGATTAAGCCCGATATCAATCTCCTTCAGGCGGAGAAGCCTCTTACAGCGTTGACGTACAAAAAGAAAGAAGCTCAACTAAAATTCTAAAGCGCACAAGCGTTGGATTCACAGTTCTGAGTTTATTAAAAAGCTTCTGAACCAAGGCTATATTTATAGCCTTGGTCGGGGCGCCTGGAAGGGTTCCGAACGCCCTGGGGGATAAAACTTTATCCCCCAACGTTCAGAACGCATTAGACGCGTTCTGGTCAAAACTGCTGGTCCGGGCGCCCGGAGGGGTTCCGGGCGCCCCGGGCTAGTCCAAGCGCCCCGGACTGCTCCGGCCCCCCGGGCTGGTCCGAGCACCCCGGACTGCTCCGGGCGCCCCGGACCCTAAGTCAACTCCGATTGACTTTTTTCGCCTCAGTTGGGTGATCTCTGACATCTGGAAAAGGGCTCACCCGAACCCAACTTCCGGTCTTCTCGAGCGGGCTTCCCTCCGACTTCTCGTCCCTCGGAATTGCTCCGTGTTTCCTTCTCGTCCGCCAGCGTACTCATTAGCAGTCTTCGTCCCTCGGACGCACAGCGTGCCTTCTTTCTCGCTAGCTGCGTCTCTTGCTCCCCGAGCAATCTTCCGCTTCGGCTTTCGTCCCTCGAAACCATCGCATGCTTCCTTCTCGTCCGTCGGTGTACTCTTCCACAGCACCTCGTCCCTCAGGCTGCCGTCCTTCTCGCTAGCTGCGTCTTCCGCTCGACTACCTGTGTTCCTAAGGTCCTGCACACTTAGACATAAGGTTAGAACAACACAGGACCTAACTTAACTTGTTGATTATACAAAAACAATCTTGGGATTCCAACAATCTCCCTTTTTTGGTGTGATCAACCAAAGTTAAGCTAGGGTCAAAATAGACGTAAAATAAAACTAACTTAATTTGCAATTTAGTGCGAAAAGATAGAAACATTAATTTAAAAAATTTGCAATCTTCAATTTTCTACCTCCCCCTAGACTTATACTTTTTCTTTTCCCCCTTTGATCACATAAAAAATTGGGGTTGCAAAAAAAATCTAAGGGTTGACACTTAGAAATTTTATAAGAATCTATTTCAATGATTTTTTTGGAAAATATCTAAGTAAAGATAATTTTCTAAATCAAAAATAACGTTTGAAAAATTTCTAGGCATTCGTTATCAAGAAAAAATTTTCTAAGTCGAAAACTTTATACAAGAAAAATTTAAAACAATTTTTGAGAATATTTAGAAAAATTTTAAAAATGCTATGCATTTATTTAATTTTTAATTCTCATGATTTAATCAGAAAGTTTTAAATTTCTATTTTAATTTATCATAACTTCTTAAATCACAATTTTTCAAATTTAAGACAACACATATTAAACATGCTAAAAATTTTATTCGATCTTTTAACATGTCATTTTCTGTTATTTTTTGATTTTCTACTTCACAAAAATATTTCAATAACTTAAATTCTAACTTGATAAAATTTTTCGACAATATAATTTGTAAAAATTATTTCGGCAATGTGCAAAATTCGTTTGAAGAAATATTTTGTAATTTGCAAGAAATTTTTAACAAAAATTCTAATTTGCAGGAATTGATTCAGATTTCTTAATCCGAAAAACTTTTTCGATGACTCAATTTCTAATTCGCAAAACTTTTTCGAGAAAATAATTTGTAATTCGAAAAGAAATTCGAAGAAAGTTTTCGACAATATTTCTTATTTGCAAAATTCTTTTGACAAAATAATTTGTGATTCGTAATAATCTTTTGTCAAAGCATTTTGCGATTCGAGGAATTCTTTCGATGAGTTAATCACTTGTTCAGAAGGTGGAGACCATACCTGACTTACCTTGTCAGCAGTTGATTCTCCCCCTATCGAGTTACTTTCTTCTGAAATCTCTCCCCCTTTATCGGTGCTCATCTGGGATTAGCTTTCTGTATCTTCGGGATGGAGTTCGGCTGTCTCGGTAGTTACTTCATTCTCGGACTGTTCTGTCAGCGGCTTGATGTCCATTGAGTTGTCGGCTTCCAAATGTTCTTCGTAGAGCTTTAAGCACTTCTCCCAAAGTTCTTTTGCGCTTTTGTATTATTCGACTCTATTGATATTTTCATTTGGTATTACAGTTAGAATGTGAAATTTAGCTCGCGTGTTTGCTATAAACTCCTCACGTTGCTTGTGGGTCCAGAGACGTGGTCCAGAGACGTTTATCGATTTCTTCTCCGTAAGCGTTCTTCGGTTCTTCATAACCAAATTTCATTATTAAAGAAATACCAAAATCTAAATTTAAATATACCTCCATTTTTTGTTTCCAAACGGCAAACTCCCCCTCAAATGCTGGTGGATAGTCGCTAGCTCCGGCCATCGTTTTGTTGCTTCAGACGGCGGTTAATCCTTCTGAGACGTCTCGGCTCTGATACCACTTATAGGACCGTTGCGGCCGGCTGGAAGGGGGGTTGTTGGATATCCTGCAAAATCAAAACAAACGACCCTTCCTCGAACTCTTTAAGCTAACACTTGCATAAATAGATTAAGCAGTAAATTAAAAACATTAAATAAGAGACACGAGTGTTTACTTGGTTACAACCGATGTGGTTGTTAATCCAAGGAAGATTAAGCCCAATATCAATCTCCTTCAGGCAGAGAAGCCTCTTACAGCGTTGACGTACAAAAAGAAAGAAGCTCAACTAAATCTCTAAAGCGCACAAACGTTGGATTTACAGTTCTGAGTTCATTAAAAAGCTTCTGAACCAAGGCAATATTTATAACCTTGGTCACGGCGCCTGGAAGGATTCCGGGCGCCCTGGTCAAAACTGCTGGTCTGGGCACCCGAAGGGGTTCCGGGCGCCCCGGGCTGCTCCGGGCACCCCGGGCGCCCCGGGCTGCTCCGGGCACCCCGGACCCTAAGTCAACTCCGATTGACTTTTTTCGCCTCAGTTGGGTGATCTCTGCCATCCGGAAAAGGGCTCACCCGAGCCCAACTTCTGGTCTTCTCGAGCGGGCTTCCCTCCGACTTCTCGTCCCTCGGAATTGCTACGTGTTTCCTTCTCATCTGCCGGCGTACTCATCCGCAGTCTTCGTCCCTCAGACGCACCGCGTGCCGTCCTTCTCGCTAGCTACGTCTCTTGCTCCCCGAGCAATCTTCCGCTCCGGCTTTCGTCCCTCGGAACCACCGCACACTTCCTTCTCGTCCCCCGGTGTACTCTTCCGCAGCACCTCGTCCCTCAGACTGCCGTCCTCGCTAGCTGCGTCTTCCGCTCGACTACCTGTGTTCCTAAGCTCCTGCACACTTAAACACAAGGTTAGAACAACACAGGACCTAACTTAACTTGTTGATCACACCAAAACAACCTTGGGGTTCCAACAAAGCTATCCTCTCTCGTGATTGAGTAAGATCAATATGAGAAGGAGGAAGAGTGGTTTCAGTGCCTCTACTTGAGCCCTTAATTTGCTATTGTCCCTTTCCAAAGTAATAAGCAGCTGCTCTAGATGAAAACTTGAGGCAAAGAACTAAATAAAATAATAACGTAATTAGAGGGAATAATAAGAAGTTAATAATATATAGTTAAAAATGCTTACAGCAGCAGCTTGACGGTTGTGACTGTCAACGCGATTTGAAATACTCATGCCCTTTAATAGCTCTTGGCTATGTAGCCAAGATTCGGCCAATGGGCCCTGAAGCTGTATAGAGCCGAAATTAGGAGGATCCGAAGTTTGTCCCAATTGAGAGGGCAGACCAAAAGCTTGTCTAAAAAGAGAAGTAGGGACAAAAGGTGAAGGAGGTCGGGTAAAAGAGGAAGGAAGTAGTAGAACTGGGAGCAACAGAGGAAGAGCCAGATGGAATGGAAGATGGCAAAGCAAGGGAAGTGGAGTCAGTTGTTGTGGCACGAACAGTTGATGGCAATGGGCTCGGAGAAGATCTTCTGCAGGGTGTTCTTTTAGCTCGTGGTCCATAGGCCAGGGGAGATAAGGTCAAAGGAAGAGGTTGAGAGGATGCAGAAGCAGTAGTAGCCACCTGGGAGGCAGAAATAACTGAAATAATAGTAGAAGAGGAAGGAATAAGTAGACTCGGTCTCATCATATTAAGAGAAAGGTTGGAGATAATATGGGTAGGGAGCATTGGTGCCTTACCTATCTCATAAGAAATAGCTGAAGGAACAATGGGGATTTGTACAAAAGTACCAAAAGTGTCATGAAAGAGAACTTCCTCAGTAAGCCTGGGTTTCTTGTATATGGCAACAAAAGGTTGTTCCTCTTCCTCTTCCTCTTCCAGGGAAGCAGCAACTTCCGCTGCTTGTTCTTCCTTAGATAACAAACTCAGAGTAGAGGTAGTAGGATTAGCTCGACGAGCCTGTAGCAATTTTTCTCCAAGTTTATTCAAAAAAGACTTGGTCATAATTGTATTCTTTTACATGAAAGCAAGTAGAAGAACATCAGCTGAAATATGAGAATTAGGTGTTATTATAGAAAATAATTAACAAATGGATAATAAACATAGTCAAGAATATCTAAACATACCAAAAGAGACCTCCAAGGGGGTTTCGATGGGGCTTATTCCAAAAGGAAACATTAGACCCTCCACAATCAAGGCCGGTAAGCAAAATTTAGCCCCCTTTAGCTTAGATAAGGCGAAAGAGACATAAGGATCAATGAGAAGGTTGTCAGTGTTAGAAACCAGGAGGGGGGGAGATTATGTATCCAGGCAATAGGAAAAGGAGGAGGAGAAGGGAGACGCATAAAGAAAAATTTATGACGTCATTCCTAATAAGGAGGAATCCCACTAAACAAAATAGCTTTAAGGCGAGAACGAAACTTAAAAACACCAATGTCTACTTGTTGAGAAATGAAGAAGTAATGAAAAAGACGAGGGGATAAATGGAAATCTAGTAGTTTAGATACCCCAACAAAACCCACAAGGATAGAAAAAGATTGAGAAATAAGCTGATTAAGGGGAATATCGAAATAGATACTAACATCGGCGAAAAAAGGATGAAGGGGGAATCGGAAACCTTGTAAAGCTTGAGCTTAGAAGATCGATATACTTCCTAAAGGAGTAAGATGCGGACCATTCTGAGAAGTAGGACGAACCATATAGGAAGGAAAACCATAGTTCGCTTGCAATTCCACTTCTTCTGAATCGATAAGGCTAGAAGTACACGAAATAAACCACGCTGGGGAAGGAGTGGCCATGGCTGAATAGCAGAAGGAAGGTGAACAAAGGAAGAAGAAGGAATAGTCGGGAAAAAAAAAATGAGCGTCTTAAATCTTTGCCCTTCTTCTGTGCCCTATACCAAAAATCCTTAAAAAGATAGGGGAAAACTGGAAAGAGAAGAAACCCGAAGATCAATAATAATTTGTGAAAAACTTAGGTACAAAAAAGAAAGGGATCAAATTCAAAAAGAAGGTTGAATCCCAAGGAAAGGAAGGTAAGCTTAGCAATCATCCTCGGAAAACGCGACAAGTTTTTCTCTCTTCTCTCTCTCTGCACTTAATTCTTAAAGAATCAAAGAGATATGAGGAAAATCGGTCAGGTATAAGGACGATCGAGTAGCTCAAAACTATTTGTTTGACTAAACAATAACCCCGTACGAGTATACCAGATCGGACGAAATCTGGTTAAGTATAAAATACCGAACGATATTTATAAACATAAGGATAAATCGACCAGTTATAATAAACCAGTCAAGATTGAGAGTATTATAAGGGACTATATTAGATCGAACAAAATTTGGTTAAGTATGAGGCACCAGGCGATCATTGCAAACATAACAGTAAATTGATCGGTTATAATAGACCGGTCGAGATTGAGAAGGTTATAATAGACCGGTCGAAATTGATGATGCTATAGTAGATCGATCGAGATTGATGATGCAATAGTAAATCGGTCGAGATTGATGATGCTACAGTAAATTGGTCAAGATTGATGATGTTATAATATACTGGTAAAAATTAGGTCCTTGTGTAAATAATAATAGATCAGTAAATATGATAAGGATAAGGATGAAGAGCTAGTTATGAAAAGGGGATAAATTTAGGAAGGGAACAGCAAACCACCGTAAATTTTAAAAAAAAAAAAAACAAGTTTGATAGCAGAGGAAGAATAATTTTAACACAAATACAAATATATATATATATATATATATATATATATATAAATAAAAGCATGAAATAAGCATACAAACCAATTGGTCAGATGAATTCATTAACACAAAAAGATTAACCTTTCACAAATAAACCAGTTTATGATAAGAATTATCATAGCAAGTCATAGTTAACTTTACAATAATCAGAATTAAAGTAAAAAAGGTTACTCTATAGATAGTTGAGGAAACAGATCGTCAAGACAATTAGCAATTAGCTTGCGTCGATCCAAGAAGTTCGGGGGAGGATCACGAGATAGGAAGCCCTGCTCCTGTAACTGCTTAATAGCTCCCTCAGCTCCGGCAGTATAAGCTGCCAAAATAGATTTTACAATAGGTCTGTTGAATTCAGTAGATCTGATTAGGATCGTGGCCCGATCCTTAAAGCGATCATCTTCACCAGCTTTGTACTCAACCAGAGCTGTCTGGGAAGACCTCAGTTCAACATCTTTTGTGGAGGTCTTTGTTTTAGCTGTATTCAAGGAAGTGTTTAGAGAAGTTATTTCATCATCCTTCAACTGTAGAGCTTTGAGTTTGTCAGCCAAGGTGGACTCGTAATTAGATTTCAGTTTGTTGGTCTCAGCAATCTGCTTCTCTAATTTGGAAGATAATTCAGTGTTGAAGTATGTAGCCGATTTAAATTGAGACTGAAAGCTCTTAAGTTAGCTTCATATTGTTTCTTAAATTCTTCTGAAAGTGTGGTAGAGGACATCTCAACAACTTGTTGTTTCAGCTTCTCGTTCTCATAATATAAATTATGCATTAGTCGAGCCAGACCCATATTGGCTATCCATCGCTAAGAATATAATAAGGGGTCATAAAATAATCAAGGATAAATAATAAATAAGTAATAGCAAATATACCTTGGTTTCCTCATGAGAGAATTGATCGATTGTCTCGGGAGGGGTAAGCTCTTCAAAGAGAGGGTGAATTTCCTCCCGAGCAGTGGTGAAAGAACCTCCCAACAATATAGGAAGAACGGGGATAGAAGATGAAGTTGTGGAAAAAGAGGAAATTGGAATAGAAGGGGGAGCAAAAACCAAATAAGAAGAGGATGAAATAGGTACAGACCCCGATTCTGAAACAGATACGGAAAAGGTAAAAGAAGTACTGCCAGGGGCAATGTTCGAAATTACGCCCTAGGCGCTGTGCGGCAGGATGCCGCGCCGGAAACCAGCGAGGCGGAAGCCCTAGGCGGCTGGGCCGCCTAGGCGGTCCTCGGCGGTCCTCCGCGGGCTTCGACGGGCTTCGGCAAGCTCGGCGGACCAAGCTTTTTAAGGCATGTTAAATCCGATTTTTAGGTATTTGCCAGGCGTTCGTAGGCGTTCGTTTCATCGCCTCGGCTGTTCGTCTTCCCTGATCGCGTTGCTTGCGGTAAGTTTTTGTTTCCGTTCATTTTTGTTTCATCGCCCGTTTTTTGTTTCTCAAATCTTCGTCGCGGCAACACCGGCCGCATCGCAGGTGTCAGACGCTGCCGGAAGCTTCGCCGGACGCATCGGACTCGTCCGGCGAAGCTTCCGGCAACGCCGGAGCCCTCCCGCGAACCGCCGGTGGCGGCCCATGGCGTCCGCGCCGTCGCGAGAGTCGCGAGACTCGCCAAAGAGACGCGTTTTCAGTGTTATTTTTTTATTTTTTAAATTTTTTTAGATTTAATAAATTAAAACAATTTCTAACTCCTAACGAGAATAATTTTAATAATAAAGTTGAGTTCATAAATCCTAATAAAATTAAGATCCCAATTAAATATATTTAAAATTTATCTTTTTTATAATAAATATTATTAATTTATATAAAACAAATTTAAATATATAAAATTATATATAAAATTCTAATAACCATTATTAATTTATATAATCATATTTAAATATATAAATAATATATTTAATTTTTTAAATAAATAATATTAAATATTAATTTATATATTAACATATTTAAAAAATTATAATAAATATTATCATTTATCACTTTATCAGATTTAAAAATATAAAAATATTTAAAATTAAAAAGCATATAATACATATTAATAAATTAATAAATCATATTTAATTATTTATAAATTATAAATTTTATATATTATAAATTTATATTAATCGGATTTATACATATTAAAATTATATTAAAATTTTAAAATTTTTAATAAATATTATTAATTTATATAAATCATATTTATAAATTTTATATATTATAAATGTATATTAATCGGATTTATAAATATTAATTATTAAAAATATATTAAAATTTTAAAAATTCTAATAAATATTAGTAATTTATATAAATCAGTTTTTAAAATATGAAAATTAAATTAAAATTTTAAAAATTCTAATAAATATTATTAATTTATATATAAGTATATAACAGATTTAATAATATAAAAAATATATTTAAAATTAAATTTATTTAAACAAATATCTAATAAATTTTATTAATTAGATTAAGATATATAAAAAAATATTCTAGACTTGTTAATGACTTAATGTTATATTTCATATTTTCATTATTTTGTATTGTATATTTGTATGGTATAATTAAATTTTATTATCATATTATGTATTGTTATATATAATTTTTTTTCCTTCAGATTATTTGTTATCAATGGCAAGCAATCCATCTTCGACAGCATCTGTCACTCAACCCGAATCTGGAATTCTTAGAAGAAAATCAAATGACATCGAATGGGAGTTTGGAATATTGATTGATCCTAAGAACCTCGACAAAATTAAATGTAAGTTATGTGGAAAAACAATGTCAGGAGGAGTGTATAGGATAAAGGAGCACATTGGAGATATACCTGGAAATGTATCGGGTTGTCGAAAAGCATCTCAAGAAGACAAAAATAAGTGCAAACAGACTATTTTAGAAGGGAGGAACGGAAAGAAGAATAAAATAATGGAAGAACAATGTTGTAGAGCATAAGTGGCTATTTCCGTAGATGAAGAAGAAGGTCTTGAAATTGAAGGGATGGATGGAGTTAAAAAACCTCTTCCACTTGGCCCTATGGATAGATATGCATCGGCAATTGCTCCAGAAAATGCAGGCTCTAGTGGAAGTAAAGTACTTCGGCAAAAAAATATAAATGAGGCTGGGTTTATGAAAATGGAATCTCATTCAATGCTGTTGATAATGATAGCTTCAAGCAACTAATGGAGGCAATGGGTCAATTTGGACCAGGATTCAAGCCTCCAACTCAATATCAACTTAGGGAGCCACTATTGAAAGCCGAAGTTGAAAGAACAAAACAATTGCTGAAGAAACATGAAGAAGAATAGGCAAAGAATGGATGCTCGATCATGACAGATGCATGGAGTGATAGAAAAAGAAGAAGCATCTTAAATTTGTGTGTTAATTGCAAGGAGGGTACTACATTTTTAGAGTCTAAGGAGTCTTCAGAAGAGGCACATACAGCTGAACTTATTTTTGAGTATGTTGACAAGTGTGTTGAACAAGTAGGAGCTCAGAATATTGTTCAGATTGTTACAGACAATGCCACCAACAATATGGCTGCAGCTAAATTGATGAGAGAAAAACGACCCGGGATCTTTTGGAGTTCATGTGCAACTCACACTATTAATCACATGCTTGAAAATATTGGCAAACTTCCACGATATAAAAAGGTGATTGAGCAGTCCAAGGCTTTTACCATTTTCATCTATGCTCACCATAAGACTTTATCATTGATGAGAAGTTTCACGAAGAAAAGAGACATAGTCCGGCCAGGAGTTACCAGGTTTGCATCAAATTTCCTCACATTGCAAAGTTTGATTGAAAAAAAAGCTAGTTTAAGGGCCATGTTTACAAATGATATGTGAGAGAAATGTAAATGGTCAAAAACAAACAAAGGAAAATTGGCTTACTCTACAGTGATGAGCATGAGTTTTTGGAATGGTGTAACACTTTGTTTGAAAATATTTGCTCCTTTGGTAAGAGTTCTTCGATTGGTAGATGGAGATAGAAAGCCATCGATGGGGTTTCTATATGGGGAGCTTCTTCAAACTAAAGAAGATATCAAGGTGGCTCTGAATAACGTGGAATCAAATTATCAACCTATCATAGTCATTATTGAGTCAAAAATGAAAGATAGACTTGATACATCATTGCATACCACTGCATTTTTGTTGAATCCTTATTTTTACTACAAAGATAGTTCGATTGCTCTTTATAAGGAGGTCGTGATGGGGATTTTTGAATGCATGGAAACTTTGCATGCCAATGAGTTAGATTTACAAGATACAATTATTAACAAGGAATTTCCAAAATATAGAAATAAGACTGGGTTATTTGGAAAAACATTGGCAGCAAAAGCATGTGAAAAAAATGATGATACATTTGATCCATGTGCATGGTGGAGTACATACGGTGCTCACACACCTAACTTGCTAAGGGTGGCATTGAGGATACTTTCATTAACTACAAGTTCATCTGTGTGTGAAAGAAATTGGAGTACATTTGAAGGAGTAAGTTTTACACTTTCAGTCTACTCTTTAATTAAATTAGTTATAATTTTTAACGTCTATACTGTATATTCAGGTACTAACTTTAGTATTTACTTTCTCTGTTTTTTTAGATTCACCCAAAGAAAAGAAATAGGTTGGATGCCAACAGGTTGAACAATCTAGTATTTGTCCAATTTAATGCTAGATTGTTGAACAAACAAAAAAGAGAAAAAGAAAGAAATGTTGATGTCCTTCTTGCAAAAGATGCTTCAAATGCACAAGGTTGGATTGTGGATGGTGGGGAAGATGATAAAGTTGAACTAGGTTCCGGGCTCACTTGGCAAATGGTTGATGAAGCAAGTGGAGCAAATGAAAATCTACAACCCCGAAGAAGCTCCAGAGTGAGAGAACTCCATGAAGATGATTTTGAATCCGAAGAAGAAGACGAGGATCACAATAATGATATTGAGTTTATATCCGATGAAGAACAAGTTATTGAAAATTATGGAGAAGAAGAAGCAGAATAACTATGAGTCTATGAGATATTATTAGTTGTGTAATTTTGAACTCATTTTGTTAAGACATGATTTATGTTATTTAACAATTATATTTTGCTTAGTGGTTACTAGTTCACAATGCATTGTAATCTTGAATTGAACTATTGCTACTATTTTCCAATGTTCTACTGTTTACTATATGATTATGATAACTTACTGCATGTTCATTTTTTGGTATTGGAAAGTATGTATTTATTTCAGCATACATAGTTAGATCTTCATTGCTATGAAATTGTTTAAGACAACATTTAGATTTACATATAACATTGTCCACAGTCCACATGAAACAAGCGCTAGGCACTGGTCTGCCGCCCAACTAGCGCCTAGCGAATTTTAGAACCTTGGCCAGGGGCAATATTGCTAGAAGAGGAACAAGAAGAAAAAATAAGTGAAGGATAGAAATCAGCCCAAGTAGACTCGGCAGAAGAAAGAGTAGCGGAAGCAAAACCTTCTGAGAGTAATTCTTCAGCAGGAAGAATGAGTCTCCTTTTAAAAAGGGGGCTCTAGTGAGTTTGCGTCCTGGGCGTTTGCTAAGGGCAATTTCAACAAGGGATTTTCCTGAGCTTATAGGGGATGTAAGCTCAATAACGGAAAGGGAAGTGGCTGGTGAAGAAGCAACAGCCACTGATGAAGAAACAGTTGGCAAAGGGACAGCAGGAGTTCCTACCGAAAGAACCTCAAGAACTTCAGGAGCCACTTGAGAGCTAGAAGCTTCAACCAGAGGAACCGAAGCTCCAATTGAAGATGGCGGATTGATTGCAGCAAGAAGCTCTTGCTCTTTAACATGAAGTTCGGCCTCTTCCAGACGTAGTTCTTCATCAATCAGAGCAGCATAAAAACCAACCACTATACAAAATGGAAGAAAATGTTTTAGTTAGTAAAAATTTATAGAAGAAGAAACAGAATTTTACTTAAGGAGTCGTGTATCTTATATTTGACTGGGCTGAAACCAAACAGATACAGAAGATCGCTCCGCAGCTATTTAGTGATAGAAAGACGACAACATAGCAACTTTTCACAATAAAGAGGAAAAGAAGGGTGAAGATGAAACTCCTTGATATCAGGTAAAGGAGGTAAAGAAGATCTCCAAGCATGGGACCAAGGAATAGGTCCCGGAAACTTTATAAAGAAGAAGCGAAATTTCCAGGCTTTAAGAGAAGAAGGCACATCATCAAAAAGGATCATCTTAGTCTGAGATTGGAAAAGAAAAACACCTGGCTCTGCTACCTTTGGATAGAAAAACATGAAAACATTTTGAGGAGTAGGAGGAATATTAAATGTACGAAACAACATGTATATGCGACACAAATAACGAAAGGCATTAGGCACAAATTATTGAAGAGGAATGTCAAAGTATTGGCTTACATCAATCAAAAAAGGAGGAATGGGAAACCTTAAACCCCCTATCAACTGATCCCTAAAGAAAGTTACACAGTTAGCAGGAGGATGGTGAGGATGCTCATCTGGTTTAGGAATTATGATGTCATATTCCCTAGGAATTTCATATTGCCTACGAATAGCAAGCCGAGCATCCTTGTTGAAAGAGGATGAAATTTGAGTATACCAGGGGGGCAATCGTTTCTTCAGCCATAGATAGAAATAAGGGTTAACAAAACAACAGGTTACTTACTGAAAGTTAAGAGAGAAGATCACTGGAAGACGGTGAGCGCGAGGATTGATCAAAGATTACAGCGAAGAAGAAACGCGAAGGTAAGGAAAAAGGAACAAAGTCGACAAGAAGATGAAGGGTTTAGGGTTGAAAGAACATATAATAACCGTCATATTAGAGTACCTTTTTGCAACAAACACCGTTGATTATAGAAGCGTGCAGACGCTGGTGTTACACAGAAGATGAGAAAAGACACGCGTCATATGACCATAAATGGGCATTTATGATGGACGCGACAAATCGAATCATGTAGGGGTTGATGGTGCCTCGTCGCGCGCCTCCAACATTCTCTTACCGTTGAAAAGCCAATCATAATCAAGGAAATTCTAGAAAAATGGCGTAGTTTACTATGTGTAATAAAGAAGGATGGATTAGATTTGACAGATCCCGGGTCGAAGACCGAAAATAAGAAATAATAATAGTCAGTCATGCGTGAAGCACTGTCTGAATTAATATAACTATAAAACGCAGGCTAACATTGGTCGGGGTAACACGTTTATAATAGACAGGTTAATATCGACCAGGATAACATGTCTATAATAGACAGGCTAATATCAACCGGGATAACATGTTTACCATAGACAGGTTAATATCAACCAAGGTCAAAAGGGTTTGATTGAGTATAACATATCGATTGCATTTGAGGCATTTAGCCTTATATAGCTCGAAGTATATCATCAATTAAGTAAAAAACAAATAAGTTTCACATATACTCAATAGGCAAAGCCTGATCGAGCATGTAATATTGCCCAAACTATGCAACTCAACTAAACATAAACTCATGTTTAGTCAGTCGGCTGACACCTCCTTCGGCTAGACTTGAAGGGAAGCCCGCTGAAACATGAGCTCTCAAACTTCTTAGAAAACTTCAACCCAGCTAAAGGTAAACCCCACCAAGTCGAAGAAGTGGAAATATTTTACCTGGTATGAGGGTAGGATCAAAAATCTATCATCCAACGGAATTGCCCTCCCCCTCCTCGTTTAGAAGAGCTAGTGCGTTCTTTTACGCCCGGGAGAAAGTAGGAAAAAGAGTGATCTCATGGACAAAGGAGGTGCAATCTTGTTCAAGTCCCCTCGGACATGTCACAGAACAATCCACTTCCTGCTTGAACATTTTGAGCTCTGCTTCCAGAGCGTCCACCTTAGCCTGCAGACGACCTGGGCCTTGCTGCCATCGTGACGCCAACAGGCTAGTTATGTGAACCTCCCTAGTTAACGTGAACACCTCTGAAGCCTGTTGAGCCTGCAAAGCAGTCATTTCTTTGGCTTGAAGTTCTAGATCTCGATGAACTTTGTTCCTCAAGGTCGTTCCCGACCGTACTTGAAACTGGGTAACCGACAGAAATACCTCCAGCTCTCGTGCCAGAGAGTTAACTAGATCCAAAACTTGGGCAGCTTTATCTATAAATTTCGCCTTGTCCAACAAGGATTGCCCCCAGAAAAGGGGGTCTAAAGCCATACTCTCGGTAAGGGGAGGCGAACAAGGAGGAAAAGAACTGAGGCAAGTGAAGAAGGAAAGGAGGATCACAGCCCTATTTAAAGGGTCAAAAGACTCATGGGATCACTGTACTTGGGTTCACGGGATTGTTGTATCAGAAGTCACGAGGACTACTATAGAGAAGGTCACGTGTTTACTGCAGTGGTCATGGCAGAGTCGCGACTTGAAGTGAAGGCTAGTGATATGGGTTAGGTTTAGTAGGTCCTCGATGAAAAGGGGAAAAGAGATAGCAGAGTTAAGCAAGTATGAATATAGGCCGGGATAGCAAGCTTAAGGAAAATAGGTCAATATCGACCGGGATAATATGCTTAAGGAACATAGACCAATATCGGTCGGGATAATATGCTTAAGGAAAATAGGCAATATCGGTTGGGATAATATGCTTAAGGAAAATAGGCCAATATCGGTCGGGATAATATGCTTAAGGAAAATAGGCAATATCGGTCGGAATAATATGCTTAAGGAAAATAGGTCAATATCGGTCAGAATAATATGCTTAAGGAAAATAGGTCAATATCGACCGGAATAAGACCTTAAGAAAGATGGATCAAGTATCGACTAGGTTTACACGTTTAAGATAGATAAACCAAGATTGTTTAGATTAGTACATCTGGATGTATATTAGCATTGGGCGGGCTTATATGATCGCCTGGTTGTGAAAAGATACAAGGTCTTACAAGATCTATAATCGAACGATTAGGACATATGTTGAACAATAGTAGTAACTCGCCCAGAAATAATTTAGGTTTAATTCCATCCGATACAAATCATAGTATAAGATCGGACTGTCTATAGCATAATAAAAAACAAGGTAAGCAGGTAGGGACGATAAATATATCTCCATATAACTTATAAGACAAGGCGAAAACAAATATTTCAAGAATATTCACAAATAACTTAATGAAGATATCTGTAGTATGTGATTGTATAACAGGTTTACTAATTTGGCGGGAAGAATGTTTCTAGACTCTTCTACAGGCACTAGGCGACAAAAAAGGTACATTTGGGGTACAAAAAAGATTCCTTAAAAGTTATTTTCTGCAAGTACATGGCTTACGTCATCTCATAACAAATTATAACAAACCGGGGCATATTTCATGACTACGGAGGTTATATGAAGTGGTATAAAAAGGGGAATTCTCTCCGTTGGTCAGGTATGCTTACGCTCACCACACTCACAACTATCCATTACAAACCCTAATTTCAATCACTGTTCATCTTTTTTCTTTCTTCCTTCCACACTATGAGAGATCACTGACTTGAGCGTCGGAGGGTCTAGCTAGGGATTCCCACCCCGGTCTTAGGTCACTGACGATAATGTTGGTTGGTCTCTTGTGCGCAGGAAGTCGTCGGAGCTCCAGATCTTGGTATTTTTCACAGGATCCTTCCTTCTGTCCTGGGGTCTTTGCACAAGGAGGTGTTCTGTGACTTTATTCTTCCAGATCCGCTTTGGTTTTCTCGGATCGGGAGTCCACAGGTGTTCTTCTTCATCAATAGTAAGTCCTCTCCCTAGCTTTCCATTTTGTCAAGCTTCTCAGACAGGATCAGCTCTCATTTCTTATCTTGTCCATCCTTGAATATCTACACATTCACCTTAACATCATCATCACTGCAACTCTTATATTTTGCTCATTTGTTTAATCATAGCCCAATATTCAACTTCATATAACATAGCAGGTTTAACTGCTACTTTGTAAAACTTTCCTTTAAGTTTTAAGGTTACTCTACAATTACATAGAACACTCGAAGTTTTCCTCTATTTCAATCATCCTACTTGTATTTTATGTAAAACATGTCTCTCAATTCCTCCATCCTTTTACAAAAATAAACTTAAATACTTGTTCTCAATTCTAGACAACTCATCATCTTCTATCTTAACAATTATTTCATTATGTCTAATATTATTAAAAATTTCATATATTCTATCTTTTTTACAACTAAGCCTAAAATCTTTCGCTTCCCATGTTCCCGTCAAAATTCGAGATTAGCATTTACTCCTTCACATGTCTCATCTAACCAAACAATATCATCTGCAAACAGCATGTTCCACGGTACCGTGTCTTGGATGTGTCGAAATGAGTTTGTTTATGATTAGCGAAAAAGATAGAGACTTAGAGATGATCTGTGATTCTATTTTTATGGGAAATGTTTTGATTAATCCACCAAAAGCCTTCACTCTTGTTGTCATATCCTCATACATATCTTTGATTAGTTCAATATATGTCACGCTAACACCTCTCTTTTCTAAAATTCTCTATATAATTTCTTTTGAGACTTTATCATAAATGTTTTCTAGGTTAATAAATACCATGTGTAAATCTTATTTCTATTTCTAATATTTGTCAATTAGTTGCTTGAGAAGATGTATAACTTCTATTATTGACCTTCTAAGTATGAATCTAAAGTGATTTGGTCCCTTTGATTCTGATTCATAGAAATAACTAGTTTATGAATTTTCAAAAAAATAAGTATTAACCAAATATGTACTTAAAATGCTAATTCCAACAAAATGTGATTCCTTATTCATAAGAAATATTTATTCCTTATTCTATTTCGGAAGTAGTTATTTCTCATTTATTCTATTCGTCAAATAATAAATATTCTTACTTTACTCGACCGCTTAAAAATATATATTATTAATATGGAGCAAATGGACCTCGAAATGATCAGGCTGACCATCAAGTGTGCCAATCAATCAAGTTAGGTCAGATCAAGCAGGTCAGATGGGTTGGTCAGAAAGATAACCTAGTCACGCTGGAGAAACGATTTGGTTGAGCCAATCATGCTTAGATGGCCGATAGAGCCAATAGATCAATGGACATGTTGGGACAAGCGAGTCAAGTTGAATGGACTGATTGGGTTAGAAAGGTCTAGTTGAATGAACTATACCAAGCGCCAAGCAAGCCATTTAAGTTAGTTAGGTCAAGAGGACACATTAGTTGGGTCACATGGGCCAAATGAGTTGGAAAAAACAGTCTAGCCAGATCGAGGTTGTTTGGCCATATGAGCCAATTAAATGGGAGGCGAACAAACCTGCTAGGACAAGGTAGATCGGCCATATCAAACTAATCATGTGAATTAGAGGAGACTCATAAAACATTTTGCATATGGATATTTTATCATTATAAAAACAAATCCCTATCAACATTCAAACCAACCAAACATAAGAATAATTATTCATTATAAAACTCCTGTTCTATTCATTGTCTATTATAACATATCATCAATGCAAAAGCATGTGATGTTAATGCATTTTTAGTGTGCTAAAAAAAGCTAATAGAGTGATAGGAGTCAATGAATATAAAAAATAAACTCACATCTGGATTGAGTGATCTCGTTGAGGGAACAGGGCAAGCAACATGGAAGACTCCTTCACATCCAGCTATTGCTGATCGTACAGAATCATAGTCTAACATGTCTGCCTTAAATAATTGCAGATTTGCAGAAGCATTCTCCAACTCCTTCAGGTGTGCATTTTTATTATCACCTGTATCGAAATTAAAATCAAAATTTAGCCAGAACAACTCAAAACCAGAAAGGTAAAACAGCTACTTTACATAATTGCATACAGGGAAGAAGAAGAAGCAGCTCGACACAAGCATTAATGCTAACAAAAACTGAAGAAGTTGATAAAAGAAAATAACTTGGTAGATTCTGGAATTGTTTGATCGAGGGATATTTAGTAAAGAATGAAAAATGGAGAAAAATATAGCTGGATAGATAAAAAGGTTAGTTGTTGTTTATTTTATTTTTATTCATTTCTCTTTCATGCACTTGAATAAGCATGAGTTGAGTTGAGTTGAGTTGAGTGCTCACCACACCCAACTAACACGATTGGCTGATCACTCGTTCACTTGATCCACCTACTCAGTTCGATCCATTTGATCATCATGTTTGACCAAATAGGTCTGACTAATCAACTCAACATGTTCAACCCAGCTGGCACAACCAACCTAATCTGTCCATGTGGCGTGTCTCGCACGACGACTCAACTTATCCATACAACCCACCTAGCCTTATCGGTTTGCTCAACTCATATGACCCAATTGGCTCAACAAACCCAATCGACTTTGCTGTCTTGACCATCTCTTCCAAGTTGATCAAGCTAACCAATCAATCACACCCACTCAGCCCCATACAATTAGTTTAGTTTGGTGAATTGAATCAACCCAAATAGGCCACATTGCTCGCCCGGTCAGTTTGTGCACTTGCAACGGTCCAGCCACTCGACCTAACCAGCTTGTCTAGCCTTCCCTGCGTGCTTGGCACGTCTAGTAAAACTTTGCCATGTTGTCTATGATTTAAAAATCAGGGGTGATTATTATTTTGAACAAGTTACCGTTTGATATTTTGACTAAGAAGAGTCAGTTGATTTCTGCCTAAATTATTTGGAACTAAAATGGCGTTCAAAAGGGATGTCTGATTAATCCGGTTTCCCATATGTTCTTAAGACTGCACAACCAAAATGGCGATGAGGCTTCCATCCATCGTATATTCATCCTTTTTAAGATCCGAGTTGGTATGTGACGGGTGTTGTCATAATGAGGTCGCAGGGTCGATCCTCGGGACAGTTGGGGAATAAATCTCCTATCTCCGTATTATACCCTATCCGTCGCATGCTCGCTCGGATGCTGCGATTTACCTCCCTCGTGATGGCCTTGGGTCGGGTACAGCAAGGGCGCTGGGGGCGAGCGTTTCGCCTTTTGCCACAATCCTTTTTAAGATATCTAGCAATCTAAATAAACAGATATCTTCCTCCTTGGCTCCTCTAACATCCTCACCCATCCGCTCAGTGTTTCCACCCAAATAAAAAAGTGTCCAATCGAGCTCAATATCTTCCGGAACAGCGACCGATCGTCCACTAAGGCACCTTGTTCCGTACCTTTTTATTCCCTCTATCAAAATACCTAGCACGAAGAACCCTAAATCGAAGCGTGCAATGAGAGAGAAAGGGGCGTACCTAGGTCTCGCACTGTGCCATGGACGATGTAGCCCTTAGAGAGGAGAAGCTTCACCAGCCACGAGGCGATGAAACCACCGGCGCCAGTCACGCAAACTCTCCTTGTCGCTCCTGCTGCCGCATCCATTCTCCGCCTCAGTCTACTCTCCCTCGATTCTTCCGCCCACCATCCACGGACTCGCTCCGTGTGTGTGGCGCCCGGTGAGGTCTTTATTAGCTGGTAATAGTGAATTGGACATTTTTTTATTATTTATTTTTTTATTCGTGGTGGACATTCAATTATTGATTTTTAATACTACTTTTTAGTCTTTTGTCCAAATTAAATGACCTTGTATTATTTTTTTTTAATTCCTATTCAAATTCGAGGACTTTGATCTTTTATTTATCTTTTGAATATTTTATTACTTGAGTACACTCACTAAGCGTACCTATGTTTATCCGGAAAAGTAAATGATGAAGGGATAAAATAAATCTAGCGGTAGGAAAGAACGGAAAGGTACGAAAATTTTTTTGGGGGTATTTAATTAAATGATAGGAATTATTATGGATATGAGTTTGATAGTAAGGTGGAATAGGAATAGGAATAGGAATGAAAATAAAACTCATCAAATTATATGAGTTTGATTGATTCTCATAAATCTAATAATCATTTCCAAAATGTCATTCCTAAACTCATAATATAAACACTATCTTTTATTATCATTTCATTTCCTTGTTCAAAACTCATCAATCAAACACCCTTATTTTGATTAAAGATAAATCGTGGTGTAAGTTTTTATTATTAAAAAAAGATACCTGTGTAATTTTTTTTTAATTACATAATGTAATTTTATCAGTTAAAAAAAAATGCATGCCCCATTTTTATATATAATATAATTTTATATATATATATAATTTTTTTATCTACCATTTTCAGTCTAATTTTAAAATAATCAATTTTAATCTTAACATCATCATAAATTATATTTCTCTTTCCCTTAAAATTTTAATAAAATAAACAATAAAAATTTTCCACTACCAAAATTTTTCATTAATACTTTCAACACTCTCTCTCTTACAAGTAAACATAACATTATAGTTTGTCATAAATATTCCTACAGACAAGTTCAGTTAGTAAGTGATACATTGATTGTCGGATAAAATTATGGGGTTAAATTACAAGGCAGGCAGGATGTAAATCCCTGTACTCCATGTAAAAATCACCCCACCTATTACTTATCTGTTGAATATAATTATCCCTATTAAGTGGGCTTATTTGTAAATTGCACGTGAATACGTCCGACCCCTTTAAAATGATCTAACTTATGTCTAGTGAATTTCGGGTAATTGAATGTGGATCTCATATGTATAGAATTTAAAGTCCCGAATTTATTATCATCTATTTACTAATAATAGGTATTCAGTATATATATAGACTTATAGTCTCATATCTATTATTATCGATGGGCTGATAATAGATGTTCACTATATATAGGGTTGATCCCCCAAGGGCTTAGGGAATAATCTTGACATAGTTTCTTATTCTCCATTGACAGAAAATTTTACGGCATCGTCATCCCCTAAGTCTCTTGGAAGACATTCCTTTCCGCTGCATCTTCTTTAACAGAGATCAAACCGACGACGCTAAAGACAAGGATATGACTCTTTAATCAGATTCCTTGTCTATTATGTTTATGTATTTATTTTCTTATGTCATGTTCTCGATGAAACGAAGATTCATGCTCATATGTTCTTGGTTGTCCTATTAGAATTATTATTTTGATTGTCTAGAGTTCATGCGACTTAGGTTTTTACAAGAACTATTACTTCGTATCATAGTCAATACTCTGTTTCATCGATTTCATGATTTAAAATTAAAGATTTTGTTTATCTTTTGGGTTTTATATTTGATTAGATTTTACTAATATAAATTATATTTAATCATCGAAATCTTTATATAGAAAATTTAGGAAATGATTATAGTTTAATCGAGGATTACCAATTTGATTATCAACCCTAAAATATCGAATAGAATTAATGATAATTGATTAAAAAAATTTCTTAATCGATTATCGCATAAACTCGCGACAGATGAATTAGTAATCGATTAAATTTTGATTTAATCGATTACGGTTTAATGCTATCTCTAAACGGTTACGTCTACTATTTCAACGGGAAAGAGTATTTGTATGTATTTGACTGTTTCATGCATTATAAAAACAAACTGTTTCATTGAAAAGAAAAAAAATGAAACAGTATAAAGGGAAAAAAAAATTATTTCGTTGAAACAGTACAGGCATATTGTTTCGTTGAAACAGTTTTACATGAAGAAATTAATACTATTTAATTATAGAAAAAGTAAATTTTAATTTCTTAAGAAACATTTTTATATATGGTCATATAGGCATATCATAAATTTTCAAAACGATTGAGATAATCAATTGAATCATACTAATCGACTATCATAAAATATCAATCGATTAATAAGTTTAATTTTGTATTATTAAGGCTGATTAAATAATTTGTTCGAATTAAATTTTTAGAATTTTCTTGAGTCTATCCACACAATTTACTACTAAATTAAACTAATGTGTCGGGCCAAAAGAATGTACCTTAGGTACGTTTAGTATATTTTATGTTGGTAGACGTATATTTATGCTAAAAGTAATTGACCCAAAGAAAGATTACTTTTATGTCAGATATATGCATAAGGTAGCTTACAATTATAGAACAAAATATTATTTTGTTCAGATCATACACAAAATATGTCGACCCAAAGGAATGCATATTATGTGGCTGATTAAGGTTGTTGTGAGCTATGGATCAAAATATAACTCATATAAAGTATCATATTATGCGCACAATGGGTCGACCCAAAGGAAGACACATTATCTGGTCACTTAAAGTTTGAGTTATATTAGATATTATCACTAACAAATAATGTGTCAGCTCAAAGGAAGACACATTATGTTGTACTTGGTATCTCATAAAGAGTCCATTTATATGCATTTAAAATTTTATTTTATTTGCATAATTTTATATTACTTATATGTTTTTAGCTTTAGTAAAATTGTGAGTTTAAATAAATTTCTCTCTTTAATTTCAATGCAATCTGTAACTGCCAACATTAATAACATCCCAATATTAACTAGTTCAAATTTTGTTGAATGGAAAGAATACGTGATCGTAGTCTTAGGCTGCATGAACTCATACTATGTATTAAGGAATGATTATCCCGCACCTCTGACTACTGCTAGCACTATAAAGCAAATGACTGAATTTCAGTTGTGGGAGAAATTAAATCGCATATGTCTGAGTATCATGAAGTTTTCCATATCGACACCAATAAAGGGCTCAATAACCGAGGGAGGAGATGTTAGGAGTTTCTTGGACCAATTGACAAACCAATTCACCTCAAATGAAAAGGTCGAAACTACCATATTTCTTACGAAGTTGTTAACCATGCGGTATAATAGAAAAGGAAACGTAAGGGAGATACTTAGGCTTGAGACACCTGAAAGTGCTCATCTAGCATCTAGATCTCAAGGTTCAAGCAAGAAGAGAAAGAGGATTAATAAAGAAAAAGAAAGCAGATTGCATATTCTGGAAGTTTTCAAAATTTTGTTAGTTTGGAAGTTAATTTATCTATAGTACCCCACTGACACTTGGTGGATAGATATCAATGCTACTACTCACATAAGTGTCACTATGCAATGTTGTCTCTGGAGCCAACTTCTGCTTGATGGTGAAAGATATATCTATACAGGAAATGGCAAGAAGGCTAAAGTCGAGTCGATTGGTGTTTTTAGATTTTGTTTATGAACCAATATTTTTCTGGATTTAGAAAATACATTTATTGTACTGTCTTTTCGACAGAATTTAATTTCAATTTCTTGTTTAGACAAATCAGGTTATTTTTATTCATTTAGAAACGAAATTTTCAATATTTTCTTTAATTCAATATTGGTTGGCAATAGTTTCTTAGTTGATAAGCTTTATAAATTGAATACCTTTACTCATACGATTGACAACGTAATAATGCATAATATAGGTACGAAACGCAAATTGATCGAGGAGAATTCTTCTATGTTGTAGTATAGACGTTTAGGACATATATTCAAAAACGCTTAGAAAGATTAATGTCACATGGAATTCTCGATTACCTTGACATGTCAGACTTTGATGTTTGCATAGAGTGTATTAAGGGGAAGACTACTAACAAAAATAATAAGGGGGCTAGCCATTATAGTGATATTTTGGAGCTAATACATACGCATATTTGTGGATCATTCCCTAAGGCATCTTAGAATGGACACGCATATTTTATTAGCTTCATAGATGACTATTATAGATTTGACTATCTGTATCTTATCCATGAGAAATCACAATCTTTGGATATGTTCAAAATTTTCAAAGCCAAAGTTGAACTTCAACTAGGTAAGAAAATTAAAGTTGCCCAATTTGACCATTGAGATAAATATTACGGTCGATATGATGAATAAAGTGAACAACGTCAGAGACCTTTTGCGAATTACCTTGCTGAGTGTGGAATTGTGCCTCAGTATACCATGCCTGATACACCCAGTAATAATGGTGTAGTTGAGCGTCACAATCGAACTCTAAAAGACATGGTAAGAAGTATGATGACTTTCACTTCTCTAGCAGAATCCTTGTGGGGTGAAACACTTAAGACTGCAGTTTACCTATTCAATAGAGTACCTAGTAGTAACTAAAACCTCATTCGAGATGTGGGTGGGTAAGAAGCCTAGAATTAGATACTTACATGTCTGGGGGTGTCCAGCTGAAGCTAGGTCTTACAAGCCCAATGAAAGGAAACTGGACTCAAATAACAGTTAGCTGTAATTTTGTAGGATACTCTGAGAAGTCAAGAGGATATAAATTTTATGATCCCTCTATCCTTATTCAAAACGATAAATGCCAAGTTTTTTTAGGATAGAGGGAGTAATAAAATCAGGGAAATGTCTTTTAAGGAAAACATTGGTGATCTTCCTGTGGTTACTACTAGTGCGATCAGTAGCGGTATGGTAACTGCACATTATGGGTATCATATATCTAGTGAGCGTAGTGAACCAAGATATTCTCATGACATCTCCAATGCAATTGGGGGAACCTACCACAAAAATTGAAGTATTGTCTCATATTGATGAGCAAGTACCTCAATCACCTAAAGCACAAGTGCCTTTAAGGCGATCCACAAGGGAACGGAGAACCACGAATTCTCGTGATTATATTTATCTCTAAGAGTATGATTTTGACATAGGGTTGGAGAATGATCCTACATCTTTATAAGAAGTCAAATAATGTTCTAACCCTGAAAGGTGGATTAACACCATGCAAGAAGAGTTGAAGTCTATGGCGGACAATGACGTTTGGGAACTTGTCAAATTGCCTGAAGAAAAGAAGCCCGTTGGCTGTAAATGAATATTTAAAATCAAGCGGGATTCAAGGGGCAATGTCGAAAAGTATAAACCTCGTCTTGTTGCCAAGGGATTCACTAAGAAAGAAGACATTGATTATAAGGAGACTTTTGTTGGACCGATGGGCCGGCTAGAAGGGGGGTTGAATAGCCCTGAAAAATCAAAACGCAAATGCCCTTCTCGAACTCTTAAACTAACACTTGCATAAAAATTAACTTAAACAATAAAAAGCAAGAAAAAGAAGAGGCACCGGATTTGACTTGGTTACAACCGGGGTGGTTGTTAATCCAAGAAAGTTGATCGAACTATCAATCTCCTTCAGGCGGAGAAACCTCTTACAGCAGTGAAAGCACAAAAGACAGAAGCTAAACTAGAACAAAAGTGCACAAGTGTTTGGAATGTAAATTACTGAGTTGATTGAAAGCTTCTGGATCAAGGCTATATTAATAGCCTTGGTCGGGGCGCCTGGAAGGGTTCGGGGCGCCCTGGGGGGGATAAAATTTATCCTCCAACGTTCAGATCGAGATAATTCTCAATCTGGTCAAAATTACTGTTCCGGGCGCCCCGGTCAGTTCCGGGCGCCCCGGACCCCGAAAGTCAACACAGTTGACTTTTTTATCCGGGACCGCTTCTCTGGTTCAGTCCCGCCTCGGTCCGGTTCTTCCACTCCGGATCCGCTTGTTTCGGTGATCTCTGCCTTCCGGAAAAGGGCTCACCCGACCCCCACTTCCGGTCTTCTCGAGCGTGCTTCCCTCCGGCTTCTCGTCCCTCGGAATTACCACGTGTTTCCTTCTCGTCCGCCAGCGTACTCATCTGCAGTCTTCGTCCCTCGGTCGTCGACCTTCTCACTAGCTGCGTCTCTTGCTCCCCGAGCAATCTTCCGCTCCGGCTTTCGTCCCTCGGAGCTTCTCGTCCGCCGGTGTACTCTTCCGCAGCGCCTCGTCCCTCGGACGCACCGCGTGCCGTCCTTCTTGCTAGCTGCGTCTTCCGCTTGACTACCTGTGTTCCTAAGCTCCTGCACACTTAGACACAAGGTTAGAAACCAACAGGACCTAACTTAACTTGTTGATCACACCAAAACAACTTTGGGGATCCAACAATCTCCCCCTTTTTGGTGTGATCAACCCAAGTTAAGCTAGGGTCAAAAACAGACATAACATAACTTTAACTAAATTTGCAATTGAGTACAAAAAATAGAATAAGTTAAATTAAATTATTTTGAATCTACCTCCCCCTAGACTTATACTGATCCTTCTCCCTCTTTGATCACACAAAAAATGGGGTTTAAAAAATCTAAGGGTTTAAAGACTTAGAAAATAATAAAAAAAATTTAAGTCTTTGAAAAAAAGAGAATTTTCTAAGTAACTGAAGCAGAAATTTTTAGTTTCATGAAAAAGATTTTTAACTTGTGAAAAGTGATTTTGAGAATTTTTCTAAGTTGTTAAAAAAAATTCTTAAGTAAGAAAAAAATTTGAAAAAAAATTTTCTAAGTTTTTTTTTTATAATTTAAAAAATATTTGAATAACTTTTTAAAGCATTATTTAAATTTAACCTTAATGCTTTTTATCAGAAAGTTAATTAAACATTTATTTCGATATTTTGGCTTCCAGGTCGTGGCGAGGCACTAGGCCTTCTTGGTTATTGGAGCAACAACCACTTCCTTAGACAAAGCCTTATAAAGAAATTCACTGTTTAATTTTCTCGCTAAAAGCGCTAATTTCGATTTAGGATTTAGGCTAAGCAAGATTTAGGAACCCAATAAAGGTTCCAGCTTACTGGGTTAACCAAATGTTTCTTAGGGACATATTTTTTGAAATGTTCCTAATTTGTCCAGGATGATATTTAAAGAACCAATTTAAATTATTAGATCTTCTAAAATTGGTTTTAGATGGACATGTATGGATTTTTAAGCCTTCTACTTGAATTTTCAAATTTTGAATTTCTAACTTTAATTTTTCATTTTCTAGTTTTGATTTATCTAATTCTTCTAAGGGACACGACTTAGCTAGAATTACTTTTAAATTTTTATTTTCACTTTCTAATTTACAGCAATCTTTTGTTAAAAGTTTAATGAATTTAAACATTTTATCGGGAGGAAGAGATTGTACTTGACTTACCTTGTCGATCTTGTTTGTTTCTCCCCTTGAGCTGCTGCTTTCTTCCGACGTGTCTCCCCCTTCATCGATGCTCTCGATGCTCATTTCGGAAGAGCTTGAATCGCAGTCGTCGTCTTGATGACTCGCCATCAGTGCGAGTCCGGAGAATGCTTCGACTTCTGATTCGGACGACGTATCGTCCCACGTCGCCTTCAGGGCCTTTCGTTTTTGGATAGACTTCTTACCATTTTCCTTGTCTTTGTTCTTCAGCTTGGGGCAGTTGTCCTTGACATGCCCTTCTTTGTCGCAATGGTAGCAGCGGATCGTTCTTTTCTTTCTACCCTGTGGATGTTTAGTTTTTCTAGAATTGTATAACTTTTTAAATCATCTTACCATCATTACCATTTCCTCGTCGTCGAAAGAAGATTCCGATTCAGGTTCGTCTCTCGAAGCTTTGAGGGCGACGTTGTTCTTTGGCTCCCTCAATCCTGCACATCTTGACTCATGCACTTCAAATGTTGAAAAAAATTCTTCTAATGAAATTTTTTCTAAGTCCTTCGAAATGTAAAATGCATCTACTAATGATGCCCATTTTGAATTTCTAGGGAAGGAATTTAAAGCGTACCTGAGCGAATCTCGGTTACTTACCTTTTCTCCGAGATTCGTGAGTCCAGTGATGATTTCTTTTATTCTGGAGTGCAAATGTGCGACGGTCTCACCTTCTTCAAGACGGAGGTTGGTGAGCTGGTTCCGGAGTAAGTCCCGTCTCGCAAGCTTGGCTTCGGATGTTCCTTCGTGTAGTTCAAGGAACTTCTCCCAAAGCTCCTTTGCCGAGTTGTAGGTGCCGACACGGTTGACTTCTTGTGGCGGAAGTACGCTTAGCAGATGGAATTCTGCTTTCTTGTTTGCCACGTACTCGGCCTGCTCTTTCTTTGTCCATTGACTTTTTGTTTTCCCCTCGGGAGCTTCAAAACCGAGTTCCATTGTTAGTATTAAATCAAAATCGGTACCAAAAAATACCTCCATGTGCTTCTTCCAGCTTGCAAAGTCCCCCTCGAATTTTGGCGGGTGGATGTTAGATCCGGCCATCTCGTTGCTTCGTTCGGCGGTTAGTCCTCCTGAAGCGTCTCGGCTCTGATACCACTTGTTGGACCGATGGGCCGGCTAGAAGGGGGGTTGAATAGCTCTGAAAAATCAAAACGCAAATACTCTTCTCGAACTCTTAAACTAACACTTGCATAAAAATTAACTTAAACAATAAAAAGCAAGAAAAAGAAGAGGCACCGGATTTAACTTGGTTACAACCGGGGTGGTTGTTAATCCAAGAAAGTTGATCGAACTATCAATCTCCTTCAGGCGGAGAAGCCTCTTACAGCAGTGAAAGCACAAAAGACAGAAGCTAAACTAGAACAAAAGTGCACAAGTGTTTGGAATGTAAATTACTGAGTTGATTGAAAGCTTCTGGATCAAGGCTATATTTATAGCCTTGGTCGGGGCGCCTGGAAGGGTTCCGGGTGCCCTGGGGGGGATAAAATTTATCCCCCAACGTTCAGATCGAGATAATTCTCGATCTGGTCAAAATTACTGTTCCGGGTGCCCCGGAGGGGTCCGGGTGCCCCGGAGGGGTCCGGGTGCCCCGGTCAGTTTCGGGCGCCCCGGACCCCGAAAGTCAACATAGTTGAATTTTAAAATCCGGGACCGCTTCTCTGGTTCAGTCCCGCCTCGGTCCGGTTCTTCCGCTCCGGATCCGCTTGTTTGGGTGATCTCTGCCTTCCGGAAAAGGGCTCACCCAAACCCAACTTCCGGTCTTCTCGAGCGTGCTTCCCTCCGGCTTCTCGTCCCTCGGAATTACCGCGTGTTTCCTTCTCGTCCGCCAGCGTACTCATCCGCAGTCTTCGTCCCTCGGTCGTCGACCTTCTCGATAGCTGCGTCTCTTGCTCCCCGAGCAATCTTCCGGTCCGACTTTCATCCCTCGGAACCACCGCACGCTTCCTTCTCGTCCGCCGGTGTACTCTTCCGCAGCGCCTCGTCCCTCGGACGCACCGCGTGCCGTCCTTCTCGCTAGCTGCGTCTTCCGCTTGACTATCTGTGTTCCTAAGCTCCTGCACACTTAGACACAAGGTTAAAAACCAACAGGACCTAACTTAACTTGTTGATCACACCAAAACAACCTTGGGGATCCAACAACTTTCTCCTCTGTGCCGATGAAAGACTCCCTTAGGGTAATCATGACACTTGTAGCTCATTATAATTTAGAGCTACATCAAATAGACATAAAAACTGCATTCCTTAATGTAGACATATATGTGTTTATATATATGGTGCAACTAGAAAACTTTGAGTCTAAGGACTAAAGGCACCTAGTATATAAATTAAAGAAGTCCATTTATGGTTTAAAGCAAGCGTCCCGACAGTGGTACTGGAAATTTGATCAAGTGGTTACCTCATTTGAATTTAAAGAGAACCTCGTTGATCAGTGCACATATGTCAAGTTCAGTGGGAGTAAGTTTGTTATACTTGTTTTGTATGTGTATGATATATTGCTTGTGAGCAATAATAAGGATTTGCTTCAAATTAAGTTATTCTATTTGGTAATTTTGAAATGAAAGATCTTGGTGAAACATCCTTTGTTTTAAGCATATAGATCTATCGTGATCATTCAAGAGTCATTCTTGGACTTTCACAACATGCCTATATTGAAAAGGTACTTATAAGGTATGGTATGCAGAATTATACACTCGATGACACACCTATGTCAATAGGTGACAAGTTCAGCTTGCAGCAGTGTCCACAGCTTAAACTTGAAATAAAGAAGATGGAGCAATTCCCATATGCATCAGTAGTGGAAAGTCTTATATATGCACAAGTTTGTACTCGACCAGACATAACATATATAGTGGGGATGTTAGGCAGATATATTAGTAACCTAGGACTGTCACACTAGAAAGCGATAAAGAGAATGATGTAGTATTTGCAGGGAACTAAAGGACATATGCTCACGTATCGGAGATAAGATCATCTGGAGGTGATTGAATATTCAAACTCTGATTTTGCTGGATGCTTGAATAGCAGAAGATCTGTTGGAACCCCAAGGTGTTTTGATGTGATCAAACAAGCTAAGTTAGGTCCTGCGTTTGTTTAACCCTTGTGTCTAAGTGTGCAGGAGCTTAGGAACATAGGAAGTCGAGCGGAAGACGTGGCTAGCGAGAAGGACGGCACGGGAGAGAGCCGACGGGTTCGGTGCGTCCGAGGGACGAGGTGTCCGCGGAAGAGTACACCGGTGGACGAGAAGAGTGTGCGCGACGCTCGAGGGACGAGAAACCAGGAAGGAAGGCTGCTCGAGGAGAAGGCCGGAACATGGGTTCGGGTGAGCCCTATTCCGGAAGGTCGAGATCACCCAAACTAGCGGAGCCGGAGCGAACAGACCCGGACCAAGACGAGCCGAACTGAGACGAGCTGAACCGGAGCAGAGAGCCTGGACCAGAGCCAACTTTGTTGACTTGACAGGTCCGGGCGCCCGGACCTCCGGGCGCCCGGGGGTTCATATTTTGACCAGATCGAAGCTGATCGCGAGCTGACCGTTGGGGGATAAAATTTATCCCCCCGGGGGCGCCCGGAACCCCTTCCAGGCGCCCGGACCAGTACTATAAATAAAGTATTGATCCGTACATTCAAAAGCAACGAACTTGTAATCAATTCCTTCTGTGCTTTCAATTCTGTTCTTTTCATTTGTGCTGTCAACGTTGTAAAGAGGCTACTCCGCCCAGAGGAGAATCAGATAATGCACTTACATTCATTGGATTAGCAATCCCCTGATTGCAAACCAAGTAAAATTCTGGTGTCTGATTTTCTTTACCTAGTCTCTTTTTATTTATTTATTACAAGTGTTCATTATATAGTTGAAATCCGAGAAAGGTTCGAGTTTTATTTTGTAGGGCAATTCACCCCTCCCCTCTTGCCGGCCTGCAAAGGGACCTACAAGTGGTATCATAGCGAGGTGCTTCAGGAGGACTAACCGCCGATCGAAGCAACAAAGATGGTCGAACCAAGCATTGTTCCACAAAAATTCGAGGGGAACTTCGCAGACTGGAAGCGTCGTATGGAGGTATTTCTAAAAATAGATTTTGAAATTCGGTTTATTATGAAATATGGTTTTGTAGCTCCAATAGATAAAGATGGAAAAGAAAAAGAAGAGAGTGATTGGACAAAGAAGGAGCAGAATGAGTCGGTAGCAAACAGCCGTGCGGAACATCACCTGCTGAGCGTGTTACCGCCTCAAGAGGTCAACCACATCGGAAATTATTTATCTGCTAAAGAACTTTGGGAGAAGTTCTTGGAACTCCACGAAGGCACGTCCGAAGCGAAGCTCGCTAGAAGGGACATCCTCCGCAACAAACTGATGAACATCTGTCTGGAGAAAGGTGAGAAAGTAGTCGGTCTACATGCAAAGGTAAAAGAACTAGTTACTGGTCTCGAAAACCTTGGTGAAACGGTAACAAACCGGGACACTATACGCTACGCGCTCAACGCGTTTCCAAGAACTCCGGAGTGGACATCAATCGTCAATGCTTACTACATCTCAAAAGACCTGGAGGTAAGTACTTTAGAAGAGTTGTTTTCTACCCTTGAATTACACGAAACTAGATATGCATAGATATCAAAGGACACAACCCAGACTATGGCGCTGAACGCAACCAACAAGGATGAACCTGAGTCAGACTCCGAAGACGATCAAGAAGCGTACATGGTAAGAAACTTTAAAAAGTTTTTTAGATCTAATAAATTTAAAATGCAGAATAAAAAGAATCAAAAAGGTAGAAGAAAGGTACGGTGGTATCAGTGTCAGAAGGAGGGACACCTAAGGGAAGACTGCCCAGAACTCAAGAAGGTCAAAATGAAGACACCCAAGAAATACAACCTAAAAGCAACTTGGGATGACACTTCTTCATCTGAATCAGAAGCTCAAGAATATGCGGGGATTGCACTGATGGTAAGCCACGAAGGACAAAGTACATCAGAACCCAGCATCGATGAAGGGGGAGCGACCTCAGATGGAAGTAGCGAAGCAGGGGGAGATTCAGGCTTCAAGTCTGATATGGTAAGTGAGGTATGTCTCTTATCCCCTGATGAACTTTACTTTGGTATCAAAGCTATGACTAAATCCATGTATAAATTAGAAAATAAAAATGCCAAATTAGAAAATGAAATTTTAGAAACAAAGAGAATTTTGGCAAAATCATGTCTTATAGAGGATTTTGAAAACTTAAAAATTGAAAATGAAAAACTAAAAGAAGAAATAGAAAGATTAAAAAAATCTAATGGTTCAAATATTTCTACTTTTAGAAATTATGGAGGTTTAAATTGGTATTATAGATTTCATCAAAATCAAATTAGAAATATATCAAAAATCTATATACCTAGGAAATACTTGGTTAATCCTGTAGGTAGGAACCTCTATTGGGTTCAAAAAACCTATTTAATTTAAAATTAAAAATTAGACTTAGCATTTTCAGCAAGGAAATTAAACAACTAATTTCTTTATGAGGCTTTGTCTAAGGAAGTGGTTGTTGCTCCAATAACCAAGAAGGCCTAGTGCCTCGCCACGACCTGGAAGCCAAGTATCGAAATGAAAAGTTTAATTGACTAACTGAAAAAGCATTAATTTAAATTACTTGATGCTTTAAAAGAGTTATTCAATTTGTGTTAGAAAATATTTTATTTTCTTAAATTTTTTATTATCTTAGAAATTTTTATGAAAATTGACTTAGAAATTTTTTTTAAGTTATCTTAGAATTTTTTTTATGATAATATTGCCTTATAATTTTTTAAAATTGATTTAGAATTGTTTTTTATGAATATTAACTTAGAATTTTTTTAATTAATTAGAAATTTTTTTTTTTGGGGATGCTGAGATAAGTTTCAAACTTAAAATTTTTTTTAACACTTATGACTGTTTTATCTGAAAAATGTTTTACTTAAATGTTTTTTTCGAAAGAAAAATTCTGAAGAGTGTCTTTAAATTGAATTTTACTTAGACATTATTAAATATTTTACACTTAACGTTTTTGTTTGAATTTACCTTAGACTTGTTTATAACCCCAATTTTTATGTGATCAAAGGGGGAGAAGTATGTTAAGTCTAGGGGGAGGTACTATAATTTTTCAATTGAAAAATATTTAGACTTATTGGAATATAAATCATTTTTATTGCATACGGTTACCCTAACTTAACTTGGGTTGCTCACATCAAAAAGGGAGAGATTGTTGGAACCCCAAGGTGTTTTGATGTGATCAAACAAGCTAAGTTAGGTCCTGCGTTTGTTTAACCCTTGTGTCTAAGTGTGCAGGAGCTTAGGAACACAGGAAGTCGAACGGAAGACGTGGCTAGCGAGAAGGACGGCACGGGAGAGAGCCGACGGGCTCGGTGCGTCCGAGGGACGAGGTGTCCGCGGAAGAGTACACCGGTGGACGAGAAGAGCGTGCGCGACGCTCGAGGGACAAGAAACCGGGAAGGAAGGCTGCTCGAGGAGAAGGCCGGAACATGGGTTCGGGTGAGCCCTATTCTGGAAGGCCGAGATCACCCAAACTAGCGGAGCCGGAGCGAACAGACCCGGACCAAGACGAGCCGAACTGAGACGAGCTGAACCGGAGCAGAGAGCCTGGACCAGAGTCAACTTTGTTGACTTGACAAGTCCGGGCGCCCGGAACCATTCCGGGCGCCCGGGGGTTCATATTTTGACCAGATCGAAGCTGATCGCGAGCTGACCGTTGGGAGATAAAATTTATCCCCCCGGGGGCGCCTGGAACCCCTTCCAGGTGCCCGGACCAGTACTATAAATAAAGTACTAATCCGTACATTCAAAAGCAACGAACTTGTAATCAATTCCTTCTGTGCTTTCAATTCTGTTCTTTTCATTTGTGCTGTCAACGTTGTAAAGAGGCTACTCCGCCTAGAGGAGAATCAGATAGTGTACTTACATTTCTTGGATTAGCAATCCCCTGATTGCAAACCAAGTAAAACTCTGGTATCTGCTTTTCTTTACCTAGTCTCTTTTTATTTATTTATTACAAGTGTTCATTATATAGTTGAAATCCGAGAAAGGTTCGAGTTTTATTTTGTAGGGCAATTCACCCCTCCCCTCTTGCCGGCCTGCAAAGGGACCTACAAGATCTACTTCGGGTTATATTTTCATGCTTGCTGAAGAGGCTATATCTTGGAAGAGCGTCAAGCAGACGCTAGTAACTACTTTTACTATGGAGGCGGAGTTAATAGCATGTTATGAAGCATCCTATTACGGGATTTGGATGCGGAACTTCATCACAACATTACAGATTGTTGATGATATTGATAGGTCACTGAGGATATACCGTGATAATAAAGTCATAGAACTTTATGCCAAGAACAACCGCAATTCGTCGAAGTCTAAACACATCGACATCAAGTTTCTAGCGGTTAAAGAAAGAGTTCAGAGTTGTCAGATTATGGTAGAGCACATCAGAACATATTTCATGTTGGCCAATCTACTCACCAACGGCTTGGTGCCTAAGGTGTTTCATGCGTATGTTGTGGATATGAGAGTTTTTCTTATGGAAGAAGAACTTATCTAGTAGGAGTCTGTATTTATTTTTATTGCTCTATATATGTTGATTAATAAAGATAAACATTTGTTTTGATTATTGTACGTACTTAAAGTTCAAAACATTAATGAGAATTTATATGTTTGTTTGACACTCTGACTGTGATATCAACATTTATTACTGCTGTTTAGCATTTGATATGTGTAAATATGATAAAAATTTCTTTTGGAATCATAAAGTTGATCATAATTTGCTATTGCAGTTTAGCATAAAGTATTTTGCAAATATGATCTGACCTTTTTTGAGGTCATCTTAGGACCAGTTAAAAATTGTCATGGATTGATCACATTTCATGTAATTTCCACTCCAAAATTCACATCTTATTTATGTCATTAATGACATTGGTATTGTGATTACTGTTGGGGCTTGTTACGATCATATACAGTAGTTATGACCTCTTTAGTTCAATACCAATGAAGTTAATGGACCATATTGTTTACAAGGGTATTTTGTGACAATAAAGTTTGATATCAACTAAAGTTTTACTTGTATTTCACATACAATTCATATATAGCTCAAGTAGGAGATTGTTGGAATTAATTATCCCTATTAGGTAGACTTATTTGTAAGCCGCACACATGAATACGATCCGAACCCTTTAAAATGATTTAACTTATGCCTAGTGGGTTTCGGGTAATTGGATATGGATCTCATATGTATAGAACATATAGTCCCGCATCTATTATCATCTATTTGCTGATAATAGATGTTCAGTATATATATAGACTTATAGTCTGACATCTATTATTATCGATAGACTAATAATAAACGTTCACTATATATAGGGTTGGTTCCGAAGGGCTTAGGGAATAATCTTGACATAGTTTCTTGTTCCCATTGACAAGAAGTTTTACAGCGCCATCATCCATTAAGTCCCTTGGAAGATCTTCATTTTCACTGCATCTTCTTTCATAGAGATCAAATCGATGACACTAAAAAATAAGGATATGAGTCTTTAATCTAATTTATACGACTTAAGTTTTTACATGAATTATCATTATTTGTTAAGTCATCATAATTTATCTATTCTGTATAAATCCTGAGATAGACTGATGACGATACTGATAACGAAAATATTCACCTTTTACCGAATAGTTTGTGAAGGTTAGTAAATTGGTAAGTTTATAACCGATCCAGAATACATGCAACTTTTTTATTATTGTACCATATGCTGGGGTGCCGCCGTGCCAGTTGGCAATGTTCTTTGTTTTTTCTTTTTTTTTTTTTAATAAAAATGTCTTATTTTGTTTTATGTAAAAAAGTTTTCTCAGTGCGTTTCCAAATAATTGTATGTAGTACAAGTTAGTTTGTAAATTAAATTATAATACATTTTAAAGTTAACAAATATATTTTTCTGCTTCAAAAAGTTTGAAATGTCTCAAAATTTAAAATAAGAAAAATTTAAGATTTTCAAATGTACAAATCACATTTTTTTTCTATATATAACCAATTACGAAAACATTTTTTGGGGGTAAAATGCTAAAAAAACAAAAGGAGCATTTTGATTTAATTCATTACTTTTGACCCGTAGCTATTGAAAGTTCAAATGCCTCTAAATCATATTTTTCAGAATTGGCTATTAAAGGCTTAATACAATGCTCTATTTTTAAATTTTCCGTTCGGGCTTGACATCCACAATGACTTCTTCTGCTGCAGTCGACTTGAACTTCTTTCGACAGATCAGTACTCAGAATCAAGACTAAAGAGCACGTAGCAACACCAAGACGCATGGTTTTCATCAGTGTCAAAAAAAAAAAAAACAACCAGACGTCTCAATCTCCAACGAGATTTAACTTGTATATGGTGGGGATAAAACTAATAAAAACAGTCTGAAAAAAAAGAAAAGATTATAGAACTGACCACTTACATTGCACGTGAGAAATTTCGACAAGGTTGCATCATATAAAAATTCCAAAGCCCCATGTGCAATAAGTGTCTCTTCTTCATAAGAAAGAAATAAACTTTAGAGCCAGAATGGATCATAAATTTCATGTGTGCGCATCTATTGTAGTATTGCTATGGAATGTTTCTTCAACCCACAAAGATTCAATGCAGGGGCAGGCGAGAAGAACGAGGGCGCACAGGAGTCTTGGAAGGGCTCACCCTGCAAGATCAACAGTTGGCTTAGTTTAGGATGGTTGTTTCAACTGATTGAAGAAATTAAGTCACTGAAAAATGATATCGGATAAGAGTAGGCTTATATACCTCGAAACCAATAAACCCAACTGAACTAAAGTGATTCAAATAGAAAATTTTAAATTATAAGTTTAATGGTTTGATTTTGATTTTCAAGAATGGCCATTATTGGTTTTGGTTTGATCAGATACAAACGGTTAAAAAAAAACCAAACAATTAAGGTTTTATAAGATGTGTGTGTGTGTGTGTGTATCATTAAGTTAATATGATAATTAGTATGATTTTGATTGGTATTACAATATTTTTTCAGTCTTATTGAGGTTCTATAATATCTATATGTGTGTGTATTTAAGTTAGTATGTTAAAACATGAAATATTTCAATTTGGTTTCTATTTCTCACATTAAACCGATAAACTGAATATGGATACATATATAAAAATGTACCTGATTGGCAAGGATCCTAAGACAACTCCACTACAGCTCAAAGCATTAGTTGCGCACTCAGCCTGGAGAAAGAGTTTCAAGCAACAAGATTCAAGTTTTGACACTAGCATTTCATAATCAAAGTGAAAAAAAGGACACGGTGCATGAAATTCGCACCAATGTGGGGTCCAGGGATGGGTGTACTCAGCCTTATTTTGTATTGCAAGAGGCTATGACGTCTAGGTCTATTTCATAATCAAAGTGAATAAGACAAAAAAAAGCAAAGTTCAAAATTTTGTTGTCTCATTCTGTGATTGAATATTCAAGCAGTTGAAGAGCAGCCTAAAAAAGCAAGCTCGGGCGAATATTCAACGTATTAAAGCAGTTGATAAGATGGTGGGAGCACCGGCATGAAATAATACAATAACATTGTAACATTGTAGCATTGTGGCACATTTGCAAGAGTTTGATGCCATGCTAAAGGGATAGATCTAGCATGAAAGAAATGGCCTTCGTGCAATTTCACATGAAGACTCCCCTAATAGCCACATCATCCAGCCTGGATTAAAGCCACTAAATCATGCAGTTGTAGACGGAACCTTCATCAACTTAATGGTAACAACATGGCAGTTTTTAACTCATATAATGAGTCCACATGCTTGTCAGGCCATCATTTTGTTAAATTAAGGGTGTTAGTGTTTGGGTCTAAAATAACAAGAATTTCATAACTCTGCAAGCCATTTTGGCAATCTTCAAACTCTGGGAAGCATTTTGAAAAAGTAAAAAAATCATATGCAGTAAAATAAAATTCCCTATTTTTTAATTCTCATATACTCTCATGATTTCTTCCTTTTCTTCAATCTAAGCAATGTTGTAAATGACGGTAAATGGTGACGGGTGGTGAGACCTACCACCTTGGCTGCTCAGGTAGTTGTTTTTTTTTACTATTTTTTATATATAATATTATAAATAATCAATTTTTTTATAATATTACTTTTAATAAAATATATTAATTAAAAATTAAAAATTAAATATTTAATCTAAATATTTTAATATATATATATATATATATATATATATATATATTAAATTAATGGAATAATTTTATTAGACTTTAATTAAGTCTATTTAAATTATTTCAATTGTAGCTAGGAGTTGATTAAAATTATTAACCTAAAGTTATTTAATTAAAATATAACTTACAACTTACCCACGTACCCTATTTTTACCAAGCGACGAGTTGACGCGTCGTCGTGATCGCGTGAAGCATCCAAACACATCGCCAAGCCTGGCAAAGTGTCCAGGCCCATCGCTGGGCCCGAGCGAAGCCCCGAGCCCGGGAGACGCATCATGGCCCATTGCCGAACTCGAGTGATGCTTATAGGCTTGCGACAGATGGCGAAACGGCGATAGCGGCGGTGACAATTCCAGGCGTGACGGTGGCAGTTCCAGGTGCGATAATAACAGAAGGAGGTGAGTTACCACCTAAAGCACTGCCTCAAGCAAAGATAGTGCGGTTGATGCCAGCCTACCGCCTAGGCGGTGCCTAGGCAGCCACCTCGGCCGCCATTTAGAACACTAGTTCTAAGTTTATATTTGTATTTGATAAATTGCTTGTCCAAATACATGAAAATCAAGGAAAGGGCATCATATAGTTTAACCAGTCAAACAAGTAATACTAACCCTTACAAACTCAACAAAAGCGATCCGAGTAGAATGATTTTGGTCTCCAAGAAGCCTTAGCCGGTAAACCTGAAGCATAAGAATCATGATTTGTATTGGAAATTATTCTAACCAGAAATGCTTTCAAAGAGTGAAAATGACTATGAACAGAGGAAACAAACCTCTCCACATAAAAACTCAAAGAAGAGTCTAATTTCTGCTTGAGAAACCTGAAAAAATAATATCGTAAGAACAAGGAACGCATTGAGGCACATGATGCTCAGACAAAGGAAACCAAGAAAACAAATCTGGGAAGAAAAATCTTTCTCAATGGGCATGATTTAGAACAATAGGTGGTGCTGCAATTTTCTTTTTAGGGCAATAGAAGGGAAATTAACCATCCTTATGTATATATATTAAAAATGAATATTTACATGTTTACATTTTTTTTGTACAATGAGTGCGCTCTTTTCCTATGTATATTACACTTATAGTTTGTTAGCATTAAATATGGAACTTACATTTAGGTACATATGTCTATACCAATTGGCATACAATGGTTAAAAGCGATTGGAGGGATTACATATGAATTTATGTAACTTTTTGCTACATTCTCCATGATGGAAAGAGAGGAGTTTTCAATGCATTGGAGGCGGTTGTTTCTTCAACATATAAGGGAGAAATAAAAGGTGGAGAAATCAAGTACAAGAAATACAAAAAAAAGTGAAAATAAACTGCAATTTTTATGTTCAAGAGGCACCTAAAATTGTAGTGACTGACAACAGAGAAGCTAGTGATCAACACATAGCTAATGCAATTGTAATGGAAACAATACTGCAGTGCAGAAATATTAAAACTATTCAAGTATCAGGTTTGAAATTTGGCATTGTTAAGTGAAAAACTGAAGTCTAGACCATAATGAAATATTTATCCATATATCAGACCAAAGTTCTTTGTTTGTCAAAGTAATGGACAAATTGTCGTTTCCAACTTAATGTTCACAGCTTAACTAACCCAAGGAGAATGAAATACCTAAACAACAACTATTTAAAATGAACTAATTTGTAAACTATAAAAGAAGTTGTACTAAACCGCTACGAGAATGATGGATTGACCAACATCAGAATGTATCACCTACCTTCTTGTCAATATTTGTGCAGTATACAGTCCTTGAGCACATCTCACGTTCATCATCCGACTGAAACCAGAGGAAAGCTAAGCGATCAAATATAAAACAATTGCAATACACAAGATGCATGAGATGGCATTGAAGAACTGATTTCTCATACGCTTGGCAAAAATGTAGGGTTCACAGGCGCAATTGCAGTCTTTGAAGGAAGCACCCTAAGAGGGTAAGACCCAAGCATGGCTCCTGACAGATTTAAAGCAGCTCTTGCACTCTCTGGATTTGCATAATCACAAATAACGAAAAGAACATGAAGTATCAAATCAATTTAGTTGCAGAATAAGATGTAAAATACACTGAACCATAACTTACCATCATCCTCAAACTCTATGAAAGCAAACCGAAGAATAGTTTTTGGGTCCCCACACATTCGACAGTCAACAACCTGAAAGATTAAATGATCTTACATTTTATACATATTAATCAAATTGAAGTGGCTAGAAAAGCATTAATTTATTTACATGTCCACAGCGGTTGAAAAGTATTGCAAGCTCTTCTTCAGTAACCTACATATCCGAGGCACAAAAGTTTTAGCTATTTTAGCCACGTTTTAAATTGCAAGTGGAAGGTTTGTACAATCTGACATTAAACTACATATGATGAAGTGACAGAATAAGCTAATAAACTCTTAATCCACAATGCAAAAATCCATCAACTATGAAACAACATTAGCTCAATTTAAATATTCTAAAACATGTTTCTTAGTGTAATTCTTATGCATTTCTAAAATATCAAAATAAGAGTAAATCAAAACCTATATGGACAAAAAACTCTAAGCATGGTATCCACCATGACCAGAACTGCATGATATCACACATTATCAAGGGCGTGCTTGCTTAAGTTCACTCCTCCTGTGAATGCATTAGGAGATTTACAAACCCCTAAAAAAACTATGGATAAAATATTAAATCAATAGAACAAAAGAATGAGTGAACTAAAAGATTGTGGATCCTAGATTCCTAGTTGTAGATTCATTTTTGCCAATGTTGCAATCTTAGTAGTTTCCCTGTTATTCATCTGAAAATTTATACATCTTTTGACGATTATGTTAGTCTACATTCTATGGATATGTAGGCCCTTAAGAAATGCAAAATAAAAAATAAAACAAAATAAAAAATGCAAGGAAGGAATCAATAGTCTTTCTTCTTTATAATGTTGTAATGATAGATATAGGAAAAAAAAAAGATTTTCTAGTCATGGCTCGAAGGTATAGCTCTACTTCTTTCTTATGATTTTATGATTTTGGATGAAGGAACTTCATTGTTGATTATTAAGCAGCCATTACCACCTGGGTTATCCTCCACATTTAAAATTCCTATTTACATTCAAAGCATCAAACAAATCTGGCTAAAAAAAATTTGAATTGGTCAGAAGTTATGCATCCAAGGACCCATGACAAGCCCTTAAAGCCCTAACATGTAACACTTCTGTAAATTGAGAAGAATGGTGTGCCTATATTGTTGGTTTTCGAGATCCTAGAGCCACAGACACTTAGCAAGATGCCTTGCTGAATCTCAATCTATCTAAAATTTGAAACAATTTCTTGAAGCTAGTTTATCATAAAACGGTCATGTAGGTATATGGACAACACATGTTTGAAGACAATGTAGCATCCAAATATCTTTCAACCAAGTTTTGTAACCAAAATTTAGAAAAATCTAGGTCTACTGAATCTCTTCCAGTGCATGACTTCCTCTCTTTACAGATTACCCAACATTGCATGCCCATTTCATCCCATCTTGTGCTCTTCTGTGACTAAGGACATTTGGTGAAATAATAATCTGTTTCTTCAAAATCTACAGTTAAATATTCGCTCAAAAATTGCACTTGTATGAGCCAATATCTATGGGCGCACAACCCCATTTGACTCAGCTTGCTTAGATAAATTCAATCCCTGCAGGACTCTATGAAACCTGCAATAATCAAAAGCCATCCTTCCAAAAATGTGACAGCAGCACAACAGCAAAAAGGAAGAGGATACAAAAAGTATAAAACACATCCTAGTTCACCAATAACATTTTCCGAGGACTCTATGAAACCTGTAATAATCAAAAGCCATCCTTCCAAAAATGTGACAGCAGCACAACAGCAAAAAGGAAGAGGATACAAAAAGAATAAAACACATCCTAGTTCACCAATAACATTTTCCGAGAGATAAATTGCCACACCGGAGCCAAAATTGAAAAGAAGAATGTCTCAAAGCCTCTTCACCTGACGATCTACATCTGCAACGTATACAGTCCTTCTGATCACCTCATCTCTCTGTGCCAGACTCGTCCGGCTATTCATCCGACGATTCCCCTGACCGTATCCGTTTTTGTTCTAATCGAACAAATTAAACCTAATAAGAAATTAACAAAGAGAGTAAAAGAATAAAATAACAGAGGAGAAGACCATACCCTCCTTCCACTGCCTCCATCGAAGCCACCATTTCCCAAAGCAAGGGTCGCCCCAAATCCACCCCCATAAAATCCGCCACCAAAACCAACGCCAAGACCTCCGTAGGGTGCGGCCAGTCCACCTCCGGCGATCGAAGGCGGAACGAACTCCGCCGCCATCGGATTCAGCTTCGACAGGAGCTCCTCCAGATCCCTCATCTCCTGCTCCGACCCCTGGGGTCGCTGCGACGCTGCGGCCGGCCCCGGACTGGAGACGCGGTGCAGCTGCTGATCCTTGAGGTGGAAGCCATTAGGATTGGGGTGAGGGAGGAAGGTGGGAAGAGAATCGCCGACGGCGACGACTGTAGCGCTGGAGGCGAGATCCACGGACTTATTGGAGTCGGGCGCTTCCTTGCGGTCGAGATCGCCGGCGGCTGACGCCGAATAGGCGGCGAGATCAACGCCGTTTGCGGTCTCGGAGACGACCATGGACAGGTGGTGAGCAGACCAATTCGTAGAAACTCTCTCTCTCTCGGAGTCGTCGGCGGCTGCTTCGGTTGAACTATGAATCGTATTTAACTCGACGGATGTCAGCATCGATGCCATCGAATAATCCTCTCCGTCTGTACAAAATGGGGCTATTTTCGCCACTGATTTTTTTTAAGAATTAACAAAAGATTAATTTTGTCTGGCACTTTATCCAGTTTAGGTCAATCAATCATTCAGAAGTTTTCACTAGCTACTAATGATTAATTAAGTTGAATAATATCGAGTCTGGTATAAGTTTTTCGTCGATCATCAGATAAATCAGAAAATGTACATCCAGAAATTTAACATCATTTGATTACATCTCTCATTTGAAATAAAAATTCCTATAAATATATTATAGTTGGAATTCAAACAGTAAATACTTCGAAAATAATTTTGATGTCCTATCACGAGATCCCGGGACAGCTACTAAGTTACTAAGAACAATAAGAAAGTGATTACAGTAGGGAGCCGATTAACACTCAACGATTTTAGATCAACCTTTTATTAAAAAAAAATCATTGGTTAATTTATCTAATATAAACTCGATTGTTTACGAAATTGAGAAGACAAATGCAAAAATAATTTTGACATCCATTTACTTGTTGAACGGCCGGTGACCATCAAAATTGTCCTTTCCATAAAATATGGGCTAACGTGGGCTTCATAGGTGGTTCTCGGCCCGAAACAGGAGCACGTGCTCGTCACGCCATCCCACTCTATCACTAGTGCTACGCCACGCCGACGCTCGCTATAAATTACTACCCACTCGGGTTCGAATCGCCTTGCATCCACCGAGGGCTCGATCGCGAGCGTTCGAGGGCGGAGCTTGAGCTCGTCGAAGATTGATTGCACATTCCTCTTTCGGTTTGCTCTCTTGAACGACCTTTTTTTTCCCCTTATTTTTCTGTTTATTAGCTGTTGTTTTGCTTGATCTGATCACACCTTCAGCGGTTTCTTTGCAATACGTGTTAGACATGTGTAATTTGTGGCGTTGTCGCCCCAGATTTGTTTTGATGGTTTATATCCAGATCAGTTTATGTTTTACTTATTTCACTCTAAGGCTTGAGGATTGATTCATGCGACGTCGATTTTGTGTAGGTGTTTCTGAGAATCATTCCCGTCCTAGGGTTTTTTTTGTGAGATCGGAATTTTTCCTTCCGCAACATCCATATTGGTTTCTTCCTGGTAGCTTATTGATTTTTATGTCATCCCCTGAGTGCTTTTCATGACGAAATTTCACCAAGCTTGCTGTTTTAGAAAGTATGCTACCACATAAAATTACTCGATTATATGATTTTGCCTGTTTTTCCTATACAATTAGCCATCAGATAGTTTTTGGATTTATCTTTTTTAACCTTGTTTTGCAGGAGTCCAGCATCTAGTATAATTGTTTTTGTTTTTTTTTTGCTAGTTTATACAACTAGTAAGGGCTGTTATTTTATATTGTTTCAGGTTTTAAACTCGTCATTATCCTTTGAAGAAACCTTGAAAGGTAAATGAATAGATCTATTATAAACATTTCTCTATGCCTTGATACCCATACATCCTTCATGATAGATGATGTATGCTGGGAATGGGAGCTTTGGAGCTATCAATAGTACTATAGAGGAGTGGGAGGAGTCTATTTGGAATTTAGGACTTTTGAGAGGTTCTGGCATTCACAGAGGAGGTCTAAAGTGGATGATTTACCCTACATATAATTTGCATTGATTGTTGCTTTGGAGCATTGTGGAGGGCTTGGGGGCAATGGAGCTTGTGGAGCACCATTCACATCAAGAATTGCTTTCTTGGTTTGCTTCACAGTTTTTGGCCTTTTACTCATCTTTATTGTCAAAACTCAAAATGAGTGTCTGTTGTGTTAAATCAGCATTAATGGAAGTGAAGGACTAACCTAGTGAAAGTTTAGTAGTAAACCATTTTTATGTCTAAGCTTTCTTTTACAGGGCATACATTTACAGCGGTGATCATGAGTGCTCGACTAAGTCATACAATTTATGTGGGCAACCTCCCTATAGATATCCGGGAATCAGAAGTTGAAGATTTGTTTTACAAGGTTCATATTTAAAACTGATTTCTTCATCTGTTGCTGATCAGCACATGAATTAATGTAAACTTGCATGTGCTTTATTTCTTTTGTAAGTTGCTACTAAGATTCCATCCATATGTTCTTCACAGACTTATAGAGAATTAGCAATAAACATTGAACTCATTAACATTGAAAATAGTTATCATTTATGATGACTAATTCTCATTTTAGAGTTCTTTAACATTGATGTTACTATATTTGATGTATAGTATGTTCAATCTAGTTGTTTTTCAGCAGATGTTTTATTTTGCAACAGTGGATTCTATTTGAGTGCTTGTGCTTTATGTCAAAAATCTTTATGATTGTTAGAGGCATTAATTTGTGTAAGAACAAGAGATTGTTAAGTGTGCAAATGGAATAAGGTGACTGCATACACTTGTGGCTATTTTTATATTTGTAGGCATGAAATATTTGTGATTTGAATCTTCTGGATAGTATTGCATAGCATTGTGCTGTGATTAGTCTCAGACTGTAGACAATCAGTTCTTATTATTTTGATATGTTCTTGTAGTATGGTCGCATTGTGGAAGTTCAATTGAAGAATCCACCTCGACCTCCTGGTTATTGTTTTGTTGAGGTATGCACTTTTAACTTGAGCTTCATTGTGTTTCATTTCCTTCAGTTACAACTTTTATAACTTAAAATTTTTCATAGTTTGAAAGTTCACGGGATGCTGAAGATGCAGTGAGGGGTCGTGATGGCTATGACTTTGATGGTCATCGTCTCAGGGTACTAAGTTCTCTATAATGTTTCGAACAATTTATGCAAATACTAAGTTTTTTCATGTTGCTTCAAGCAGGTTGAGTTAGCCCATGGTGGTCGAGGGCAGTCATTTCCAACTAGACGAGGTACTAGGCATGGAGGCGGGGGAAACAAACAAGGAGTGTCACATCGTTCAGATTATCGAGGTATTTTGCATTGACAGCTTGATTCTTATTGTTGCGTTTTACTTTGCATGTTACAAAATTTGTGATTACTTTTTACAGTGATTGTCCGAGGACTTCCTTCTTCAGCTTCATGGCAGGATCTTAAGGTATGGAAAATCCTTAGAGATAATGTAAACAATTTTTCTAATTTTTTTTTGGGTCTTACAACTTCCAGGATCACATGAGGAAGGCCGGAGATGTATGTTTTGCACAAGTTTTCCGTGATGGTGATGGTAGGTTTCAAATATCAATTGTAAATTAGTTTCTATTTCAATATGATAGATAGCGTTTGGAAAAATGTGAAAAGCACCATAGCTTTTGAGGAAGTTTACTGTTTTTTCCACTCTTTCAATGATAACTATGAAAAAAATAAATGTTTCAAATGGTCATCTTAATTATGCTTGGTGCCTTTATGCATTGAACAAATTGTAGAAACTAATTAGTGATTCATTTTTTGAGTGGCAACCATTTGTCACTTCATGAATCACCACACACACCCCACACCCGATATTTATGTACACAATTAGCATATGGGATAAACTTAAAGAGATTAACAATATACTCAAATAGGAAAAAATATAATTTGGTGATTTAATTAAATACTGAATTGCAGATACATTGAGGATAAGTTTTTTCCTTTTCTTTTTGAAGTATCAATTAAACATATTAGATCCAAATGATCTGAGCTTTGCTGTCAATATATCCTTAACTTAAAGTTGTGGGTTAAAATTTAATGTTGTTCACCCTAAATAGTTGGTACACATGCTTGTTGCTGCTATTGTAATACATATAATGACCCATCAATAGAATGTTATGCAATGCAAACATGAATCATTCATCATAAACTATATGAACTCTTTTAATGAAGATGCTATAAATTGGCAAAGTCAGCCTGCTTTGTCCGTGACACATGAAGCACATTTTCCTAAAGAAAATAACATGAAAACATATGTTTTTGACTTGCTATCATTCAACAGCCTTTTCTACATATACTTTTTAGTGAACCTAAAACCTTTTCATTTCTTTTTGTGTTACTAGATCATGAAATTTTGGATTTTACAAATAACATGTGAACAAAATTTGAGACATAGAGATCATTTTAAACATTTCATATAGTGTTCAACACAACTCTATGGCCAAATTTATTACTTTGGCTAGGTATTTGAATTTTGTTATGCCTGCTTAAATGAAACAATGTTCAGTTTACTTAGAGGAGGAAGTATAAGAGAAATGAAATAATTTAAGTGAAAAGAAATGAATTGTATTTTCACTATATTTCAATTTTATTTACATCTTTATGGGATGAAATTTTCATTTCAGTTCATTTCTTGAATTGGGTGGAAACAAAATAAGATGAAATAGAGGGAATTAAGTTCCTTCTTCTTTATATCCTTGCAAGTTAACAAGATGAAACAGTCATTGTATTTCATCTTTTCTTTTCTCAGTTCCATACAATAAACGCAACAAACTCCATGAAGGAGAATGAAAAGTGTACATATTTTTAATTGCATGTAGTGAAGCATTTAACCAGAACATAACACTAGAGTCTAGACGCTTGATTTCTTTTATTTGTTTGCCTGGCCAATTTACTACTTCTGAGTTTGTTTATTTTTCCATTTTGTTCCTCAGGTGTTATGGGTTTGGTTGATTATACAAATTCTGAAGACATGAAATATGCTGTAAGAATGTTCCTTCGCACATAATGTAGCACATTTGATGTTTCAATTATATACAGTTTTTATTATTTCAATTCTAGTACGTAGATCAGATTTTTTCAGATTAGGGAAGTAAGTTAAAATTTAATTGATTGTAATAAAATCAATAATAAACTTAAGTACATTTTAATTAAAATATAAATAAATTGAAATTTTATTATATCCTTATGAATGGAATTCTATTTTTAAAATGAAGTTCTCAAATTGATTTACAATTTTGACAAAAAAAAAAAAAATTACGTTCTCAATTTATTAGTTTCAGACTTTCAGTAATGGTGTCATATTTAACTAAAAAGATTTGATATATATTAAAATGAATCTAACTTAGTGCATATAATTTAAACTTTGTAAAGTGTTGTAGAATTTGAAATTTACCTTTATGTGTTGTTACATTGTGTGTTTTCTTTTTCCCAGATTCGTAAACTTGATGACACCGAGTTTAAAAATCCTTGGTCAAGATCCTACATTCGGGTATGTTTGGTAATGGCAAATATAAAATTACTGAATATACCAATAATGAATTATTTAGCCCGTTCTTCAGAATTCTTTGTCCAACTTGTTTTTTTTTTTGTTGAATACTAGGTTTAGAAAATTTCATTACTGGCAGTTTTAGTTAAGCATTCTAGTAAACATGATGATGAGATCATGAGTTGAGGGGGAAAATTGCACCCTTTTTTCTTAATGATTTATAAGAAAAAATATATTTTAGGGAGTGCGGCCATCCTGACCCTTGGCTTTGTGTCAGTCTCTGCACACGCTAGATTAGTTCCTAATATTCTTGATTGTCTTCTACGATGCAGTATTGCAGCTTAACTTACTAGATTAGTCATTCATATTTAAAATCTCAAATTTGAGTTTGTTATCTCAATTTAAACAATTTTCCCACCTTTGGATGCTACCAACGAGATTAATCTAGTGTTAAATGGACGGCGTAGAACATGATAAATCAGTCTGTTTCGAACGACCTGATGGCTGAATCGTGGTTTGACATTCTTAAAGACACTTTGAATGGTGTCATTATTAGACATCACATGATAATAACACAGTCAAGGTTTCAAACACAGGAATCAGACCCTAGCAAGATATTTGAGAATTTAAATGATGAAAATTATAATATTCTTGTTTTCTATTCTCTTGCCTTTTTCTTTTGTCTAGTGATATATCAGTTTGTGGATGAGATTCATGAAACCAGACTGCAACTTGTTGGAACTAATCTAGCTTGATTGTGATGAGCATGTCTAGGTCAAAAGCTACGAGCGAAGTAAGTCGAGGAGCCCAGGCTCAAGCCGGAGCCCCAGTAGAAGTAGAGGACCACGGAGGAGCAGGAGGTGAAATTCTTGGCCTTTTAAGTTTTTATCTATTATTCAATCTACTCCAAGTATGCCGCATATCTTTTCTTCTCCAACCCCTGTTTTTTTCATCATAGTAAAACTCAGCTTTAGTGTTAATTATACTTTCAAATATTTAGGGGCGATGAAAAATTTTTAGCCCTGATTTTTTTTTTGTTTTAAAAAAAAAAATCTCCAGCAAATCAAATGACCGATCACGTTCAAGATCACCATCAAAGTCTGCTTCTCCACGACCTAAATCTGCGTTTCCAGCCAGACTGTCAAGGTGGTTCTGTATAATTATTTTTCATATTTTTTCCTTCTAGTGAATTTTATTGATATTCTTATTTATTTCACTGCAATGAGCGGATGAACATTTTTGCTTGCAGATCAAGATCTAGGTCTCAATCTGGGTGATTATTCCAGGTATTCGTTGAATCACTTGCTACCTTTGTTTTTTATAGGAATGGAATCAATAGCAAAAAATGGAAGATGGTTTTTTTAATTGCTGTCGTTGGTTTATAGAAATGTTAATAGACAAGAAATAATGCCCCCACAAAGGTAACTATTTCCAAGTAATAAGCAATGGTTTGCTGGGCTTATATGGTTCCCAGGTCCAACCTAAACTCACTTGATGAGTTCATTTGGTCTGGACTGGGTTATCTGATCCCGTCAGTTCTGCTCTTATGTCCAGCTTCGCTAGGTTGGCGTGCTTATATCTTTTCAAGTGCTCAGTCCACCTATCACTCCGATGTATATAATGAAATAGAGTATGAACAAATATTTTTATATGGAGTAAGGAATAGAATATAAATAAATAATTTCATAAATAAATATATACATACGCATTCACAGACAAATTGAAGTATATTGGAATTTGGTTGCCTTGGTTGAATATCATGCATGCGTGGGTATTATGAAAAAAAGGACAGTCCTGTATACGAAATTCTCGTGTATTATGAAAAAGAATAGAAAAGAAACAAACCTATAGTTATTAGTAAGATTGAAGATTTTTGTATTTGCCGGAGCGAAATATGTAGTCTGGTTCATGGATAAAATAGATTGGACAGATACAAGGGTCAATGATCACCGGATTCTTTTGATTCAAATATATATATAAAAAAAACTTTTTGTCAGAAGTCCTGAATTGCTGTTCGTTTGGATATTTATGTTTTTTTTTTGGCAAATTTCAGGTGATGAAGATGTGTATGAACGTAATGCTCTCCGCCACTACTGCGTGAATTATGAAAAAACTTTGGGACTTTATCAGCACGTCGGACTTTTGTTTGTAAATTGGACACTGTTTCCTTAGTCGAATATTGATTGAACCTTTTTATGTTGGACATTTTTCCTATTAATTTGTGGCTTGAATTTTCTTTTTCGAACCTTTGTTTTTTTACGATCTGCATTTATTAATACTATTTTTTGTGTGCACTTAAATTATTTTAAACATTTTTATTAAAATATTGAAGTGGATATTACAAAACCGGGTCCAGACGCTCTGGTATAACTAAATCGTTCCCTGAAAAATGAGGTCTGATGGCTGTACATACCGGGCATGGATCATTGACGAGCATAATTATTTGACTCCGTTAGTAACCCATTAGTGTCAAACATGGATTAGTTTTTGTTTTAAACTCTTTCTTGTATTCGCATTTGAAACGATCTATTAGTTTGCTTATTAAGAATGGAAGCACAATAAAAATCACATTTTAAAAAATGCATAAAAACGTTACACCGAGATTAAACATGATAATTCAAATGGCATTAAAACTGAAAAAAATGTCATAATAAAATCTAAAATTTTAGAAACATGACCTAGCCATGCATGACAAACTCAACTAACACGATGGAGAACATGAATTTGCGAGAAGTTGCCCCAAGGCTCAAAAATATATAAACTTCATAATGGCACAGATGATAGAAAGTTTGGGAATGAGGAACATCGGGCTTTATGATTCTGAGATCGTCACCTCAACCTCCACACCAGGTTCAATTGTGATTGAAGTTATCTGCTTCACAACCTCAGGGGAGCTACGAAGATCAATGACTCTCTTGTGTACCCGGAGCTCAAAACGATCCCATGTGTTTGTTCCTATAACAAAATGTTCAAATATTGAATTCCACTTGAACAGAGCTCATTCAATATCAAATTCAATAGGTCTACTTGAAGAGAAATATCAAAAGGTAAGAGCATTCTCATTATTAAATTCAACATATTAAAAAAATATAAATGTAGTACGAAATCATTGAAATGCACCGAATTAATTGGACACGCGCCTCAGCCCTAGGGCCTACCCATCTATTCACTCCTATCAGCGGCCAACAAGCCCTAACAGTTTCGCTCTAGATCCAACCAATTCAACATGTCAGCCAGCATAATCCGCTCAACCCAAATAATCTGACGGTCCAATTTTATCTAACCCCTCAGCATGATTGGTCAAACAAATCTTATCAAGCCATTTGACAAGAACAGACGCATTCATCTAGACTAACACAATCAAACCATTAGGACCGACCACATTCAAAATATAGTTTTCAGAGGTAAATTAGAAAGTTCATTTTTGCAACAATATGAATTCTTAAATTTATGAAATCAAATATAAATTAAAGCAGAATGTTAATACAAATTAATTGCTAAAATGACAATATTAACTCTTTTCTGTTAAATGATGTAAATGTAGTACAAAGTTATTAGTCACTACTAGATTCAAATCTTGTCCAGAAGTTCAAACCAAGCCACAAAAAAATTCAAATTAGAGGAAGATTTGGAAGTGACATTATACCCAAGCTTCAGAGATAGTGAAGGATTCTGAATTGTGCATCAGTCTTAAAAAGCTCGATATTTTGACACTTCATCGAGAATATCTCAGTGTTAAACTTTCTTGATCATCATATGCACAGACAGTCAAACCCACACAAAACCATTCACATCTTTCTTTTGTTAGAAAAACATCAGTGGATGAGTACACTTTAGATTAGGCATATAAATGAATCTGAATATATATAAAAAATAGTTTATAAAATAGAATGTTAATACAAATTAATTGCTAAAATGACAATATTAACTCTTTTCTGTTAAATGATGTAAATGCAGTACAAAGTTATTAGTCACTACTAGATTCAAATCTTGTCCAGAAGTTCAAACCAAGCCACAGAAAAACTCAAATTAGAGTTAGATTTGGAAGTGACATTATACCCAAGCTTCAGAGATAGTGAAGGATTCTGAATTGTGCATCAGTTTTAAAAAGCTCGATATTTTGACACTTCATCGAGAATATCTCAGTGTTAAACTTTCTTGATCATCATATGCACAGACAGTCAAACCCACACAAAACCATTCACATCTTTCTTTTGTTAGAAAAACATCAGTGGATGAGTACACTTTAGATTAGGAAAAATAGTTTTCAAAAGTAAAAAAACTAACAATAGTAAAGATTGGTGGCCATGAAATTTCTGATGAGGATATCATTAATTGGAAAATGTCATTAATCATACAGAGTTGATAGTACTAATAGAGTAACAGTTTCAAATCTAGTGCCATTGTCATGTGTTTCTCAAGCAAAGAATGAAAAAAAATAAAGCAGCACATGGTGTTTCTCCACACTAGATTCAATCATGATTGAAGTGATCTGCTTCTCAAATAATTATTAAATTCAATGATAAAACGCACAGTACTTTATGGATATTTTCAACCGGATAATAGAATGACTAACTGTGTTATCCGTAGATGATATCCTTTAAATTACATGATCACTAGACTACATACATAATAGTGTTATAATACTACAACCGATAGGCTAATTGTACCTTATCTTGAACTGGATGTGCTAAAGACAATCTTATGCAATATAATACAAACTGAAGTGTTGCTTTACAGGATATAGTGATTATAACATACATATACTGAACATAATGTGCACTATATTCCTCAATATACACTAATTAACACTAATAAAACAGTGATCAAAAACTAGCATTAGGTGTAAAAACATCCAAAAGAGAGATTGCAATACCTTCGCCGCAAGGAGATTTCCTGGTGGTGATGTTAAGAACCTTAGTGGGCATTCTAACAGGCCCTTTAACATTGAGCCCTTTGTCCTTCGCACCCCTTACCAGATCCGCGCACACTGAACAGACAAACAAGATCAAAATCCAGACACGAGAAACGAAAGATAAGAGAGTAAACCACCCGATCGGAGGTCAGACAACGCCTCACCCTTCTCCAGATTCTTCACGTTCTTGGAGGACAGGGTGATCCGGATACGATGCAGCTCCTCCTGGGGCTGTTCCAGCCCTATCTTAGTCGACTTCATTGCACCATACGCCACCGCCGCCATTGTTTCGAGGTTAAGACGACCTGACACGCACGATCTAACACGAGAAATCACAGGGAATCAAACAGAAAACACCTCAGATTAGAACTAGAACTCGTTATATCGAGACGATTCGGAAGAAAAACGATACTCTTACCTCACAATCCGCCGCCGCGCTGCTGCTCTTCCGCGAGAAGTAGACAATTGATCAGATTAGGGTTTGTTAGTGCGCTCTTATATATAGACAAATCGAGACAGGCCTACCCGTCAAACCTCATTTGGGCTTCTAAAACTCGATTTGAAACAACCCAGTAGGAAGCCCAACACCAATATTTTAAAATTTGAAAAATTTTACCTGCAGTGCCACGCAAATAAAACTTTACATTAGAATGGATACTAATTTATCTAATTATCCTTAATATTTTTTTTATAAAAATTTAAAAATAAATATATATATATATTTTTAAAATTTAATACATTAAACTACAATCTAATATATATATATATATATTTAATCAAATTAGGTGACTATTTTTTACCTCAATTATATGAAAAATATACTAATTTTTTTTAAATGAAATTGATGAAAAATATATTAGATTATCTTTAAATAGTGCTAAATTTAAGATGAAATATATTAAGAAAGAAAAAGATTGTACATACAAAATATACTCAATTCTAATTTAAAAGTATTGAATTTAATAAGAATTATACTCATTTTTAGAATTTTTATATCTAAAAAATATGAGGGATAATTTTGATAGAAAATGTACTCAGTTCTAATTTAACATGTTGAATTTAATATAAATTATACTAATTTTTAGATTTTTTTTTTTATCTAAAAAATTTAAGCGGTAATTAGATAATGATATTTGTACAAAAGAGTTGAAAGTAAATAAAACTTTTGAGGTAGGAAGTGAAAATAAAGTTCTCTAATTTACCAAAATTTAAATGACAAATTTCATTTCACTCCTTAACGTGTTACTGATCTTTCTAAGGCGTCCTCCACAGTTTATAAAATTAAAACTTTAAAATTATTAAAAAAAATAAGTTAAAGAAATATTTAAAAGGATAAGATACATATTTTTTTTTTAAAGTGTAGGTAAATTTAAAATAAAACATCAATAAATTTAAGCATTAACTTAATGTTTATTTCACTAAATTTGTTGTCTCCCAAAGGACATCCACGTGTGATGCTCCTCATACGCAACTTTCAAGCTCATAGTGACTGATTTCAAGACTAGAACCACCTTATCATATTCATACATCCATTCCAATACATTTGAAATGATAAATTCTAATTGCTGCAATTATTTGTTTTATATTGTTATAATATTTCGAGAACACCCTAGATTCAATGTACGTGTGGCACTATATGAAAATCATTATTAATCATTAGAATTCTCAAATAATGTTTTAAAGAGAATGAGTTCACCCTCCAACAAATAACTAAGCATATTTTATAAGAGATTTTTCCTTAATAAAAAACTAGTTTAAAAATATGGACCGTAGTCTCTATTAGTGATTCCTAACCTTTATAGTTAGAATTGATTCATTAAAAAAATTGTCTCTTCGGAGACCTCCGATAAAAAAAATTGAATATATAATTAGATGATTTAGAAAACAATAATGAAAAAATAATAATAGGAAAATGAGCTTAGTAGAAATGATTACTTAGTTCAGATTGTGTTTTTGACTGTATTTGATAGGAGAAGACTTGGAGTATTCATATCAATTTCTTTATAATATTTTTAAAATTTAAATAAATCATTCTTTTTATTAAATTTAAATAATTATTTTTTATTGCACATTATAAATTTTCTATTATCATTATCTTTTTTAATTATTTTTTCTCTCTATTCTATTTTTTATTATTTTTTCTTTCTTTCTATTTAATATCTATTTTTAATTTTTCAATCTATTTCCTTTATTTTTTTTCTCCCAAATTAAATATATTTTTTCCTTTCTCCCATATTAAATAATATTTTTTATTTCTCTAAAATTAAATAATATTTTAATATTTAGGAAATGAATCCTTTCACTAAAGTATTATTAATGAAATTTAAATTTAGAAAATAAATAAGATAATTAATGTAAAAAAAATTAAGTAAAATATAATTTTTTTTAAAAAAAAATCTATATTTACGGAAGCTGATGCTCTCATTTATCTTCAGGATTATTTAGAATCTCTCGGTAATTTTATAAAGATAAATTGTGCAATCTGAGTGTCAATATATTGAATAAAACTTAAAAGAAAATCCCTGTCGCTGACAATGAATATCGAGTTATGGTTATAAAAGAGGTATATATGTTCCTAAGGCATCTTATGCTCTGATCAACTGCGAATTATTAGTGTACCTAATTAGGTGTTTACCAGGAGGGACCATCCCCATGAATCATCAAGCCGTGATGGGACCATTACAAGCACAAGCTCCGGATCATGCACATGCAATGGCGTAGCCAGCTTGAACAACTGCCCTGGGCTAAAAATGCTAAGCCCAGTAAAACTTAACCCAGCATAGCAAGGTTGAAGCTTAAAATTACTGGACATTGCTAGGCTGAACAACTGGCCTGGGCTAAAACTGCTGAGCCCAGTAAAACTTAGCCCAGCATAGCAAGGTTGAAGCCTAAAATTACTGGGCATTACTTGCTGGGTGAGGCCTAAAATTGCTAGGCATTGCTAGGCTTCACTGGGCTAGAACCCAGCAAAGCCCAGCCCTGACTACGCCTTTGTGCACATGAGAGATGCCAAACAAGTGCATGCATTCTCCTTGTATTCTAATAAATATTTTTATACATGTACAGCCAAAGGTTATGATCTATCATTTTGTTCAACAATATAATATTTATTAATAATTATTTCCTTTAGTAGCTAACGAGGTAGATTTATTTATTTATTTTACTAATATGCAAAGATTAAATATTTAGGTAAATATTATTTTTATTTGATTTTCTCATTTTTAACAACTTTGACTAGCAATTTAAATAAGTGTAAAATTGTCCTGGGCTACGGTGTCAGGTAGGACATTTAGATTATCATCTAGGTATTCGTAGTTTGAACTTCAGTTATGATATATTTGTAGGAATTTTTCCTTCAAATGAGAGACATAATCAAAGGATGATGGACTTTTGGAATGGTCGTCGCGTGCGCTTCTTGATTTACCTTAGTGACTGGTGAGAAACTTCCATAGGATTGGGACAGTCATCCTAGTAATAGTCAATGAGACTAATTAAGATTACTAATTTTTTTGAAATAAGTGTAAAATTATTCCCAAGTTATAATGCAACAATAAAGATACTCAATTATTTTAGAACTTTTTCCTTCGAATGAGATTTGTAATTAAGGGATATTGAGTTTCGGAGTTGTCCATTCAAGTATTTTCTATTTACCTTGTGGTTAGTGGAAAATTTTTATAGAACTGGATAAGTTATCCCAGACTCGATGTTACCCCGTCAAAATAACGGATTTCATCCTTTATGAAATTAAATATGCACAAGATTATTAGATAATTATAATCACAATTATTTTAGTATTGATTAAAACAACTTAAATACTAATTAAAACTATTCTAAATCTAATAAAAACTGATCAAATATAATTGAAGTGACTAAAGCTGCTACAAGGTGGAATAATTTTGATCAAATTGCTACAGTATAAATGCAATCGAACAAATTGCTCAGAGAATTTCCTGTTAGAATAATTTTGCTCAAATTGTTATTTTTAACGTACGTATCCAATTTTTTTTCAACCGACTAATGTTGTTAAAGATGATTGATCCGACCCAGGTAAATACAGAAAGTATAAATAGATCAGATAGACATGTCTAATATTATAAGACGTTCGAACACAACAGACATATAAGGTGTCCTGTATGAGTTTTAAACCCTAATTATACGGGAGTCTGTCCTACTTCTTAACATCGTGTTGTACCTGATGGTTTCAAATTGCATATTTTGGCAAATGACTAATTCCGAAGATAATCGATTCGATCAAACTTTTCTATAAAAATTCAAACCGATCATCAATATAAATCTAAAAATTCAAACGGTTCATCACTTTAAAACCAGTCGTCTCCCAGGTTATCTTTCCGCTGTAGAAAATTAATTTACGCTGCATATTGGAATCGATCCAAGGGTTTTATCGTTCGACTGTAGCCGGGGCAAAATTCCTCGATATTGAAACTTTGATTGGAACTATTTTAATTGAAGTAGTTTTTATTAAAATTATTATTGGATAACAATATTTCTAAGGTTCCATTTATTATTATTTGTTAAATAGATCGTTGTTAATGAAAAATAAGCAGAGCTAGTGTACATATCTTGAGCTTGATGACGGTAATTACAATGTTAATTACTTCCATTATTCAATTAACTAGATGACAGTCGCCAGACAAACTGTTTTCCAAAGAAAAAAAAGAAAGAAAATAAAAAAGAAAGTTACTAATTAACGAGAAGAGACGAAGAAATCGTTCAGTTCTAGTGTGCAATGCTCGAGCTGCCGCGGAGCAACGGCAGGGAGTCGCCGGCGAAGGAAGAACCATTAGGACTAGAAAGCACGGCCTCGAATCCCTCGAGGCTGCAATAGTTCTGTGACCGCGAGGAAGAAGACGACGAGGAGGAGATGAGGATGATGAGGCGCTGGAAGAGGGCCTCGTCGCAGGGGAGGGCGAGCGGGCCAGGGCGGCCGCCGGAGGAAGGGGAACTGTACTCCTCTTCCTCGGCCCGGCGGAGCAGCTGCCGGAAAGCGGGGTGGTTGAGATGGGAGGCGCGCACCACGAACCGCCGCCGGGAGTTGGCGCCCACGCACACCACCGCCACATGGCCCGCCGGGACGTCCGGAGGCGCCTCCGCGGCGTGGCGCCACCGCTGCAGCAGCATCTGCCGGAGCTTGCTGCATTTGCCCATCTCTCTCGCTCGCTAACTGTAATCGAAGTGGAAGGAGAGAGCACAAGGAGAGTAGACGAGAAGGGGTTTTATTTATATTGAAATCAATATAAAATATTTAAATAATTAAAAAGATAAAGAATCATTAGTGACTAATTGCTATTTATAAATTGGGAGTATTAAAGATTTTTTATCAACTAAATATATTAATTTTTTGAATGCATAATTATTTCTCTCAACAAAATGCACATTAACAGCACACTACAAACTTATGTCAACAAAAGTCTGGGTAGTTCTCCAACATACTAAGAGACAGTTTGATTCTTTTTCACAAAAGAAAAGGTCGACAAAGCACACAGTTCCACAATAAGATTATAGCAATTCACTGTGGTCAAATTTTATGACAATCTACACTGAAATATATATGGAAAGTATGTTACGTGACACGAAATATCGAAGGTGCAGTTCAGTGCTTAGTCGAACGCTGATAGTCACCTTCGTACTAGTGTCTTCGTGCTTCAAATCGATTGTCTCAGAAGTAGGTGCCCTCTGGAGGTTGAACCAGTTTGCGATTATGCGATGCAGCCATTTCCTTTTTAAGTTGTACCAAGATATGCTCCATTGTGTAATCCCGTTGCCAGTTCCCTAGAACTGCAAATTTTCTTGGATCAACCTGTTTTTTATTGATCAAACATCAATGCTAATCAAATTTTCGACCACAATGAAAATATCACTCTTTAAACAGAAATTGCTTACCATTCCAGTGTCAGGATTGACACAAGTCATGTTGATGCGGGAATGGAATCGGACATTAGGCGGTTTCTCGGGATAGTCTTTGTCGCAGAACAACTTGAGTTGATAGATGCGGCCCTCATGGACAGTCTGTGAGAGTGCCAGCAGAAGAAATTACGAAGTTTCACTGTGACAAGGTATTAAAATGGATTTGAGAATGCTTACATTATGAGGACCTAATATTGTCCCAGTCCAGGATCGCATATAAATGTCATCTCCATCATCCATACCATAGCTTACAGTTCCATCTCCTATGCCCTTTTCTCCACGTTCGAGCTCTTCGAGCAATCTGAAGTTCCGAGGAACTGCAAGAAATGGAGGCAAGAGTATAGTGATGATAAGTGAACAATCTAACTGAATGATCGCACTTAAGATGGAAAAATGGGCACAACAAAGGGACATCTTGAGCAAATGTGCAACATTATGTCATTTCTCAAGCATATCTGCTGACGATGTTTAGCAAAAATACTAATAATACAAAAGAATGGTAAAAAAGGCAACCCGGTGCACAAAGCTCCTGTTAATGCAGGGTTCGAGAAAAGGGTCGGACCACGTTGAATCTATTATTGTACACAGCCTTATGTGCATTGCATGAGATTGTTTCCGCAACTCAAACCAATGACCACAAGGTCACACAACAACAACTTTATGTCGTGCCAAGGCTCCCTTTCACACAAAAGAATGGTACAAGAACAATCTAACTGAATGATTGCACTTAAAGATGGAAAAATGGGCACAACAAAGGGACATCTTGAGCAAATGTGCATCATTATGTCATTTCTCAAGCATATCTGCTGACGATGTTTAGCAAAAATACTAATAATACAAAAGAATGGTAAAAAGGGCAACCCGGTACACAAAGCTCCTGTTAATGCAAGGTTCGAGAAAAGGGTCGGACCACGTTGAATCTATTATTGTACACAGCCTTATGTGCATTGCATGAGATTGTTTCCGCAACTCAAACCAGTGACCACAAGGTCATACAACAACAACTTTATGCCATGCCAAGGCTCCCTTTCATACAAAAGAATGGTACAACCTAGAAAAATATAATTTTCACGAACAAAGAAATTAATACACTATACAATATTTGAAGGAATTATAAATCAACTATATGTATTGTCTAGATCTCTACTGATAAAAGAAATCAAGGCATACTATAGCCTTACAATAATGTAGGTAACATCAAAGGGCTAATCAGCCACTTTAACATAAGCTATGATCTAAGCCTATCCATGCTAAGTAGAAAACGTTGAACACTTCCATCTATGTCAATGGATGACACCAAAGGAAAAACGGCTTATGAATGTTAAGTTATGTCACTGGTAGGTAGATTATTCGTACTAAATGTTGACTTTAAACGTTCAAATGCTAGAAGAAAGACAGTGCTGCATTACATTTGCCTTCTCAACCAAATTACAACGGAATTACACAGCATCATATAATTATTTTACGATCCCAAGTGATACAAGATAGCACAGTTCTGTGTGCAAATGTCTTGGTTGATCAAGTGGTTAGCCATTGTACCAAAAATGTCATCAGATTCATACGTGGATGTTCACTAGCTTATCCTGGTACATGACTTTAGAGGCTAGCACCATAAGGAGACATTTCAGCAAAGGTTGCTGTCCAAGGGAGATTGTGAAAAAGAGAAAATAGAGGATAAAGGAAACAATAAGGGCACCACACATTGGTGGGATAAGTAGTATGGAATCAGATGAGTTCTTCTAAAACAAGCACCATGAGAAGGGTCCAACATCTTCATGGTTTCAATGATGCGTGATACATAATAAATCTTCAAGTTGCATAAAGAAACTGCAATTGCGTTAATGCTGGAGTAAGGTGAAATATTACTCAGAGTATGCATTTTTGGTAATTTGTGCACACAGTTTAACTACGAAGGTGTGAAGTGGGAAGAATACTTTTTCAATGTAAAAAGTATAAATACAACAAACGATCAGAAAAAACAAGTATACATCAACTGGCAAGAATGAAAAACAACTATTTCAAGTAAGTGACAATTTGTTCCTCGTTCATGTGGGAAGCCATAATATAGTTTCCACTCTAAACCATAACTCAAATCAATGTAAAGCAATGGATGTACTTCCACGTAGACATGCCTAACTAGTTTGAATCACCAATATTGAATGAGTAGATACAGTTTGCATACAATTCTGCCACATTGCTATACTTCTAATGGAGTATCTTGCTTTCTCATGGGTTCTAAAAAATTCATACTTGTTTTTTTTTTTTAAATTCTCAAGCTTCATATAGAACAAGGAGAGACAAACATGAGTTACAATTTTCTCATGTAACAAGCCAAATACAATGTACCATTGAGGATAGTTTTTGATCATCCATGAAAAGGCCATAAATGCTAACAGATCAGTGTTTAAAGTTTGGTTTATCTGATTGGGTAAAAGATGAGATATTAAGATAAATTTACTCATCATACATAAGGTATATAACTAAATGAGTGCATAAACCTTTATTTTAATTGCAAAAAATTGAGATGTGTGTGTGGAAAGAACTATAAACAGTATGCTGATAGCAATGATTGTAAAAGAAAAAACAGATATTGGATTAAAAGAATTCAGGGGAGACACTGTGCAAAGGCCTGGTGATGAATTGAACAGACATATGTGACTAATGATTCCAAGTTCTTGCAAGCAAGCCACAGCCCACAATCTGAACTGTTGAGGTTAGCTTATCCTAATGGGATCATGATCCTTTGGTCCAACCATTGCAACATGTGTGCCAACAAGGACACAAGAAGCATGATGAGAACATAATCTCCTCACCTTCCTCAGGTTTATCCCTGGCAATTCTGTTCAGGATTTCACAATAACTGGAATGTTGGCTACTTTGGCAGCTCCAATGAACTAAGTAAAACTAGATTCTCTGCAGCAAATAGGGCAGACTTTTCAGTCCAAACCCGATAGAGACCTTGAAAGTGCTTCACGAGCTGACCATGCAAATATGAGCTAGACCATAGGCAGACATCATAAAAAATGAGTCGTTTACCTACTTGACAAAGGCGATCAAGAAGATTACATCTTTGAAAGAACAATGAGTCTAAAATAAGGGGTGTAGAGAAGAGATCTTGATAGGATACATGTTGGAGCTGACAGGTCCCTCTCTAAACAGATCTTGCATGATTAATTATACTTATCAATCGTTAGCAATCTCAGGGTTTCCGTTACAAAGCAACGGAGTGAAAACACTTAAATACATAAGAAAATCTTCAACCGTCACTACATCCTGGGCATGATATTGAAGGTGAAAAAACTACCAAAAGGTTGAAATTTATTGAAGATCCAGATTGAAGTCCTAGGAAAAGTAGAAAGCCCATCTTGACAAGTCGCCCTCTTCTCAACAATCTGTGATACGTTCGGCACGGCCACAAGGAAGAACAATCGTGCCGATCAATAATTTCTAAACGAACTCCTACGATCCAGTTACAGAGAACCCTCGGCTCGACAAAAGTTGGGCCATTGATCAGCATCAAATCCCCAATCGCCTAGGTTACATTGGATGAGAGGAAAACTCACCGACGACGCTGGATCCACCGGAACCGCCGAGCGTCATTGATGGTGAAATCTTCTACGGCGATGGATGATTCGCCTTCGAGCTTCGTCGTCGCCTGGTTGGCACGGGCGACGGAAGAAGAAGAAGACGCAGAAGATGCGAGATTGCAATGGACGGTGTCCTCGGGATGTTGGGCCTTCGACGCACGCTCGTGATTTATGAGGTCTGGATCAGAATCTAAATTGACGACCCAAAGATGAACCGGGCCGAACCGGAGAGATCAAAGATGTTGCTCAATTGTGCCCTTTTTTTCTCACGATCTCTCTACCTCGCCGCTGCTCGCGACTGTTCGGCGATCTCATTCCTCCGATCGCATCGAGCGACCTGCGTTGCTCACCGTCCTCTCTCCCTCAGGTCACTCCCCTCCCCTTCGTCTTCGCATGCCAATCCTCCCCCTTGATCTCATTGCGGGTGTGCCCACGAACCTCACAAACCAAGTGAACGCGTCTTCCTGAATCGGTCCCGAAACCGACCGCCGAACTCCTCTCCCTTTCCCCTTCCTCGCGTGATTTCGTTCCTCCGATCTTGCAGGCCCTCCTCTCCGACGACGCAGTTCATCTTATTCGACCGTCGCAGCAGGATTGTGCTTTCATGTTCCAAATCGGATCCAAACCTAAATCCTATCAGTGACCGTGCTCTTCTCGGTTGGTGTTTTCCCCTCCGATCGAGGACGGAGGTGCTCCCGAGTCGCTGCCGCTTGCGACGGTTCTCTTTTTTCCACTCGGTTATTCCTTCTGCTCTTTTGCTCCCCTCGCAGTCGCCCTCCGCCGGAACTGACGTAGCCGCTGCCTATACCTGACCGCAGGTACTCTCATGCCGTATCATCTCGTAGCTCCATTTGTCGTGCTACTGCTACCTTAATTTTGACCTCTTTTTAGCTTTGTTTTATAGTCATAGTATTTTTATGAGTCTGTTCTTTTCCCGAGTTCAGAAAGAGATTGGCTTTTGTTGAATGATGCATGATGCAACCCGAGAATACTTGAAAAAATTATTTCCTGTTGATTCTGAAAATCTGATCTTTTCTTATAGATTTCAAGAATTGAAATGTTCTGCTATGTTTGTGTTCATCAAAACAAAAATTAAATTGAGGAGACGATTAATCTATTGCTTCTTTACAGGGGGTGAAGTTCTAAATGTGATTTCTTTTGCCCAATAAAATCCATCATACTATTATAGCTTCTATTCTCTGTTGTTTATATAGCCCCTTGAATTCAGTAAAATCATAACTTTCAGTTTTTTGTTCTTACTTTTGTAATGTCCTTGCTCTGTGTTCAAATTTACATAGCTTTTCTATCTATCGATCGGCATGGAATCTCATATGTTTTTTGTTGCACAATGCATGACTTTTAAATTTTTTTTGGTCGCTTAGGATTCTATTGGTGTTTATATGGAGTCTCTTCTGACACCAAATAGGAAAGTGAAAATGAATTTGAGAACCTTTACTGAGCATACATTTGAAAATTTTCAAATGTTTTTCTCTTAGGTCTAATCGACTTATCACATACTGTTCATTGCAATAGTCAATTATTACATTGGTATGCCACAAAAATGAACTGGTTAATTCTGTAATTCCTCATATCCAAGAACATGGAAAGGCACTATGATCCACAAAAATGAAAGATATTGAGATTTTTATATGGAAAGTGCCATGTTATTGCTCGTGTCTTTCCTGCACTAGCATCGAGTTTTGCCAACTTTGCTCTGCAATTCTATTGGGCAAGGTTATCTCGCTGTGCAATATCTTATTCTTCTGAATAGTTTAATAACTCTAGAAATTTTCCTATTGTCTCTGGAAGCATACTTTGTTTTTTTGGTAATAAAGGAACTGATGTTATCTATATATAAGAAACCACCGAAACATAAAAAGAAACAAATTCTCAGTACTCCACTTTTAGTGCATTTGTAGGAACTTCTTTCCTTCAATTGCGTTCACAGAAATACTTTGTTTCATGGATCTTGGTACAGGGAGAACTCATCATCTAAGTATATGCAAAGCCAAATGTTCAATTGATTGGAACTAACCTTCTATTCCGGAAAAGACATTATATAGCGTTAATTCTTGTTGCTAGCAGATAGTGGAGATCAATAATGTAACAGAGTTATGGGTTTTGGTTAGGCTTTATGATTGATTGGTTCTCTCTCTTTTCTTTTGAAGTAATTGATGTATGAATTCATACAGGAGTTGCAGACTAAGGGAACATTAGCTGCAAGGAACTGATGAGTAATCCGTCTGCTTATAGCAAGAACATTCGTGGAGCCTTCTCTTATTGCGTGCAGCAAGTTCGTAGTTATGATTACCATCACTACCTTTGCCTTCTCCAGCTTCTTCCAGATATGCGTAAGGCTGCATTTGTTCTCCGTGCTTTCAATGTTGAAACTGCACGGGCCATGGATGTTGCATCTGATCCCAATACTGGGCTCATGCGCCTTCTATGGTGGCAAGATACAATTGACAAATTGTTTGCGAAGAAAAAGGTTGAACACCCAGTTGCGCAAGCCCTCTCCTCGGTGATTTCAGATTATAAGATCAGCAAGCACTGGCTGAAGCGCTCTGTTGATGCCAGAATAAAGGATGCAAGTCGGGAAGGAGTGATTCCTGAAACTATTGCAGATTTGGAGCAGTATGCAGAAGACACTGCGTCAACAATGCTCTACATGACTCTTCAAGCTGGTGGCATTCGCTCAACAAACGTTGATCATGCAGCTTCCCACATTGGCAAAGCCAGCGGGCTTCTTCTCCTGCTCAAGTCCTTGCCTTACCATGGGAGTCGCCAAGGAAGGATAGAATACATTCCTGCCGACGTTGCTAGTAGGCACGGTTTACTAACAACAAGCAATGGAGGACCGGAGATCAAGATAGAGTCAAGTGAGGCACTTCCAGATGCTGTGTTTGAGGTGGCCTCTGTGGCTAGTCTTCATCTGCAAAAAGCTCGGGAGTTGGCTCCCACAATTCCTCCTGAGGCTCTTCCTGTGCTCCTGCCAGCCGTGCCTGCACAAGTGCTTTTGGATACTTTACGACGAAGGAACTTCAACGTCTTCGATTCCAGGATTTCACGGGGTATCCATGGCATCTCTCCGCTATGGTATCTATTGAAGCTAAAATGGCATGCCTGGAGAAAAACATATTAACTTGATCTTCTGGCAGGTCAAATTGTTGTTTGAAGTTCTTTTTTTTTTTCAGAGTTTATAATCTTTTTTGTCCCAATAAATTCATGATCCTTTGTTTCAAGGCTTCAAAAACAATAGAATTAGTTTTGCAGAATTTTTTTCTGGAAATGTTATTATGATCCAGTGTCTAAGTAAAACAGGCAGAAAAATACAAATCGTGACTTTTCTCCATTTATGTTTGTCATCTTTGCTTAGGGCCTTGCTATTAATCTTCTCTTTATGTTATAATTTCGTCGGAAACTCCAAAGTGATCCAAACTTTATCATTTAGTTAGAACGTGAGAACTTCACATATGACGAGAAATTTTAGTCGGACAAAATCTAGGTAACAAGGTTCAAATCTCATCCTAGATATATTACACTTGGGTCATCCTTCAAGATTTATCTATACTTTTTGATTTATTTTAATGTCATGAACAAAGTTTGATTATAAAAAAAAGGGTTAAATATTAGTTTATGAAAATTGTGATATCTTATCGATCTTAAACTTTTTCGACTGAACCGATCTTTTCTGGTCCGGTCCAATTCGACTCGACTCGGCTTGACTTTGATTCACACCAGTGAGAGCATCAGCAACGTGTAAACCATGGCCAATAAATCCCACCCAGCTCAAGGTGGGACAAGGTGGCCCGAGCAGGACAAGCCTCCACCCGCTCTGCCACCGCACCAGCACCCAAAAATTAAAAGGGGGCCACCCTAATGATCGGGTCCATCCACGCCGGGCCCCACCCAGCCATCATCATATCCTCTTCCTCGCTCTTCTTCCTCCTTTGGTGCCCAAGAAGCCACTAGAGTGGCCGAGTCAAATGGGTAATAAAGAAGAACAACTTTTACTACTATTCTTTAAGTTTAAAACTGCATTGCATGTCATGCCTTCTTCTTATTCCCTTCTTTTTCTCCTCTTCTTGTTCTCAATGTTACGAGCTGAGGCAAGAAGGAAAAAAAAGGAAGAAGAAGCATGCATGATGTTGGAAGGTGGGAAAAGGTGGGTGGGGACAATGAGTTTTTTCTTTCTTTTTTAAATGAATTTTTTTAAAAAAAATCATTTTACTTCTCATATTTTAACGTTTTCTAAAAATATCCTATACTTTTATTTTTTTTATTAGTGTCAAAATTAAATAAAATTTAATGATGTTCAACCCCATTTAATAAAATAACTAATCCAAATTAAATTAATTTTTTATATATTTTTAAATTTGTTTGATGGTTGGTGAGCTTGATATTAGCCAACAAAATTAACTGTAAAAATATTAACGGAATGAGAGGAAATGGTAATCTTGAGACTACAAGAATGTTTTAAAAAATAGATAAAATATTTTTCTTTCGAAAGAATTAATTAATTAATTTAATTGAGAAGAAAAGGAAGAGATCATATAAAAGGCGAGGGATGGCGATATTTTAGAAGGTGCAGAAGGGTCCCACACATTGCTGGATTACAGGGACAGTGGAGGTGGCCGTTCAGTTACGTCTCCGCCATTATATGCCTGCCTTTCTTTCTTTCTTTTGTATTTTCCCCACACCCTAATTTTACCTCCCCGCTAACTAAACTCCTTTATTTTTTAGGGTAGCCATGATTTTTCTATTGTATTCAAATTTCAATGATATGAATTAAAGAAAGGCATGGAAAATTATGACCTTTTTTTTTAAAAAAAAATTACTAATTAGTTAGTAGGGAGTTAGTTTTGTTAGGGTTCACATATATTTCTTTAGAAGCTCCGTTGAGGAAGTATTCAATTGCACTCATATTTGATCATGGGAATATTGCACAAGAATATGTCGATCAACTCTATTTAATTTCACTATATAGTGACGAAATCTAACTCATGTAGATAACTTATTACTTGTAAATAATGTGATGGCTAGCTAATTACAATAAAGTCTATTCTAACTCGATCTACTTGGAACTTGTATCTCACACTAACATGTTCGTCGCAATTATGACTCCACCAACAATGAACCCTCATTCGAGGGCTGTTATAGTTGGTCGATCAAATCCATCACGATATTAGCTGGTCAAGTAAGTTACTAAGTTACACTTGAATTTATGTAGCTAGGGTTTCTTCAACAGTACTCAGAAAACCCTGTTTAGAAGACTATTCTATTGTTTACTTACTTGTCACAACTCAAAATTCTTTGAAACACATGCGCTTATAAATGAAACTCGGGAGATAATTATAAGTACTGAAAATAATAATAATAAAAAAGAGAGTAAAATCTTCTGTAGGGTAGAAAGAATCACATATATAAAGACAGGCCTGTTCCTTGTTTGTTTTCTTTATGGTCATATATAATTATAAGCAGCAAAGAAAAGTTGGAGGAGGTGGTTGCAAGTGCAAGAGGCCAACCCTCAAAACCTCAACCAGAAGCTTTCTTCCTTATTACACTCCTTCACTCTCCTCCGTTTCCGTTCTCGGCTCGCTCCTCCTCCTCCTCTCTCTTGCTCTTTGTCGAATGTCGGTTTATTGAAGCTCAACGACAAGGTTTTGATCTATGCCATATCTTATCCATCTCTGATAGCCTACCTCCATCCTTTTATCCCCGTCTCCTCGGCACCCAATTTCTGTGTAGATCGATAAAGGGACCGATCGAGGAGAAAGAGAGCACCAGGATCTTAAGGCATCAGTAAGCCAAAGTAATATTCTGAAGGTTGCAGGTGATCACTCTCAATGTGTCTGCATATATGGTACATAATATTTCATGTTCGATCGGTCGGTTCTTCCTCTTCCTCTTCTTTTTCTTTTTTCTTTTCGCTTGGAGTATATATGTGCTCTACTGAGATCTACATATGTTTCAGCTCAATGATCATAATGATTACTCATAATTACATACATTTCATAAATATTATGCACACACTTTGATCATATATATGATGAGTTCTGGTGGATCTATTCCTTTAATTTTCAAGTGCTTTTGTTTCTCTGAGTAGAGAATTCTACAAAACTAAATTATTTTTCAACAAATACTTTTTTTTTATTGAAGTAGAGAATAGGGCAACACTAGATCTTTGGTTTCATTTGAAGATTAATTGTGTTTTATTATAATGATTAAGCAAATTAATGGTTTAAGAACTTTACATAATTATGATTTGGGGTTTGTAAAAATATTTCTAATATGTAGAGAATTCATGAGAAGAAAATTAAGTTATTTTCATTTATTGAACATAAATGCAATGAGGATATAGTGAATTTCCTCACTTATTATAAAGTTAATTTTATGCATAAAATTGAATCTCTTGTCTATCAAATTTGATTAATTTCATTTGATTGAAAACATATAAAATATTTATTCTCATAAAATGAGAGAATATAAATTAACAGAAGAGACTCATTACATGTGATATAACTTGCACCATCTAAACATTTCATGAATTTTGCAGGACTTGACTCCAATTACATCCACAAGATCAAGATGAACACTGTTTTGCGCATTCCACCCGGCTTTCGATTCCACCCCACCGATGAGGAATTGGTAGACTACTACCTTAGGAAGAAAGTGGCTACTCGAAGGATCGACTTAGATGTAATAAAAGATGTTGATCTATACAAAATTGAACCTTGGGATCTTCAAGGTGCTACACTACAAGTTCATGATTTTAATTTCTTATGTTTGTGGGATCTTTGTAGCATTTGCCTCTATAATAATATGAGTGATTGATGATACATGTTTTCGATAAATCCTGTAGAGATATGTAGGTTTGGTGCGGAAGAGCAAAGTGATTGGTACTTCTTCAGTCATAAGGACAAAAAATATCCAACCGGAACTCGAACCAACCGAGCAACAACAGCCGGGTTTTGGAAGGCAACTGGGAGAGACAAGCCAATTTACTCCAAGCTTAGGTTGATTGGGATGAGAAAGACTTTGGTCTATTACAAGGGAAGAGCCCCCAATGGACTAAAGTCGGATTGGATCATGCATGAGTATCGCCTTGAGACGAACGAAAATGGACCTCCACAGGCAAGTTGATTTGTTTCTTTCCAAGATATTTTCATTTTGAACAAGTTGATTATACAAATTTAGGAACAGTAAGGAGCTCAAACAACCATTTATGGGTTTTCTTATTTAACCCTACACCCTAAATTACTCTAAAAGCCTAACTGCTTGAGATATAATTAAGTAGGTGCCCTAACCATTGAAACTTATATCATATGTGTTCAAAGTCTTAAATTTTGTGTTACATTTCTTTGCAAAATTCAGAATTTGAATATTTCAAGATCTCAATTGGGTGTGATTCTTGAACCATTTACAGGAAGAGGGTTGGGTGGTGTGTAGGGTGTTCAAGAAACGAGCTCCTACCGCTCGAAAAGTGAGTGACGATATGCCGTGGTATGACATGGAACAAGGATCGCTCGTTAGAGACATCGACTCACCGAGGACTTTGCCTTTGCAATCTGCCTTAGAATACAATCGCCAACTCTTCTACAAGCACGAGAAGAAGTTTCAATACCACTCCCCACAAGAGTACACTTATCATGAAGTACTTCCACCAATTGAGAGCCCCAATAGCAATGGCAATTACATGAACCATGGAAGCTCTCTCCGATCCATCTTCTCGGAGAACAATGAAGCAATTGTGCAACCTAGACACCAACTTGAGGTGATCGAGATTGACAACAACACTGAGAACATTAGCCAAGCTTCTGACCTAGTGACCGATTGGAGGGTTTTCGATAAGTTTGTCGCCTCCCAACTTAGCCATGATGCTTCAAAGGAAGCAATGTACTCAGAGGAAGCTGAACACATACTTCAAGTCACTGAAGAACAAGAAGTTGGCATGGAGCTACCATCTACATCGACCGCAAGCTGCCAAATTTATCCATGGAAATGAATCAAACAACAAAGCAGAATTGAATTCTAGAACAATTGAAACCATATATATATATAGCTAGCTACTCTTATTGTGCAAACTATATGGTGCAATATGAATCATTTGTGAAATGACAATATATATATATGATGGTATTGTACATACGAGCAAGACGATTGCAATGCGGTTGTTTCTCTAAGTATTCCTACTTATTGATCAGTAATAACTACTACAACCAAATTGATGGCTGTGTTCTTGCCCAAGCTTTCTTGATTCTGAACTAGTGCATTTATTTATTTATTTTCATCAGAGCAAAAGACAAATGTGTAATGTAAACACTTGCATCAGACCATGTTTTATCCAAGTAAACAGACCTAAATGTAATTGATTGTGTGCTACAATAATTTTTAATTTCTGTATATCAAATTATATAAATAGCCATCAAAATTTGTCTCTAATGCAACAGTGAAAACTAATCTTACTCTAATGACTCATTGTTTATATAGATTATACAGTTTGTGCACATAATTACAGTTCTTAATTAAAAACCTATATCTATCTATCTATCTATATATATATGAACTTAATCATCTACTTATAAACAATCACAGTAAGGGAAGTTTTTGTTCATATACAGGAGGAGCATATAATTAATTACATCTGCACAATATAATTTTTTTTTATCATAATTCTAAGGTTTGTTCATGCATACATTCAACACCTACTTACATCAAATATAAAGAGTATATATAAAATAAAGATCCCTATAAGAACTTTAAGGTCTGAGAACAACAAGAAAGCATAATGATGTTATATATGGTGTCATTCTTGTTCTTGAGATAAATAATAAATAATTGTGACCAAGCAATATAATTGATCATTGATATTTAGAGCTAATTATGCTCCTAAATCCTAATTAAACCATACACTTCTCTTCCTTAGTTTTGTACTAACTACACCTCTTATTTAATCCGGCAAAACAAGTACTTAAACACTATATATATATAATCAATACTGATAATCTGAGTCAGTCACATAACAAAAGATATTCACCATCAAACATGAATTTTTTTACCTTGTGGTTGGTGTTGAAAATGTATATATTGAAGTTGATCGTCATGGAAAGAAGAACTTTATTCGCCTGTGCTCATATTCAATACTCCTCCAGAGTAGAATCAAACCATGCATATGAATCAGAAGCAAAGAAGAAGAAGCAGAAGAAGAAGAAGAAGAAGAAGAAGAAGCTTTCATATTCCTTCAAATGGAACTAAATCACCATGACTTTATGACAAGGAGGAGGAAGAGGAGGAGGACGACGAGGACGAGGACGAGGACGAGGACGAGGACGAAGATGAGGACGAAGAAGACAAGAAAGAAGAGGTATCCATGCAGGGAAGCAAGGGTATGACTTTGATATTCCTTGAAAGCAAACTAACTGTTTTAGTGGGTTATATATGTGTGTCAGAGGTGATGAGGGTTGGGACTTGAGAGAGAGAGAGAGAGAGAGAGTGAGAGAGAGAGATTCATTTAGGTCAAAAAGGAGGGCTGTTGGGAACCAAGTGGACATGAGGATTAATGCATGCAAAGATGTATATAATTTAGGGTTGAGGAGGAGGTGAGTTAAGTGCATGTTGTTTGTGGAGGAAGATAACATGATGTGGCGTGAAAGCTCTCATGTGAAGACTCATCATGCCCACCATATCATCTTCCCTTCCACGCCTACTGTGTGCAATTTTGCATGCACAAACAATTGTGGGAGGATTTTTAATCGAACGAATTTACCCAAAAATGTATTATTAAATTAACTTAATAATTACTCTAGCTCTCATCAATCTGCATCATCATGCATGCTTGCTTCTTCTCTTCTCCTACTCTTATGCTTAGTTTACTAATGTGGATTATTATGGTGGATATATAGGATGGCCGGTGTCTTGTTAATTACCTACTTTAAGTTAACACAAGCATTTCATTGGTTATCCATTACATAATTATATTAATTAGTTCAAGCAATCAATTAGTTAACTAATTATCCAAACACTATATAATAATGGAACAATTCTTCTACTTACATCACTATATGTGTAGATTAATGAAGTTAATTATAATAATGGTTATCAGATCACGTGCCTAACTTGACAGTGAATTTTTTTGATTAATTAAAGAAACTTGTCGAGCTATAAAGTAGCTGATTACTTTTGTTAAACTAATTAATTAAGTTCTTTTTGGACATTCATAAGCTAGAGCTAAGCAATCGACTTAAGTGTTTATAGTTGGATTAATTAGTCTCTTTTTTTTTTCCTTTTCAAGATATCTAAGTGACAAGTACACAAACATGCTTAACTATTGAAAAATTCATCATCTAAATTAAATATCCCGATATATATATTTTGGTCGTTCTAAAAACACGTAGAACATATACATACACCAACACATACACTACACATACAATGATATGATTGATATTCTTTGAGGGTATATTCTATTGACTTTGGAGGCCTACATATTCGCCAAACATCGATCGCGAACAGAAGTAGAACTCATGAGGAAGAAGAACTCATGAGTAGGGCAAAAAACAGCTTATAAAATATAATTGTTTAGCATATTTGTGTATTACTATACGTAGGTCCTTATTATTTTTTCTTGTAATTATTTTGTTGGGAATTCATTCATTATATCTGTGGAAGGCAAAGGCCAATAATTGTACACATAAAGGTGGATGATGTAGTACACAAAGATTTATGTTACTTGTGAAGGGAAACACATGATGAGGATGAAGAGCATCTGTAATAATTTGAAGTGGTGGAATTGATTAAGTAAAGTAAAGGAGACAGTGCTTCTGACTCCACTGGTTCATGCTTACTCTCCATGAGCCAGACAGCATGGGGAGCCAAACCCTAAACCCCATCATCATGTTGCTTTTAAGCTCAGCCACCTCACACCGAGAGTGTCGCGGAGAATTGTGTTAGTCGTCGTGTTGTTATAATTAATTAAAGTATATTTAATTTGTTGCCCTCTCCTTTTGTTAGAAAATTATGTTGATTGGGTCTAATTGAGATTTTTGACCTAGCTATGTTATGTAAGTGGCATAGCTCTTGCACATTTGATTATCACCATTGACTATTTGTCCTCTTGCCTTGAGAAAATGGCCATAATATTATCCTCACGGGATGGACAATTGGCTAGCGCATAATGATGTTACTACCATGAGGTCTGGAGGTTAAATCTCGGCTAGTAGTCGGGTGTATGCTCTCCCTCATATGCTATTTAATTGTTCAAGACTAGTAACTATCCGTGATTTACTTTTTCCGTATTTGCCTGAAGACCAATTGACGGAGACACTGGGAGCTAACAAAGCACCTCTTGCCACCATTTGAGAAAAAGGCCATTGCTCTTGCCACCATTTGAGAAAAAAGCTATTGCTCCAAATTTTGCTACAATTGAGAAAAAGGCCATTAAAAGGGGGAGAAATAACTCCAAAATTTAGAGTTAGAAATGATAAGTCAGATCATATAAATTAATATTATAATCATTTGTATTAATATAAGATTAATATATAAAAGTGATTAACTTAGTAAATAAATTAATTCTTAGTTAGATAGTTAAAAAAATTAATATATTTTTAAAAAGTTTTGTCTATTATATTGAGTTAGCTCATATCTAATATTACAAGTTAGTATTTGTATGTGTGCTATATCTAATTCTCTTTTATATTAACTTTGTGGCTGTCTTTAACAATTTTCTATTTCCTTCTCTTTGCATTAGGAGTGCTAACTTCTAATTAACTTTTATTAGAGTGACAGCTTGATGTATATAACAGAATAAATCAAGATAAAATTTACTTCAAGATTAATAAAAATAATTAACACGGGCACGTTTAGATACATTAAAAAGAACATGGTGAGTATCTTAAAGGTGATAAGCCACTAAGTTTGACAAGAGTTAAAATAGAGAACTGGCCTTTGTAGCAATGTCTTCTCCTTTTGCCTAAAAACAAAAGAATACACAAATTGAGTTAGAGATTTGCCTTCAGCAGTAACATCTCATGGTGTTTGCTTCCTTTTCATTCTTAGAACATCTTCTGGCGAATGATTAGTTGCATTTTATCTATAGATTCAGCAATCGTTCAAACTCCGAAAAGCAGAAGTCCGATCGGCGAATGAGTAACAGAGTGCGCTGGTGAACACGTGGCCGTCCAACCTGTCAAGGATGCCTCCTGCGTGGAATATAGGAAACATTTTAGGTCGAAGAAATGTAAAATATTGTAGAGCTTAGATGTATGATGTGGCACATTGGAAGAGGCAATAGCGGTTGTGGTTCATATTGATGCTTCAAATTCACAGTCAATCAATCGAGACACATGCAGTTTGAAGCATAAGAGATTCGAATTGCAGTGACACAAGAAGCAAGTATCCTGACTCCTAACTATTTGAGATTTAAAACACAAGAATTACTTTGGAGTAACATAAATGAAAGTAAGCTCCCCAGTTCATTTCAAGCCAAACTTTCGGTCTTCAGAACAATATAATATCGGCGCTATGGTGGCGTATGCCAACACATGGTGACAGAGACTAATCTGTAAATTCATAGCACCGTTTGGGCCATTTGGCCTTTCATTTTGTTTAGATCTATTTTCTATCTTAATGATTTCAGATTTGTTTCAAGATTACTCAATTCTGTAGTTCCTTTTGATCCTTCAAGTCTTCAACCATTCACGCGAATGTACTTCACAATCGTGAAAAAACACTACTCTTGCGTATCTCTTCTTTTCTCTCATGCCATCCACAGATTTATTGCAAGTAGCTTAGCTGAATATCATGTCTTATGTTACTCAGATTCTTGTACTAGTGCCTGACATGACTATTTTAAAATATTTTTACATGCAATTAATAGAATAATTGAAGACAGTTAGAGTGCCATTTTAAGTGTCGATATCTGACAACAGGTATAGAGTAGGGCAGATGAAGAGTACAAGTAAGCTCATGTCAATTAACTATGAGATATGCCACAAAATTGTTGTATGATCATGTCAAATTAATCTGAGATATACCACAGCTACAAGGATCTTTCACGAAAACACATCAAAACCGAAACAAACTGAGCCCGCTGCATTTGTGTCTAGAAGAGTGTTCCAGTGGAAGTATAAATGTAGGTCTCAAGAACATTAGTGAATGTCACAAAAAAATTAGTTAAGTACCTCAATGATGTTGTAGGCCGGCATCAAATCCGTGACCATATGACAGAAGTCGTGGTGCAGCTAATTAAACCAGCAATAAGATCTTCTTTGGACTAATACCTGTAAGCGGTATCTGGCCAAATGCCTAGAAGTTACAGAAAATTGCATTATTATATGGTGGGGAAGTAGGACAACAAGGAAATAGAAAGAAACTTAGGAGATATGCTAATTCGACTTTAACAAAACGAGCATGAAAAGAAAATAGACAATTCTATTCTCAATATTCTTCTTAATCCAAAAATCCTCCCCAACTCCTTTGCATACAAACTATTTAAAGACTTAAATTAAATGCAATAATAAAGTGCTTTAGTTTTTCTAAGCGTTGGCACAATTTCCCCAGCTTTTGACTTAACTCCCAAGCATTTTTGACTTCAACTCCCAAGCCTTTGTAATTTACTAGCAGCCTTTTCAATTCCCCAATCTTTGACTCCATTCCCTAGCCATTAGCTATCTGCCCTGCATCATCGTGGATATGAAGATGATATTGATTTCTAGATCATCTACCAAAAGTGCAAAGAGGAAGTACACGACGATTACTTGCTACATAATGACTTTCTTTTTAAGGGAGCGCGTTTATGCATTCCCAAATATTCTCTCAGAGATCATATCATAAGAGAACTTCATGGTGGAGGGCTTGGTGGACATTTTGGATGAGATTAAGACTTGGCTGCTTATAACAAGAAGTATTTTTTGGCCTATAGTTTATCGAGATATTGTGAAATTCATGAAAGGTGCCGAATATGCCAAACTTGCAAGGGACAAAACCAAAACTTGGGTGCTTATACTCCCTTACCTATTCCTGATCCTCCTTGGGAAGCTGTTAGCATGGACTTTGTTGTTGGGTTGCAAAAGACACGAGGTATTGATTCTAACTTTGTGGTGGTGGATCGCTTTTCAAAAAAGATGCATTTTATTCCTTGAAAGAAGACCATGGATGCTTCATATATTGCTTATTTGTATTTTAAAGAAGTCATCAAACTCCATGGACTCCCAAGACTATTATGTCAGATTGTGACTCAAAATTCCTTAGTCATTTTTGAAGAAGTTTGTGGCAGAGATTGGGTACTAAACTACTTTATAGTATTGCATACCATCTTGAAATGGATGGATAAATTGAGATTGTGAATCGCGCATTGGGAAACTTACTTCGAAGCTGTGCTTCAAAAAGGCCAAAGCAATGGGATACCGTCCTTTCTAAAGTTGAGTTTTCTTATAATTCTGTTGTGAATCACTCTACAAGAAAAACTGCTTTTGAAATAATGTATGAGAGCAATCCTCGTTACTATCTGAACTTTGTTGATGTTCCTACCCTTAGTAAGGCGGCTGAAGATTTTGCAAGAACAATGACAAGGGTCCAAGAAGAGGTTTAAAAGAAGCTGCATGAAAGTAATAAATCCTATGAAGAAGTTGCAAACACCCATAGAAGAATTCAGATTTTCAATGAAAATGATCTTGTCTGGGTTTATTTGAAGAAAGAGAGATTTCGTGCCGGAACCTACAACAAGATCAAAGAAAAGAAGATCGGACCATGTGACTTTTGAAGAATATAAATAAAAATGCCTACAAGGTCGAGCTCCCATCACACGTGCATACTCATCCAACGTTCAATGTTCATGATTTGACTCCTTATCATGGAGAAAATGAGCTGAACTTTTGAGTCGAGTTCTTTCTCACGTAGGGAGGATGATATAGGGAAGATCACTAGTGGCTAGGCAATGGAGTCAAAAGGTTGGGGAGTTGAAAAGACTGCTAGTAAATTACAAAGGCTTGGGAGTTGTTGTAAAAAATGCTTAGGAGTTAAGTCAAAAGCTGGGGAAATTGGGCCAACACTTAGAAAAACTAAAGCACTTTATTATTACATTTAATTTAAATCTTTAAATAGTTTTTATGTAAAGGAGTTGGATAGGATTTTTGGATTAAGAAGAATATTGAGAAGAGTTGTATATTTTCTTTTAATGCTCGTTTTGTGAAGTTGAATTTGTTGGTGCAATTTTCCTAGGTCAAGGTTGACCAATTTGACTAAGCTTGAGTTGACTCAAGCTCGAGTCATGATGTTTGAGTTTTGATATTTGACAATATATGGAGATTGTAGGTGTAATCGTCCGTTTGTGAGAAGAGTTAAGTAGGTCAAGATTGACTGACATTTGGAAAGAGCCGGTGAGTGAAGCCGGACAAATGAAAAGTCCTAGTGAGTGAAGTTAGATAGTTGAAAAATCCTGGTGAGTGAAGTTAGGTAAGAAGTCCCAATGAGTGAAACTAGGCAGTTGGAAAATCCTAGTGAGTGAAGTCAGGTGAGAAGTCCCGGTGAGTGAAGTCTAGCAGATGAAAGCCAAGTTAGGCAATTGGAAATTCTGGTGAGTGAAGCTAGGTGAAAAGCTCTAGTGAGTGAAGCTAGGTAGTAAGGAAGTCCTGGTGAGTAAAACCAGGCAGTTGAAAGTCCAGGTGAGTCAATGGTTGACCCGACACCTGGTGATTGGAAGTCAAGGCTGATTGGGCACTTGGCACAAGGAGAAAAATCCAAGTGGGTCAAAGGAGTGACCGGACACTTGGCATAAGGAAAAAAGTCCAAGTGGATCAAAGGGTTGACTAGACACTTGGTGAAGAAGTTCTAGCAGGTCAAGGTTGACCGATGTTAGGCAATGAGGAGTCCCAACAAGTCATGGTTGACCGGATGTTGGGTAGAGGAAACCTAAACTTAGGTTTGAAAGTTAGGTAATCGATTAGGCTAATCGATTACCATAGCTTAAGCGATTACCCTAATTGCTTAAGCCCGATAAGCAATCAACTTGATCGTTTAAGTCAGGAATTCGCAAATACACAGAAGCTTTGGTAAGCGATTAAGCAGGGTTGCTTAATCGCTTACAGGCCGTGATCGCGCAAACAGAAGAATGCCTCATCGATCAAGCTAGTCGATTAGGCATGCGTAATCGATTAGGGTAAATGATTAAGCTTCAGAAAAATAGCCGTTATACAGGTTGCTGACGTGGTAGTTGATTAAGGAGATTCTTAGTCGATTAAAGCATCCGAAGAGCTGAAGAAAAAGGTGGACGTAAGCACTGTTTCAGTAACTCTTCTGTCCCACTCTTTTCAACGATTCTCTCCAACTCACCACCAGATTTCTTGAAGATGTTGCATTTCCAAATTGATCAAGAGGTGGACAAGCAAGAAGGAGTTTCAATGTTGTAAATTTTGTAAGATTTGTTTGTATTAGCTTCTTTTTTTCTTCTTATTGTATTGGAGTCTTGTACGTGGTTTCTCCACCTCTAGAGTGTTTACAAGGAGCGTTTTGATAGTGGATGTGTGAGAGAGGGCCGGATCCTTGGATTAGTCACCTCATTTGAGGTGGATACTATGTAAATCCTTAGTGTTAGCATTTGCTTGAGTGTTTTCCGTTGCAACAACTCATCGACCAAGAGAACGGAGCTAATCACTCCCCCTCTAGCTCCCGAAGTGTCCCAACAGTATATCTCCTAAGTTTCTTTCTATTTCCTTGTTGTCCAACTTCCCCGCCATATAATTCCTGCATCACTATCTCATGCATGTCTAACAGTAACACATTTCAGAATGAACATACTAAAAAACACACTTATGCTAAAAGACCTTTGCATCCTACAACATGGAAAAGAAGAGGGAGGAAAGTTAGTATGAATTTGTTCATAAAGGAACAACCTAAGGGAAATGATATACCCTTGAGTTTTAGTTCATAATAATAGAGATTTTCAATAACATAAGAAAAAAAAGTGTCCTCTAGGTAAATATTGAGTGAACAGCTTAATAATTAAGCATGCATAACCTAATATAATGGTTAAGAGAGTGAATGATCAGGAAATCCAAGAGGCATGCAAATTTTGGATCTATTACAAGAATACCAATTGGCGGTTTCTATTTTCTTTAACTTCATAAGAGATCAATTTTAGTGAAGAGTTTATATGTCTTCAATGCTATCGGACAGAATGGAAGAAGAGGTTGGAGAAACTATACTTAGCTTAGTCACCAAAGAAATTAGAGAAATAGTATCTAAAAAGTAGTATGACATCGACATTCAGAGAGAGCTACTCTCCAGTTAAGTTACTCGATGCATGAATAAAATTCACACTACACATGTTTAAATATATATCAGCAATTTGAAAACTTCTAATAAAATAGAATGCAGTGACCACTTTGGCACAAATGTGTTTCGAAACCTGTATAAATCTAATGAGAGAAAGACTTACCATTCCACCTTAAAAAGCAAAGGTGTCTGCTGCAATTATGCTGCTAATAGATATCGAGGTTGCTACAAGTCCAAATATGCAAAGTATCAAGAAAATACAAACTTAAGGCAATTACAAAAATACTTGGAATGGCTGTGATGTGAAAAATAATAACCACAGCTCGTAAAGCTAATGACTCAATACGTTGAGTATAACGAGGTCTGCAACCAAATGGTTAAAATTCACAGAGAAAGCAGGTTTAATTGACTAGATTTCACCTTGCATAGCTCAGGGAAAATGAGTGGCATCCAGCTTGAAGCAAGGAACATTTACAGATTTCCACACCTCAGTTTAATTTTTACAGTATATCCAAAAGTTAAAGCATTAGTTCTGTATGATGATGTTTAAAACTAATGACTGGATGAACTATAAGCTCCATACCTAGATTTTTCTATATATCTCATTGATAAATCCTATGCCTCCATACTTAGTGAGCATATAATAAGTTTCTCTAGCATTCATAATGGATCCAGACCATTAAACTGAAGAAGACAGAATTTAACATCCACTGATATTCATTAAGCGAATATGAAACAGATTTTCTGTGAAGTATTGAATAATAATGGAAAAAAAGAAAAAAAACGTTGACATTGATCCCGTTTAGAAGCGGTGGGAGATGGAGGGCCGGTGAGATGGCACTGGTGTTGACTAGCTTGAAGAACTCTAATGAACACCTTGCTATGAACTCCAAACAATTCTGTGCAAGTGATCAATAGCAAAAAGGGGAAAAGAGATCGTTAGAAGGTGAGCCGGGGGGTCCCTGGGGCAGTCACAGAGCCACTCCGATGACCAAGTCAAATAACGATGATAGCACAAGAACAACAAGAACAGTAAGAACTTGTGCCAACGGAGAGGGACTCCCTTATATAATGTCTCTCACAATCTCCTCATTAATGAGGCATTATCCTACAACCAGTCAAGCTATCACATCGGTGTGCTTACATAGTGCCACATCAATCATATAAGTATGGTCAAGGCATATTGTGCATGCTGCGTATTTGTACGCAGATACATCCTCTAACAACTCCATGTGCTGCATTAATGGCTGCATTAATGGCAGAAGGTAGGCTTTTGGGGCCGTTAGATTTAGAGGAACCTATTGGACCTGTTTGTCCCAAATAATGGGCTTGAAGATAGCCCCTTTTAAATAAGGGCCATGTCCTTGGACTTAATACTGTATGTGAATCAAAAGGGATATGAGGCACGTGACTATTTTGGTTGAACCATATTTGTCCTTCTTATTGCTTTATCTGATCGACAAAACTGATCGGGAGACTAAGGAGGGTCAATGACCATCTCTTTCAGATCAAAGTAGACCAAGGTCCCCGACCTGTTGACGACGATCCAGAGAATCGGAGGCGGCACCAGCCTCAACGTGTCTGACATCCTCCTCAGTAGAGCATCCCGCCACCGGTCTGCCAACTCTTTCCTTGGCAGAGCAGAACTAAGTCAATCCATTAAAAGCCCCATTAGACTACTGGGTGCATCACCCCTCTTTTTGGCTCATCTATTGACATTTAGATAGAGGTAACATGACCGCTAACATTTTGTCTGAATATGACCCTCTAACACCTAGGCAAGGGTATCATGACCCTCTAATATTTTTTTGTCTTGACATGACCCTCCTATAAAAAGTCTTGCCCTGCACGCACGCAAGGAAAAAAAGGAAGAAAAGGGGGGGGGGGTTTAGAGAAAAGGAGATAGACTCCTATTCTCCTGTACTATTCATCTTCTTCATTCAAGAGATCATCGAAGACAGACTTAAGCGGTTACGACTAGCTCATCGATATATCCGAGGACGCCCCCGGGCTAAGGAATGTGCCTCTCGTCCATTTCTCACACGTTTCCTTAATCTCCTATTTAACCCACTTCTTACTACATTTTTGGAACCGGCCTAGAGCGTCAGAGTGCAAGGCCGGGGCAAGTTCGGTCTATTTGCAGATTCTTCTAGCGACGGGGATAGTTCACCCCCTCCTCCTGGTTTCTAGCTCGAAGTCTCCTCACGATCAATACTAATACCACATCACCGGTGGTCCACTCTTCTCAGCTTCCAGACGAGATCAATATAGAAGAGCAAGAATATGCCAATGGAACCATGAGTTTGACATATCCATTTATGTAAAGCAATTTGCCTAAAAGAATTCTTTCTTTCTTTCTCCATTTGTATGGCATAGTTCTAACATGAAGCATCTTTCCCCACCCTTTCTGATCCATTATGCAACTCTAGCTCAGGAACATACAATGCTCGGCCCGTCCTGATTGAAGTGTAAAATTTAACGACATCGAAAAACAGTGAACTTACAGAGTCAGTATGGGCATGAGAGCATAAATAGGCGAGCAAACTCTCGATACATATCTTGGTGGCGGCGTCATCCCAGCGGCAATCCCCCGACTTCGAACCAACTCAAGGCCGCAAGGAAGGCTGCAGCAGCCTCCCCCCACAGTGAACATCCATCCGCCAGCCAGAACAATTCCACCAGCACCCAGCCCGATGCCAAGGCCAAAGATCACCCGCTTCCTCTTTCGGCTTCACGACCACTCACTCCGCGCCATTCGCCTGCAGATAGGCAATTTAACTATACGCCGACAAAATTGGGACAGAACAAACACAATCTTGATGCAAAAAGGGAGAGAAGAGTACCTCGACGGCCTTGCGGAAAGGAACGAAAGCCGCAGGCCCGTAGAAATACGATAAGGGAGGAGGCGGCTGGAGGGGATGAGGCGAAGCGGGAGAGATGGGATTAGGACGCCACCGCCCGACTGCAAGGGGCGGCGAAGGGGGATGTATTTGGCACTGTGGGGGAGAGGGAGGTGGAAGAAGCCGCATCGGCCGACTTCAAGGAAGGAAGCAGCGGCCGACATCGAGGCGGAGAGCGTTGGACGAGGCGAAAGGCAAATCAGAACTAAGTCGGCGGCGGAGGAGATCGAGATCGCCAAAGAAATCGCTGAAGGTCATCTCCTCCGACTCTCCCGATTCACATTTCTTTTTTCCTTTTCTGTAAACCAATCCATTTCCCTTCCCATCTCCTCTCCTCTCTCGCTCGCCCACTTCACGCAAAAATGAGAGACTGAAGAATGAAAGCGAAGTGGTTGGCAGCGGAGACAGAAGTAGCATCGAAGGTTAAGGCGGCGGCATAGCCGGACGAGAGCAAGGTCATGATCGCTCATCCCTTCTGTCTCTCTCTCTCTCTCTCACTCAACTTTGTTTGCGATCCGTACTCGCCTCTTGGCTTCGTTATCCCTTTTGGACTCCGATCTCAATAGTGGGAGCTCGAAGATCGCATTACGAGCAGGAATGCAACATTCCGTTCCGTAGATTTTTCGGCGGCGACCGCATTTTGCGAAATTTCTACTTTTTTTTATGTGTTGCCACTGTTCGCAAATACTTTGGTTGATCGATCGATCGATCGGCCCGTAGAAACCATCCTATTTCTTCTGATTCCTTCGGCCGCTGTTACAAAAGGGGTGAGCCTTCGCTTTTTTTTTTTTTTTTTGTTCCGCTCAATTTGCTGCTGTTTCGGATAATGTTTGAGCTCAGATCGCCTCTGAGCATTCTGTTTTGAGCGATTCTCCTGGGAATCTTTCTGTAAACTTTTGTCTCGCAACCTGTTCACAAGAAGACAAAATTCTCAATGAGAAATCGCTGCCACTGTTCTGCCTTCCTGTTCTTTCTGTTTGCTTTCAAACTGCCTATAATGCCTTTTTGGTCTGTTTTCTCTTTCGTGAATGCGTTTTCTCTCTTCCTTCATCCTCTTCACTTTCCATCATCCTTCTTCGTTATTTACCATCTTTCTTCTGCTGAAGATCACCCTTCTCGCGGGATCAATCTCTTCTTCGGTAACAATTTTTGTCGCTGTTGTTCTTGCAGTAGGTGCAGAATCCTTGGTTGTTTCTAGTTCAATGCTTTAAATGCCAGATTTTTGTTTCATTCTTCGAATTCTGCTACGAAACTATGCTTCATCATCAGATATTGTTCTATCCGTCTTCTTTACTATTTTGATGAAATGATTTTGAGATATAGTTTCATCATTAGATTTACGTGGCGGTAGTTTCCTTATTGTATCTCTGGCATTGAAAACCCTGATCCGGATGAACTGTAATTTTCATGCCCCAGCTGCCATTCATACTCAATATATTAATTTCTTGCAGCTGGTAAAGAATAGGATCTAATGCAGTAAATGAGGTCGATTTATCCAGTTGTCAAAGATATGGAAGGAGAACAAGTAAGCAATCGCATCCTTTGGAACTTGGATGCTTGTTTTTATCTTGTTCTAATTTGTATCTAACTACAAATAAGCTGTGAGTGGAGTAGATCTCCAAATAAGATTTTGAGTGAAACACCAACTGATATGCTTGTATCGCAGGAAACTGGTAGTGATATTGAATCTAGATTGATCGTGCCGGGTGTAGTAGCGAGGCTAATGGGGCTTGATTCTATGGCAGTGCAGAATTCAATGAGAAGAAAAGCGAAAGCTCGAAATAAGAACTGTTTAAGCACTGGTTTTGTGGGAGAGTTTCATCAATGCCAATGGCAGGAGGGTGGCAACTCTATGCCATGTGAGGTTCATTCTTTCGCAGGTGAAGAAGATTGTAGAGATATATATGAAGTAGAACAGCCGCTAAAGAATACCTAGTCTGAAGAACAGTCGTATCAACGACGAATGGCCCTTGTTCGGGAGAAGTTCATAGAAGCAAAAAACTTGGTCATTCATGGCAAGTTCCTTGAGTCCAAGGAGTTCCAAGATGCAGTAGAGGTTTTGAACTCGAACAGAGATTTGTTCCTTAAATTTCTGGAAGAACCAAACTCAATGTTCAGAAAACATGTCTTGGAGCCACAGAGCGTTTCTCAACCCTCTCAGATGACTCGTATTACTGTACTGAAACCTTCCAATACCATGGACAGGAAAGCTAAAAGATTGATGGAAAAACGACGGCTATCAGATTCTGATGAAAGTGTGGGGAAAGCAAATAGGCATTGGAGCACTGGTTTCTCTGAGCCTAGATGCAATGCTTTATCCTCACCGACAAGGATAGTTGTTCTGAAGCCAAGCCCTGGAAAACCCTATGACACAACGACTATACTTCCCGACAATTTCCCAACATTGATGGGTACACATAGTTCTATTGGAGATATGACTTGTGATGATGAATCAGTAAGTTCAAGAGGAGCAGTTGAGAAGATAAGTTATCAGGAACAAGAAAGCCAGGGTAGAAGCAAAAAAGATGAAGCCTTATCGTCCTCAGTATTATCAAATGTATACATTGGCAATCAGAGCTCATTCAACAAGTCAGGAATTGCATACTTGGACTATGAGGTTAAAAGTACAAGCCATTCTGAGATGGCAACTTCAGCTACAGAGCGTTCTTGGGACAGAAGTGGTAGTCCAGTAACAGCCTCATCCTTTGATCAAACATGTGATTCTCCTGAATCGTCGTTTATTATAGAAGCCAAAAAAAAGCTGTCGGAGCGGCTAGCTTTGGTGGCATCAAATGCCAATTTTCAGGAGCCAAGGCATGTAAGGAGATCCAGAAGGATGCTAGGGGAGATGCTTGCTATTCCTGAGTCGACAAAAGAAGGAATCAATGAGGAGGTTACTCATTCCAAGTTTGATGCAGAATATGACCCAAATGCACTCTCCGAATTCTTGTTAAAACTTAGGCCCAAGGATGAATATACTGAAGAAATTCCCCAACTTAATGCAGGGATGTCTAGTTACTCAATCTCTAAATCTAGTGTTCAAAAAGTAGCTCAAAAGCCAAATAATGGGAGGTTATCTGTGAAGGATAAGATCTCATGTTTTTTCTCATCTAGAAGCAAAAGGCCAAGAGGAGACAAGCATTCTATAGCTCGTTCAGTTGATGATGTTTTATCATCTTTTAATGCTACTTTCACACCACAAATCCTAGGTGTTTCTGATGGATCATATGATAGATCAACTGAAATCTTGATGTTTCCTGAGGTATGAAATCCCCCTCAATTTTTTTCTTCCTTTGTGTCGTATAAATAATTCATCATAAGTTACTAAATCATTCTTTTGGATTCCTACATTGGGGTATACATGATTTGCAGGTTGCCCCTATCGAAAATTTTGAGGAAGAACAGGATAAGTCTAACAACGGTTCAGTTTCACAAGCAAAATTATGATTCGAAGTCGACATTGGTATATCTCCAGCATCTGGAGGTTGTATTGTTAGACGTCCATGTAAGTACCACATATCTAATTCTACTTCTATTGATGCATATACTCTACTGGAAGTTACTAACGATGCTAATCTAATTAAGCAGCAACGTCTAGATCCCTACCGATCGAATCCATGGCTCGTTCATTATCACATTGTGCCTCTTGCTTTGACTTAGCATCGCCAAAGTCCTTGAATCCTTTTATGACTTTCACGAAGGCAGATGAAGAGCATGATCAATTTGTCTTTCTTCAGAACTTGTTATTGTCCTCTGGACTGGACAGCAAAAAGAGGATGGTTTACGAAGGGTGGCATTCGATCGATAGTCCTTTGAATCCATCTCTGTTATACAAGTCGTGCCACATGGAAGACGAGGAAGAGAAATGTCGAAAGAGATGCTCCAGCGGGAAGTTGCTGTTCGACTCTGTAAATGCTGCATTATTGGACATCGGCCAATCTGCACTGTTTGCAGCATATCCGTGGAACCGAAAGCAATTCCATGAGCTCTATGAAGATGGTGATGCTGCAGTGACAGAGCAAGTATGGAAGATTGTTAGAAAAGGTTTCGTAGGCGATAAGGGGGAGCTGAGCTGCAATGGCAGTGTGGTAGATCGGTCGGTGAATGAAGAGGTGGCCGGGAAGGGATTGGATCAAACAAGGTGGTTGGAAGTGTGTGAATTCAGCAAGGAGATTGGTGGGGAGGTGATGGAGGAGCTGGTCGAAGAGTTGCTGTCTGAATTACTATCTTCTCGCTGACCCAACCAATCAAAGTTATCTTCTATTGTGTTTGTGAATTCTTTCAATCGAAATCCATTGTTGAAGGTTATGATAAGGTGGTGCTCGGTTGGACGTCACACACCTAATAGAATATCAAGTTGCCCGCAATTTGTAATGTGTTTGTCATTTGGTGAAAAGGAGGTTGTGTTTGTGTTGCGATATATGGAATGCAGGGGGAATACCTTATTTCACTCGATCCTCTATCTTGATTCATGGATGAATCAGACTCCCAGTCGACCGAAATTGCCTACTCATTTATCAAAACCAAGGGGTTAAGTGATCATCCATCTACTATTTCAGAAATCAAGCGTGTCTGAAAGGAATTTCCCGACTTTGCCTTCTTACTTGCCCGCAGGATGAGGCTGGTAACCATCGAGCACCATCATTGCTGCTATGCTGAGTTTGCGAGTGTGAGAGGTTCATTTTCGGATATGATTAGAGAAGAGTAGAAGTGTCGATAGTCTGTGCCCGTAAGTAGAAGTTGTCGGCTTAGCATGACCAAGTTGTTCCTTTTGTGCTGGCTTGAGTTGTAACTAACTTGACATGTGCTGAGTTAATTTTGAACTCTCAATGATGATGTTCAAATTTATTTATTTTTAAAATTTATCGAGTTTGATATCGGCATAAGAAAGTATGAATAAATTATATTTTAAATTTATAAGACGAAGTCATTTTTTTCAAAAATTAATGACAAAACTCAAACACCTAAATTATATATAAAAAATAATTACAATAAACTAAGAATAACACATGAATATATATGGTAAAAGTTCCAAGTGGACATAAAAATATGTAATTTACTCTAACCTAACCTAACCTAACCGATCCGACAGTGACCAGATTACGAGAGCAGCAGCAACAGAGTAGCAACGTTTTAAGTTTTTTTTTTTAATTAATTAATTATTTTTTTTATTTTTACCATTAAATTTCCAGCTCTAATAGGCCAACCCGGACAGGCATGAGGACAAGTTGTCAGTTTGTCATTCCATCAAACTGCTCCAACATCCAACTTCTCCGCTTGAAATGCTGATTGGTGAAGCAACTTGATAAACAGAGGATCACCAACATTTTTTTCTTTTATAATTCAAAAGTCCAAATTTCTTTCGACTAAGTTTGGAGATAGAAAGTCTTCCTCCTGATTCGTCTACAGTCTACTGGATAAATCCAGAGCAACAACCGACCTTCATTAACATTTGATCCATCTTTTTACAGCCCTAAATGTTCTGAAGAATATAAATGCTTACCAGCCAAATCACGATCTTCCTTCCCAGCATTCTCTTTGAATCTTTGGGTCCACAGAGTTGCCTTAGGCTATGTTTATTTCGGAGAGTAGAAAGCAAAATTAAGGAAAAGTTTCCACAGTGGAAAAGTTTCCGTCGTTTACTTCATTAAAATTTTCCTCATAAAATTACACTATGTACCAAAAAAAATGACGCATGCACCCTTTTTTATTTACAAAATTACATCATAAGTATTCACCTTCCTCTATCAAGGTAAACAAGTGTGCAAAGGAAAAGATTTCTTCACCTTTTCTTTTCTTTTCCTCCAAAGATAACTTTCCATAGTTGATTCCTTTCCTTTCCTCATCCACACTCTTGAGTAAACATAGCCTTAAAGTCCACTTTGGTTTAAGCTCGATACTGCAAGACAGGAAATATCGATGACCAGAAGGTTTAGATTATAAAGATTGCATATGAAGATTCTGATGTATATACCTCAAAACGGACAAGGAGAATTGCTCACCGTATCGACGAGGACCCATTGGATGCTGGGAAATGTTTAGTTTGTTTGCAAAAATAAGGAACATGTATGTTTATAAGAATACATTTGATTTGACAATTCATAAATAAGCGAGTATTGAACTTGAGAAAAATGGAAAACTAGTTAAAACATGCATACAATCATTCAGATGTTACAAAACCAAATACCACACTGGGAAAGAGCATGTATGATGTATAAGATGTTTCATAAAAAAAGTGGAGTTGATATAGCCTTCATGAAACCCCATCTCCACTTGGCTCTGAGAGTTTATCTGAACCTTAATGTACATTTTATGCATTGAATCATGGGGAAAGGAGAGAAAATAGATTGTTTGTTACATAAATTTCATACTGTGTCGACAATTTATAGGAACAGATCTTACAATACATAATGAATGAGAAACAGCAACCCAGAAAAACAAGAGTTTATTTAGGTCATCCAGAAAACAGTTGTGCAGGATTAAGATTGCAAGGAGAGGAAGGATTCACTAGGCAGCTACAGAATTCATCTTCATCCTCTGGAAATGGAGTTGGAAGGGGATGGTCTGGAATTATGCCAACCTGATAAAGTTTTGCCATTAGAACATCAAATTCTCAGAGGACATAATTTACTTAAAAGTAGCTCAACATTCATAAAATTTTATAAGTAACCTGTTTTTTCCTTTAAAAAATCTTATAATAATAAACCGTTAGTGTGAAGGATTAGGAGTTGTCTCAAAGGTACAATTTCTAGCACGTATAGTCATGATTAAAAACATAGCCTAATTGTTTTATTACAATAAGAAAGTTATGTAACAATTTAAATGTGATTGTTGAATTAGGATACCAAATGATTCACTAAGCTGTAAGCTATAGTTTCATCTCCGTTAGAAAGGGAGAAAACAGAAAAATGCAATGAATGGTGTCTTGAAGAAGAGACAATCAGTTACAGACCTTGTCGATATTTGTGTGCGCAGGGGTTTCATATCGAGCAACTGTAACAATTAACCCAGAACCATCAGACAGCTCAAAAACAGACTGTATTTTCCTGTAGATGCATATTGTGTTAGTTTGAGACCACATTAAGGAATAACTCCAATAGGAGCAGTTACCCCTTTCCAAAAGTAGGTTCCCCAAATAAAACGGCTCGTTTGTTGTCCTTCAGTGCTCCAGCTAATATTTCACTCGCACTTGCAGTTCCTTTGTTTACCTAATACAAACAGAATAAAAATGAAGCTTTTTAGTATCCTTTAAAATGGAGGGAAAAAAGTGATTACTGCTTTAACAGAGATCAAAGGCAGAATACTCCATAAGGTACACTGTATGAGTATGTACAAGATAAGTTTAAGGCAACAGGGGAAGCATTTGAGCATAGGATGAACCGAGATTGCTGCAAGCATATGATGGATGATAGAATCCATATCTTAATGCTAATTTCTCAATTATCACGAATAAAAGGTAGGTGCCGACTTCTTGCTCATATACAGACAGGTGATTAGAAGATTCTAGTTCCAAGAGCAGTCATAACAATAATATATACATGAAGTTTGATGGTTTTGAAATGATCCAGAAGCATCCAGAAGAACAACTGCCAACTGAATTTTTCTATATATTCTTGGAACTTCACTATAGAATGTTTTTATGTATTGAACTGTACAGTTATATATCTGACAAAAGCTAATGAAGATGCCAGAGCAGTATCACGTGAATTCATTTGCAATCTAGAGTCATGAGAGATCAGATCATACCAGCACAGCTAAAGGTTCAGATACTGCAACACTATTGCTTCCATCTGCCTCGTAAATATCTCGAACACCACGGTTATCGCATATATAAACAATAACACCTTTGTCCAACCTTATATCAGAAATAAGTTTTAGTAGAATGAGATGGGAATGTAAGATAGTATCATGAATTTGGATATGCCATGTAAAAGCTAGAGATCTTACACAAACAGTCTCCCATCTATTTTACCAATAACAGAACAACTATTTACATAAAGAAAGATCAAAAACCATCTATATGCATAACCTGTGTAGTTTGGAATGATGATGAAACATCTATTTTACCAATAACAGAACAACTATTTACATAAAGAAAGATCAAAAACCATCTATATGCATAACCTGTGTAGTTTGGAATGATGATGAAAAAAGAGAAATATGCTAATATCGGTACGAATATATTCAAAGAAGATTAACAAATTCTATAATAAGAAAGTTGAATAAGAAAAGTTGAATAACTTAGAAGCGAGTTGAAAGAGGAAGAGTTCAATTATGGTAACATTCAATTTATAGATCAATATCACTGTATGCGCATTGGAAGCATCTTTGCATGGGATTTGGGAATTGTGTTTTGCAATAATTTTTAAGGGATCATTGAAATTGGGCATGTTTCTACTCATAGCACTGTCCTGGATGGAGCCTTCAGATGGAATTCCCATTATTTCTTTGAGCTTGAAGTGCTTGTACCTCTCTGTTGAGCTAGGAAGATCACAAGACACTTTGCTTATAGTGTTTTTACTAGAAAAGAAAAATCCAAATGATGAAAAGAACAAACTTGGAAAAGAAAAATTAGATCAATAACACGCCAAATATGTTTGAGCTTTGTAGTACTCAGACTATAATCATACAATATATAAATAATTATTCTCAAACAGCTCCAGTTACATGTGATGCAGATACACTAGAATCAATCAAAACTGGTTTCTTAATAAATCAGACTTTTGTAAAAAAAAAGGTGTCACATCAATCTCTTAGAAGGAATTTGCAATATGTAGAATCTTACCAAATCTTTGAAATCTCAATTCCTTCAGGGAAAAGGCCGCCACTGTTCCAGAGAGGAGCATATTAACAATAGAATATACTTGAGAAAGAGACTTTATCTTACAATGTGACTACCTATTATTTCTGAGATCCAACACAAAGGCTTTCACGCCATTGCTTCTTAAAGTATCTATCGCATTCTTAACTTCTCCTGTAAAGAAGTAAAATGGTAAAAGACAATTATATATGCACAAAGTTAATGCACATTAATCTCTAAAATTAAAAAACTTGTTTATGAATTTAGCCAGGTTGCAGAAAGATTGTCTATTACATGGATAACATTCATCATTAAGACTTCCATGACCATCTAGAACTTCAACAGTCATGGAAAAAAAACATGGAGAGCTATGCGTAAATCAATATAGTAAAGCTTGAATATATACAAATTAAAAGAAGTTTAGCACTTTCTAATATTTGAGACATTACTTCCAAAGGTACAGTGAATTAAGGAACAAGATGTTGATAATTTGAGTATTAATCCACTAACAATTATATATCACAGAACTGTGTTTCCATTGTCACAGTTATGTTGATATTTGATTATTTTCTCTAAAACCATGCAATTCTTGTGTGATTCCTTCAATTCAGTAATAGAATCCTATCTCAATTCTCAAATTTGAAGAATTAAGTGAAGCTCCTACTTTGTATAATAATAAGTAATAACACATATCAAGGATCAAATATCTTGGCCAAGTACAATTTAACTAAAACTCTGACTACACCTGTGACACATTATTATGTGATCAAGGCAGCATATCAAAGTAACCAATTGAACTGTCATCACTACATTTTCAAACTCCAGCTCAAAATATTTTGTTTACTGCACAAGCCGCTACCTTCAATTGCACAATTTATGTGGCTAATAGTTGCAGATTGAAATTGCTAGATCAGTTCATTCATTTAGTCAAACTAACAACAATATGTACTAACCTGAAGCATTTTGATTAAAAGATGTCAGTTTGATATATCCAACCATGGATTTTTCTGTTCCTGATCTTGAAACTTCACAGAGTCGTGACTTGACTGGACTAAACTTCACTTTTTCACGCCTAGACATAATTCAAATATATCACCAACAGAGCATCTGTAGCTTCTGGATATCTCAAATGTAATTGAATATTGATGAATCAATTAGATTTGATAATTAATAACAACGGTACATAACTCTATAGATCAACAGACAACCGCACTAAAATTACCTCAGGTTTACTTTCTTAGTCTCAATTCCTCTGCAAATGACTAATTTAACCACACTTCCTTCAGTTCCCCTGAGTAATATATGCACAGCGGAGAAATAAACTAGTCAGTATTAGAAAACATATCTCGAAGCTTATTTTAGTATGCCACTTCTATTCAACTTATTGCTTCTTTTCAACTTAAAGGCCAACTAAATCAAAAAAGATTAATTAGGTGAAAAGACTATATTATCAATCCACTAGAATAGGCCCATGCATTGGTTGGATCTTTTGAACAAATAAAATAAAGGCACTCAGATCTCAATGCTAAAATTTAGATTTTTCTGCAATATATCTGAAGGGTGTGACATTGTTCCTTTGAAACAATAGAATATAAATGCGGCCATCAAAATAGGTATTAATTCAACTTAATCAAGAAAACAAGGCATAAGGATAGTAATTCACATGCAATGTTTCTGAACTAGGTTCCATGTATGTGAGTATGTGTATAATAAGAGATTGAATTACAATATTCTTCAAAACCAGTGTTTAGCTAAACTGCTCTTTTTGTAACAGCATATATTACATGAATCAGATATCAGGGAGGTAATTCTTACTGTAAACGGTCAGCGGCATCATATATATCCATGTCTTCTGTACTTTCACCATCAATTGCCAAGATAATATCTCCAGATAGAATGCCAGCTTTATTAGCAGGACCTCCTGGTGCCGAAGAGACAACAACAAGCCCAGAAGGTGTTCCATCAACAACTAAAGGGTAGCCGATTGACAACCCTACACCTGTGAGAGCACCTTGTGTGCCAGACTGCCTTCATATTTGCATATCTCATAAGTAGACATAACAAGTATGTAGTGAAATCAAATTACCAAACATCATAGTAGACCATGGTTATGAATTCAAAGTATATGCAATGTCTAAGATGCAAAAAAATTCATACCCGCAAGCTCTTGAATTTCTCAGGTTCTAAGAATCGGGTGAAAGGATCATCCAATGTTGAAAGCATTTTCTTTATTGCTTTGTCTGGAAAAAAAAAATATAACAAAAATGGTTTCACCCACATGACAGTTGTTATATCTTATGCAGTGGAAATATCTTAATGAATCAAAAGCTTGTTTTCCATAAATTGAGAAGGTATAATCAACACGGTGGATGTTTTTATAACAAGTGTAATTGTTCATGTCTAAACTTGGTCTAAGACATTAATGGAGCCAAAGAAAAAAAAATCACATGACATTATATGTTCACGAAGCTAAAGAAGATAACTGTGCTACTAACTATAGAAAAAGACTGAGCAAAATACATGTTTCCTCCCTAGTAGACATTGGTTCATTACGAAGCGCGCTTTCCCGATAACGAAACCAACTTTGGCCATTGAAGGTTTTGTCAACATATGCACGATCCACTGCCCTCCATGCCTCAAGGAAAAGAAGATTTTCTTCAGTAAGTGCCACTGCATTAAAGTAATGTACAATAAGTATCAATAGATTCATCTTTGCAACATATCAAGAGGATAAATGATGATAAATTGGCCAAATACTCACATGCAGGTGTTTTATTGATGGTCACAGATAATGAAATGACAAGCATCGCACTGATGAGCAAGCGATAGAGAAAAATGGAGACATAGTGCTTGAACCCCTCTTGCCAACCAAGACATTTATGGATCTTGGCATGAAATCCTACAAGATTGCCAATTCTGATCGGCAATGAGACATACCAAGACAGTTTTTTGTTGAGTCCCTGAGAGGTCTGAAGAAAAGAGCTGTACAATAAAGATTCATCAGCTCTCTTAACAGCTCCAGAGCTTTTTGTTCTTCTTTTCAAGCTAAAGGATACACATTGTAGTGACCTACTAGAATGGCATATAGCAATAGTATAGGCTCGAAATTTCCACATAACCTGGAAGAGACATATATGAGATATAAGGCAGTATTGTAGGATAATAAGTATTAAGTTGCATGTAAAGAAAATAAAAATTTAGATGCTCAGCTTATCGAAGCCAAATGTTTAAAGCTCAGTGGCCTTTTTCCAATCTACCAAAGCTAACAAGGAACAAGAGGAATTTTGTTGATATTTAGATTTTCAATAGCAGTTGTGACTCTATTTTTATTTCTCCCCATTTTTCTCTTTTGTGCCAAAAAGAAGAATAAATTACCCTACGGTTTCTAGGGGAAGAAAATGAATTTTTTTAGAAAAATTACTGATTTTTATCGTTCGAGTAAAAGCTAATTTACGTAAATTGTTTTACAGTAATAAGAAACTAGAATTTTATCAGTGAAAGTCACTAAATTCCCTATCAACCAAAAGCCTATTTTTTGTTCATCTGCCCAAAAATTTGTTATACAGGAATCAAAAGACTCCAATTCTCACGCATGTGTCGTGAAAACGATATACGACTAAATTTTGACCACGACTTGAAATAAATTAATTGAAATCGACCAAGATCGAGGATAAATAAGAATTCCAAGATAAATGTTTCACAAGAAAAAAAAGGTTTAGTACACGAGCATCCTCGCGAGGGGTTCGAGAGCACGGATGCTGGTAGCATCTAGAATTCCTGTCCGTCAGCGTGAACCTTGACGGAAGACATCGAGAGTGGCGAGGAAAGCGAGAGAGAGCAACGATGGCTTCCATCGACGGCGAGAACAAAACTGAGACAAGATAAAGGAAGCGACTCCTATCGTTCGCTTGCTCGGAACGGCGAAGCGAGCAGCTCTCACCGTCTTCGAGACAGCAACCGAAGCCGACGCTCCGAGGAGGAAGGGAAGAGGGAGTGTGGCGGAGGAGTTCCGACCGTAATCGTCGAAGATATAGGGATTGGATTTACAACAAAATTTCATTTTGGCCCCTACAATAGTGTTTATCATTGTTTTTTACAGAAAATCAAAAGAGCCCTTTTATTTACCTACATCATAAAAAACACTCTTCTTTTAAAAATTATCAAACCAATATCGCATTTATTATTTTCTATGTAAAATATTGCCTTGCACTGCACATTAAAACTGCGTTATATAAAATAAAACCACCTTAAAAAAGAATTGTTTTGTATAAAACAATACAAAATAATTTTAAAATGGAACACATTAAAGTATTTTAAAGATTAAATAATGCATAGAATGCTATTTTAATAAATTTAAAAGTAGGAGGATTCTTTTAATAATATGGATAAAAAAACTTTTTAAAATTTCAGATTCTATCATAAAGTAACAGGCTTAATGCATACCAACTTGCAATCCAAAACAAGATCCAATAACTAAGTTTACTGGTTCAAAAGGTTCAGATTCATCTTAGACCACGAGCTTGCTAATTCAGCAGAGGAGTAGACACTAGAACCCGCTAAGCAAAGCTAGCACGTTACAAAGACATACAAAGTTTCATAATAAAACGAGCTCCTAGAAAACTGGTAAGCTTGAGTAACAATGGAGCAGGTCCTTTGGATTCCTCCAATTTACTTGAATTTTGGTCTCTTAGAAGGCAGCATCCTTTTTGGGGCACTTCTTTCCGGAATGTGAGACTTCCCGAGAACTTTCACCTTCCTCCTCCGCTTCTCCTCTTCGCTGTCTGACTCGTCGCCCTTGTCTCTGTCAGCATTGCTCGCCTCCCTCTCTAACTCCTCCCATGTCTTTCCTTTCTCCTCCTCTGAGTCCTCACTGGATTCCTCCTCCTCGTCATCCTCATCGGATTCCACCAATGACTCACTGGCACTGTCTTCATCTTCTGAAGCGGACTCTGGCTCGACATCAGATGGCTCGTACCCTTTGTCTGATTCCTCAGTGTTGTCAGAATCCGACTCACTGGCATCCATGTTCAAGAACTCCCATCCGCCATCCTCAATAAACTTCTCAGGGTCCTCAGTAATAGTTTTCAGAATTGGGCGCCAATTCAGATTCAGCCTACTCTCATAATACTTCAAATCAGTCATGTCCAGCCACTCCTTAATTCCATCGAGAGATGAAGATGGAATCGAATCTATGCGCAGCACATCCCTTTTGAAATCCTTGAACACGATGGCCATGTCAACATTCTTCTGTCCAAACCCAATCCTCTCAAGATTAACAATTTCAACCTCGCCCAAGGAAACCACCAAGAAGGGTGTCTCAATGAGTTCAACCAAACAACTTGAGGTCGGAACAATGAAAGCTGACGACTTGTGAGGAACTCCATAGAATCCAAGCTCCCTCAATGGCATATCAAACTCCAAATCTAAACCTTTAAACTGTGGCTGTGCCCAGATGTCATGTACCTTGTTCACAAAGCTCTGAAAATCCATATTTATCTTATTCTTTCTATCCCTCTCTCTTTGCTCTTCCTCAATCTCATCGGGATCAAGTGCCGATCTTCTCCCACCACCTAAAGTCTGCACAACATCCATAACTTCGACATAGAACTGAATATCTTTGGTCTTCTTGTTGCCTACCATGATATGATTGTGAAGGTGGAAGTGCAACAGAGTAATCATCTCCTTTTCTGCAGGCTGGAAGAAGGCATGCTTTATGTTTGCAAACATTACATCGACTCGCTCATCCGGTTTTGATGTAGCATAGCGGAAGCCATTAACATGAGCCTCCAAACTGCCAGTGAGCTTTCTTCCACGGCCAACGAATGCAGGACGTATCCACAAGTCTGGTAACTTGATTGGCTTCATCCGATTTCCAGCGAGCTGCAGCCTCTCCTGGGTAACCAAAGTGGCCCTTTCAGCTCTCTCTGACTCCCTTGATGAAACCTGCCTTCGGAGGGTCTTGATTTGTTGAACCACTTCACTTATATGCCTGGAATCCTTAGACCTAAAAGTGATCTCTTTTAAGTAGATCGAGCCTTGAAACTTGAGAGTGTTGGCATCATGGGGGTTGAATGGTGTACCAGGCACATAAAATATAACACGGATGGTGCAAGTTCCATGATCCTGATGGGAGGTCACGCTCTTTACAGTAGAAACATGGAAGGGTACCATGCTTCCATAGATTGGTAAGAGCACAGCCTCATTCTTCGGATCGACTTGTATAGCGAGTTGTTTAGCAAAGGGTATATCATTAACATTTTTGTAAGCAATCAGCTCACTGGATGTTTTGGCAGGACCTCGACCTTCTCCAGCAGCAGATACACTGCCAGCAAGCCTCCTGGCAATCTCCTCATTCTTTTGTCGCGCAAGCTCTGCCTGATGCTGTCTCCTCAACTCTTCTTTCGACATCTCCTGCTTGTCTGATCTCAGTGTTGCTTTGGAGGAGAGCACCCCAGTGCCATTCAAATCAGATCTTACTCTAAGAGGCTCTTCATCCTCTTCCTCGCTGAAAGAGTAAGCAACATCCTTAACTGCTTTGGAGCAGCCTGCAGTCAAGACCTCAGGAGGTTTCTTGCCCACTATAACAGTATCAGCCAGCAACAAAGAGTACTTTTCAGTCTTTGGATTCTTAGTCCGTGCCTGAAGATTCTGGAAACCAAGTGAGACATTGAAAACCATCCCTGATTTCAATACCCGGTCATTTTTTGAATTTAGACTTAGCCCAGACTCACGGAACTCAAGACCTATCCCTGTTCCAGCAGATTTGGTCAGGTTTGGAAGAAGTTCTGGTGCTTCCTTTTGAATGACAGAAAGAGCAGCTTGATACACAGCTCCGACAATGTTTCCAGGCTTTAAAGCTCCTACTGCAGCATCATGGGCTTTAAGAAGCACCTCATAGGCCTTCCTCTGAGTCTCAGTTGCATCAATCAAAAATGTTCTGGCAATATTCGAGCAGTAGCTGTTATACCGTGAGCCAATTGCGCAAATGATCACACTAGTTGAATTGTAGTATAGATCATCATCATTGCTGGCTGCATTGGGTCGGAGATCAAACTGTCCTCCACTTTGGAAGATGGGAGGATAGCATATATCCACATCTTCTGCCTTCAATTCAACCTTGACCCTTGCAGGATTAAGTACTGCCTTTTCTGCATCATCCATCAATGAAGAATGAGAAACTTTCTTTTCTTCATCAATTACCCGCTCAAGCTTCGGAACCACAAAAATTTTCATCACTGATGTGGTTAAATGTGCAGCTTCCTTGATGCAGATAAGCTCCGTGCCATCTTTGATGGAAAACAATTCAGAGAAACCATTTGTAACATCAGTAAGTTGTAAGTTTGAGTTGGCAAGCTTCTCAGACCAAGTCTCCAGAAGCTTCCCTTCAGGTGCTTCCTTTGAGATGTATCCGACAATGGGAGACTCTGATTTTGATTGTGTGTGAATAGAACCTATGATCTCCTCCATCAGGGATGTCCCATCATTATCCTTTGCCTTAACATGTATAGTGAGATCAACTCCAACAGCCTCACGGGCAGATTTTATTGTGGTTTCAAGCAGTTTAGCCTTCTTCTGACTACATAAGAAATGAATCTGCTTGTTCATGAAAACCATGATGGTCTCTGGAAACTCATAACCAAGTAACCAGATATTCAAAGCTGATGACTTGAGGTACCGAAGATCTTCTGAAGTAGGAGGTGTAGCAATTGCAATAGCATCTGTAAAGCCCCATAGATCAGATTTATGGTCACTCCAACAAGTGTAAAATCCCTTGAGGCGTTTCCTGAAGTTATCAAGATTGATTGTATAGGCACTAGCAGCTGAGGCTGGTGGTTTTGCAACTCCATTTTGATGATTCACCATCAGAAGTCATCAAATGGAATTCACAAGGGCAAGGATGACACGAGTGCAAACAATCTAAAAAAGGAATAATAAAAAAACAAGGTAAACATCTGAAATTTGAGACGTAATTAATATTCATATATAAGGTACAAAATTAGATGACCTCATCCAGTGGGATAAGGCTTGGTTGTTGTTTACAAAATTAACTAGGACAAACAAACTTATTGAGCAAATGGAGAAGCAACAAAAAAAATGTTTACTCCAACATGATTTCATTGCAAGGATCTAAATAATACAAGGAGTAGAACAAAATGTAAAATATTTCATTTTAAACCATGAAAAAAATTAAAATAATCCAGCCATGAATAACCTATTTTGAAGTCTTTGTTGTATAGGAAAGTATGAAAACTAGACCATACACAAATTAATAAAAATTAGAATAATGAAATTAAGATAACAAGAAAGAAATGTTAGTTAGTGAACAGAAATGCTAATCCTAATGTGCTTGTACAACAATTAGATATCAAGTTAGTATCAACTGTTGGGCCCTCCCTTTTCTTTGTGTTGCTCAAATTTACGGATTGCAACTCACTAATGCGTCTAGTATGTTCCAGTCTTCGACATGATTTTCAAAAGCTCCCACTTGGGCATTCTAAGCAGTTACATGGTGGATTTTAAACGACACAGCATATTGATCCCATATGACTGCATATCATATGCAGACTATGTTTGTTGTTAAAAAAAACTTCATTTGTTCATTAAACTAATTAAACTTAAAACAAAATTGACCTAAAAGCCTAAGCTACCATATTTAGTAGCTTTTAACCTGTAGGTGTTGATCATTTTCTAAGTGATAAATATTTAGAGATCAATATAAATATTTTTAATATTTCAATATTGACTGCTTCCACATTATGCATTGGTTCAACATCATAGTTTTTGAAAACTTGATCTTCTCTTCTCCAATCCTATGTATTCATTGACTCTTAAGCATTGAAGGAAATGAAATCCTATATACCCATTTCATTCTCTGAAGCATGGAAGGAAATGAAATCATGTACGCTCATTTCACTCTTTGAAGTATTGAAGGAAACAAAATTCTATGTAGTCCTATGTAAGTTTTTTAGACAACGAAACATACTTTTTGTTACGTTAAATATCCATACTGACAATACAAACAAACAAACGCGGCAACTGAATACTTGTATAGACAATCTGTGTTAATTAACTATAGCAATAAGCTAACTTGTATAGACAGCAGACATCACAAGATCAAACGTTGATGTACTGGAACAGAGTATAACAGCAACGATCTCAAGCAATCTACGGGAGTATCAAAACCTTCAAATCCGGAATCCATACATCAGAAAAAAGAACATATAAAATAGTTCTCTAGGGTTCTCAAGAAATATTTTATAAAAAATATAAAAATAATAAATTGCTCTGTGAACCAAAACCTAATCGAAAAAAAAAACCATCAAGTATCGAAGAAAATACAGTAAAAAGACGAAGATCGACCGTACGAAGCATCCGACGAAACCCAAGAGCTGGCCTGAAAACGAACGAACAAGCCACTTTTTTCGCTCGAGACGCAGTAAATCTTCGGTGAAAAACAAGGAAGGCAGGAAGGAGAAGAGGCGATTACCTAGTCGAAGCTATGAAAACAAAGAATTGGCTTTCCTCGCAGGATCGAAGCTCCAAACGAGCAGGGGGCGCATCGAGAAGAAGTATTCAAACCTTTCCTTTACATAAAACAATATCTACCCATCGAAACACCCAACAATTCTTTGGGAGACTCTCGCAGGTCCCTTAAAAACTCAAACTTACCCGGATGACTATCGAACAGAGGAAGCGACCACGTGATTTTACTGCCATGAGAAATGTAATATTACAAACTGTTCTATTTATTCAATATATATAATTTTTTAAAGAAATTAGAGTATAGTTAAATATTATGTCAATTTATTTTGAAAGACTTTCAATTCATATTTATATAATGGCATTTTAAAAGGGTGAAAAAATAAAAAATAATTTTACATATAACACAATAAAGTTAAAAAAAAATTAATATAACATTTATATCAAAGGAAATACTCTACATCATTTTTTTCAGGAGATTTTAGATCACTTTTATGATTTAGAGGATAAGAAATCTCTAGTTCATTTTTATGATTTAAGGATAAGATGATCCTCATCTATTTTACAAGTAGAGGTCATCTATCTTACTAATAAATACAAAAGGATCATCTAGAGGATCGCGATCTAGAGGCTCTCCATCCTTTTGTATGTATCGGTAGGATGGATAGCCTCAACTTATAAAATAGATGAAAATCATCTATTTCCATCAATACATATAAAAGGATTATCTTCTATATCAAAAAAGTTTGACCTCAATACTGTATCAAAATATATCAAATCATACTAATTTAATCCTATATCAAAAATTTTAATATTAAAATTTTTAATATCAATATAAAATTTATATTAAAAATTTTAGTATACCACTGATACTAAAAATTTATTATAAACAGTATAAATTTTTTATACTGAAATTTCCTTATTGAACCACCTTAATCTCAGAAAAACATCAAAATCATTTTAAAATAATATATATAAATATATATAGTACTTATAATTTTAAGTTTTTTTACTTTTTTAAATAGAATTGATAAAATAATTTTTCTACCGGCATTAATATTGTTATACAAATTTAAATCTCCAAATTTTTATAAAAAAATACAGAAAGTACGTCAATTTAAAAATTCAAACGAAATGATAAAAAGAACAAGCAAAATAATTTTATAGAAAAAATTTATTTTCTATCTTAACGAGAATATTTATTTTACAGAATCATTTAACATTAACCAAACCCCCCAAAATATACAAGCATCTCATGAAATAAATATACAAACTTGGTGGATTCTATGAACAATCTCAAGCTTCTTGCATACAATTGCTTCTCTCTCACACACACAAATCTATTTGGTATTTGATATGTTGTTGTTGTTGTGATAAACATTCTCTTTTTGAAGTCACTAGAAACTAGGGGTAAAAAAAATAATTTGAAATGGAATTTTGGTGTTAATTTAGGACTAATACCTTCGATTATGCGGGCAACACAAGAAATGAATACAATGAATAAGCATCTGTTCCCAACTCAAGGAACTGACAATGGAGCTGTAAAAAGAGTTGCCATCCATTACCATGATTTGCATAGAAAATAGGTCTACATAATTTTAGAGAAATAAGATCTAACATACTTATCCTCGGAGTCGCTCGAATCACTGTAAACAAAAGGATGAAAATTAGATAAAAGATATATTTAATCGAGCATAATATAATTAAAACCATACAAATATAACTATGTAATTAATTTTGTTGGGTAATCATCCCAACTTATATTTATATCCACCAATTATCATATATGATAGCCGTCTCAATCCTGCATGAAACTCAGTTTGTTGAATGGTTGAAATAGCTTATATTTGGGACCTAGTTTATCCAATAAAAAAAAATCAAGTCCTTTTATGATGCACAGATGGATCCTCCTCTCTTCCAAAAATATGCATTTATTACGAATAGGACCATACACAAATACAGTTTGTGAAAATACACTATTCTTCAAACACAATCATATAATAGAAACATGAAGGATAGCATTAATTGGAACTTGAAAATATGAACAAAAATTCGAGAGAGTATCAATGTCAAAATTAGTATTAAAGAAAGAAACTAAAGGAGAGGTTTGGTAGATCAAAATTAAAGGCTTATATAAAAATCAATTGTCTGACCTTATGTAATGCAGTTTACCTAAACTAAAAGTCTAAATCCTACCTAAAATGGGCATTGGAGATATCAAATTATGGAACAAAATTATTATCTTAAGAAATAATACTCATCAATAAGCTTGATTCAATTGTACATGTTCAAAATAGTTTTCAACCTCTAATTGAATCCAAATTTGATCGGAAGGGCACGGGCATTTTAGGGCAAATTGTACTAACGGAATATAAATTCAATCGGTGGTTACCGACGGATTTGTATTCAGTCGGCATAGTACCGACGAAATCCAAAATATCAATCAAATCCAAATTCGGTTGGTATTTGGCTAAAGGCTTGAACACTAGAATTTTAAAGGCAAATGTACCAACGGAATACAAATTCTTTTGTATTCAGTCGGAATCCAAATTACTGATTGAATCTAAATTCGATCAGTATTTGACGTAAGTACCAACGGAACCCAAATTCAGTCGATATTTACTGACTGAATTAGAATCTGTTGGTAAGTTCCGACTAAATTCTAATTCTATCGATAAAATCCTATTAATTGTGACGGATTGAAATTTCGTCGTTAATTCCGTAGCTATTTGAAGATTTTTTTGTAGCGACTCCCATTGAAAACATGTTGCTATTTGTAGTTAGGTGACAGTATCCTATGCAGATAACCAGATTTTTCACAATCATTGGTGCAATTAGGGTGCCGACTAACCTGTAATTTGTCTAAATTTGCTATTCTAGATAAAGAGTTGCTTGTTATCATACAGTGCAATCTAAATCTATTACTAGTGCCAAATAACCCAAGCAAATGATTTAGCAAAAGCACAAAGAGAGTTTTCTTTCATACTCACTCGAGTGATTAAATAAACAAACATGATATTGAGATGAAATTAACACCAGCTCATGCTGAATAGCTAAATTGAATTCCCCAATACTGAAATGAAGACCAAATTCAACTAAATTTCTCTTCACAAAAATCAGCAACTAATCATTTAACCCCTAACGTAAGTGATGATAACAGAACAGGCAGGAGCATCTGCCACGGAATTTGATCGACAATTTTTGTGAATCAAAATATCAACAACTGACCTTGGCTCGAATTCCAGCACCTCTACAAGGTTGTTGCCGCTGCGATCATTCCACTGAACTTTTCTCCTCGATCCCTGCTTCCCATTGGCCGAGATACCAACATTCATAGCTGGCACCAGCAACATGGTCGTCTCCCCCTCCTCAGACTCCTCCTTCCTCGAATCGGAAATATTCTCTTCTGTGGAACAGTTGCGGTCCAACTCCATCCGTATTCTCTCAACGGCGAGTTTTCTAACTCAATCGATCTAGCGGCATAACAATAATCCCAATATTCCAAAAGAAATCGGCGATTTCGCCCCAAACAAACATCTTCCTCCGATCTTGAAAAAGCAAAATCCGAATCTACGATGTCTGTGCAAAAGTAGACTTTTTTTTTTAAAAAAAAAACCAAAATCAGCAACAATTTCAACTCAAAACCATCTAAAACTAGATCGGCCAACGAACCGGGGGAACAAACCCCAGACAAGTTAAAATTACAAGTCAAAGATCCAAACTTTGAGATTGTGAAACGGGTTACAACTTACAAAAGGATGAAAGAAATTACGGCTGGAAATAGAACCAGAGAAGACAATAATCCGGGACCGAAGGATGCCAAAGCCGAGGCTTCGATCGTCGCCGTGGAAATTGTTCGGAGGAGGACCGCGGGTGATGGGGAAGGACAGAGAGAGGAGGAGGAGGAGAGAGAGAGGCGGGAAGTGGTTAGTGGACTTCCAGCTCGATGGTCGCCTTTTATTGTTTGGTGCGATTCGCTATCGTGCACCGAAGGAAGCGGGCCACTCCTGCTCCCTCCCGATGTAGCGGACGTTACATGTTCCGAGGGAAATATCAGCGCTACGATGAGGAGTTAGAATCGTGCGTTTAAATCGTTCGTTGTCGGGTGAAAACCGTTACGTTATATGCAGATATATAATGGTGTTCATTTGGGCCGCACCGAACACGAAACGGGGTCAGACCGAGCATGACAGTCTTCAACAAAACCTACTCATTTTTTTTTAAAAAATTATTTACACATAAATTATTTTATAGAAATTAAATACTACTATTTCCATACCATTTTCGATGTTGATGATTTCGATACATCAAATATTCGAGCAAATTCATTCTTCAAAGTCACCGTTAATCTGTTAACGCTCACAAGTCACATAAAATATCTCTTTTACTTTTGTCTCTTTTCCTTTTGAAAGTGCAACAGGAATGAAAATGCTTCAGGACTTTTTTCAAAATTATTATTATTTTTTTTAATTTTTTATACAAGTATTGAGATGTTACAATATAACTTTTTCAATACTACGGTAGTACGCTCAATGCTAAAACAATCATGAGTGAGGATCAATATCCAAAATGAGATACAAAATGGAGCCCATTCTCACAGGAATTGGAAGTGTTTTGCCACTAACACGTTTTAAAATCTTGATCGAAATCCTAAAGAACAAAGATTTCTCACACGTGTATTCCCCAAAATTCTTTTCAGGCAAATTATCTGCAACACATGAGCTGGGGACGCGAGTTGTTTAAGGATCACTGTCGGAAGGACAAAGCTAGCAGGAGACATTGCAATTTGGTTTAGATTTTAGGCCTGATCTCGATTCCCTCAATGATGAGGCCATCCTTCCAGTGCCCTCCTTTCACTTCCAACAAACTAATATCGACTTCATTATCATCGCCGTCTTCCCCATTGTTGTAGAGCTCACCCAGCTCGATTTCCATCCATCCATCGCCCCTTGACTGCGGAACAACATGTCCAGTGGCTTCCTCGTCAGTATCTTCCTCATCTGTGTCTTGATTCTTGTTGGGCTGCAAGCAGACCAAGTTAGTGGACGACTGTGTTCCTAGTTTTACTGATGCCTCTTGAGGTGGATAGTCTAGACCGACAGCACTATCAGATAGTTTGAAGATGAGATGTGCAGCATATTTTGTTTTTGAAGAAAGCATTTTGCTGTTAAAGTGCCCATGAATCTCCAACCAACATACATCTAAGAGCTCAGCAACCTCTGAGAACCTGTTGGAGACAGTTTTGCTCAGTTAATTGTTCAGTAACAAAGCTTATTCAATTTCAAACATGAAATCAAACATATAAAAGATCTGATAGGTTAAAACAGAACTCAATAAAAATTGTGTTTCTATGCAACTATATGGGGATTGTGGATTGACTAGAAAAGAAATAATGGTATACGGAGCATCGTATATTGAGGATATAAATACAAAAAATTGATCCTTGCATGAATAGCTCCAGCTTTTAGAATAAGTAGATGGTAATCAACTTTAACAATGCTGTCATCTGAGTGAAGGTCTTAGGTTTAAATCTTAATATTATCTCATTAATTCATGTATTTTAATTTGGCCTTGCCAAACAAAGTAGATCCACCTAAACATTAAAGGGGGGAATATAAAGGATACAAATACAAAGATTGGTCTTTTACCTAAAAGTTTAAGCTTTTAGAAAAGAAATTAATCGATCAACTTTAACATTATACATACTCCTTGCTTTATGAAACTCGTGGCCACTCTGGCACTAGACAGATAGATTAGCCACGACATGGAGAACAAGTATGATGCAAAATATTGCTGATTGATTTGTGTGCTCGATTTGGATTTTTCAAATGAAGTGCATGCACATAGTCATGAAGGGGAGTATAAATACAAAGATTGCTTTGTCTCCCTAAAAGTTTAATAGTGGTTAGTCGTTCAACTTTGACATTATGAATCATCTCTTTATGCTTTATGATTCATGCTTTGTGAGACTTGTTAACACTCTGGCACTAGACAAAGGTATGGCAAGAAGAAAGATCATGATCCAAAATGTTGGTCATCTCAACAGAAAGACCAAACAGATAACAAGCATGATCCAGAGAATTGCTCATCTCAAGAGAACAGTAACTGTTCAGAAAGTTAAAACTTTGATTACAGAATTATACTTCAAATTAAGCAAGCATTCAGTGCCAAACAAAAAGAAAAGGAAGAACATTTGTTAATTAGTACATACCTGGAGTCTGGATCCGGAACCCACCTCCAGTAGACGTTCGTATCTGCCCACGTAATGACTAGCTCTCTAGCAGAAAGCATATAGCACTTCGCTCCGCTCGATCTATCCAATGATAAAGTCTGCGACACAATCCGATAAAACAAGCACCAAATAAAAAGAACTGGTGCTTCGCTAAAAGTTCCCCCATGTCTCTTGGGTTATCAAAATGAGTTGAAACGAACCATTTTGCCGCTGTCGAAGAAGATCGGTCTGTCGCAGAGCCGGAAAAAGAGCTCCCTCTTGGACGAGAAGTCGACCGGATGATCGGCAAGGGCGAGGATCGACTTCAGATCGGAAGGGAGAAAGCGGTCCCAGACGGTGTCAGAAGCAACAGCCGAGCGGAAGGCGGCGGAGACGGCGGAGCTGCGGCAGGCGTCGCGGGGCGACGTGAGGGAGATGGCGTTGGCGATGCACGCCTCGGGAAGCGCCTCGATTCCCGGCTCGCCACCGGCCATTCCAACTCGAACGCTCTCGGATTCCTCCGCCATCTTCCCGAAACCTAGCGAAAACAAAAGCGGTTCCTTTTCTATGGATCGGAAGGGAAACGTCGAAGGGCGGTATCCATAGCGGCGCATGGCCACCATGACCAGGCTGTCGATGGAGCAAGCTTAGACACACCACATGCGAGATTAAGAAAATGGTAAAAAGCTTGTAAAAAAAAATGGTAAGAAGAAATTTTGGAAGGTGTTAAATGCAATAATACCATTATTTCTCTTCCTGTCGATGATTCCGGTTCATCTTCAGTGGTTGATCCAAAAGATCCAGTTCATCTGATTGTGTTCTCCAATCTTGTTACTTCTTGAATTGGGGGTGTCATAATTTTTTCAAAAATTAACTGTGCCCCACAACTGCCATGTTTCAACGAGAGGGTTAAATTAGAAAAATTATAAATTCCTCCTTTTTTTATTTTCTTGTTATTTCAAGCTCACTTTTTTGATAAAAAATTTCTTCGAATGACTATTTATCATAATTTAAATGACTAAGATAAAAAGAAGATATACTCAGACATATCAAGCTATGATATTAAAATCTCATATGATAATATTTTATATTTTAATTATCATATCACGGACTTCTCAAAATTTCTCTTGTCTTTGATATTGATCGATAATAAAATATGAAATAGTAGTTTTAACTCAACTCCTCTATGATTGTCCTTCGTTATTTGGAAATAAGATAAATCATAAAAGCTTCGCCTAGCAATAACAGTCTATATCAAGAGATGTTAAAATAATATCAAGAGATGTTAAAATAATCTGAAGGATATTATTATCTTTGTCTTTGATATTAATGGTATTGTAAAAGTTCTTACTATTTTTCAATTAAAAAAAAAAGATAAAATAACCTTTTAATTTTTACCCATTAATAAAAATATTTTTCTTTATTGATACGAGATGATGTTATGAGTAGATCCGGATATGACGTGATAGTCAAAGTCAAAATGGCGTGCTAGTCAAAGTCAAGGGGAGATGGCAGCCAGCGTGTCATTCTTCACGAGGCTTTACTCTTCCTAGTGCTAAGGCCTTTAGTACGAGGTCGATCGGCCTATGAGCCGATTGGACCAAGGATACCTAGCGCTCCATTTCTGTATCAAGACATCTATTATATATCCGATCAATCGATAATCGATAAACTTTAAGGGATGTCTGACCTACTACAGATCCGGCTGGTCATACGTCCAGGCAGAGTAAAGGGACCTAACTTCCCACTCAGTACAAGTCTTTCAGCATATGACCGGTTGATTCCACTGTCGGTCGACCCTATGGGTTTTCTCACATGTTAATCCTCCTTCATATAGCCAGTTAGTAATAATATCACTCAGATTTATATGGTTTAGCATGTCCATCTCCTTTACATACAAAAGATAAAAGTGTAAAACAACTCTCCTTATAAACTCGACCGAACTTCCAGATCTCAGGTTTTCACTTCAAATGCAAGTCTTCTCTCATATGGGCGATCAACCTAAAGTACTGATCGAATCCCTGGGGACTCAGTTCCCCATTTCTCAAAGGCAAGTATTTTGGTATATGGCAAGTTAGCTAACGAACTGGTCGAACCTAGAGAACTTAACTTCATATTACTTCCAGAGTGGATCTCCAGTAACACCTAGTGCATAACCAAGTGGCTTAAGGGAATGACAACTATACACTCAGTCAGTTTAAAGATATGGTCGAGATACTCTCAACAGACAACATGATTAAAAAATTACAACAACCTGTCAGAATAATAATCATTTTGTTAAAAAAATATTCTTCTATTGTAATATGAGCATTCACTAGAACCTTTTTCGAAAGTGATTACACTTCCCATCTGCCGACAACTTATGACACCATATCCCTTCAACTGCCTCATTGATGGTTGATCCGGCAGTAAGAATGGGGGACCCACTTCCTGAAGGGTCTTAGCTTGAGAACCGATGAAGGGCTGACTAAGCGGTTAATGGCCGAGCCGATCAGCCGGGTTGGTCCGAGCGGAGTTAGAGATAACCCATCCATGGGGTTGGGTGTCCGACGCCAAGACAGGAGGATCGAAGGGCCGACCGGGAGCCCGAATGGCAGGGGCCAAAGAGCCGAGCGGGCAACCCGCCCGGACAAAATAAGGGCGAGGGGACAAAAAGGTGGCCGAGCGGCCTATGCGCTCGGCTCGGGATATGGGATATCGGTAGAAGCATGTCTGATGATTAGGCCGTACACAAGATCGCACGATGGAGGATCTTGCCGTCACATCATGGAAAGGTTGATACAGTAGCAGTATGGCCTCAGGGACGCCTTTTCTGACGGATCCATATCTGGGCATGGCCCTTCTGACAGACCCATGCTTGGGCAGGGTCAAATGCAGGTGATTGCTTTGATTGGCGCGCCCAGGCTTCTTCGAGGGGTCTATATAAGGCCTCAATTTCTTCACCGGAGGTATGCACGTCTTCATCTTGAGGCCACCTTTTTGTCATTCCTCGCCTGACTTGAGCGTCGGAGGACCGTCGCCGGGACACCCCTCCCGGCTCGGTTTTGTTGCAGGTTCGCCGGAGCACTCGAGGATCCAGCAGAGAGCGCCACGTGCCCAGCGTCCACTGACTCTTGGTTCGGACAGGATCAAATTGGCGTCATCTGTGGGAACGCTCCTGCATCCGATCGGAGACAATGGACGAGGCTGGACGACAACACACGGTGACGCTTTCAACAGAAGAACTTGAGGCTCTGGTCGAGATGAGGGCCACCAAACTCATGGAGCAAAAACAAAAAGCATCCGCCGAGCGGGCGGAGCAACAAGCAACATCTGCGTCGAGGCCTAATGCACCCAACCCCTTCCACTGGGCCTTGTTCCGCACTCCGTCTGAGGAGCGGGGCCGAGCAGACAGGAATCAGGGTCTTTCTCTGACGATGTGCCCGTTCGGGACGCTAGTAAAGGGAAGACACCCAGAATGGATGATTCGTCCGAGCGGATCAATCAGCAATTTTCGGAAGGGATTTTGAACGACCCTTTGCCAAAGCACTACACTTCGTCGGCGATCGGAGAATACAATTGAACCATTGACCCGGATGACCACTTGGTCAAATTTGACAATGCGGCCACACTCCATCAGTACACTGACAGAGTTAAATGTCGAGTTTTCCTTACCACTCTCCGGATAGGCTCAACGGTGGTTCAAATGGTTGTCGGACGGATCCATCACGAGCTTCAAGGAATTCGAACGGCCTTCCTCCACCACTTCGCCAGCAGTGATCAAAAGACAAGTGTCAGCTTATTCGCCATCAAGCAAGAGCCGAGAGAATCGCTCGAGGCTATATTCAACGATTCAACCAAGTGGCGATGGATATCCCAACGGCCACATCGGAGACGATGATGAATGCCTTCACGCAAGGCCTTGTGGATGGGGACTTCTTCCGGTCGCTCATCCGAAAGCCGCCCGAGATTATGATCACATGCTACATCGGCCAACGAATATATAAATGTGGAAGAAGCGCAAGCCGCCGGAAAAGGAAACTCCACCGAGCGCAGCACTGCTCATGCCGAGCGGAACAAAGACACCGCCGCCAGCCCACCCGAGGACCGAGGGTCAAGCAATTCGATCCCTCACGCCGATCGCACGATAAGAAGTGGTCGCCGCCCAAGCCAAAGAAGAGGTGGACCCCCTATGTTCTGCAAATTCCACCAGACGGATACGCACAACACGAGGGATTGCCGAAGCCTTCCCTTTGTGTCCAATCCTGTTCCCAGGAAAGCCGAACGACGGTCGCCTCCCATCGACAGGAGACGTAGGACTCATGAAGCTGACCGGACCCGCAACGAGGGACGACACCAGCAGACACCCGATCGGCACCGATCCCCGAGGCAGGAGAATCGCTGGGCGTCCAGAGAACGGTCACGACCGTCCGCTTGGGAGGAGGAAAATAGTAGCAATACTTCCCGGGGCGAGATCAACGTTATTGCTGGTGGGCCGACCGGAGGAGATTCCAACCGAGCCAGAAAGGTGGGCGTCCGTCAGCTGCAGATCCACGCGGTCGGCTGCAGCCAAGAGCGGGCAAGTGGGCCGGAAATCACTTTCGGACCCGGGGACTTAGAAGGAGTTGAAGTACCCCACGACGACGCGCTGCTCATTAAAGCGGTAATAGCAAATTACACCATTCACCGCATATTTGTTGACACAGGGAGCTCGGTCAACATCATATTCAAGAAGGCGTTCGATCAGCTGCAAATTGATCGAGCCGAGCTGCTGCCCATGACGACCCCGCTCTACGGGTTTACGGGCAACGGTTCACCTGGACAACCGGCCACCACCGGGAGAAGAGCCGCCAGAGGACCAGACAATAAACTTGGTGGTCGACTCTCCTCATCCTACAACGTCATTTTGGGACGGCCGGCGCTTCCGAGCGGTTGTCTCAACCTTCCACCAGAAGATAAAGTTTCCCGTGGAGGACAAAGTAGGAGAAGTGCGGGAGATCAGCTCGGCGATGCTATATAGAGATGATCCGAGCGAAGCTTATTCCGCTCGGGCCCCGAATTGAGGTACACACCATAACCGAGAAACCTCCCGCTTTAATTTATGATGAAAAGGAGGAAGTCCAGATCCATCCGACCCGATCGGAGGCCACGACTTTATCGCCTCGATCCGGAGGAGAAGTGGAGAAGCTGATTCAATGCCTCCAACGAAATCATGATGTCTTCGCTTGGTCGACACATGAGTTACCCGGAATTTCGCCGAGCCTAGCGCAAGATGAATTGCATGTCCGACCGGACGCCGACCATGAAGCAGAAAAAGGGACTTCAGCCACGAGCGTAATGTCATTATCCCAAGGAGGTGGAAAACTTCAAGGCCTGACATACGCGAGGTGCAAGACCGAGCCGCCAACGAGTCTTGGTCTCCAAGCCGGCGGCAAGTGGAGGGTCTGCATCGACTTTCGAGATTTAAACAAGGCATGCCCCAAGGATTTTATCCTCAACTGGTGGACTCCACAACCGGCTGCGAACTAATTTGCATGCTTGATGCTTACCAAGGATATCATCAAGCACCGCCCGAGAAGACCAAGAAAAGTAAGCTTCGTAATTACCGACGGCACATATTGTTACAATGTGATGCCGTTCGGATTGAAGAATGCTGGAGCCACCTATCAACGCTTGATGAACAAGGTTTTCAAGGAGCAGATCGGCGGAATCGGAAGTTTATGTGGACGACATTCTTATCGAGCGGCCGATCTTTTCAAGGATATGGAAGAAATCTTCCGAACGCTGCGCAAATATGGAGTCAAACTAAACCCCCAAAAGTGCCTGTTCGGAGCCAAAGGAGGGCGTTTTCTGGGGTATATAGTGACCGAGCGGGGAATTGAAGCAAATCCCAGCAAGATTAAAGCACTGCAAGACATGCCGCCCCCAAGAAATACAAGAGAAGTGCAAAGGTTGACCGGTCGAATAATCGCTCTATCGAGATTCATCTCCAGAACCGCCGACCGGAGCCTGCCATTCTTCAAGATCCTGCGCAAGGCTACTAAATTCCAGTGGGATGAAGAATGTGACCGAGCATTTGAAGAGTTGAAGACATATCTTAATTCTTTACCAGTGTTAGCCAAGTCGGTCGGGGGTGAGTCACTTTATATGTATCTGTCGTCAACTGAGCATGTTGTAGGCTCAGCACTTGTGAGGGCGAACGGCGAAGAACAGCCGGTGTATTTTCTAAGCCACATTTTAAAAGATGCTGAATCTCGTTACACTGGGCTCGAGAAGTTGGCCTTTGCTTTAGTTCTAGCCGCTCGGCGCCTGCGACCGTATTTCTTGGCTCATACCATTATTGTCCGGACGAACAGTCCACTTGGAAGAGTGCTGTTGAATCCAGAAGCGTCTGGACGGCTTATCAAGTGGACGACAGAATTGAGTGAATTTGACATCCAATATCAGCCCCGCTCGGCGATTAAAGCCCAATCCTTGGCTGATTTTGTGACCGAAGTGCAAAGGCCAGAGCCGGAAGCTATGTGGAGAATATATGTGGATGGATCCTCCACTCGGCTTGGAAGTGGGATCGGAATATTACTACTCTCACCTCATGAAGAAAAGATGCACCTATCCGTCCGGCTAGATTACAAAGCTACTAACAATGAAGCAGGAGTATAAGGCCCTCATAGCCGGATTGCAGCAAGACGGCATGTGGGAGCAACTCGGTGACACTCTATTCGATTCACAGTGGCATCAAAGAACTTTCCCAAGACCTTTGAAATCAACTGTGTTCGGCACTCTACGCCGAGGCCTTTGAAAACTCAAAGCTACTTTCCAAGAGGTGCTTATTCAAGATCCCCGACCAGACAGCCGATGAGTTAGCCAAACTAGCGAGCTCAATAACGCCGGTCGCCATTCAACCAATTGAAAAATGCTACGGTGGCGCATGTCGACTGGATGCAAGGCCTCGCATTTCCAAGTGACTGAGGACACCTATTATAGAATTCCTCCGTGGGCACCACACCATCCGATGAATATGCGGCCCGGAAGAGCCGGTCGGTTCACACTCATCGGAGATCAGCTTTACAAGAAAGCTTTCTCGCGCTCTTTGCTGAAAAGCTGGATCACACATCCTCCGTGAAGTACATCAAGGATCATGCGGGGTCATCCGGGGGGCGCTCATTGGCCAAGAAGATCCTCTTGGCCGGATACTTTTGGCCAACTTTACAAACAGATGCCGCTCGGACAGTATCTACATGCCTTTCATGCCGAAGTATCACAACTTCTCCCACCGACCGGCAGAGGAGATGAAGACATCAACCATCTCATGTCCGCTCGATCAATGGGGAATGGATATTGTGGGTCCATTTCCGATGGCGATCGGCAGAGGAAATTTTACTAGTGGCGGTAGACTATTTCTCCAAGTGGGTGGAGGCCGAGTCACCGGCAAAGATCACCGAGGATGGTTAAAAATTCATCCGCAACACATCATTTGTCGGTTCGGCATCCTCGCCGACTAGTGTCCGAACAGGCGGCAGTTCACGAGGAAGATGTTAGAGGATTGGTGCAAAAGCTACGGCATTGAGCAACATTTCACGTCCGTGGCCTATCCTCGAGCAACGAAGTCGCCAACCGGGAAATTCTTCAGATTCTGCGCGCTCGGCTCGACCATTTGGGAGGGAGTTGGCCGGATGAAGTGCCGAGCGCCTTGTGGGCTATCCGAACGACGCCAAAAGAAGGGACGGAGTCACACCGTTCCATTTGGTATATGGCGGTGAGGTGTCATACCGGTCGAAGTCGGCGTCGCCAGATCCAGAGCTATGATGATGACAACGCCGAACGAAGAAACATGGAGCGGACTTGGTAGAAGAGGAGAGGGCAAAGGCGTCTGTTCGGCTGATGGCATACCGTCACGGATGAAGCAAAACTACAACCGGTGCGTCTAGATCGTTCCAAGTCGGCGATCTTGTCTCGAAGAAAGTCAAGCCGGTCGACGGCAAGCTTGAAGCTCCATGGGCAGGCCCTTTCAAAATCATCGAAAAGCTCCGCTCGGGCGCGTATTATCTGGAGGATGAGGACGGACGGCAGCTAGATAGGCCGTGGAGCGCGAACCACCTCCAGCCTTACCGGGCGGGGTGAAAGGTGTATCACTGTAAATCACCCTGTGTATTTCATTTTTCGACTAAATACTTGAAATGCAGAGATGAAAAGTCAAAAGAGCGAATATAAGGCATTCTCATCGTAAACCGAAGGCCCCCGAGCCGATCGGCCGGGAGGTTTGTATCCGAGCCGGGAATTCGAACCCGAAGACCCCAGGCCGTTCGGCCGGGCTGCGTATAGAATAAAAGCAGCATTCGAAATCGAAGACCCCGAGCAGTTCGGCCGGGCTGCATACTAGTGTGGCAGGAAGGAAACCAAAGCCCTGCGCTGCTCAGGATGATAGAGGGAGGTTATTGCCTGGAGCGAAGGCCGGAGCCGGTCGGCCAGGTATATGGTTTTCCGAGCCAAGTGCTCGACAACGAAGTCCCCGAACCGCTCGGCCGGAGGTATGCGGATCAAATTGGCGCCAAACGCTCTAAAAACGGAAGCCCCGTACCATTCGGACGGATATAAATTATCCGAGCCAAAATGCTCGGAGCAGACCCTGAGCCGTTCGGCCAGGAGTACGTTCTTGGGTAAAAGGGGCATAGGGATTATCCGAGCCAAGCACCCGAATAGTGAAAGCCTCCCTGCCGATCAGGTTCGCGAGCGAATGACCCGTGCTGTTCGACTGGGCATAAATCAAGGTCGCTTGACCTGGTAAGGAGTCAACCTCGAAGGCCGTCTAGCCCAGACGTTAAACCGTAGAGATGAGCCGGCGTCTATAAACCCTCCGAGCGGAAGACCGACGAGCACCGTCGTTAAAGATCGAGAGCCGCGCCGATCGGCTATAAACATCCGCGCCGACGAGCACCGTCGTTAAAGATCGAGAGCCACGCCGATCGGCTATAAACATCCGCGCCGACGAGCACCGTCGTTAAAGATCGAGAGCCGCGCCGATCGGCTATAAATATCCGCGCCGTCTAGCCCAGACGTTAAACCGTAGAGACGAGCCGGCGTCTATAAACCCTCCGAGCGGAAGACCGACGAGCACCGTCGTTAAAGATCGAGAGCCGCGCCGATCGGCTATAAACATCCGCGCCGACGAGCACCGTCGTTAAAGATCGAGAGCCGCGCCGATCGGCTATAAACATCCGCGCCGACGAGCACCGTCGTTAAAGATCGAGAGCCACGCCGATCGGCTATAAACATCCGCGCCGACGAGCACCATCGTTAAAGATCGAGAGCCGCGCCGATCGGCTATAAACATCCGCACCGACGAGCACCGTCGTTAAAGATCGAGAGCCGCGCCGATCGGCTATAAACATCCGCGCCGGCGAGCCCCGTCGTTAAAGATCGAGCGCGGCGATCGGCTATAAATATCCGCGCCGCGCCACGTTAAAAACCGAGAGACGAGCTATAAACCCTCCGAGCGGAAGACCGACGAGCACCGTCGTTAAAGATCGAGAGCCGCGCCGATCGGCTATAAACATCCACGCCGACGAGCACCGTCGTTAAAGATCGAGAGCCACGCCGATCGGCTATAAACATCCCGAGCGGAAGAACGAATATCAAAGTAAGACCGTGGAAACTACAAATATTAAAAAATTCAGGCCCGATTGGGAGTTGGTCCTTCGATACTCGGCTTTGAGGACTTCACGCAAGCAGGATACGTGCAAAGTGAGTAAGCTAGCTCGCTCGGACCCTATGCAATGTGCCAAGCCGATCGGACGCGTGAAGGAGAACCCTTAAGAACGGGACTGACTCTAAGTATCAACGTTAAGCAAACAGAAGAATATTATGGACAATGAGTAGGAAAACAAACAAAGGAGCAGCGTTTCTTTAGAAGAAGAATTATGCCGAACGGCACGCACAAAAATTTTACATCCACCGAGCGGATGAAATACAGAAGGAACTCGAAATAACCCGCCTCACTCAGGGTCTTCAAAGCTGAAGAAGGCGTCAGGAATATCATCAATCATGGCCGCCAGGTCGAAAGCGGGAATATGCATTCCCTCGGGAAGGTGGCCCCCTTTCTTCAAGTATGTCACGGTGACCTTGACCGCTTCGGCGAAAGTGGAAGAGACGTTGCCACCGAATTTTAGGCCGAACCTCTCCGAGTGGAGGTATTCCTGGCGCGCGGCTGCTAGGCGACTCGGCTCACCCTCTTTATATTTTCTGAGTGTCGCGCGGGAAGCGGTTAAGGTGTCTTGAACAGCCTTCAAGTCCACCTCGACCTTTGTGCGCTCCGCCGAACGGATCTCTCGCTCGGCATTCAGCTCGGCCTCTAGCTTCTTAGACTGCTGATCTAGGGCCCGGACTTCGACTTTCATTTTATCCAGATCAGCAATCGCTCGCCTCTTCCGGCCACTGGCGCGCTTCACGTCCCCGTCCCGCTTCTTCACCAAGTCTTCGAGTCGGGCCACCTCCGCAGCCAGATCGGCAGCCTTCTTCTGTTCGGCCTCGAGAGTTTGTTTCTCCCGCTCGGCCGACGGACCCCCCGACAATTGAAGTTTTTCCAGGAGACCCTCCAGCTCGGCTAGCCGACGGCTAGTGGCGATTTGCTCAGCCCAGCGCTGTAAAGGAAATAATGAAATCAGGAATCAAATAGTGGCATGGAACAGGAAGAAAAATGAATACCTGAGTGGCCTGCTGCATGTTGTTGTCGCCAAGCTGCTTGGGCGTCATGAGGGCGGGCCCGTCAAGGTTATTTCGTGAACGGGGCTTGAGGGCCGATCGGCGGACAGTAAATATTCCTCCGATGGGAATCGGAGGGTGGTCTTGATGGTTGGGTGGCCGGCCGGCGCTTCTTCAGCTGCAGTCGCCTGGCCAGAGGACTCCCCTATGGTGGAAGTTTCGCCCAACCGACGTAAGCGGCGACGAGTCCGGGGAGGAGAGTCGGTGGGCTGCGCAGGAGGCGATGTCACAGGAGTCCCGATCTGCGACGGCGTGCGATCGGGCGAAGTTACGCCGATCGGCTCATGTGGTTCCCCCTCTTGGGGTGGCGGAGGACCGGAGTCTCTTCGACGTTTTCGCCGAACTTCCAGCGGTGGATCCCCGACTGGAGGGACCCCCAGCTCGGCGGGGGCTGAGGAAACAGGATCTGCCTCAACCTCTGTTGAAGCGGATGGGGCAGCATCTGTTTCAGGGGCGATCTACGTTAGATGAGCGGTAGCTTTGGAGCGCCACATGACTTCAGCTGCAATAGAAGAAATTAAAATCAGTTAGATAAAAAGGTGAAGGGAGTAAAGAGTCTCTTACCCATATGGTAGGGAAGATTGGCCCGAACGGAGATAACCCAAAATATATAACACCCTTGAGCAAAGAATCGGTCGATCTTGTATCGACCGGATAACCACTTATTTGCATGAAGATAGTCGGATTGTTTCGAACTTGCCGAGCTCCTACTGAGTCAAGATAGCGGTCCGCCACCTAGTTCGAATCTTGCCGCCAGAAGTCGGATATAAAAGAAAAACTCCTTCCAGTGTTTAGAGTTCGATGTTATCAAAAATTTAAAGCCTATTCTACTTTGATGAAAGTGCCCGCTCGGATTGTTTGGGGTAGAAGAAGAAGTGGAATATTTTGGGGTCAAGAGGGATACTTGGAGGACCCACCAGCCTAAAGGAATTCGGCACAAGTTGGCCGAGCGGGATGCAAAAATAGTTACAAACCTCTACAATAAAGGGATGGGTAGGAAATCTAAGACCACCTTGGAATTGGTCTAAAAAGAAACAGATTGTGCCGATCGGCAGATCATGCGGTCGGTCAGTCGGGTCGGCTATAATTATTTTATAGTTGTTGGGAATCCCATACGTCCGAACAAGGCGCTGAGCACCCTCCTCATCAAGCCGACTCTCCATGGTCATATACCAGGGACCGTGAACGTTGGTGGCGGGTTCAGAGGAACTTGCCATCTCGGAGAGGCAAGAGGATAGCAAGAAATCGAAAGAAGGGGAGCGAAAGAGGCGAAATGAGCAGGGAAAACCTAGTAAGTGAAGGAAGAAGACTCACTGAGAAGGAAACGGGCGGAAAAGATCACCGGGGAGAAGGCTACAGCGGCAGGGGAGGCAGACGGAGGAAGCACGAGCAAGCATGCGGCGAAGGGAGAAGATGGAGGCTTTATATTGCCGAGGTTGGTTGGCCTCCGCCGTCGGATGCAGGTCACGAAAGACGAGGCCCTCATCCGACCGTCTATTTTAAAGCAATCGCGTCCCATCGTACTAAGCATCGCCGCCACGTGAGAAGAGCCACGTGGCGCCTTGCCACTAGGCGCAATTAATGCGCGTCATACCGCGCATGCTGCGACTTAATGGGAAGGATTTGCGCGATTCTCGAGAAGATTTAAGCAAGCAAACGTCCACGTTGAACAGCAAGGCATCCGAAACGAAGAGCCGAGCGGCTGAATCCGGCATAAGGGCCGAACGGCTAAAAGGAAGATTATGGAAGCGGCGACCGCCCGCTCGGACACATATAGTCCAGTCAGTCGGACTCACTGCCTCCTTCGACTAGACTTGAAGGGAAGGCAAGTGATCCGGCAGTAAGAATGGGGGACCCACTTCCTGAAGGGTCTTAGCTTGAGAACCGATGAAGGGCTGACTAAGCGGTTAATGGCCGAGCCGATCAGCCGGGTTGGTCCGAGCGGAGTTAGAGATAACCCATCCATGGGGTTGGGTGTCCGACGCCAAGACAGGAGGATCGAAGGGCCGACCGGGAGCCCGAATGGCAGGGGCCAAAGAGCCGAGCGGGCAACCCGCCCGGACAAAATAAGGGCGAGGGGACAAAAAGGTGGCCGAGCGGCCTATGCGCTCGGCTCGGGATATGGGATATCGGTAGAAGCATGTCTGATGATTAGGCCGTACACAAGATCGCACGATGGAGGATCTTGCCGTCACATCATGGAAAGGTTGATACAGTAGCAGTATGGCCTCAGGGACGCCTTTTCTGACGGATCCATATCTGGGCATGGCCCTTCTGACAGACCCATGCTTGGGCAGGGTCAAATGCAGGTGATTGCTTTGATTGGCGCGCCCAGGCTTCTTCGAGGGGTCTATATAAGGCCTCAATTTCTTCACCGGAGGTATGCACGTCTTCATCTTGAGGCCACCTTTTTGTCATTCCTCGCCTGACTTGAGCGTCGGAGGACCGTCGCCGGGACACCCCTCCCGGCTCGGTTTTGTTGCAGGTTCGCCGGAGCACTCGAGGATCCAGCAGAGAGCGCCACGTGCCCAGCGTCCACTGACTCTTGGTTCGGACAGGATCACATGGTTACATCACATTTCATGCATTGTCTTTATTTTTGGCTTAATTGTAAATTATCTTATTTTTGGTGTTATTTGATACTAATATTTGATTCTTATTTTGTAGGCATCAAAGGATCTTAGATTTGGATCTATTTGGACCGAAATTGGGCTCGAATCGGAGTTCAAACGAGAAGATTAAGCTTTGAAGCATTATGGGTCGTTTATCAAGAATAGGAGAGATCTGAACCATCCGTTGAAGATCTGGCCGATCTAACCTAATGGGGAGCAGATCTGAGCCATTGATGAAGATCCAGAAGTTTTGATCCAGATCTGAGTTCATCTAGCCATTGATCCAGCCCGAATTAATCTGGACCGTTCATTGAAGATAGGGCAGATCTGGGCCATCCAGTGATGATCTGGTCGATCTGACCTAAGGGAGAGTAGATCCAGACCCTAGATCAAGATCAATACTTTTAGATCGGATTTTGGGCAAACTTTCACCGTTTATTTAGCTCCAAATCAATCTCAGCCGTCCGATCAGATCCAGATCTGATTCAAAAGAGAAGCTACAGTGCCTTCGTCGATTCTCTACAGTGCTGTTCTTCGCGTCCTGCTGCGTTCTCCGAGATTCTGACCCCATCTCGAATTCTAGATCAATTTTCCGGCAACTTCATCGACGACAACATTCTCAGTGCTTGCGACCAGCTTTCGGCCATCTTAGCTCGCTCAAATGTGGTCCTGCGGTGAGAATTCTGCTCGCAAACCTCTGGTTCTGCCGCTGCCGATTTTGAGGTGTTCCTCCAATCGATGGTTCCGCTTCCATCCGTGAGCTTTGGCGGTGTTCCTCCACTGCTTCTGGACCATACCCGACGACAATCCATCCACCATCAGCTCCATTTCAGATCTGAGGTTGCAGTCGCAGTTTTGTAGATTTCCTGAGGTTGGCAGCATCGATCTTCATCAGATTCGTTTGGAGTGGTCTCCGATGGTGTTGGTGAAGGCTGAGTTGAGTTCAGTTGCTGAGGTTATCTTTCTCTGATTACAGTTGGAGTGTTCTCTGCTGTTTCCTTGTGTGACGGTAAGGAGAAGTTGCCAAGAAGATTGGTTTGGTGTTGAGATGGTTTAGGGTTTCTTTTATGCATTCCTATTATTGTTGGTAGATTTATTTGGATTCAGTAATCATAGTTTTCTTTTAGCTTAATTATTTTAATTCAAATGTTTGGAGTACTTTAGTTTCAATTGATTTTAAAGTTGTTATTAATCTTGCTTTAGCTTAGGGTTAAGTATTAGTGAGTAATTTAGTTTTCTGTAGTTTAATTAGCTTTAATTCAGTAGTAGTGTAGTTTCTTATTTGCTTGCATTACATTTGTTAGATTTAGATTCAAGCATCAACCCCTCATTTTCATATTAAAAACCCCAAAAATAGGAATAAAAGACAATCCTAGATTACATCCTACCGTTGGTTCCTCGAGAGATTGATCCTGGGCTCGTTACTACAACGTTATTGCAAAATTAAGGGGTTCAGTGGAAAATACATTTGTACAATTTGATTAGCGGATGTGACAGACTATGCTTATCACGTACCGAGGCTTGTGCTGGACGCAGTTTCCTTGAAATAGATTTGCCCCACCTCCGGCTATGCTTCGAGGTTTCCTCAGGTCGTCTATTTTCCAGGATATAATGGTGAACCATGATTCCTACCAAGCATTGATGGTCAGTGCAAACTGAGAAGTACCCGATTGTTATCATGGGCTCTCCACCAAACAAAAGTTGCATGACAGAGGAGGAGCGGAACATAGGTGGAGAGCTTTAACTTTTTGAGTATGTAACCTTTTGTCTGTGGTCGCAACCTCTTTATATAGCAAAAGTTTAATGTATTGGGCAAATTTTACCCCGATCGATCCGACATTTAGCACGTGCAGGTTGTGCTCGCATGCGAGTCAACTTGGTTTAGTGTAATTCGGGCCCTGAATTTGTATCCCCTACGCACCCATGTGTGCGAGAAAGTCTCTCTCCATTCATTTGTTCATATCATCAAAGCATGTGAATCAATATAAACCAACAAAATGTCTTAAAATTCCTAATATGGAACTAAAGTTATATTCACAATGAAGCTTATTCCCTCTTCTACCTCTCTCTCTCTCTCTCTTTGTGTGTAACGACCTGACCCCCTTGGGTGGCCCATTTGGCAGCCCCTTGGGCGACCCAACTAGTGGCCCATTTGGCGGCCCCTTATGTCATCAACCGATGACCCTCGGCCGTGCCGTTACTCACTAGGTCTTCCTACCCCTGGCCAGTGGATTTTTGTCTTCCCCAGGATTCGAACTCTAGACCTCCAGGCTAAGTACTAGAGTTTATGAATCCTGGTAGCCAAGTAAACGGTGCTAGTACTTCACTTGGCTACCAGGATTCATAAACTCTAGTATTTACCCTGGAGGTCTAGAGTTTGAATTCTGGGGAAGACAAAAATCCACTGGCCAGGGGTGGGAAGACCTAGTGAGTAACGGCACGACCGAGGGTCGTCGGTCGACGACATAAGGGGTCGCTAGTTGGGCCGCCCAAGGGACCGCCAAGGGGCCACCAGTTGAGTCGCCCAAGGGGTCGAGGGGCCGGGTTGTTACTCTCTCTCTCTCTCTCTCTCTCTCTCTCTCTCTCTCTCTCTCTCTATATATATATATATATATATATATATATATATAACATTGCTAATTTATGTTTTTTGGGAAAAAAGAACAGAGTGGGAAAAAATATTACCGACAACAAAAAAGCACATTCTGCCTTCCTCTGAGAGTTTCACCGAGGATTTGAGGGAGGAGATGATGTGAATCCAAAGAGAAAGATATCTCAAGAACCCATAACGAATGGAAGAAGAAATAAAGAAAGAATTAAATCAATAAGATTGATGAAAAGAACCTCAACCCAATACTTAGGAAAGCATGAACCTTGGTATAGAAGATGGTAGACGCCACAACCTTGGGATGGAGGTTGATAAGTCTTCGAACGCCACAAGGAAATGCCTTGATAAATCCTAATTCAATGAAGAACCAACAAGTGAGAGCCTCATTGTGCTTTAGATCGAAAAATATGTCAAAGATACATGTGTGGTCGTCACCCCCTTTATTTATAGCAGCCATAAAGTGACCAAAACCCCCTAAAAGGCCAAAAGAAAACTCATTTAGTAAAGGTCTATGTAGACTACTTAGCCATTTTAAGCTTATGACTTTATTACAATCCAAATAAAAGTAGAAATTGAGTTTAAATTGAGCCTACATATCCTTACTAGATAGACATGAGACTTAAGTGCTAATTAAACTTATCTAAGACTTGAATTAGATTGACTATGTCGAATGACTTACTCTTTGTCAAACCTTATTTAATGGTAGCTTTGACTTTCACATCTTCAATTAGTGCATTAAGTGCTTCCTTCATCTTTCTAGCCTTAGCCCTTGTAATTGGGCCTCCATTGATGCATAATGGATCAACATTAATATCTAGAGTGGGTTGACCATAATCCATATCATTAGCTTGTTGTTTTCTTTCTTTGACTCCATCATTCCCCCTTTCCCCAAAAGGATTCGTCCTCGAATCTTAATCACCTACATCAAAGAGAGAAAGATCAAAAACATTAAATGTAGCACTCACATTATACTCACCTGGTAAGTTAAGCTTGTATGCATTATCATTGATTCTAGCAATGACTTGAAATGGACCATCTCCTCGTGGATGCAACTTAGTACGACATTATATTTAGTAGGGAATCTTTCCTTCCTCATATGAACCTAAACCCAATGTCCGAGTTCAAAGATCACTTTCTTTCGTCCCCTATTGACTTGCATAGCATATTATTCAGTCCTCTTTTCAATTTACAATCGAACTTTTTCATGTAGTTACCTCACAAACTTAGCTTTTTTGATACCAGCTAAACTGGCACGCTTAAAGACAGACAAAGGTGACAAATTTAAAGGAGTTAAAGGGTTGAACCCATATACCACTTCAAAAGGTGAAAATTTAGTAGTAGAATACACATATTTATTATAAGCAAATTCAACGTGTGGTAAACAATCTTCCCAACCTTTTAAATTTTTTTGAATGATAGCTCTCAATAAAGTAGATAAAGTTCGATTTACTATCTCAGTTTGTCCATCTGTTTGTGGATGACAAGTTATAAAAAACAAAAGCTTTGTTCCCAATTTTCCCCATAGTGTCTTCCAAAAGTAGCTTAGGAACTTTGCATCACGATCTGAAACTATGCTCCTCGTTACTCCATGAAGCCGCCCAATCTCCCTAAAAAATAGATCAACAATATGATTAGCATCATCTATTTTCCACAAGGAATAAAATGAGTCATTTTAGAAAATCTGTCCACAATGACAAAAATAGAATCTATACCTCGTTTAGACCTTGTAGACCTATAACAAAGTCCATGGAAATATCAACCCAAGGTTCACTAAGAATTGGTAAAGGTGTACACAATCCATGAGGTAAAGATCTAGATTTTTCTTGCCTACATGTAATACACTTCTCACAAAACTTGACTACATCTCGTTTCATGTGTAGGCAACAGAAATGCTCTACCAACACTTTTAGAGTTTTTCTTACTTCAAAATGTCCCATTAGCCCCCCACTATAAGCTTCTTGGATTAATAATTCTCTTAATGAATAATTAGGGACACACAACCTATTCACTCTAAAAAGAAATTCCTTATGCCTATAAAACTTCCAAAATGTAGCATGTTCACAAATATCAAACATATTTCCAAAGTCGGGATCATTAGAATATAGATATTTAATGTATTCAAATCCTAACAATTTAGTGTTCAAAGTAGAGATCAAGGTATACCTTCGAGACAAAGCATCTGCAATAATGTTTTCCATACCTTGTTTATATTTGATCATATAAGGAAATGATTCAATAAACTTCACTCATTTTGCATGACGTCTATTCAACTTACTTTGGTTGTTCAAATGCTTCAACGATTCATGATCAATGTGAATGACAAACTCTTTGGGCCACAAGTAATGCTGCCAAGTCTCTAAAGCCCTCATCAATGCATACATCTCCTTGTCATAAGTTGGATAGTTCAAAGCTGCTCCATTGAGTTTCTCTCTAAAATAAGCAAGAGGTCGACTTTCTTGTATTAGCACAACTCCAATATCTATTCCTGATACATCACACTCAATTTTGAAAGTTTTAGCAAAGTTAGGTAATGCAAGTAATGGTGCAGAACTTAGCTTCTCCTTAAGTAAGTTGAAAGCTGAAACTTGTTCACTATCCCAATAAAACCCAATATTCTTTTTAACAACTTTAGTCAAGGGTGCAACTATAGAACTAAAATTTTTAACAAACATTCTATAGAAATTTGCCAACCCATGAAATCTACGTACCTCAGTTATCATTTTTTGTATTGGTCACTCACAAATTGCCTTAACCTTTTCTTCATCAACTGCTATTCACTTAGCACTAACAATATAACCAAGAAACTCTATTTGACTAGTGCTAAAAGAACACTTTTGAAGGTTAGCATACAATTTTTCATTTCGCAAAACAAGTAAAACTTTTTGTAAATGATTGACATGCTCATCTAAATTCTTACTATAAATCAAGATGTTATCAAAATATACTACAACAAAGTTCCCAATATAAGCACACAAAATATGGTTTATTAATCTCATGAAAGCACTAGGTGCATTAGTTAGCCCAAATGACATGATTAACCATTCATACAAATCATACCTAGTCTTAAAAGCAGTTTTCCATTCATTTCCTTCAGGCATGCGAATTTAATGATAGCCAGATGTCAAATCAATTTTAGAGAAAATGCAAGAACCATATAGTTCATCTAGCATATCATCTAATCTAGGAATAGGATGATGATACTTTACCGTAATTTTGTTGATAGCCCTGCAATCAACGCACATTCTCCAAGTTCCATCCTTCTTAGGCACAAGCAAAATAGGAACTAAACAAGGACTCAAACTTTCTCGGACATACCCTTTTCTCATCAACTCTTCAACTTGCTTTTGAAGCTCTTTCATCTCCATAGGATTGCTCCTATAGGCTGGTCGATTAGGAATTACTACTCCTAGGATAAAGTCAATTTGATGCTCTATTCCCCTAAGTGGTGGCAATCCATCAGGAACTTCTTCAAGAAAGATATCATCAAATTCCAGCAAAGAGATTTAACAACACTAGGCAAAGAAGGGTTAAAATTATTAGTGTTGAAATAAGTCTTCTTGTACAAAAGTACAATCATCGGCTATTAAGAATAAAAAACTCTCTTAACATCTCTTTCTTTTGCATAAAAGCTCCTTTTTTTTACTCTCTTGCTCTAGATTTTTTGTTTCTTTTTCATTCCTTTTTTTACTACTCTCATCCTCACCTTTTCTTTTCTCACACTCCTTTTCTTTTTTATTTTTTTTCTCACAATTTTTTTTTCACTTTTTTTTTTATCCTCAATTGATCTTTATATACTTGCTTAGGAGTTAATGGTATAAGAGTTACAAGTTTACCATACATCTTAAAAGAATATTTATTTGTGAAGCCATCGTGCATGACCCTCCTATCAAATTGTCATGGTCTACCTAAAAGCAAATGACTTGCATGCATTAGTACTAACTACATCACAAAGAACATCATCATGATACCTACCAATGGATAATGAAACCAACACTTGCTTAGTGATCTTAACTTCCTCACAATCATTCAACCATTGTAGTTTATAAGGTTTAGGATGTTTAGTGGTAGTAAGCACAATTTCTCAACCAAGATAGTACTAGCAACATTAGTGCAACTTCCCCCATTTATAATCATACTACATACCTTATCTTTGATGTGGCAACGAGTATTAAATATGTTGTCTCGTTGTGCTTCATCTTCTTCCTTCACTTGCACATTTAGAGCACGCCTAGTGACAAGGGCTTCACCTTCGACGGGATACTCTTCTACATCACTTTCCACCAATGGTGGCACGACATTATCATCTTCTTCAGACTCACTCTCAGTTTCAATATCTCTATTTTCTTTCAAAGGCATAATTCTTTTGTTTGGACATTGTGAAGCAATATGTCCTCTTCCCAAACATTTAAAGCATTTAATATCTCTATTTCTTGAAGATTGGATAGGTTCTTTACCCAGCATCTTTATTCTTCAAAAACTCAGTGTTACTCTTTGATGCAAATTTATCATATCTTTTGTTCCAACTAGATTTCCAAGTGGATGAATTTTTACCATGTTTGATTGAACCCATCCTTTTGAGTTGCCTTTCAACTTTCATGGACATATGCACCATATCTTCCAGCTCCACATAATGTTGCAACTTCACTACATTTGCAATTTCTAAATTCAAACATTGTAAAAATCTTACCATGGTTGCTTCTCGGACCTCCTCCACATTGGCTCAAATCATGGCAATCTCCATCTCCTTGTGATATTCCTCCATAGTTTTGGATCCTTGTGTTAGACTTTGTAGTCGTTGGTACAAATCTCGATAGTAATGTCGAACTTCTTTCTCATAATAGATTTCATCTCTTCCCAAGTGCCAACGGATCTCTTGTTGTCTCTTTACCTGCTTAGAATAATTTGATCCCGCCAAATAATAGCATAATCAATAAATTCAACAACAACTAGTTTTATCTTCTTCTCTTCAGAGTAGTTGTGACAATCAAACACTAATTCAACTTTCTTTTCCACTCCAAATATACGTATGGATCGCTTTTGCCTTGAAATGAAAGAATCTTCATCTTGATATTTCCCAAGTTTCAATCAACATAATCATTTATTCTTCATCTTCTACCACCAATTCTAGCATAACTAGATCTGCCACTAGAAACTCTATCATCAATGTCCTCAGATACGCCATCATTATCATTATTGTCATCAGTTATATTGCCTTGAATTTCGTATAGGAACTCTATTAGCTTGACTATTTTGCAATCCCGAAATTACAACATCTTGTCTCTCTAATCTGTCGAGGATTTGATTGAATTTGATTTCCATGTGTTCCATGTGTTGTCTCAAGGCTCGTTGTTCAAGTGTTTCTCTAGGTCTTACTTCCTCTCCACTTGTCGCCATAAATGCAATCTATTGACACTCAATCACTCAACTCACTAATGTTAGCTCTTTAAAGAAATTAGAATTGTGACAATTTCTTTATAAACGTTCGTTGACTAATTTAAACTCCCAAGGGTATTAGGATAAAAGATAGGAATTGATATAACAATATAAGTTGCAGTATTGAAAACTGATATTAAGGACTGAAAGAAAATTTACCAGAATGAAATTTTGGCAGAACTTAAATGGAAAATACGGAATTGGAAAATGCAAGTATACTAGGCAAGACTTTAAAGAAAATACGGAATTGGAAAACGCAAGTATACTAGGCAAGACTTTAAAGGAGATGCAGAGTATACTAGGCAAGACTTTAAAAAAAATACGGAATTGGAAAACACAAGTATAATAGGCAAGACTTTAAAGAAAATATGGAATTGGAAAATGCAAGTATACTAGGCAAGACTTTAAAGAAAATACGGAATTGGAAAATGCAAGTATAGTAGACAAGACTTTAAAGGAAATGCATAATTGAAAAATGCAAGTATAGTAATAACAATTCTCTATACCCACCTTTTTTTATTTTTCAGTTTTTTTTTACTAAAAATAATTTATTTCTTTTTTTTTTGAATTTCAGCTTTTTTTTTATAGCAACCAGATGAATAAAACTCACTAAGATTGAGATGATAACGATAAGTAGATAATGTTGAACAAAATAAATAAAGATTCAAGCACAAAAGAAAAAGGATAACGAAATTAATTTAGAAAACCAAAGCTATGATATCAAATGATGTGAATCCAAAGAGAAAGATATCTCAAGAACCCACAACGAATGGAAGAAGAAAGAAAGAAAGAACTAAATCGATAATATTGATGAAAAGAACCTTGACCCAATGCTTAGGAAAGCATGAACCTTGGTATAGAAGATGGTAGACCCCACAACCTTGGGATGGAGGTTGATAAGTCTTCGAACGCCACAAGGAAATGTCTTGATAAATCCTAATTCAATGAAAAACCAACAAGTAAGAGTCTCACCGTGCTTTAGATTGAAAAATATGTCAAAGATACATGCGTAGTCGTCACCCCTTTATTTATAGCCATAAAGTGACCAAAACCCCCTAAAAGGCCAAAAGAAAACTCATTTAGTAAAGGTCTATGTAGACTACTTAGCCATTTTAAGCTTATGACTATATTACAACCCAAATAAAAGTAGAAATTGAGTCTAAATTGAGCCTACATATCCCTACTACATAGACATGAGACTTAAGTGCTAATTAAGCTCATCTAAAACTTGAATTAAGTTGGCTATGTCAAATGATTTGCTTTTGGTCAAACCTTATTTAATGGTAGCTTTGGCCTTCACATATTCAATTAGTACATTAAGTGCTTCCTTCATCTTTCTAGCCTTAGCCCTTGTAATTGGGTCTCCATTGATGCATAATAGATTATCATTAATATCTAGAGTGAGTTGATCATGATCCATATCATTAGTCTGTTGTTCTCTTTCTTTGACTCCATCAGGAGATCAGATCCTTTGTCTTAAAATTTTCGTATTCTCATGTCCTCTCATTGATTGAACGGATTAAATCATATCTCAAAAATACAGTGCACATCATAAGGACGTCATGTCCTCGTAAAGAGAAAGGTGCAACAGAATGAGGATCACTATGGATCATGATAGCAAGGGTTTTGTCAAATTGGAAAAATACGATGAAAGAATAAATGAAAATGAGTCTTATATAAGGGAAAAATTTGCATGCAGTCCCTATTGGCAAACAAATCTTTACATACAGTCTCCATCCACAAAAATCTTTGTTTCCACTCCCTAGTCAAGCATATTTACCTAATTGATTATGATACTTTTAGGTATAAAAAGTCCAAAAATCAGTATAATATCTCTTAAATTCAGTACATTAAATTAGAATCTAGTATAATTTCTATCAAATTGAGTACGATTCCTTTTTCACCTCAATTGGATGGAAAATATACTAGATTTTTTTAAAATAATACTCAATTGGATGAAAAATAAACTAGATTTTCATCCCTAGTCAAACATATTTATCTAATTGCCCATGATACTTTTAGGTATAAAAAGTCCAAAAATCAGTATAATTCCTCTTAAATTCAGTACATTAAATTAAAATATAGTATATTTTCTATCAAATTGAGTACGCTTCTTTTTTCACCTCAATTGGATGAAAAATATGCTAGATTTTCTTTAAATGATACTCAATTGGATGAAAAATATACTAGATTTTTTCTTTAAATAGCAAATAATGCTGAATTTATAAGGAATTATATTAAGCAGGAAAAAGTCATGCTCAATTTAATAGAAAATATACTCAATTCTAGTTTAATATGCTGAATTTAATATGAATTATACTCATTTTTAGACTATTTGTACCGAAAAAATATAAGAGTTAATTTTAATAGAAAATATATTCGATTCTAGCATAAAGTACTGGATTCTAGTGTAAAGTGTTGAATTTAACCGAAAATATACTCGTTTTTAGACTTTTTATACCTAAAAAATCTGAGGGACAATTTAGGTAACAATATTTACACGAGGGAGTTGAAATAAGTAATACTTTGCATGCAGGAAGTGGAAATAAAATTTTTTGTGATTGGAGACTACATGTAAAGTTGTGATTATGATTAGAGATTTTTCCCTAATTTACCGTTTATATAATAGGTATATTTAATAATCTGAATGTGCGTGGTGACAACCAATTGGAGATTTTGTAAAATAATGAATGTTAAATTTTTTGTAAATATAACCACTACAAAAAAACATATATTTGGGGACAAATATTTGGAACGAAAATTATTCGTCCCAAAATTGCGATAAATTTTGGGTCGAAAAAAAATTTCGACCCAAATAACCAACGAAAATTGCAACAAAAAAGTTTTGTTTCAAATTTACAACAATAGAACATTTCGTTGCTAAATTCGTCGCCAAATCTGGAACGAATTCAGAATTCGTCCCAGATTTTGGGACAAATACTGGATTCGTCCCAAATTCTGGGACGAATCCAGGATTCGTCCCAAATTCTGGGACGAATCCAGGATTCGTCCCAAAATCTGGGACGAATCCAGGATTTGTTCCAAAAATGACATTATTTTTTAAAAAAGACAATCAAATATCGAAGGCTTATATCTTGACCTAGAGACATCGAAATTTGATAAAACAAGTTTCTATGCATTCGTATCATTAATTTGATCGTAAATATGTCACCATCCATATTTTTTAAATAATATTTTAAGTGATTCAAATTTATAATACCAAATTAGGTCAAATTGGAATTAAAAAATGCCAAAAATAAATATATTTGGTAATAAATATTTTTATGGATATATTTACGATCAGGACAATGATACGAACGCATAGAAATTTATTTCATCAAATTCCGATGTCTCTAGGTCAAGATATAAGCTTTCGGTCTTTGATTTAATGTAATTTAAATTAAATTTAGTTTTGGGACGAATCCAGGATTCGTCCCAAAAATTTAATTATCTTAAAAAAAAAAAAACAAAATGGGACGCCTCATATACGGACCTAGAGACATCGGAATTTGATGAAATAAATTTCTATGCGTTCATATTATTGTCCTGATCGTAAATATATACATAAAAATATTTTTTAACAAATATATTTATTTTTAGAATTTTTAATTCTAATTTTACCTAATTAGGTATAAAAAAATTAAATAAATTAAATTATTAATTAAAAATTATGGATGGTGACATATTTATGATCAGGGCAATGATACGAACGCATAGAAATTTGTTTCATCAAATTCCGATGTCTCTAGGTCAAGATATAAGCTTTCGGTCTTTGATTTAATTTATTTTAAATTAATTTAAGTTTTGGGACGAATCCTGGATTCGTCCCAAAAATTTAATTATCTTAAAAAAAATAAATAAAATGGGACGCCTCATATACGGACCTAGAGACATCGAAATTTAATGAAATAAATTTCTATGCGTTCGTATCATTGTCCTGATCGTAAATATATACATAAAAATATTTTTTTAACAAATATATTTATTTTTGGAATTTTTAATTCTAATTTTACCTAATTTGGTATACAAAATTTAAATAAATTAAATTATTAATTAAAAATTATGGATGGTGACATATTTATGATCAGGGCAATGATACGAACGAATAGAAATTTGTTTCATCAAATTCTGATGTCTCTAGGTCAAGATATAAGCTTTCGATCTTTGATTTAATTTATTTTAAATTAATTTAAGTTTTGGGACGAATCCAGGATTCGTCCCAAAAATTTAATTATCTTAAAAAAAAAAAACAAAATGGGACGCCTCATATACGGACCTAGAGACATCGGAATTTGATGAAATAAATTTCTATGCATTCGTATCATAGTCCTAATCGTAAATATATACATAAAAATATTTTTTAACAAATATATTTATTTTTGGAATTTTTAATTCTAATTTGACCTAATTTGATATGAAAAATTTAAATAAATTAAATTATTAATTAAAAAATATGGATGGTGACATATTTACGATCAGGGCAACGATACGAACGCATAGAAATTTGTTTCATCAAATTCCGATGTCTCTAGGTCAAGATATAAGCTTTCGGTCTTTGATTTAATTTATTTTAAATTAATTTAAGTTTTGGGACGAATCCTGGATTCGTCCCAAAATTTGGGACGAATCCAGGAATTCGTCCCAAAGTTTGGGACGAATATCTGGATTCGTCCCAAATTTTGGGACGAATCCAGAGATTCGTCCCAAAAATTTAATTATCTTAAAAAAAAAAACAAAATGGGACGCGTCATATACGGACCTAGAGACATCAGAATTTGATGAAATAAATTTCTATGCGTTTGTATCATTGTCCTGATCGTAAATATATCCATAAAAATATTTTTTACCAAATATATTTATTTTTGGAATTTTTTAATTCCAATTTGACCTAATTTGGTATTAAAAATTTGAATCACTTAAAATAATATTTAAAAAATATGGATGGTGACATATTTACGATCAAGGCAACGATACGAACGTATAGAAACTTTTTTCATCAAATTCCGATGTCTCTAGGTCCATATTTAAGTTTTCAGACACTAATTTACAACCGTTCACTGCACAACACCTTTTTAGTTAATAGCAACCTATATATGTATTAAAAAATATCTACCTAGAGACATCGGAATTTGATGAAACAAATTTCTATGCGTTTGTATCGTTGTCCTGATCGTAAATATATACATAAAATTTTTTTTTCACAAATATATTTATTTTTGGAATTTTTTATTCCAATTTGACCTAATTTGGTATGAAAAATTTAAATAAATTAAATTATTAATTAAAAAATATGGATGGTGACATATTTACGATCAGGGCAATGATACGAACGCATAGAAACTTGTTTCATCAAATTCCGATGTCTCTAGGTCAAGATATAAGCTTTCGGTCTTTGATTTAATTTATTTTAAATTAATTTATGCATAAAAGTTCTGAATTTGATCTATGTATAGTTTCAAAACTATATAGATATATAAAAGTTTTATATTTCATCTAGAATTATATTACACTATTCTAAAATTCTTTACTAGATAACGATGCATCCTCCTACCTTAATATTTTGTAAAGAGTTGTTAAAAATGTGCTAAAGTTATTCATATGAAATTGTCAACTAGTTAACACAATGAAATGAACAATTATTTTAAACATCCTTTAGTTTACATTAAATATCAACCAAAGACAAACCTATAAATTCAGCAAATTAAAATGAAAAATAAAGTTAACTAAGTGAGAAAATTTAAACCCTAATATCATACTTCACAATATCTCTCTCTCTTTTTCTCTATATGATGTGTCAATTATATTAGGTTGTATCGTAGTTACGATACATGTACTTAGCTTCAAAATAATTCTTATAATTTTCTTTACCGTTGTTATGACATAGATGATTCATATCGTTGGTAAATATGACTTTTATTATATTTAGGGCTTTTATTAGAATGTTTAAGGAATTTCATATTTATGTTTTGTTTCCAATTATTCTTTTTACATGGTCATATCGTATAATATTTACAATCTTTCTTGTTAGACATGATCTAGTTTATTTGTTTGTTGTTATGTAGGCAAAAGAGATTTGATGGGGATCAAAGATTTTGTGGCTCATGAAGATGACTATATGTATTCTTAGTGTTGTTGGTTGGATGATGGATTTATAAAACATTGGGTTGTTGAACTTTGTATCATATTTTCTAGTAGCTTGAACAAGATGGATATTGTAAACTTTGTTGCAAACTTTATACTTCTTGAATTATGAGTTGATCGATGTGTTGAATGTTAAATTTGTATGTGTTGAATGTTAAATTATGATGTGTTGAATGCATATTATTTGTTATTTGAATTTGGTTTGTATGTATTTGGATTGTATTGCAGAAAGAGATTGAAGCTGGAAAAAATTATTTGAAATAGGGACGAATTTGGCAACGAAAATTATTTGTCCCAATTCTATCGTAATTTGGGACAAAATTATTTTCGTCCCAAAATTCGTTCCAGATTTTGGGACGAATTTTGGGACGAATCCACAAAATTCGTCCCAAATTTCGTCCCAGAATCTGGGACGAATTGTGGATTCGTCCCAGATTCTGGGACGAATTTTGGGACGAATCCACAAATTTCGTCCCAAATTTCGTCCCAGAATTTGGGATGAATTCTGGGACGAAAATTTATCTGGTGTGCAATGAACTTAGCAAGTTTTTGTTGCGAAATTCGTTGCCAGTTTTGCAACAAATTTATTATTCGTTGCAAAATTAGGAACAAAGATGGCAACAAAAATAATTTTGTCACCGAATTTGTCCCCAAATTCGTTGCAATATTAGGGACAAACTTGGCAACAAAATATAATTTGTCACCGAATTCGTCCCCAAATTTGTTGCAAAAATCAAGACAATTTTGGCGGATAATTTATTTAAATTCGTCCCTAAATTTGTTCCTAGGTTTGCAACAAAAACAGTTTTCGTTGCAAATTTCTATACTTTTTTGCAACGAATTTGGGGACGAAAATTTTTTTCGTCGCCAAATTCGTCCCCAAATTCGTCCCCAAATTTGCAACAATCCATAATTCGTTCCAAAAGTTGGCATCAACCATTTTGGGACGAAAAAATTTTCGTCCCAAATTTTGTCGCAAAAATTTTTGCAACGAATTTTTTTTCAAAATTCGTCCCCAATTTTATCCCGAAATCCTTTATTTTTTGTAGTGAACGGCCCCCAATAAAAATTGGGACCTAGCATAATTACATAGGTCATTAAAATTTATTGGACCGGTCATATCTATATAACTAACAAAAAAAAGGGGAAAAAAAACCCTTTAATTTACCTTTAAATTTTTAATTTTTTGATTTTTTTATATAAAACATATCTAATTAGTCGAACATTAGCCTTCCTCCTGAATTATCTATTTATGCTTTATTATGATTTTTTTTTCAAGGTTGTATCTTTGGAAATGCCATTAGTGAAGGACAATTCTTGGTAAAATGAAAAAAAAAAAGTGTGCAACTTATTCTATTAAATCAAAAAAAAAAAAACCCAACTATACCAAATTACTTCAGAAATTTAATTCGGTCACTCAGAAATTTAATTTTTATTTTTAAAAATATTGATTAATTCTGTTCCATTTCAATTTGAAGTTAAAATTTTGATTAATCGAATTATTAAAAAAATAAATTTTGAATTTTTATTTATCAGGCTTTATATACAATTTATAATATTTTTGATATTTAATATTATTGGTAATTTTTATTATTTTAAGCCTGAATGATGATAAAAAAAATATCAAATTTTAATTGTTAATTTTTATATATTTTTTATTTATTTTTAAAATAAATTTTGTTAATATGATGTTAACTGCAATAATTAATTTTAAATTCAAATTAATTAATTAAAATATTTTTGATTAATTTAATTTAATTATTGACTGAATTAACTGAATGCTATATGTCTATCACTAGTTTATGTAGAGTAACATTACCCGGTAATATTACAAGGAAGCACAATGATCGAATCTTAAGTTTCTTAGTTTTGGAATCCATCTGTGTAACCAATCATTCATACAGAAAACAACCCGCATGGAACATTTGTACACATCACACTGTTTATTGCACGATTGTGGTAGAACATACAGACAATGAGTGCTACAAACGAATGAATCTTACAACTTTCAGGTTGCGTTTCCATCTGAATGGCCGTTCTTTTTTGAGCTGCTGAATTGACTCGTCACACTTTTACCCATGAACTTCCCAGCTCTGCTCACGGCACCGAATCCACTTCCGACCAACCCAACACCAGCGCCGAGGCCGGAGCCGACTAGGCCAACACCTGCACCAACGCCAGAACCAACTAAGCCCACGCCTGCTCCGATACCTGTACCAACCAGGGATGCTGCGCCACCAAGTGCATCCATTGTGCTTCCTATGAGCCCAGCTTCCTTCAGTCTCTTCCTCTCCTCCAAAATCCTCTTCTCTTCTTCTAGTGCAGCAAGCTGCTCCTCTTTTGTGAATGGATGATACAGTACCTGATGGAAGATAATTGGGAACTTGATCATATGAACTGACTCATATATTAGAACACATTGTCCTAGATTGAAGCAAACATATGAATTGATCTCAAAAATCACAGCACGACGAAGAAGTCCATCTCAAACCATACTGACCTTTATGGTAAGACTCCCTCTGTCCTTCTTATCCTTGACCTTTAGTGTATCTAGTGATGCAAGCAAGTTTAGCTGAATTTCTTTCGTAACACCAGGTTCTAATTCTTGCAAGCCTAACTTTGCGACACCCATTTTCTTATCTTGTTGAAGTTTGTCTTCGTCATAAACCTGGAAAACCAAGTAACAAATATTAGTGAAAAAAAGGTATCTAATGACACACGAAGGAACTATCAATCATATATGGTAAAAGCTGGCATGGAGCATTTGTAGTCACTACAAGGATAGAATAAATCTTCTTGTCAGCTTTAAGTGGTTCACTTCATTTCCCGTTTACATGATACAGTGATGTATGCTCTTAAGGAAGTTGCTCATCAGTTCTCACAGTAAAAATAATGTGCTGACTGCACAATAAAAATAGAGAGACATACTGAAATCATGCCACATCATAATCTTAGATAGTATAAGAACCTCTTGCTAAGTACAAGCGTCCTACTCCTACCATAATTTTCAAAAAAAAAATATAAAGTTTGAAGCCAAGAGCTACCACTTCATCCTTAATTGTCCATTTACAACACTACAGTTGTATATAATTTCCATTTACAACAACATTTTTAAACTAACCTGGTACTAGGTTGACCTTTGGTTTCCAATTTAACTGTTTGAATTGGCTAACTCTAATTTTCAAAACACTGCTCCTCACATAATATTAGACTCTCAGCTTATGAATCCACAACATGAATTGGGATCAATGATCCCCTTGGTTGTTCTCAACTAGACCTGTCAGTTCGCCACCTCAAGGCCCGTGTCTCTCCCAATCTTCCTCCTGTTCATCCATGCATAACAACCCCTTAGCTCACCCATGACTCTCCCATTGTTTGAGATCTGATGTCCAGTTAGGCAAAATATCCTAGCGCCGCCATAGGTTGACACATTGGTGTCACTAAAGAAAAAATGACAGTTTCATGTGCAGCCTTGCAACTTGACGCTGCTAGTGACATACAACACATCCTAACAAATATTTTCGCAAAGATTATGATTTTTAACACAACCTAAGCTAAAAGTCAGGATCGTGAGCTTTTACAAAAACTAACATGGGCAAAAGAACAGCAATAGCAGAACCTAAATCAAAACATGCGTTGGCCATATGTTAATGCAGAACTGGTTCTTCTACTCCTTTCTTTATTTTTACTTTAACAAATACAACAATAACAGGAAAAAAACTGAAGGTAGCATGATGCCCCACTTTTCATAAACAATGGATAAGTAATAATAGATCATGGAAGAGTAATCACAACTTAGGTGCTCTTTCTGTTTCTTGTACATATGTAGACACTAAAAGAGGTCATCGAGTCTAGCCAAGTGGACAGAATGGTAGTGAACACATCATAACAAATTACCTAGTAATGCATTATGCATCATCTACCTGAATCAATTATAGAACACATAAATTTTCTCCCTTTTTCGTCGCATGAAATTGAAGCTTTGCCTTCTCATCCAGATATACTCTCAAGTCTCATCTTTGTTTTACAATTAATGCAGTAGGAGATAAGATCTACCATGTATTTGAAAGAGTTAGATACAAGAATGTACCTCAAAAATAATAGATTGTGTTTCCTTGTCTTCAGCAAGCAGTTGAAATGTTTCATTCCACACAGGGTTGAGATTGTCGTCCACTACCTTTGTTTTAACTTTGAATGTTGGGCGAACATATAAAACCACGTATGGATCAGATTTTCCCACAAACTCTAGATTCTTTAGACTATTAGCTCGAACAATTGTTACTGTGAGTTTTCCCTGTGGTTTAAGCTCTAGCTCGCTGCACAACATCATAAACAAATCGATTCATCAAATTATTGTTGAAGGGAATACAAAACCTACAATGCAATACTAGATTATAGATTTCTGGTTAGTAGAAGAAAGAAACAAAATCCTATTTCTCAATGTACCTCTAGGGCATGAAAGCTATAGATTTAATTGAACGTCATTCCAAATTTGAAAGAGGGCATAGAATATGGCATGAAACACTTGGTTATCTAAATTTATATAGCAATTTGAATGGCAGGGAGTAGCTTTTAAAGAGTTGTTTGGTCTTTAGATAAGGGATAGATGGAGACTGGGTGATTAATTAAGTTAAACGGAGTGAAAAAAATCCTAACAGGAGTTCTACATATTCGAGATTTAGTATTCAACATGAAAATTTTTTAGTAATATAAGCTCAGTTTAATATCAAGAACAAATCCATGTGGCAAACCTCAAATTTTGGGTTGTAATGTTGTATGAAAGAACAAAAAAGGACAGATATGAACATAAAATAAAGCTAAAATTAAATGAAAAATGGCATTAAAGATTTTGGTGATCAGCGTGTATTCTGATTTTGATGTTCAGTACTCTAATGATTTGTTTAAAACTGCAGCATGTGATAAAATTTTGAATAAGTGACTGAAAGCTAACAAAAAGAAGCAGGCACAACTTTTTGGAACAACATCCAATTGCTATTACTGATGTTTGATGATTCATCAAACTGTAGTTTCACTTGATAACTCGAACATTCTTTGTAATAGTCAACTTAATAACTTGAACATCCTTTACATTTCTTCAATTAGCATGCAAATCTTCAGCAACTGGCTTAAACAAAATATTTGCCAATATGTGACATTTAATGTGTTTTACAAGAACAAAGGGTTTATTAATGGTTTATAGGACAGCTAGATATCTAATTTAACTAAAGAAAACTGGAAAAAGGATTGTTCAAAGTCCTGTTTAACATTTTAATTTCTCAGACCAACATCACAGAGGATCTCGAAGTTATTAGGCGAGAGTAAAAATAAGCATTGCGTGTACCTGGAAACTATATTTACATATCATAATAGTTTCCAGTTTCATGGATCATATAATACATGAATGGTCCAATATGAACTAGAAAGTCTAAAAAAAGTCTTGAAGAGAGGCCGGTATTACCCCCAGAAAGAATAAACAAAAGGAACCAAATTAAGTTACACTGACTTTAGTGAGATAAGCTTAAAAGTGCATAATAGCTTTCAGTTAAATATTCTATAAACCAAAGAAACATGATAAACATACAAAAACAGAGATAGTACCTAACATCGACATCAACCCCGCCAAGTGGAACAACAATTCTGTGGGGCCATTCAAGCATGTCAGTGACTATTGTAGTGACAGTATCCTACATATCAAATACAGAATGAGCTTCACCATTATTTGATGACTTTGAAAAATAATATCAAGTTTCTAAAGAGATTATAAGAAACTAAACTTACATCGATCATGTCTGAAAGGCCAGGAATTGCAGTAAGGCTCCCTCCTACAGCCTTCAATGTATAATCTATTTTAGGCTTTGGCTGAAAGGAAAACGCACAAGTCAATATAAACTTGAAAAAAAAATCAAAGTTGAGTACATCTGTTAGATGCAATATGCAGAAGCAATATCTGGCAAAATTGTTTTCCTGATATGGCAGGAATAATGTAAAGTGTACCACATTGGCAGAAAAGTCAAATACATCAGTTACATGCAAATATACAGAAACAATAAGTGCTGAAATTATTTCCATGATACGGCAGGAAAAATATGAAGTTAAACACATTTCACAGCTTGGATAGGTTTTTTCCACACTGCCAGCAATCTACCTTGACACCAAAATTTCACAAAATTTTCCATTGGACAAATCTATGCTAACAATGTTACTAGTGATTGCGCACAAAATTGGGATGCCATATGGCAGTGCTTTGAACTCCCCTGCCATGTATCATCTAAACCAGTAATAACTAAATAGTTGTTGACAGGAATTTGTTGAAGTTTAACAAAGAAGTTAGACCAAACATGAAAACATATGTGATAATCGTCTAGAATAATAACAAAGATTGTTTCAGATAATGATCGTAAACTATAGCCAACATTATAACATAATTGTGCAAATAATAGTAACATACCTCAGCAAGAAGGGCAACAACAACAGCAGAAATGCAGGGTATCTCTTCAGAAAGTTGAAATATAACACGTATGACAGTAAAGACCTGGAGATCTTTTAACTACAACCAGCAAAGTGAAGAAGCACATACAATCTCATAAGGCATAAATATAATCAAGGGCAACATAGATTCTTAGAAAATTACAATCAACTACTAAACCTGAATAGGAAGTGAAGCAACAAGTGCTTCAACTGCAAGAATTATGCTTAAGTCTCCACCCCACCGGAAATCTATATCCATTGTAATTTGACTATTCTTGAGACTTTGAACTCGGATACCTTTGAAAAAAAGATAAATGCATAAACTACAATGTACAACTTAACTAAGCTGAATAGCTAATTTCAATGGTTTATGTTGTTTGAAGTCTCCTCCTGAATCAAAAGTCAGAATACTCAAGATGATGAAAAGAATCAAAATGAAAACAGTACCGTTCAGACTGGAATCAATCAGAATAGATTCACATAGGCAAAAGTTTCAATTCACTGTGAATAAGTAAACTACGCCATGAAGCTTAATGGAAAGAATTAGAAAAGTATAATTCATAAACTCAGTTTGCCTTGAAGAAAATAAAGAGAAGAAAACAGTCATATATACCCTCCCATTTTGGCATAACTAATTACTATTTCACTGTGAAAACAAAATTCATAGATGGTAAAATTAATTCAAAATCTGTCAGTGAGAAATAAACACTATGAGAAGAGTTAGAGTTGTATTTTAAGCAACAGGACAATAGCAAAATGGAGCGACATTGTTGATTGTTCTAACAATTAAGGAAGCATATAAAAAATAATTAGAAATATAGACTTCCTATACAATGGAAGGCTGGAAGCATATATAATTTTATTCAAAATATAGATGTTTGAAACCAAAACCTAAACAAACCTTCAATTTTAGGTGGTACAGTCCCAAGAGATAGCTTGCTGAATTTAAGGGAAGTTATTCCTGCAGGACGATAATCATCCAGTAATGGTTCAACTGTTTCCCTGATTACCAGTGTTGCTGCCTAAGACCAAGAAAAACCTATAAGTTAGTATGCAATTATAATTCGATAAACTCAAATACTAGCAAATCAGAAGATATATACTATTGGATAAAGAAAATAACTTAAAACATATCAAAAATCATAAATAAACAAAACAAAATTTATGACAGTAGGATTAGCACCCACTGTTGACAGTCAATAACAGAAGGAAACACAATTTCACATTTTTAGATTCAGACTGCAGCCAATCCAATAAAAAAAATACCACAACTGCCAATCCAATAAAAAAAAATTCCTCTTTTGCAGTGTGATATTTCTAACTGAAATATTAAAACCGTCACAACAATAACAACCAAGCCTTATCCCACTACGTAGGGTCAGCTATATGGATCCTTTTATGTCATTGAGCTCTATCTCCTACTATATCATCATCTATACTTAAATAAATTTTATCTTGTTTTATTATTGCTAACCAAGTCTTTTTTAGTCTTCCTCTTCCTCGTTTGATATGCATGTTTGTCATAGTTTCACATCGCCTAACTGGAGCATTTATTGGACATCTAAGTAAACGTGTCTCTCGGAGTTTTCCCTCAATAGATGCAACTCTGACTTTCTTTCTAATGCTCTCATTTCTTATTCTGTCCATTTTTGTATGTCCACACGTCTACCTTAACATCCTCATCTCGGCAACTCTCATCTTTTGCTCATGTGCTCGAGTCATAGCCCAACATTCAATTCCATATAACATAACAAGTCTAACTACGGTTTGTAAAATTTTTCTTTAAATTTTAGAGGTACTTTACGATCACATAAAACACCCGACGCTCTCCTCCATTTCAACTATTTTGCTTGTATTTTAATAAGATATCTCTCTCAATCCCTCTATCATTTTGCAAAAATGATCCTAAATATCTAAAGCTTTTAGTTCCAAGCAACTCGTCATCTCCTATCTTAACAATTATCTCATTATGTCTAATATTGTTAAACTTAAATTTCATGTATTCTGTCTTTATTCTACTAAGCCTAAAATCTTTGCCTTCTAGTGTTTCTCGCTAAGATTCAAGTTTAGCATTTACTCCTTCACGTGTTTCATCTACCAAAATAATATTATCTATAAACAACATACACCACGGTACTATGTCTTGAATGTGGGCAGTGAGTTTGTCCATAATTAGTGTAAAAAGATAAGGACTTAGAGATGATCCTTGATGTAACCCTATCTTTATTGGAAATACTTCAGTTACTCCGCCTGAAGTATTTACTCTAGTTGTTGCATCCTCGTACATATCCTTAATTAGTTCAATAAATGTTACGCTTCGTGCTCTAAAAAGTGTCATTAAGCGCCGCTTAAGCGCGAAGCGAGGAAGAAAAGCTTTGCTTTAGGTGAAAGCGGGGAAAAAAGCGGTCAAAGTATGTTTGACCAAATTAAGCATGATTAAGCACGCTTAATAGCGCTTAAGCGCGATTTTTTATTTATAATTTTAATTGATTTGTAAATTTTTAAAGAACATAAGAAAAAAAATTAGAGAAAACGAAGAGACACAACGTCTCTCAACTCTTGAGAGAAAAGTCATAATCTGTCATAAACCCCCTATCTGCCTGCTATCGAGAAAACCTAGAAAAAGTGATCGGAGAGTATTACAACTTGTCACCGACTTCAAATTTTGCAAACAAATCGGCGGTGGGGCGGCGGCGGCGGCAGGGGCGACGGTTTCTGTCCGATCTTGTCTTCTTGTTTCCTATCCATTCTCCGCTTCTCTGCACGGTTAGTCTCGCCGACGATTTATTGAAATTTCGTAGATCGACCTCTCGCTCGAAAGCAGGTTTCGATTTGATCGCCATTCTCTGATATGTGATTCATGGTCATCTCTGTTTTTACCAATTATTAGGACAAATTCAGATCATGCGATCCTTTTTTGTTGAAGCAACCAACAAAGGGCATGTAGATGTAGATCATGTAGTAGATAGTTGTTCTGTTTATTTTTATCATATTAAATGCATGTCTTTTGTTAAGAATTAAGATTTTATTTCTTGGTACATGATCTTGTAAATGATTGCAGAATTTTGTTAGGAATTTTTTGTTTAAGTCTCTCATTCATTAATTATTTATCATAAATCTACTCCTAGAGTCCTAGTTCAATGAGCAGAGTATTGTTTTTGCCTTACAAGTTTTATCAGTTCGAAATTTTGTTTTTAATTAATTATTGTGATGGTAATGAAGTATTTTTTATGTACTTTAATTTTAATTCGTGTTAATTATCTTTTATTTGGAGAAATTTGGATTGTGCGCATATGGTCAATTGGACTTGTATTTCGTAGGGATCAATGGAACAAAATGATTCTTCGATGGCATCTAACTTTAATTCTAAAGACAACAATTGAAAAAAGAGTCCGGTGATGTTGGATGGGAGACGGCAGTGTTTATAGATCCAAAAAATCCTGACTCTGTTAAATGTATTTTGTGTGGTAAAGTTACAAAGGGTGGAATATATAGGCACAAAATTCATATTTCGGGAATCAAAGGAAAAGGTGTGAAATCATGTGGGAGGGCATGAACCTTAAATTTATCATGTTTAAGTATTATTTGATCTATTTATTTGTTTAAAATAATTAATTTTATTTAAAAATAAAAAACGCTTTTTTACGCTTAAAATTGTCCTAAGCTCGCTTAAACTTATAAAGCTTGAGGCTTGGACTCGGCGCTTCGTCGCGCTTCGTGCTTTTTAAAACATTACGCTTACGCTAACACCTTTCTTTTCTAGAATTCTTCATATAATTTCTCTTGAGACTCTATCATAAGTTTTTTCTAAGTCAATGAATATCATGTATAGATCTTGTTTTTACTCTCGATATTTTTCAATGAACTGCCTAAGAAGATGTATAGCTTCTATTGTTGACCTTCCAGCATTAACCCAAATTGATTTTCGGTCACCGTGGTCTCCTTCCTTAATCTTTTTTCTATTACTTTTTCTTAAAGTTTCATGATATGACTCATTAGTTTAATTCCCTATAGTTTGCACAATTTTGTACGTCTCCTTTGTTTTTATATAAGGGAACTAGAGTACTTATCCTCCATTGATTAAACATTTTTTTCATTTTTAAAATCATGTTGAATAATTTTGTAAGTCATTAAGTACCTTGTTTCCCTAGGCATTTCCATACCTCTATCAGAATATCATCGGGTCCAATGACTTTTCCATTATGCATCTCATTTAAAGCTTGTTCTACTTCTGAAGTTTGAATTCTACGATAAAAATTTAAATTTTTATGCTTATTTGACCTACTTAAATTACCTAAGTTAAGTTGATTACCTAAACCTTCATTAAAAAGTTGATGAAAATACCTCTTCCACCATTCTTTTATTTCTCCATCGTTTACTAGTACCTTATTACATTCATCTTTAATATATTTTATTTGGATAAGATCTCTTATCTTCCTTTCTCTAACTTTAGCTATTCTATAAATGTCTCCTACCCTTTCTTTTGTATCCAATTTTTGATATTATCATTCAAAAGTTTCATTCTTTGCTTAGCTTCTTTCTTAGCTATTGTATTGGCTATTAAAACCGTCAATACAATAAAAAAAAATTAGAGCATCCAAAAGAAATGAGATTATTCAATATTACTAATCATAAACTCAGAATAACTCTTATAAATGGAATAAAAGATATATTAATAATTTAAATCTTAGAGTAGAGGTAGAGTTCTAAACAGAAAATCACTAAGCTTACATCTGCGATATAAGGCCACAATTTACCCAACATTTTGTTCAGCCATTTCACCTGGAAAAAAACTGAACACAAATTAAATTTATTAAAGAGAGTTGTGTAAAACTGAACCAAGCGAAATAAAACAATCAAATGAAGATACTGCCAAGAGACCAAGATTTTCATTTTACCTTGGATGCGTGAAGGGAAAAAAAATACATCATCCCATTTAAAAAGAGAAATAACTATTAGGAAAAGAAAAATACCAAAGGCCTAGTGGTGTGACCTGGTGTGACAAGGCCAGGGAGTGATTGTTGGAGAAGAGAGATCCGATAAGGTGTAGCTCTTGTCAAGCTTCTAGGATGCAGGAGCAAGAACGAACCAAAATCCACACCAAAGTAGGGACACCGAAGTAGGGAAAGTGTGACTAGGTCATGGGTCTAAATACCTTAAATGGATTAAGTATGTGCTATAGGTAATGAGACACGTTTTGGTGGAACTAGATAGGTTCTACCTAAACCTAGTTAAGTGTGCTCAGTGTCAAGCAATCCGAGATGGGTGACGTTCGGGATGTTCCTGGCCTTGTAGTCAAATTCCATCATAAGACAAAACAAAATTAGGTCTTACATCTATGAAAAAAACAAGGATGAAAGAATGCAGATGACAGTTACAAAATAACTGGGTAGTTTATTTAACTACTGATGAGATTCCCAGTTGCAACTTCAAATAGCTCAACCACTTCATCATTAAATCTGGTAGCTTGAAATGATTATCTAGCCTTTGTTCATATTATATATTGTCCATGTTGAAGCAACTAGCAACAAGTTTCATAAAATAGCATTCTACCTAAACCATAATAACAGCTAATAATCATGATATGCATCGTGTCAAAATTCCAAGGATACCCATCCAGGATCATCATTTTAGAATTTTTAGCCCTTGTCTCTCTTCCTATGTTGCATGGATACGCGTACAGGTATCGTATCAAATATGATATGGATACGGCAATACAGCAAATTTTGAAAATATAAGACACGATAAGACTAGGATACAACAAATTAAAAATATATATATATATATATATATATATATACACAATGTTTTTTATTTTTGATCCACACAAAAAATAAAATTTAGAAACCCCATGAACAGACAGACAGCAAATTCACATAAAAACATCAATGCTGATTTATAAATTTTTATTATTTAAAAATCCAACCTCATCTTTTTTGTCTATAAACCAGAATCATCCACCACTTTTTACATAATCAAGAAACAATAATATTGTTCGTTGGAGAAATGTCATTTAGGAAAAGTCCAACCAACACTCTTCTTCCTTCCTATCTCTTTCACCATTCACAATTTCAGAAAGAAAAATAGAAAGAATGAATGGTGATAACATACCTATGGGCTGTGGGGCTTGGGCAGCACCGCAATGGTGAGCGGCGAGCTTGGGCGGTGGTGCGGCGGCTACCGGCAACTTTCTGATGGTGATAGAGATGAAGTTGTGCGTTGATGAGGGGAAGAAGAAGGCCGGTGACACAGACACACAAGGCTATGGCTAATGGGCCATCAAGCCTAATTAGTTTTCAACTATTTCTTAATTAGTCCCCCAAAGTTCAATTTCTTTCGATTTGACCCCTTAAAGTTTTAATTTTTTTGCAATCTCACCCAACCGTATTAGAAAAACCTATCCGACTGGTCAAACCTATAGAAAGTCAACAATACCAATTTTGCCGTATCTGACACGTGACTTCAAAAAAAAATTTAGAGTATTCGTGCTATTATGCTCTCTTCATGTCTTTCTTGAACGTCACCTACTTATCAGAACTCATGATTCAGGTGTTCAAAATGGACGGAAGGTGAAGAAGGATACTTTACATTCCTGTTCTCATTAGCTTTTACAAGAACTACTAAACTTTTTAAGGAGTTGAAAAAAATGTAAGACACCTAGTTCTCATCTACCAGTTCACATTGAGTTTCAGAGCCCATTCAGTTTTTTCTTTTTTTTGGTTCAAAATGTTACCATAAGCCCGTGAACCCATGATGAAATATCTAATGTCAACAAGATAGCATAATGAATGCACATTTCGGAAGTATGTCAAAAAAAAAAAAAAAACAGGTCTGAATATGGATAATTATTCTGTTGAAATAACCTGTTCATAAGCAGGAAATGAAATCCATTCAGGATAATTATCGCCACATAGTTTCTTCAGATCTTCTCTACCCAGAGACCCAAGAAGTTTTATGTCAGCAGCCTGTAGATATGTGAGCATAAAAATATTAGTCCATAATTTGATATTCATGCTGCTGCAATCACTAGCTAACCTAAGCATGACCGAATTAATCTCTCCAGTGAAATAGAGAAAAATGATCACATTAACATGCAGCAAGCTACAATAACCAAGTTAAACCATAAACTGGCCATAATAATGAACTTGACTTGATTGTTTCTTGCTTGGTGCTTGTTGAAAATAAATTTTATGGACTCAGTCACCACCTCCTAGAGTCGTTTGATTCCAATACAATGTTTCATAGATCGATCGACCATGCTCCAGAGCGCTTTGGTTGAGACGATCCTCAACGAAAAAGGAAGATCTAGCGTAAGCTGTTATCAAAGCCAAGCAGCGGCTTAGTACTAGTAATGTCCTGCCCCTTCTGTCAACTCAACCAGAGGGAGATAAATAGAATAAAAATCTTCGATAATTTCAAGAGTCATTCATGACAATACGAAGAGCAAAATTTCCGTAGCAATTCCAGATCCAAAATGACACTACACTAAAATACCGCTCAAATTACTCACAAGGCGCGATCCTATCCATCAAAAGCTTCAAGTCAACAAGGTAGTCAAACAAGATCCCAAAAGAGAAGAGGGGGAGAACAAAATTCGCACCTTGGTGACGCGCTTAGAGCTGCGGCGCCTCATCATGCGTGCCCACCCAGCCATCAGCGCGACTCCGACCATCGCCCCCATGACCAGCCCGGAGATCAGCCCCATCCTCGCCTCGGGCCTCGAATTCCAGAAAGGCCACCACCAATCCAATCGAAGACCAAACCGACCCGATCGGCAACTCCAGCGAGATTCGATCCCTTGCCGACGAGAAACCGAACGGTATCGAGGCGTTACGGCAGCAGAAGACAAGGGAGAGAAGTTGACTAGTCGAGTGAGTTGTCGGCGTTACGAAACGAGTGGCATCGGGTGGCTTTGCTTGGAGAAGATGGAGGGAACAAATGGGCCCTGCATCATTAATTTGTGTAATTATTATTGGTATAATAAATGGCGCCTAAAAATGGCATTGGATAATTAAATCACAGGGAAATTAAATTATAATTAGAGAAATCATTAAAATACTCTAAATATAAAAAGAGGTGTCTAGTTATCTTGTTGTGCAAAAAAATTATAAATTAAGGGCGATATTTTTTTCCCTGATAAGTCTGGTGCCTCTCAGTTTCTCTTAGTTCTTGTCTAACAATATTTTTTATGTACATTAATCAAATCTCATAAACAAAATGTATGGCATTTTTATATTATTACTTTATTATAAATTTTGTATAATACTTTTAAAAAAAAACACCGTGTTTAATGATTGTTGAATTCAATAATTTATCATCATCATTATCTTTTTATAAAAAAATAAAAACACCCCTAGCATACTCAGCAAAAACCTAGGCAAGCATCAAGAACTCTCCGTGAACTCATTGCCATCCAAGTGATAAACACCAGGCATCGTAATTTCCGCATGAATGCACTACTGATAGCATTTAATATTCAAAAAGGGCAAAAAAAAAAAAAAAAAAAAAAAAAGGTTACCATTATCAACAACACATATACTTTATGCAAAAAAAATACAAAAACTCACTGTGGTTCACATCTTAATATACATCATCTTAACACCGCCATACTGAATTCTATTGAATAACGTTTAAATTGTTTTTTTTTTTTCGTTTTTCCATTTGCTAAACCTGAATTGCTTTATCATTTTAATGTAAATTTCCAAAAGTGAAAGCCATAGATTACAGGATAGATGTTTGGAGAATGTGGACACTGATCCAGCATATCGGCCTTCAGCATCAACCTGGTGGTGGTTATGGAGCTACTGCATATCCAAGTCTGGTTTGGTTGGGTATTCAAGTCCTTGCAGAGCTGGGATTCTTCTCCAATCTTCATGGGAGTAAGCAGGTATGAACCAGTATTTCTTGTCTGTTCCGAATACCTGTTGTCAGAAATAATCAATAATCAGCCATATGATTGATAATTAGTGTAGTAAAACAGTTTAGGGTAGGTTTGGTTCTTGAAGTGGAGAATGGAAACATGTGCTTGTAGTTTGGAAAAAGAACTAGATGGTTTGTTTTATTTCTTTAATCAATTTGGAATATGGTGTGAATAATACAACGAATAGCCTTCATATTCTCTAACCTGTTCGAAGTTTGTCTTGTGGCCAAGATCATACTTCCATTTCGGAGTTGTTTTTTTCTCATATGCCTGATAAATTGAATGTTAGCCTGCATATACACAATATATGCATAAATGACTTTCCATTCAAAATGATTCGCTTACCTCGATAGTTGTGGTATTCTTCATTACTAAAGATATGTGCATGATCAGAAACCCCATAACACTTAATGCAAAAGCCAAATTCAACACTAGAAGAATAAAAACCTTGTCGGCAGTCACAAAAGTTGAGAAAGCAGAAGTCGAATAAAAAGAAAGTTGCTGTCTTTTGTGAAAGTGAGGCGAGCATACCAAATGTGAGAAAAGTAGTTGCAAGTGCTGCTGGCGTCCCAGGTATCTCCACATCTTGGAAGAATGCAAGGAAATAGGGAAATAGAGAAAGTGTAACAAGAGATGACTCTAAAAATGTGTAAAACTGCATCAACAAGAAGAGAGGAATTGCTTGAGTGCCTTGTAACAGAAGAAAATCAAACATTTGCATGATTGTGTGCTAATTGCCTGTCATACTACAATCGAACATGTAAATTATTACCTTTATTTAACAGGTAATACTACCATCAATTCATATTGAATTGTAAATGATGAACAAGAATGGAAAATAAAAAATAAAGCATTAAGTCAATATGTGAACAAGTGACACCACGTTTACATTCTATTCTAGTTAGGATTCATGAAACAAGTGATAAGGTGTGACCTTTGGTGTTGAGGGATAACTTTTGAATTCGAGAAACGATTTCTACGCATTTATCTAGATGAAATAGTATATAGAAAACCTGTAAACTTATAGCACTAATGACTTACATCAGCAATTGTTCAATAAGAATAACAGATATCTGACCGACCGTGGAAGAAGAAAAAGGAATGTAGAAACCTACCAGAAAAAGAAGAAAGAACTTATAGTTTAAAGCTCCAACGCAGTTTACAACCCACACACAATGGTGATCCATCTTAAGTACACATCTCCCACCTAACATAAGAATTAATATCAAACAATTGGGGCAGGCATAAGTAAACCCATTATCGAATGATTCACTGTACTTGACATATAACTAAACATAAGATCTATGGTCTTACAAACAGAACAGTGATGGCAGCGAGGTGGCTTCAACCGATTGCACTTCCTGCAGTATCTTATTGCTGGGGTTTCTGAGTCTGTAAGTCCTGGTTGTTCCATGCCGGTTAATAGAGCAGTTTCTCCAATCTCCTCATCCAGACTTGGCTTCCAATTTGGGGGCACATCACCTGGGTCGGTGAAAACGACTGAAAAATATGTCCACAGTAGTAATCCCAACTGTAAAACCAAATATTTTAGTTAGGGAGGAAATACACCAGATACAAGTATCTAGATGGCATAAAAATGCAGTTTTTCGCCCTACAACCTCCATCCTAATCCTCCGTCAGTTCACTTTTGTTAGAACATCTAATTGCAACTTTCTTTTATTATGTTGTCATCACTCTTGCATCTAGCTTTATTGACCTTTCCGAGGAATAGGAAGCCTTTCTCTAAGAAATATATGAAGGCCGTTTTTGTTCCTAAATCAAAGTTATTTTTTTGTTATCGTGCACAAAGACAATGCTTCATGAGCATAGAAACCAATAATTAATCAGACATACACAAGCACGAAGAATTTCGAGGATTTACCAGCTAAAAATTAGAAATCGGCACAGAAAAAAAAGCAGGGAGACGAATAGAGGAATACCAAGACATGGAAGGGGACCAAGACGACGAAAGCGAGGAGCGAATCGAGACCCCCGGCGACTAGGGCGGGTCCATAATGAGCGACGACGACGGCGTAGTAGCTGACCCCGACGATGGCGAGGACGAGTAAGATCATGATCGAGCCAAGAGCCCTTAAGGCGGTACAGAACTTGAAGACGTTCCAAGCCATGGCAAAGGCGACACCCGATCTCATCCCCCACGCTGGCTCTTCCTCTCCGGTTAGAGAAGGAAGGATGTAGATCCGAAAGGCGGATCCTCTCTCCCTCTCCGGGGCGATTCCTCCGCTTCAGCTTTAATTCAAGGATCCCATTGCTAGGGTTTCACCACAAGCAAGGGATCGGGATCCGGCGGTGGCAAGGAGGAAGGAAGACGTCCATTTCGTCCGTTTGTTTAGTAGGAGCAGAGAAATATTAATTTTCTATTTTTCTTTTTGACCAAATAACTAATAAAAAAAATAGGAAAAAAAGGAAAACAAACAGTCCTCAAGGCTAGTCGTTAACCCAAAATTTCAGTATATTTTTAAAAACACCTCAGCACTTAATGAAATCTGATGTGTAAACGTTGAAGTTTACACTGCGATATTTATAAAACGAAGAAAGGAAAATAAATGATACAGAATCATCCCTGTAGGCATTTGTATGGATGTCTATTTTTTTATTTTTAGGAAAAAAATTAAAAATTTAAAAGAGAATATTTGTTTGAAGAGATATCAGAAACTTTAGGGGCAGTTCAAGAAAAAAAGCTACTTTATCTCAAGGGCCATTATGAAAAATCAACCAGAAATTATCTGATACGGATTTCCGAAACTACCCTCACTTCCATCGCTACCTGCTGCTTTGTCCTCGGTCATTTCCTTGCAATCGTGTGTATAAGCTCGTCATTTCGTTATCTGATAGCTTGCGTAAAACAGCGCCCCGGCCCGTTGCTGACCATGATGATCCGAGAGTGGATCCTGATTATACTTTCTGATCTAAGGATTGATTTGAATATATCCTACTTATTTAATAGGTGAGGTCTATTTAAATTAATCAATCAGCCTATGTAATCTATCTATTGATGATATATTTTTTTTATATTTTATTTTAAAGATTAGTAGTTATTTATGATTTATCTTTTTCGTTGTTGATCTTGAGACGAATTGACAGGGACATTTGGGGTGAACATATATTCATCTTTTTGTCACTATATTTGTTCCCATATTTTGATTTGTTTTCTATTTTTTCTAGTATAAAATTCACTTTTTCATTTAAGAGCAATTAGATCGAAGAAGGTAGAGTTCAAGGTTATTATTATTATTATTATTATTATAATTATATCTAGATTCGTGAAGTGGAGGAAAATCTCATGTTGGTCTTGAGATGAGTTGATAAGGGCGCTAGGAGCGAGTATAATAACTTTTTACTACCGTAAAGAGGAGGAAAATTCATTGCTGAAGATTGCGCCTGAATAGAGAAAAGATTGGTGGCTTTCATCCGTGAGTTTAGTGAAGTGTTTTGCCTTCTTTTAACTTGAATGTGGAGGTATGCCTTCAAGTGTTGTGGGTTAATATATGATAAATTATTATTATATGAGTATATTAATTTTTTATAATTACTTAATTATTTATTTATATTTTTTCCTTTTGTAAATTTAAAATTTTGTAATATAATTTACTAATCTCCTTATTGTTGGACCTCGTGGTTGTTTTGATGTGATCAACCAAGTTAGTTAGGTTCTATTTGTATTTGATCCTTGTATCTAAGTGTGCAGAAACTTAGGAGCGCATGAAGTCGAGCGGAAGACGCAGCTAACGAGAAGGACGGCATAGGAAGGAAGCCGACAGGCTCGGTGCGTCCGAAGAATGAGAGAGCTGCGGAAGAGTACACCGGTGGGCGAGAAGAACGTGCGTGACGTTCGAGGGACGTAAAGACAGGACAGAAGCCTGCTCGAGGAGAAGGCCGAGAATTGGGTTCGGGTGAGCCCTATTCCGATTGGCCGCAATCACCCAAAAGATCGGAGCATCGGAAGTTAAAACGAAGTGGAAAAGAGCTGGAAAACAATCCTGAGACGCCTCACACTGGTCTGAGGCGCCTCAGACTAGTCTGAGGCGCCTCAAGCAGTTTGAGGCGCCTTCAACACAGCTTGAGGCGCCTCCAAGCTGGTTAACTCGACCGTTTGAGCGTGGATAGAGTTTTATCCGATCAAACTGCTTGGAGGCGCCTTGGACCTTGTTGGAGGCACCTTGGACCTTCGAGATAGGATTTTCAGGAACTATTTAAAGGCCTCTGGAAGTAGGAAATAATCATTCATTCAAGCAATCAACTTTGTAATCAATTCCTAATAACTAGTGAGTGTTCTAAGTGTAAAAAGGCTTCTCCACCTATAGTAAAGGAGACTCTGCTAGTGGAGCTGTTCAACCGCCTTGGATTAACAACCGTCTTGGTTGTAACCAAGTTAAATTTCCTATCTCTATTTTCTTTTCTGTTATTTCGTTATTTTTATACTTGCTATTATTTTAAGTTAAAAGCCTTGAGGAGAGTATAATCTTATTTTGTAGGCAATTCACCCCCCTCTTGTCGGCCTCGCTGCACCAACAAGTGGTATCAGAGCCCGACAGCCTCAGAAGGACTAACCGCCGACTGAAGCACAAAGATCAGAATGATAGCCGGCGCGAACATTCATCCCCCGAAGTTTGACGGAGACTTCGCTACTTGGAAGCGAAAAATGGAGGTATTTTTTAAAACTAAATTTGATATACTTTTAACAATAAAATATGGATATGCAGCGCCAAAAGACAAAGAATAATTCAACTGGACAAAGAAGGAGCCGGCCGATTTCGTGGCCAACGGAAAGGCAGAATTTCACCTACTCAGCGTGCTGCCGCCCTAGGAGGTAAGTCGGATCGGAAGCTACGACTCCGCCAAAGACCTCTGGGACAAATTCCTGGAGCTCCACGAAGGCACCTCAGAAGCAAAGCTAGCAAGACGCGACATCCTCCGGACTCAGTTAACGAACCTCCAGATGAACAACGGCGAGAAGGTAGCACAACTCCAAGCAAAGATTAAGGAGCTAATAACTCAACTAAGCAACCTTGGAGAAGAAGTGACCAACCGGGACTCGATCCGGTACGCACTCAACGCCTTCCCCAAAACTCCAGAATGGGCGTCCTTAGTAGATGCATACTACATCTTTAAGGACTTTGAGGTAAGTAGTCTAGAAAGTTTATTTTCTACCTTCGAACTTCACGAGTCTCGACTTGCAGAGCCTAACAAGTAGAAAAGTCAAACCTCAAATTGCCTTACAAGCCGAAAAGGACGATCCCGACTCCAAAGTGTCGATCGACGAAACCGAAGCGGTGCTACTGGTAAGACGTTTCAATAAATTTCATAAAAATAATAAATTTAAATCGTAGTCGAGGAAACATCAGCGTAACAAAAGGACAGTCCGATGCTATAACTGCAATAAGGAAGGGCACATCAAGGATGACTGCCCCAAGTTGAAGAAAAGACACAAGGAGAAGCCTCAAAGACCGACGCCCTCTACACGCAAGAATTTGAAGGCCACCTGGGATGATTCTTCATCCTCTGAATCAGAAGTCGAAGCCTTCTATGGATTAACACTGATGGCCAACCATTTCTTCGAAGATGACTTAAGCTCAGAGATGAGCATAGAAAAAGGGGGAGAAACATCAGAAGAAGAAGAAAGCTGCGACGAAGGGGGAGCATCACCAAGTAAGGTAAATAAGGTAGGTGATCTCACTCCTAATCAGTCCTTTCAATTTATCAAATTGCTTACAAAAGATCTAGCAAAATTAGAAAAAGAAAATGTTGAATTAAAATTGAAATTAGCAAAAGCATGCCCACTAGAAATGTATGATAACTTAAATTTAGAAAATGAAAAATTAAAAATTGAAATTGAGAAATTGAAAAATAATGCATGCTTAAATAAATTTCCAAAATCGAAACTAAGAATTTATGGAAAATTAAATTGGTGCATTAGAAAACATTAGGGACAACTTAGGAAAATTCCTAGAAACTATATACCCCCAAGTTTTTAAATAACCAGTAGGAAGAAACCTTTATTGGGTTCCAAAATCCGTTTTAGACTGATTTTTTTCTTTAAGGCTTTCAAAATAAAAATTAAACAGATAATTTCTTTTGAAGTTTTGTCTAAGGAAGTGGTTGTTGCTCCAATAACCAAGAAGGCCTAGTGTCTCACCACGATCTGGAAGTCAAAATATTGAAATGAAATGTTTAATTAACATCTTATTAAAACATTAAAAGTAAAATTAAATAATGTTTTAAATTTTTTTTCATACTTAGGAAAATATTCTTGCTTAGAATTCTTGCTTGGAAAATCTTTAGAACTATTTTTGCCTAAGTTAAAAAATCTTTTAAAGTTAAATTTTTTTTTGGTTTAACTTAAATTTTTGTTTGCAAAAACTTAAGGAAATCTTAGAAAAAAATTTCAAAAGACTTAGAATTTTTTCAACAGACTTAGAACTTTTTAAA